>NW_026652298.1:35239771-35405613 GCF_009828535.3 Hylobates moloch | reverse complement strand
GGGGGGGCATGTGGTGCATTTGTGTGTGTATATGTATGTGTGGGCGTGGGGTGCATTTGTGTGTGTATATGTATGTGTGGGCGTGGGGTGTATTTGTGTGTGTGTGTGTATGGGTGTGGGGTGCATTTGTGTGTGTGTTTGTGTGGGCATGGGGTGCCTTTGTGTGTGTGTAAGTGTATGTGTGGGTGTGGGGTGCATTTGTGTGTGTATATGTGTGGGTGTAGGGTGCGTTTGTGTGTGTGTGTATGTGTGGGCGTGGAGTGCATTTGCGTGGCGGGGGCGTGGAGTGTGTTTGTGTGTGTGCACACCCACATGGTTCTCATGATCCTCCGGTTTTCAACTGAACCTGTAATTAGCTCCTCAGAGACCAGAAAATCACACTTTGCTTTTTCTACCTGTAAATGCTCATGAGCTTTCTGATTTCCCGTTAATTTCCTAGCTTTAAATCACCAAGAATTGGACTTTTTGCAAAATACCAAGTTATCGGAACAAAGACCGGCAGTCTGGGAAGACAGGTGAAAAATTCCAGAGTCTCTGTAACTGGGATTGCGTGTTATTAGTAGGTTTCTCTGTCTGTTTGGTTTTGTCTACATTTGAAAGGAAGCTTTTGAGGAATTCATGGAGCATGTCTGCTCTATTCCCTCCTAGGTGAGATGGTGCCCCTCCAGGAAAGTATCAGAATGCAGCCATTAGGGCTGGACATTTCTAAGTGGCCAAGTCTACACAGGCATAACAAATTGGGCAATTGTGGTTATGATCACAATGCCTAAAACTGGGACTCTAAATAATAGGTTCCAGAACCAAATTAAATATCAACAACCCAATTGCCTTTTGTCTCTGCTACCAAGCATGAATTCTGATAGACATTGTCTTACTTCTCTATGTCCAGAGAATTATATTTAAGGAGAGAAGCAGCTAATGATAATTTACTGATGGTTACAGACAATCTACAAGTCAGCTATATAGAGTCATCTATAGGAATTACTTATGTGAGCTATGTATGTCAGGAATATATAGAGTATTCTTAACAGTAAATTAGCATGAACATTATAACTACTAAATTAGTATTCTAATTTTATAATACTAATTATAAATATTAGTTAATTAGTTCAACTGTTGAGTTGAACTTTCTGCAGTGGTGGGAGTGTTTTACACCTGGGCTTTCCAGTATAGTAGCCATGAGCCATATGGGGCTATTGAGCATTTGAAATGTGATTAGTGCAACTGAGGGGCTTTTAAAATAATTTTAGTTAATATAAAGTTAACCCCATTGAGTAGTGGCTACCATATTGGACAGTATGCCTCTATAGGCTCTGATCTCATTTCCTCTTTAAAAAAATGAATATATATCTTTATTAATAATCTGTGTTCATATCTTATATAACATACTTAAAAATGTAGACAAGGCCTGGCGCAGTGGCTCACGCCTGTAATCCCAGCACTTTGGGAGGCCGAGGCCGGCGGATCACGAGGTCAGGAGATCGAGACCATCCTGGCCAACATGGTGAAACCCTGTCTCTACTAAAAATACAAAAAAAATAATAATAATAATAAGCCGGGCGTGGTTCGGGCGCCTGTAGTCCCAGCTACTCGGGAGCCTGAGGCAGGAGAATGGCGTGAACCCAGGAGGTGGAGCTTGCAGTGAGCTGAGATTGCGCCACTGCACCTCCAGCCTGGGCATACAGCGAGACTCTGTCTCCAAAAAAAAAAAAATGTGCACAAAAAGGCTACAAAGAGACACACCCAACTGTTAAGACCTCTCAGGTTGGGATTAGAAAGGTACCAAGAAGGGATTTTAAGATCTTATCTTGCCTAATCCCAAAAAGAAAAAAAAAAGGTGATAAGATTAAAAATGAATCAAATAAATCAGATGCGACTAATTATATCATGGAACCAGTTATGTTCAGTCCATCTCTTTGAATTAAAATTAAGAGAAAAAAGATGGAGGGTTGTGACAGTTATCTCTCTAATCCAGACAGCCCTCTCCCTCTCTCTGTCCCATTATAGAGGAAGTGAATTTGGGAGCTTCAGTCAAACATCCCTTGTCTTTCATACAATCAGTGCCTAATGTCATCATTTTGGTGGCTTTCAAAGGTGTGAACCAGCAAACGGGTGACAGTGAGAGGAAGGAGCAAGCATGTGAACAAATGCACGAACCACAGTCAGTCTCTGAATCGAAATCCATGTGTCTAATGAAAATCCGTTATTGAAAGCCATTTGCAAAGCTTCCACAATCCTTGCTTGGCTGGTGCACGGTTGTGAGTGCCTCTTTCCAAGTCTCCTGTGGGTGATGGGAAATGGCTAAGCAGGGATTGTGTTCACAGGCATATGGATTCCAAGTCTGATCACAGCCACAGATTTCTTTCCGAGGTTAGTAAGAAGAAATCAACACTTTACTTTCTTGGATCATATGTTTTTAAACATTAGTACTGAGGAAATAAAGAAAGAGAGAGAGGAAGAAAAAAGAAGTACAAGAAAGAATACACTGGGCTGGGTGTGGTGGCTCATGCCTGTAATCCCAGCACTTTGGGAGGCCGATGCAGATGGATCACGAGGTCGGGAGATCGAGACCATCCTGGCTAACACAGTGAAACCCCGTCTCTACTAAAAATACAAAAAATTAGCCCGGCGTGGTAACGGGTGCCTGTAGTCTCAGCTACTCGGGAGGCTGAGGCAGGAGAATGGTGTGAACCCAGGAGGCGGAGCTTGCCCTGAGCCGAGGTCATGCCACTGCACTCCAGCCTGGGTGACAGAGTGAGACTCCATCTCAGAAAAAAAATGAAGAATACACCAAGTCGAAGCAACACAGTGCAATTTTTTAAAGTGCATACAATTAAAACACAGAGAAGAGGAACCTTGGCTAGAATTACAGAGCTTGACCAAATCTCAAATCTCATCCAGGGTTGACACTGTTCGCCGGATGATTTGGACATTTGGAGCCTCTCTGGGTGGGGAGAGTTTTCTTTATCCCTTTCAAATCGGTATGCCGTCTCTACAAACCTGAATTATTATAAAGGCAACAAGGTTATAAGCTCCCCCATGCCTGCCAGGATGCAGTGCTTTGCTGTGACTGAGCCACACTAGGTGCTAAACCTTTCTGCACTGATGCAATCAAATTAGAAGTTAAATCTGATACTGTAACAAGTTACCACCTGGGAACAGAAATGCTTTGCTGTTTTATTTTTTCTTCCTAGCATTCTGAAATGAACATGGCATATGGCACATTTTAATTATAGCGAATATTAATTTTTAATGGGAAATGTACACCTGGCTTTGTATTGTTCATAAGTTATCTGAGAGGTTGAAATTTATTTACGTGATTTTGATGCAGTTGTAATTAAAGAGAAGAAACTAATAGTCTTCTGTAATTGAAGGCACATTAATCTGAAAGCTACCTGAGGGCAGGGATTCTGTGTTAAGCATGTTGTATACTCAATTTAGTAAAATACGAGACTTGGGATTAGTGGTCTTCTATGCGATGTGCTAGACATTTTCCAGATGTTTCCAGGATATTTTCTGACCTTTAGAAAAATGATAATATGACCTAGTACTGTAGGCATTTATGTGCTAAGAAAAGAGGATTCTACCACATTATCTGGCCTTGCTTTTTTAGTTTTGTAATGGAGTAATTGATTAGTACTACTGCACTTCAGCAAGGTATTTTCCTCCTATACCTAGTGGATGATGTTAAAGTTAACTCTATTTGTGTGTACCTGAGAAAGAGAACTGAGGCAGGCGCTCGGGGAATGGAACAGGGACAAAGAAACCAACCAAATAACACTAGGTATCAGTTTTCAGCTGCATGTAAACTCAACTTATTTTTTAATGATTTTATTAGGAAGCCTTCTATATTCTATTTTGTAATGCATTTCCCTGAGGGAACTTTAGACCTTGCAGGCCTGTTTGCAATTCCTGTCAGATTAGGGGGGAAAAAAAGAGAACAGAATAATGGAAATTTCACACATTATTCAGTGTTTTAAAAATCCGGTTTCTTGGCCTCACAGTTTCTTAAATCTGTAGACCTTGATGTTTTAATCTTATGCATTCTGATGGAGCTTGATATTCATAACTGGTGGGCTTGATAAATTTTTAACCAGGAAGTTGAATATGATGAGAAAACACAAGGGGAGGTTTGTATTTTGCACCTTGTCGTCAAGCTTTCCAGTTTCATTTTCACTTTTTGCACTAAGAGTATTCCTTGGAGGTGTCAGAGCTGCCCAAAGCTGACTTCCATCCATATTGAAATGACTTTTTCTGAGCTTTCCAAAATTCCAATTTCAGTGCAGGTGGTAATATCTGAATGTGAGCAGCAGAATAAATATCAGTTTAAAACTCATATAAATATACATTTATGCTCCTTGTGTGAACTCATAAGGTGTGGGATAAATCTTGTCATTTCAACATAAATGGAATAACAAATAGATTGAAAGTAGGATGCACTGTTGAGAAAACATGAACTGGATGCACAGTGCGATTACACAGTGATGGTTTCATGAGAATTGAATTCCAAAGATCACACAATCGATTAAAACAATTCAGTCTCCCTAGTCATTTTTGTCAGTAAATTAAAACATTAATTTTAACCCAAGAATGTTTTTCAGTGTTTTTTATTATACAAAATAACAAACACATGCAAAAGTACAGAGAATAGTAACATGAATCCTCATGGACCCATCCCCAGATTCAATAATTAAAACTCACAGCCAATCATGTTTAATCTATATCCCCACTTATTTTCTCCACATTCCTGAATTGTTTTAAAGCCAAGGCCAGACATCACACATTTTATCCATAAATGTTTCAGTATGTATCTCTAAATATAATTACACCCAATCCTTGAACATTAACATTGATTCCCTAAGATGATTAATATCTGATTGCTGTTCAGATTTTCCCAGTTATCTTACATATTTATAATGTTTACTTGAACTGAAATCCACACGAGGACTATAGAATGCAATTAGTTAATATGGCTAGAGTTCTTTAGTCTATAAAGAGAGAGTAAAGGACTTTCCACATTTATATTTTACTCTCTTTTTTCTTAGAATTTTTAAATTAAAGAAACTGGATTGTATTCCTGAGTCTTTTTTGAAAAATATGATTGTGAATTTTTTGCTTGTTTATCTCACATAATAAATCCACCTTATAAATTATTGATTGAACCAATAAAACCTATCAAAAAAATTTAACTGAATACACACACACACCACACACTAGTTTTTTTAATTTTTAATTTTTATGGTTATGTAAGAGTTGTACATATTTATGGGGACATTTTTATAAAAGCGTACAATGTGTAATGATCAAATCAAGGTAATCAAAGTAGCCTAACTTTGAATATTTATCATTTTGTTGTGTTGCAAACATTCCAAAGCTATTACTCTAGTTATTTTGAAATATACAATACATTATTGTTAACTATAGTTGTCCTATTGTGCTAGTGAATACTGGATCTTATTTCTTTTATCTAACTGTATGTTTGTACCCATAAATTTACCTACTTCTAACTCCCCCTTGCTCTCAATTCCCCTTCCTCGCCTTTGGTAAACATTATTCTACTCTGTATCTCCATGAGATCAATTTTTTTAGCTCCCACATTTGCATGAGCACATGCAATATTTGTCTTTCTGTGCCTGGCTTATTTTACTTGGCATCATGTCCTCCAGTTCTGTCTATGCTGTTTGAAATGACAGGATGTCATGCTTTTTTGTGGTTGAATAATATTCCATTGTATGTATGTACCACATTTTTTCATTCATTTCATACATTGGTGGACACTCAGGTCAATTTCATAACTTGGCTCTTGTGAAGAGTACTATAATAAACATGGCAGTGCACATATCTCTTCTATACACTAACTTTCTTTCATTTGAATATTTACCCAACAGTGAGACTGCTAAATCATATGTTAGTGTTAGTTTTAGTTCTGCTGTTCTCCAGAGTGGCTGTACTAACTTACATTCCCACCAGTAGTATGCAAGGATTCCCTGTTCTGCATATCCTTACCAGCATTCATTATTGCCTATCTTTATTTATTTCTCTCTCTATATTTTTTCTTTTTTGTTTTTTATTTGTTTTTTAGTTGTTGGTTTGTTTTTTATATATATATATATATGTTGCCTGCTTTTTGAGAGAACCATTTTAACTGCGGTGAGATATTTCATTACAATTTTGATTTGCATTTCTGTAATGATTAGTGATGCTGAGCATTTTTCCACATACCTTGTGGTCATTTGTATGTCTTCTCGAGAATTGTCTATTCAGATGTTTGCTCATTTTTATTTGGATTATTTGGGGTGGGGATTTGTACCAAGTTGTTTGAGCTCCTTACATGTTCTGGCAGTTATTCTCTCGTCAGGTGGGTAGTTGGCAAATATTTTCTTCCATTTTGTAGGTTGTCTTATCACTTGTTTGTGGTTGCCGTTGCTGTGCACACACTTTTTAGCTTGATGTGATCCCATTTGGCCATTTTTGCTTTGGTTACCTGTGCATTTGGTGGCTTACTCAAAAAATATTTACCCACACCCATGTCTCGAAGCATTTCCAGTGTTTTCTTGTAGTAGCTTCATTGGTCCAGGTCTTACATTAAATTCTTTAATCCGTTTTGATTTGATTTTTGTAGATGGTGAGAAATAGGGACACAGTGTTTGGTCTTCATTATGTTGATGTGATATATCACATTTCTTGATTTGTATATGTTGAACCATCCTTTTATCCCAGGAATGTTTCCCATTTGATCATGACAAATGATCTTTTTAATATGTTGAATTCGATTCAGTAGTATTTTGTTGAGGATTTTTGCATTCATGTTCATCAGATATATTAGTCTGAAGTTTTCCTTTTTCACTGTGTATTTGTCTACTTTTGGTATTAGGATAATCCTGATCCTGTAGAATGAGTTTGGAAGTATTGTCTACTCCTTGATTTTTTAGAATAGTTTGAATAGAATTGATATTAAGTCTTCCTTAAATATTTGGTAGAATTCAGCAGTGAAGCCATCAAGTCCTGGGCTTTTCTCTGGTGTGAATCTTTTTATTACTTCTTTTATAGCATTACTTATTGATTTATCCACGTTTACTATTTTTTCCTGGTTCAATCTTTGTAGTTTTTTTTATGTCCAGGAACTTATCCATTTCTTCCAGATTTTCCAAATTGTTGACATAGAGTGGATAAAAATACTCTCTAATTTACCTTTGAATTTCTGTGTTATCTGTTTTAATATTTTCTTAGCTCTGATTTCATTTATTTGGACATTCTCTCTTTTTCCTTAGTCTGGCTAAAGGTTTGTTGATTTCGTGTATGTTTTCCAAAAACAAGTTTTTATTTTGTATTTTGCCTCAATTTCATTTATTTCTGCTCTGATCTTTAGTGTTTCTTTTCTTTGACTAATTTTGGTGCTCTTACTTTTCTAGTTCCTTAAGATGCATTTTTAGGTTTTTTGTTTTTTTGTTTTTTTGTTTTTTTTTTTTGATGCGGAGCCTTGCTCTGTCCCTGGGCTGGAGTGCAGTGGTGTGTTCTTGGCTCACTGCGACCTCCACCTCCTGGATTCAAGTGATTCTCCTGCCTCGGCCTCCGGAGTAGCTGGGACTACAGGCATGCACCACCACACCCAGCTAATTTTTGTATTTTCAGTAGATACAGGGTTTCACCATGTTGGCCAGGATTATCTCTATCTCTTGACCTCGTGATCTGCCCACCTCGGCCTCCCACAATATTTTTTTTCCTTTTTTGATACAGGCATTTATTGGTATAAACTACCCTCTTAGTACTGCTTTTGCTGTATCCCATAGGTTTCAGTATGCTGTGTTTGCACTAAATTTCCTTCTTAAATTATTTAATTTATCCAGTAGTTGTTCAGGAGCACGTTATTTAATTTCCATGTATTTATATAGTTTCCAAAATTCCTCTTGTTGATCTCTTCATGTTTTCTATTTTTTCGTGGTTCAATCTTGGTAGGAATTTTATGTCCCGGGATTTTTATGTCCAATAAATGCTTATTGATTTCTAGTTTCATTCCATTGTGGTCAGAAAAGATACTTGCTATGATTTGGATTTTTCTGAATTTCTGAGACTTGTTTTGTGGCCTAACATATGGTCTACCCTGGAGAATATTCTATGTGCCAATGAGAAGAATGTGTATTATTCAGCTGTTGAATGAAATGTTTTGTAAATGTCTATTGATCAATTTGTTCTGCACTGCAGATTAAGTCAGATGTGTCTTTGTTAATTTTCTCTCTAGGCTTTCTGTCCAATGCTGAAAGTGGTATGTTAACTTACCATTCCCAACTATCATTGTACTGGGGTCTGTTTCTCTCTTTATCTCTACTAATAATTGCTTTATATATATGAGTGATCCAGCATTAGTTATATATATATCTTTACAGTTGTTATATCCTCTTGCTGAATTGACTTCTTTATCATTATATAATGACCTTCTTTGTCTCTTTTTACAGATTTTGTCTTGAAATATATTTTATCTGGTATAAGTACAGCTATTTATGCTCTTTTTTGGTTTTCATTTGCATGGCATATCTTTTTCTATTCTTTCATTTTCAGTCTGTGTGTTTTCGTAGGTAAAAATGAGTTTCTTATAGGCAGCATGTAGTTGGGTCTTTTTTAAAAAAAATTTATTCAGCTACTCTGTCTTTTATTTGGAGAAAGAAGTCCATTTACACTCATTGTTATTATTGATAGGTGACGACTTACTACCGCCATTTAGTTATTTGTGTTTCGTTGTTGTTGCTGTCATTTTGTTAGTTCTCTCTTCCTTTTTTTTTTCTTCTTGTCTTCCTTTGTATATAAGCAATTTTCTGGTAGTGTTTTAATTTCTGTCTTAATTTTTTTGTGTCCCTGTTAAAGGTTTTTGCTTTGTAGTTACCATGAAGCTTGAAAAAAAAAATCTTATAACCAATTATTTTAAATTGATTAGAGCTTAACTCTGGTCACAAAGAAAAAACATTAAAAAGGAGAAAACTAAATTCTATACTTTATCTCCATCTCCTCCAATCTGACTTTTTGCTATCTCTATTTATGTCTTTTTTATTGTCTTCCAACAAACTGTTGTAGTTATTATTATTTTTCATAGGTTTGTCTTTTAGTCTTCATACTAAACATATGAGGGGTTTACACACAATTATAGTATTAGAATATTCTGTATTTATTTGTGTGCTTACTTTTACCAGTGAGCTTTAGACCTTCAGGTAATTTCTTTCTGCACATTCGTACCCCTGTCTTTCATATTGAAGAACTCCCTTCAGCATTTCTTATCAGACAGATCTGGTGTTGATGAGTTACCTCAGCTTTTGTTTGTCTGAGAAAGTCTTTACTTCTCCATGTTTGGAGGATAACTATGCTGGATACAATGTTCTAGCTTTGAAAGTCTTTTTGTTCAGCACTTTAAATATGTCATCCCACTCCCTCACGGCCTATAAGGTTTCTGCTGAGAAGTCTGCTGACAAACATTTGTACTCCTTTATATTTTCTTTGCTTATTTTCTCCTGCTACTCTTAGGGTCCTCTTTTTGTCCTTAACCTTTGAGAATTTGATTATTATATACCTGTGGGTTTAATCTGCTTGGTGTTGCGTGACTTTATTGTACCTGGGTATTCACTGGGTTTGAAAAATTGTCTGTTATTTTTTTGAATAAACTTGCTAATCTCTTTCTCCACTTCTTCAAGGCCAATGACTCTTAGATTTGCCATTTTTAGGTTATTTTCTAAATATTACAGGCATATTTTGTTCTTTTTTAGCTTCTTTTTTTTCTCTACAGACTGTATTTTCAAATAGCCTCTCTTTGAGCTCACTGATTCTTTCTTCTGCATGAGCAATTTTGCTGTTGAGACACTCTGATGCATTTTTCAGTTGTTGATTGAATTCTTTAGCTCTGCAATTTCTGTTTGTTTGTTTTGTTATTATAATCTGTTTGCTAGATTTATCTGATAGAATTCTGAATTCCTCCTCTATGTTATCTTAAAGTTTATTGAGCTTTCTCAAGACAACCATTTTAAATTGCCTGTCTGAGAGGTCACATGTCTTTATATCTCTAGGATTGATCACTGATACTTTATTTAGTTCATTTGGTGAGGTCGTGTTTTCCTGGATGTTCTCCTTGCATGAGGGCATTTGTTAATGTCTGATTTTTTAAAATATATAAAGGTGCTTTATTGTGTGGATAGTTGTTCAATTTGGTGTTCCTGTGGTCGGGGGTTGTGGGGAAGTAAATCTCTGGAATTTTCTATTTAGTCATCTTGTTCCACCTCATATATTTCATTTTTTTAAGAAAAATGGGTAGAAGTTGAAAGAATTGCACAAGAGCTAAGTGAAGGTGGGCTGGAGTTACTGTCACCAAGCACTCTTCTAAGTTGCTTGAAAAATACCACAAGCAGTATTTCTTAACTGTTCATATAGGGGATCTTTCTTCCTTGGATAAACTCATGGTTGGCATTGACATGGATTTGTTGCAATTCTGAGTGAAAAAAAATAGGCATGTAACACAAAATAGATTAGTCTTAGGAAATACTGGATGTGACTTTAGAAAGTGATCATGGTTCCTTCCAAAAATACTCATTATTAAATATAGTGTTATATTTCATTTCTGAACAAAGAGATCTACCAGATCTGGTCTGCTCTGGAGAAAAAAAAAGACAAAGGAGAGAATTTGAGGAAATCTCCCAGTCCCTTTGTAACTAACATAAGAGTTTATGCAAAACAACAATTATTCTAAACACCATGGACGGTGGGCCATAAGCCATCTCATTTCTCCAGTCATCTCTGTGGCTCAGCAAATTTCCCAGTTGCCCTGGGTATAGACCTTTTAGGGAGTGGAGTTATTCTTGCTAAGGAGACGTCAGTGTTTCTAGGCTGGGTAAAACTGCATCAATCCTTAGGAAGAATCTAGACAATTGGCAATAAAAGCCATTTGCATCTGGGCAACACCTTTCCATCCTACCTTCCCCAAAGCACACTCAGCGGTATTTCCTCTTACCACTTAAATAAAAACTTCAACATGTGGGGACAAATTTTCCATTAAATATGCTATTTTTCCTTTGTTACCAACTGCACAATAACCATCAGAAACGCTTACCTAATACTTATTTCCACGTTCCATGTACCATGTTCCATGTGAGCATGTTAGATCCACTGTCCAGTTTAACATCATATGAATATGAAATACCAATTCCACTATTGTTATCATCATTTTCCAGATGAGGATACCAAAGCAAATGCAGGAAACAATGACGGCATGGTGACAACTTGCTTTAGACTACAGAGCAAGTAAGTGGCAGAGGTAGAATTAGACTCAAAGTCCATTAGACTCTAAAACTGATGCTGCTCCTCAGGCTCCCCCTAGCATTTACAAAAAATGGCACTGTGACTAAGGAACCTTGTGTACATGCATGTGACTTCCCAGGTGGCACTTACCAACTGACCACCCTTCCAAATAGCTGCTCCTTAAACACCCCATCTTGAACTTAGAGACACACACAATTGGTGGTGTCTGCACTGGGGAGGATGTACCTGGGGCAGAAGCCTGTTCAGGGCCTGGAGTGGGCTTAGTCACTTTGGCAAAAGTCTGCATGACTTTGGGTCCCCCTAAATGAATGGAGTTCGGGGGGCCAGGTGAACATTCCCATGACCCTGTTGACTCCTCATGCTTTGTGGGGTGGATGTGTCAGAAGAGGGTCAGAACTGGACCCTGACAAGTATGGGCCTGGCCAGGAGCCAGGGCTTTTTGGCTCTGAGATCTCTTAAGCACTGGTTATAATTCCTCCCACATTACAAAGGCCCACAATGTGCCCCCACAGTGATGAGAGTCCCTGTTGTCCTAGACAGCGTTATTCTCCTCGTACCTTTGGGCTTCATGCATCGTTTTTCAGGAGGTAGATCAAGTGGAAGAAAAATTTTTACAGAGAAAAAGCAGAAAAATAACAACAAAGAGCTGTGTAGCCCCTTAAAAGACTGTAGCCATGAACATTTCAGAGTTCAGAGATCGTCGAAAGGAAACAGTAAGCCAGAAAACCTCTCCAAAAATTAATAATAAGGACAAAGCTGGTTCCCCTGATCCTTATGAAGGGGATGAGGAGAATGGATGGTGCTCTGTGCCCATTTAGAGGTCAAGTAGGTCAACAAAGGTCTGTTTTCCCTGAGTGGGGACCCTGGCATTGTGATACTCACACCTAGCTCTTTCCTTAAACAGTTGGAAATTAGATACTTAAAGAAACTCCACCCAGTGGAAGTGGACGTGAGGTCACATCGAGGGTGTCAGTCACAATTGACTAAAAGGGTAGGGAATTGATTTGAGGATGGCATATTTCAGACCAGAAGGAAGAGAATTGCTTAGCCAGCAGGTTTTTTTACTTAAAAAAAAAAAAAAAAAAAAAAGGCTTATTGACTCTTAGGGACCTTATCTGAAAGTGAGATGACCATGTCTCCCTCCGCACAGGTCACCCATCTCGCTAAAAACCTCCTGCTTTGGGGCTCAGGTTGGAATGTCAGAAATGTATTAGTTGCTTTGAATTTTGAATACGTGTAAAGAAAGCATCTCTCATAGAATGTACCTTCACCAAGATGCAATGATTTCCTGCCCCAGTTGAGTGCTGTCCAAGAAACGTTGATGACACATTTATCAGATGTGTGGAGTGAAGGTCATATGTAGCACGCTTGGACAGAAATAAGCTGGATAAAGGAGGCACCATTCTCTATGCAGTTCCCTAACTGATCTGACCGTTCTAGGCAGCAGAATCTTAAGAGCAAAAGCGAGGTTGGTCCTGCCACGTTCGGGTATTCATCAATAACAGCACATAAAGAAGTTCTTTCAACTTAGGATTTTATTCAGAAACAGTGAAACGATTAACATCTGAAGTAGCAACAATGCCATGTGTTTTCCAAAACTATTTTATTTTTCTCCTGGTTATACAGGTAGAGTGTGAATTGGACTCTCCCTATGGTTAAGTTGAAGTTATGTGACTGTATTCTGGACAATAGAAAGTGGGTGTAAATTATATTAATTTATGCCACTTCCAGATTTAGCCATAAACCACCTGTGAGACCCTTCACAGTCTCTGTTCTCCAGCCACTGTGACCTTGGAGGCCAGGTTTTGAAGATGCATTATTACAAGCTGAAAGAGATTGCATCCCTGAGTGATTCATGATCATAGCATTCCATTCATTACTCTAAACCAAGCTGCAAATGAGCATGGAGCTTCTGTTGGCTTAATCCCCAAAACGTGGAGTTGTAAAGGGCTTAGTCTTCCTCCATAATACAACTTAATCCAAGTCTACTGAAATAGAAGCATATTTATATTCTATAAAGTTAACATAAGCATAACTTGATACTATAGAGAGAAGTTTTAATATTAATAGCCAATCTGTCATTACTAAACAACTGGTGAAAAATAAGCCAATGAGGCTGGGCACGATGGCTCGTGTCTGTAATCCTAGCACTTTTGGAGGCCGAGGTGGGGGGATCGCTTGAGGTCAGGAGTTCGAGGCCAGCCAGACCAACATGGTGAAACCCCATGTCTACTAAAAATACAAAATTTGCCAGGTGTGGTGGCGCATGCCTGTAATCCTAGCTACTCGGAAGGCTGAGGCAAGGGAACAGCTTGAGCCTGGGAGGCAGATGTTGCAGTGAGCTGAGATCGTGCCAGTGCACCCCAGCCTGCAACAAAAGCGAAACTCCATCTAAAATAATAATAATAATAAAATAAATAAGCCAATGAGGTCTGTTGCATCATACCTGTTCTGATTTGAATAGCATGTCCCTTTTCCAAAATTCCCCACCATCTGCAGAGTATTGTATTCAGGTTCAACACAAGCCGGTAAGGCATCTAACTACCTTGTAACCAGTTTCGTAATAATTATTATTCTCTCCCTGAAAATAGCCTGCTTTGGACACAGGTGCTCCACTGATTTTTTTTTTTTTTTTTTTGAGACGGAGTCTCGCTCTGTCGCCCACGCTGGAGTGCAGTGGCGCGATCTCGGCTCACTGCAAGCTCCACCTCCCGGGTTCACGCCATTCTCCTGCCTCAGCTTCCCGAGTAGCTAGGACTACAGGCACCTGCCACCACGGCCAGCTAATTTTTTGTATTTTTAGTAGAGATGGGGTTTCACCGTGTTAGCCAGGATGGCCTCGATTTCCTGACCTTGTGATCCGCCCACCTCAGCTTCCCAAAGCGCTGGGATTACAGGTGTGAGCCACCGCGCCCGGCCCCCCACTGATTTTTCTGAGGATGCCTCTGTGATGTCATACAATGTGCCAATTTCCATCTTATGTCCTAAAATGCATCACCCTACTTTTGAGAAATATTGTCACTCTGTAGCTAACTCTCTGCTCTAAGAACTCAACGTCCCCAAACCAACTTCCCGAGTTCCTGCTGGCATTCTCTATTCTTTCCGCTGCACAATGGGACATGTGGTTTTATTCCCTGAAAAGTCACTTCTGGATGGATCCAGTCTGAAGATGGTTCTCCTGCTGTATAGAAACCTGAATGTCGTGAAATTGCCTATGGGAAGCTATTAAACAGCCTCCCTGAATTTAGCAGATTAGGATTTTAGTGAAAAATTACCACATGGCCACTGCTTGTGAGTAGAGTGTTCTTCAGAAAAAACGTTAAGGTTTAAAGACTGCAAGTCATGAAATGGACGTGACAAGATGAATGTCACTGCGTCATTTCCCAAGCCACGATCACCGTGGTTCACCAGAACTTAAATACAGCAGATGATATTTATAGTCGTTGGTATAAGACCTTGTCTTCAGGGTGGTGAGGTTCCGCTTTGAGATGTGCTCCAGAATGTCACAATGTTAAGGGGTCCTAGGTGTTGTTAATATCAATTTTATAATTTTTAAGACAAAGAAAGTGAAGCGTGTTGAAGGCAAGAGAAACACTAATGGTGTCAAGTTGGTATTTTAGACAGAAGCAGTCATTTCATTCTCAGTTATTACCTATGCTGGTTGTGCAAATTTAAGCAAATTATTACACTCAGTAGGGGCCATTTTCTGTGTCCATAGACAGTGGGGACTGTTTGACTCAGAGCTGTGCCCATCTTTGCATAAAAGGCATTTTTACATTTGTATGCATTGGTACGAGTTGTCTGTTTCTTTTGCCCATTTTCATCCTTTTCTTCTTTCATTTTCTCCATGTCTTCGAATTTTCACATTAATTTACGTAGAAGTCGGCATAGTAGTCTCAGAGTTTTAAAAAAAATCTTCTGTTTTAATGGTGATCCTCTTGTAATTTCTTATTTTCTGTCTTTGCGCTTTCTCCTCCCTTTTTCTTCATTAAGTGGTTAGCTACTTTTTTTCTTATTTTCAAAAAATATCCTTAAAACATATGATTTGGTTTATTAATTAGATCTATAGTTATTCTCTTCCCTAACTTATTGATTTCTGGTCTTCCCTAACTTACTGATTTTTTATGTTTATGAATCCTTTCTTAAGTTTTTTTGTTTGTTTGAATTCACTGTTATTTTTCTAAATTTTTGAGTTGGAGATTTAATAAGCTTATTTATATTTTTCTATTTTATTGAAATTTTTCATGCTATGAATTTTCTTCTGGTTCTGATTTAAATGTGACTCTTAGATTCTGGATTTTATTTTATTCTATTTTTATTATTATTGTTGTTATTATTTTATGACAGACTCTCTGTCACCCGGGCTGGAATGCAGTGGTACAATTTTAGCTTACTGCAACCTCTGCCTCCAGGGTTCCAGCGATTCTCCTGCCTCAGCTTCCCGAGTAGCTGGGATTACAGGCACCCGACACCATGCCTGGCTCATTTTTGTATTTTTAGTAGAGATGGGGTTTCACCAGGTTTGCCAGGCTGGTCTTGAACTCCTGACCTCAGGTGATCCACCCACCTCTGCCTGCCAAAGTGCTGGGAATACAGGCGTGAGCCACTGTGGCTGGCGCCCTCCATCGTTCTTTTTGTTTGGTTTGCATCGTAGTTTGCGAAGTGTGGTTCTCCTTTCCTAATTAGCTTCTATTCCTCCGAAACATTGTTTTCCCAGCATGGCCTTCTCCAATTCAGCGCATGTTTTTAAATCTCTTTACTGTAGTTAGGACTCTGAGCTTCCTGTTCTGTCTGTCATTATTTTCACTTGTATGGTGGGTGTGATTTCAGTTCAGTCTTGGCTCTCCATCCCTCTTCTTCTTCTTCTCCTGTGACTCTAGACCCTCCTTATTCTTGTCAAAAGCTCAGGATGGGAAATAGGAAAATAGTTCTGCTAGAGGGTGGTATTTATTTTCAAATCACAGTTATTTAACTTTATAGTTTTATGTGTGTCATCAAATTATGGTAAAGGATGGTATTTGTGTGGTTTATTTGTTCCTGTTTATCTTTTTTTTTTTGAAATGGGGTCTCACTGTGTCACCCAGGTTGGAGTGCATTGGCATGATCTTGAGTCACTGCATCCTCCGCCTCTCAGGCTCAGGTGATCCTCCCACCTCAGCCTTCTGAGCAGCTGGGACCACAGGCATGCCACCACCATACTTGGCTAATTTTTGTATTTTTTGTAGAGATGGGGTTTTGCCATCTTGGCTAGGCTGATCTCAAACTCCTGATCTCAAGAGATCATCCTGCCTCAGCCTCCCAAAGTGCTGGGCTTACTGGTGTGAGCCACCACACCTGGCCTGTTCTTGTCTATCTTTATAGAGTTGGGAGAAGATGCTAGGAGATTCTAGCTGCCATTGACTCAGTGGCATGGAAATTGCTTTTCTTTGTTAATACATTCATTATGTATGATTAGTTATTGATTATTCATGTTAAAATATTTTGCATCAAATATTTCTCTTTCCAGGCAGGACTGGCTGTCTAATAGGTGCAGCGCTGTGACAATGAAAGTTCAGGACCCCTTCCTAAAAAATTGTTAAGAATTTCAAGATAGCAAAAGTAGAACATCAGGCCAGGCACAGTGGCTCACACCTGTAATCCCAACACTTTGGGAGGCCGAGGTGGGTGGATCTCTTGAGGTCAGGAGTTTGAAAGCAGCCTGGCCAGCATGGTGAAACCCCATCTCTACTAAAAATACGAAAATTAGCCAGCCAGGTGTAGTGGTGCGTGCTTGTAATCCCAGCTACTCAGGAGGCTGAGGCAGGAGAATCACTTGAACCTGGGAGGTAGAGGTTGCAGTGAGCAGAGATCACCCCATTGCACTGTGGCCTGGGGGAAAGAGTGAGACTGTCTCAAAAAAAAAAAAAAGGTAGACCTTCAAACCAGGTGCAGGACCCTTTGAGTGGTGTCCCTGTGTGTACACAGTCATACCTCCAGGAAGGTGGTACTGGTTCAATATTTTTAGGTATTAAGTAACTCTTGTTTAGTAACTTTATATGTGTTAAGTTATCTAATACAGAAATAAAGAGAGAGAGAACTGGAGACTGGAACTTAGGAGAGCCGAATTCTATTTCCATACGTGTCATGGATTTATAGTCTGACTTTGAACTCTGAAGTTCTGTTTTCCTACATGAAAAATGAAAGATTTTACCCTGAATTGTGTTTCACAAACTATCACATATATTAGTGATAATACCTAAATACATTTTAATAGTGGTATTAATTATATCACATAAATAGAAAAAATTGAAACACAGAAACTATGCTTTTTCTGTATATTCTTTCTCAGAAGGTAGTTAAAGTGAGTAATAACAAAACAAGGTCAATTCTAAAGCACTATTGGAGAATTATAAGTATAGGTGATATTTAGATTTTGTAAGAATCGTGAAGATTACATAAATACATCTAACGTTTGGAAAACGTTGCTCAGGATGATCCCTAAGGACGCTTTCAGGTCCTTTCGACATTTTAGGATTCTATAATTCCATATCTTTATACAGAATTAGGCATATTTTTGATCTGTCAAATAGGGAGATTTAAATATATAATTAAAGGTCAACCTGTTCACACCTTCCAGAAAGACTGGGGTGAGATGAATTTCTTATTTTTGTGTCATCTACCACCACAAATTTTATTTCATTTCATATAAAGATTAAAAACTGAGATGTCCCCATGTACACTCAACACCATCTAATACTCAGCCTCCTACTAGCAAGTCGGGGTTGCAAAAAGCCTTCATGTAACATTACTATCTATGGTAACTTGATGTCAAGTCTTTTTCACTTCTGGTTTTCATGTCTGCTGTGTCTGACACTCTAAAAAATTCAAAATAGTTTGTTCTTGAAGAGGATAAAAATAGAAGTGATGGACCGGCACGTTGGCTCACGCGTGTAATCCCAGCACTTTGGGAGGCTGAGGCAGGTGGATCATGAGGTCAGGAGTTCAAGACCAGCCTGGTCAAGATGGTGAAACCCTGTCTCTACTAAAAGTACAAAAAATTAGCCGGGTGTGGTGGCAGGCACCTGTAATCCCAGCTACTAGGGAGGCTGAGGCAGAGAATTGCTTGAACCCGGGAGGCAGAGGTTGCAGTGAGCCGAGACTGTACCACTGCACTCCAGGCTGGGTGACAGAGTGAGACTCCATCTGAAAAAAAAAAAAAAAAAATAGAAGCGATGATGCTGTACATCTGTTAGCCACTTGGATGCTATCTGCCAGATCACACAAAAGTTCATGATACATCTGCTGTCACCAGATTTGGGTGTTATTTTTTTAAGAACCCCAGAAATTAAAACAGATAATATCCTGTTGATCGAACAGTGTAATTTTTAAAGAGGTACTGTTTGTTAATTTTAAGAACATTCCAGTAGACCGATTGGAGTAGAAAGGTGGTCCCCATGTTAGGCTTAGATTTTACATACAATTTTTAAAATGAAATTTGATTGGAGAAGTTGAATTTTTTTTCCAAAATATTATTTTCTTCCATTGAGATTGATTGGACTCTATAGGTTCCCTGCAAGAGGGCAGGACTTTCTTACCTTTTCCTAATGCAGAATTCTCTGAGAGAAATATCCCTTTATCTCAGTGTCTCAGTGGACATTGTTGGTGTTCCTGAGTGTCTTGACATTTTGGCCATTTCCAAACATTTCTAGGTCTTTGTTACTGACCTGCCTACATTTCAACTCTTGGCCCTTTCCTCTGTTTTGAAATGACTCATTCTTCACAAGAGCAAACTGAAAGCTTTACTGTCAAGCAAAAAAAGAAATCTTGAGCCAAAGTATTATAACTTGCTCTGTAGGAAATGAAAACAGTGCATTGGCCATCTTTTCCCCCTGTTGTTAGAGTATATTAAATTAAAAGAACACAGCAAGAAACATTAATTTCCATGATTCATTTTAGATTTATGTTGGTGTACGGATTTGGTTGGTTGTTTCTTTGGTTAGGAGAAGGTGGTGTATTAAAGTGGAGGTCTGGTATAGCTGATGGGAATGAGTTTTTTTAAAAAGGTTTTGAAAAATCTATCTCCCTCTTGAGCAGTAGTCCAGGGGAGTGATCACAATACTGAGATATAAACAAGAGGTGGTAATACAGCAAGCGGTGTATGATTCAGTAACTCCACCAGATTGCTTTATTGGTTAGGTAATGAAGCATGGTAGGGAATTTCTACCAAATAGGAGTCAACACACTGCCCAATAACATCTGAAATGACTGAACTACAAGTTTAGGAAGCATGCGATGAGGTGTACTGTTAAATTGCTCCTACGCTGGGAAGTGTTCCCTAGGTTTTTCCCATCACTACCTGGAGAAGTTGATGTGGGATTACTTGGAAAAGGCTTAGGACTTTTAGGTCCTCTCAGAGCTCTTCACATTGCCCCATGTTGTGTGTTGCTTTTTAGCTCGTGATTTTTTTTTGTTTTTAACCGTCAAGGCATTCAAACTGGGCTAATACAAACATGAGGCATTCTCAAACTACAGGAAATTGCTTTCCTTATCTACGCTCTTAAAAAAAAATGGTGTTTAATTACCTGCTGCTTTTCTATTGCTCAGATTCCCTTCAGGATCCAGGGGGAGGGATGGGAGAGAAGTTTCCTTTGCGATTTAATGTAATTATTCATAATGACTACATATGGTCATTTTATAAGTTCCTAATTATTTTAAGTGATTGGTGTATGGTCATTTGCATAGGCTGTTTAGCAGAACACTCATTCAGTGACCTACATATAAATCATGGAATAGTTTCTAGGCATGTAAAGCAGGTGAGAGAAACCAAACCCTTCCCCCCATCACCTATGGTTCCAATGTATGCATCCCAGAATGTTTAATGTAAACCATAATAGCAGCTTGGATCCAGCATTCTTCATACAAATGTGTGGTTGATGTAGGGAAACATGTTTAATTTTTTCTTTCAGTAGCAGATGGTACATGGATTTTTATTTGATGCAGGCACTACTTTCCAAGGTAATTGTCAAGGGCTTTTATTCCCCCTATGAAAAAAAATGGAGGGAAGGCCTCTGGATCAACCCATTCATTTCACAGTTGAGCAAACTGAGACCTCAAATATTGAGTAATTTTCCCTAAATCACCAGTTTTTAGACAGAGTGAGGGCTAAAACTCACATCTCCTGACAGTCGGCTAAATTCTCGTTTCTTCATACTGCACATTTTCTCTTGATAGTTGATGTGATATATGTCACTTTAAAAAAATGAGTTTCCATTTCTGGTTATATTTTATCTACTTTCCTCCTCAGAAAGCCAAGTTCTGTTGATTCATAGTAAGGACCAGATATTTCATGGTGCTAATTCCAAGTTGGGTATAATTTGTGACTTCTAGGTTACCCACTTGTGTCCACAAACCACCTAAATTTTTTAAATGTACACGGTCACCTTGATAGAAGGGGCTTCGAGAGCTCATCTAATTCAGTGATTTTTCCAACACTGGTTTCAGGGCTGCTGATGTGCTACTCCATTTCACCGAAGTCCACAACAAAATAAGAAAAAAAAAAAAAATCAGTGCTGGAGAGTTTTGTTCTCAAGTTAAATTAATTCCCTTTTTTTTAAGTTACGTCTTTATCAAATGTTGATGCTTAAAGAGAGCCATTGTTGGCTGGGCACGTTGGCTCACGCCTGTAGTCCCAGCACTTTGGGAGGCCGAGGTGAGCGAATCACGAGGTCACAAGTTTGAGACCAGCCTGGCCAATGTGGTGAAACCCTGTCTGTATTAAAAATACAAAAATTAGCCTGGTGTGGTGGCGGGTGCCTGTAATCCCAGCTACTTGGGAGGCTGAGGCAGGAGAATTGTTTGAAACTGGAAGACGGAGGTTGCAGTTAGCCAAGATTGCACCACTGCACTCCAGCCTGGGTGACAGAGTGAAACTCCATCTAAAAAAAAAAAAAAAAAAAAAGATAGTGGTTGCTGCTTTCTTTTATTTTCATGAGAAAACAAGAAATGACACATGTATGTCAGCTTTCCACAAAATCACCCCCCACCTTCCCCTTCCTTTTATGTTCTCATGTTTTTATTGTGTTTACCTATCAGTGAACCCAAACATTGAGAAACATTGGGATAAGGGAATGTTATTTTCTAGGGAACCAAGGTTTTAAAATATCATGGTTACTGTATTAGTCCATTTTCATGCTGCTGACAGAGACATACCTGAGATTGGGCAATTTACAAAAGAAAGATGTTTATTAGGCTTACATATCCACGTGGCTGGGGAGGCCTCACAGTCATGGCGGAAGGTGAAAGGCATGTCTCACATGGTGGTGGACAAGACAAGAGAGCTTGTGCAGGGAAACTCCCGTTTTTTAAACCATCATATCTCAAAAGACTTATTCACTATGAAGAGAACAATGAAGGAAAGACCCACCCCCCATAGTTCAGTCAACTCTGACTGAGTTCCTCCCATGACACGTGGGAACTGTGGGAGTTACAATTCAAGACGACATGTGAGTGGGTACACAGCCAAACCATATCAGTTACTATAGTCATTTTTTGGCAAAACCAAGAAATAGCAAATTTGAGCCCAATTCCTTAAAACAGATAAAGCACCCTACCCCCTACTGCCAAATCAACAGTCAGTCTTCCTCTGTATCATTTTCCATTTTCAATAAATAACTCTTTCATCCACTGTAAATAACAGAATAGATGTTGTCTATGAATTTACTGCTTAATATTTCATTTATCTACTTTCTTCTACCTTTATTCATATCTATCCTAAACACCCTACAAAGGAACTTTCTCTCTCTCGTTAAAAATTCTCTTGTAATTCTTAAACATGTACAGATGTTACCAATTGGTAACAGATTCTTTTTTGATGAACTTTCTCTCCTGGGTACACATTTATGATCCTAAATGCCCCATGAAGATGTGCCTACATCTGCCTTCCAACGTCTTCTGTGTCCCTTAGCCATAAATATCTACATTGTTTCTTTGATAAATTTTGGGACTGATAGAGAGAAGACAGTAAGTTGTATGATGACTGCTTGCCTTGTTCTTTGTTAAATGTACCTATGTCTGCATCCCCTTTCCTCCACATCTCAAATTGGAAATCATTGAGTACTAGGAGAGAGAGGAAACAGGGCATTCCTTAGTGGGAAAACATAAGATGCCATGGGCAATCTAAATGTCAAGATTTGGACTGCTAGTCTAAAAGGTTTCCACTCTCTGGGTTGCTCTAGTGAAGCAAATAAACAGAGTAACACATCGATCCTCCCACAGGTAGAAGGCTCTGCTGTTCATTGTTTTACTACTCTGCAGATTAGCAGCAGCAGCAGCAGCATTTGGTAGCAAGGATGAGTCTGAATCACCTATGTTTACTAAGGAATTTGTCTAAGTTGGCTGTGCCTTTCATGGATATTGTTATTCCTCCATAACGCTGTCCTTAGGATCCTGGGAAATCTCAGAAATCTCTACACAAAGTTACTGTTTCGGAGCAATGAATGTGGGCAAAGGTGAAAATCATGAAGCATAGAGTGGAGATTACCAACAGGTGGTCGAAAGAGAGAGTGAGAGAAAGGGGGAAAGAGAGAGAGAGATAGAGTTGCTTTGTTGCCCAATAGCATGAAGATAAAACAGTTAAACACATATATACTGTTTCCCCCAACACAAGCCTAATGTTGCTGATTTCAGGTTCCTCTGACATCATTCAGTTACTGCACCTATTATATTACAATGGGGGTAAAAGAAGCATTTTCAGTTTTCATGAAAGAAGAAATAAAACAGCAAAAGCATTAACAATGGCACATTGGGCACTGTAACTGTTCTCCTTGGTTCTGGAAAAGTCCTAGAGATTTATAAGTAAATTGGACCATTCCAACTATAGGCATTAAAGTTCTGGTGTTTCCAAACCATGTTGGCTCTTGGGGTCCATTGTACGTGGTTTTATGATGTTTAAAAATCTAATATCATTTGATAAGAAGTAACACAACATTATGTCTGCAATCATGAGCTCTAGAACTACTCGACTTGAGTTTCTATCCCATTTCTACCAACTGGTAGCTGGCTGACTTTTGGAAAGGTACTTAAACTTTCTGTGTCACTTTTTCCTTATCTTTGAAATGGAGGTGATGATGATGGTGATCACGGTGATGGTGTTAGTGATGATGATGATGATGGTCATGAAGTTGATAGTGATAAAACCCAACACATAGGGGATGTTAGAAAGATTATAAATATATGCCACACCCTTAAACAGCATCTAGCTTGCACTTAATAAATAGGTCTCATTGTGAGTAGCAGAATAAATCAAAGCAGGGCGTTTCTAGTCTGTTCTCTGGTTGTGTCCCTAAGAGAAACTGGAGGTGCCTAAGAATCACTGGGGAAACTAGTTCCAGAGAAGAGTTCTTGGATCCTGTTACACGCTTCCTGAATCTGCATAGATGGTACCTAGAAACTTGCATTTTTGATAAACTCTGAAAAAGGTTAAATTTTGAGAATTGATGGACTTGGGCAAACGTGAAAGCCATTCTGAGACAGAAGTAAAGGCTATCACCAGGTGGTCCTGCTTAATAGATAGGGAGAGACAGAGAGCTGCTATGTTGTTTAATTCAGAATCGCAGGGAGCTGAAACATTGCCTAATTCTGAACCAGACCCCTGATGCTTAAATAGGAAGCCCAAATAACATCCCTAATTCTAACTGCAGCCATGCTAACCAAGATAACAGCTGTCTGCATTCAAAGACACATATATCTGTGCTTTGTTGACTAGTGCTTTTCGTTTCTCTGGCCAAAGCGAATGTGCTTTTTTGGCTTTAATTTTGTGCTTTTCACTAATTAAGTTGTATATATGAACTAAAATATTTATACACCCAAGATAATGAAAATAACCCATGATAAATGGAACAAATGGAGCAAAAGTAAAGTAGATTTAGTGGCACCATAGTTTATTGAGCATCTGTGATTAGATTGTGTTCCCTAGGATGCTTCGGGGACTGTAATTCAATCTACAGTTTGAACTGATGACTCTTCCTTTCTGTAAAGATTTAGAGAAAAAAATGAATTCTTGTTTTCAATATCTCAAGTTTCTGTTCAAATGGCTGCTTGTTACATCTTGGAGTAGGAGGGGAGTCTTTTAGGAAAAAGAAGAATGGGCGTATTTTGTTGCCATCCAGTAGGGAGACTGGGCAGAAAATTAGGCTATATTTGGTAGCTTATAATCTAGCATGTGAGTGTGAAGATGGGGTAGGGTGACTAGCTGATGCAGGTGAATCCCAAAACTGGGGCTCAGCTTGGAAGGGTTTTTAGCTTTGCTCAAGAAAGAATTCAAAAGTGAGCTGATGGAGAAGGAGAGCCAGTTTACTCGGGGAAACTGTGGATAGCAAAATGGCTGCTCCATAGACACAGCTGGGCCACCCCACAGGCAGAGTAGCACTCCTGGATTGTTGGCTAGTGTACTTCTAGCTACTTATAATTATATGCTATTAGGTTGGTGCAAAAGTAATGGCAGTCTTTGTAGTTAAAAAAAGGTAAAAACTGCATTGACTTTTGCACTAACCTAATAAATAAGGCGTGAGTCATTCACAAACTTTCTGGAAAAGAGGGAGTTCCCAGAGCCATTCATGATGGTTAATATTAGGTGTTAACTTGATTGGATTGAAGGATGACTAGAGAGCTGGTGAAGTATTGTTTCCGGGTATGTGTGTGAAGGTGTTGCCAGAGGAGAGAAACACCTGAGCCAGTAGTCTGGGAGGGAAAGACCCACCCTCAATCTGTGTTGGCAGCATCCAATCAGCTGCCGGTATGGCTAGAATAAAGCAGGTGGAAGAAGGTGGGATGAGCTGGTGTGCTGAGTCTTCCGCCTTTCGTCTCTCTCCCGTGCTGGATGCTTCCTGCCTTCTGAACATGAGCCTCCAGGTTCTTTAGCCTTTGGACTCTTGGACGGTTTGCTAGAGGCTTTTGGGCCTTTAGCCACAGACTGAAGGCTGTGCTGTCACCTTCCCTGCTTTTGAGGCTTTGGGACTCAGAGTGAGTCATTACTGGCTTCCTTGCTCCTCAGCTTGCAGATGGCTTATAGTGGGGTTTCGTCTTGTGATGATGTGAGTCAATTCTCCTTAATAAACTTCCTTTCATGTATATTAAACACATATATCCTATTAGTTCTGTCCCTCTGGAGAACCCTAATACACCATCTAAGATAACTTCTGGGCATTGCCATGGCGTCGGTAAACTGTCATGGTGCTGGTGGGAGTATCTTACACAGATGTATTACAGTTCGTAGTCCTAATGGTTTGGGCCAGTTTTGATCAACAGAGTATTGAAAACAAGTCTTGCTGTTTTCCTGCCTCATAACCATCTCTGTTTGCCCAAGATTGTCCCAGTTTTAGCGTCCAGCATTGAAAACCCAGCACCCTGGAAACACCTTAGTCCTAGGCCAACCAGACGGGCTGGTAGTACCAAAAGTCAGGGCTAGCTATTTTTGTTTTTTATGCAATAAGTTAAGGAAGTGGTTTCCTACTCTAGGATAGTGCTTCTCATTCTTTAATGTGTTAGGCATTGCCTGGGGATCTTGCTAAATGCAAATTTTGATGAAGTTTGGGGTGGGGTCGGAGCATCTGCTTTTCTAATAGGCTTCCAGGTGATTCAAAAGCCAGCCTTCCCGTGCACACTACACTTTAAGTAACAAGCTTCTAGAGGGCCTGGTAATTACCTGGCGGGATGGTTAAAGAGAAAATTCAGGATACTAGCGTTTTCTAATTCTTTGCAGTTATTTTTTTCCTCTCCCTAAAACTTTTGCCTTTTAAATCACTGGAGTAGGCCCATGGACTTTCAGTTTTTCCTAAAGACTCCCTTTATCTTTTAGATAAAGTACAAAGTAAGAGTCTCTAGAAACCAGTAGATGACAAAGTAGCTTTTTAAACTGAAATCTCAAGTGAGTGACTCTGTATAAATAGCACACGAAATGGAAGGATTTTTCATTTTCTTCTGGTTGTTTTTCCTTGAAGTTGGAAGTTACTTCATTTCAAGTGGAAATCTCGAAAATACTTTGCTATCCGTCTTGCCCCTATTTCTCTCTCAAGGGTATCTGACAACAGTGTGGGAAATCAATATATGTTTGTTGAATAAATGAAAAAGTGAGAATCATTAAACGCAATTCTACTTGAACATGCACAGAAATCAGACAGAGAACTTGTTAAAAGTGCGGATTCCCATTCAATAGATCTAGAGATTGACCTGTTAGGCATTTCTAATATGCTCGTAGGTGATGTTGATGTCTTGGAACTCTGAATGGGAAGAATCAAGATTGAACATGCAAAAAAAAAATGTAAAGTTACATATCATACGTATTTTGCCATGCAGTTAATATGCTGAGAAGTGTGATGATAATTTTGACCTTCAGAACATATGTATAAATGGGATCTACAGTTGAGCGAGAACCATACAAGTCTCTTGGTCATGGTCAGGCTTATGTATTTAAGGTATAATTACATCTATCTTTATACTAGTTTCTTTCCCTTAGGAACTGCTCAGCTGAAGATAAATAAGCAAAACGGGCACATGTGTAGCCTAATAGCAAATATAGAGATTATTGAGCCAGTTTATAGTGACTCAGTAAAATTCTGCTTGTCATGGGTAAGCAAAAGTCGGTGCCCTTGAAATTTAGGGTGCAGCAAAAGGAAGCCCATAATTGGGGTGGAGGTTGGGGAGAGGGCCGGGAGACTCATGTGTCCATCAGGAGCCAGCTAATTGGGCAGGAAAGGTGTTTCCGGATCAAACTGAGGGTCACACTGCTGTTTCTCGTGGTCCAATAATGAGTTGCAGATGAACTGAGGAGGAAGAGAGTTTTTATTTCTGCAACTGATTACAGGGAGAAGGTCTGCAAAATATTGCCAGACCAACTCAAAATTACAAAGTTTTCCAAAGGTTATATAACTTCCAAGCTATATGTCTACGTGTAAGTGTGCATTCATCTAAAGACATAAGTGGTTCATTTATTCTCATCTATATCTAAGATCTGAGTTCTGAAGACCTTCATCTGGACCTTCAGTAAATTTAATCTAAATGGGTCCAGATGCTGGGGTGATTACCCTTATCTTGTCTCCTGCTAATCATGGAGGTTGGTGGAGTTCTTTTAGACCCCCAATAAACTTGTTTGTGGAGGCCCAGGGAGTTTCTTCAGACCCCAGTAAAACTTGTTTAATCCTAAACAACTCCTGTTAAGAATTCCTTCAGTATCTTGTCAGGATTTAAGCCCCAGGAAAGGCCTGGGCACAATTCTGGGTGGGCTTTTGTTGCATCTCAGTCTTTATAGAAGGGCTCTGGCTCCCTCAGCTTTTATCGTTTAACTTAACCACTCAGTCAGTGCTGAAACAGTTGATGTGGAGGCCTGTGTTAGTGAGATCTGATTTGCCACACAGGGGCCTGTTGTGCTCCTCTGGGAATTTCATTGCTTGGATGTTATTTGACATTTACCTTTTAACAGTTAATGTTAGAAACTCTATATTATGACCTGGCGCAGTGGCTCATGCCTATAATTCCAGCACTTTGGGAGGCCGAGGTGGGCAGATCACGTGAGCTCAGGGGTTCGAGACTAGCCTGACCAATATGGCAAAACCCTGTCTCTACTTAAAATACAAAAGTTACTTGGGCGTGGTGGTGCACACCTGTAATCCCAGATACTTGGGAGGGTGCGGCAGCAGAATCACTTGAACCTGGGTGGCGGAGATTGCAGTGAGTTGAGATTGCACCACTGTACTCCAGCCTGGGTGGCAGTGAGACTCCGTCTCAATTAACATGGACTTTTTTTTTTTTTTTATGTGATGGTTTTTATATTCCTTTATTCATTTCGGCAAAAGCCATTCCTCTTTGTTGTTGTAAGATTCTGATTGTTAGATGATCTCAAACTCTTGAAGTAGGTTGACCCAAAAGATCTTTCAGAGACTTGGCCATGAAGAATTTTATAAACTAACTTAAGTTGCCTTTCTTTTAAGCAGCTGAGATAGTGGAATTGTGCAAAGAAGTTATTTTAGTTTCCCTTATGGTTAAATATTTATTGAACAGGGAAGATGGCTTCTTCCACAACAATTTTTATTTTCTCCTTTTCTAATGTGTTCTAAAAGTGTTTTAGCTGACTTGCTATTAGGACAAGGGACTTCCTCTTTTCCATTGGCCTCAAAATGTTATTTTGTGTGTGTGTTTAATTTCCCTATCTACTCACTCTGCAGACACACAACCTCTGAGCTAGACCATGCCTTGATTTTTTTTCTTTTAAATGCCATGAGTTAGACATTTAAGGACACCAAGTGATTGAAAATAGTTGAAAATGTTCACTTGACCCTTATTGCCTATGACATTGCTGTTAGCTTTCTGCATGGAAGTGCAAACTTCAATTTTCAGGAGGGCTCACACTGCAGAACTGGCATTGTTTCCTTAGTCATTGGAAGCAGAAAACTACAACAGAAGTGTTGCCTCCAGCCTTGCAGAGAAGAACAATCTGCAGGCACAATCGGGAAACCCTTCTCAGTGAAGGGAGAAAGTGAGAGTGGTATTCTGGCCTTGGAAAAACAAACATTTGTTATTACTTTCTTAGGGACTGAAATTTTAGCTCCCTGGTGCAATCTATGTATAATCTAGATTTCCAAATTTCCAAAATGGAAGACAAAGAAACAAAAATTTGCCTTCTTAAATTATGTACGGTGATAAAATAAACTGAGAGGGAAACAGGAATTCTAAACCAAAAGGACTTTAGCAAAAGAATCATTCACCATTACTAATTTCTCCCTGAACACATATGCAGATATTTTACCGGATAGAGAAAAGACACTTTGTTTTGGCTTATCTTGCTTAAGAGTAATTCTCAGAATCTGTTATTTGTGAGAGAATAAGATTCATAAGGAATATTCATTACATAGCTGTACTGGGAGGTTCACAGTCTACGTTTGTAGTTTTTTCCTAAAGAACTCCCATTACAATAAAAAACCATGCTGTAAGCTGCAGAGTGTTGCTGAAATGTAAGCTTTTACCATTGTTGTAGATCTGGCATCTTGGTTAGAACCCAGAATTTCCTAACACTTGGATGTTATAACATACGAAGCTAAGCTATAGTACATACAACTCATACAATTTTTTTTTTTTTGAAATGGAGTCTTGCACTGTCGCCCTGGCTAGAGTGCAATGGCATGATCTCAGCACACTGCAACCTCCGCCTCCTGGGTTCAAGTGATTCTCCTTGCCTGAGGCTTCTAACTAGCTGGGATTACAGGTGCTCACCACCACACCCAGCTAACTTGTGTGTATTTTTAGTAGAGATGGGGTTTCACTTTGTTGGCCAGGCTGGACTAAAACTCCTGACCTCATGATCTGCCCACCTCAGCCTCCCAAAGTGCTGGGATTACAGGCGTGAGCCACCAAGCCCTGCCAATACATACAAATTTTAACCTCAAGGTAAATTGATAAGACTTCTTCCTTCATGAAAGTTAAATTCTAATAGGATCCCTAATGCCCCATCTAGCCCTGCAGTATTTCAGGTCAACAATAACTCTTTGCTGATTGAAGATTTGACTGGATGGTATGTGCCCTCCAATGGAACTATCAGGGTCAACAGCTCTAGATGCATAAATAATCTTCCTGCTACAAATAAAGAATTCTAAATTGGATTCTAACTATTGTATGTGGCTACTGTGGAAGCCCGGAAGATCAATTGGATTAATATCAGGTTTCACAATGTGTTCTTTCATTAGGATGTCAATAATGAGAATGAACTATTCATTAGAACAGCTAACTTTCTAAAGAGTAAGAGCCCTGACCTCACAGATGACTGGGGGCAGAACATGGTACTGTTTACTTCATGAGGGCCCTAGAATGGGACACAGTGGATTGCAGGCCGTTCCCCCCTCTATTGCCAAGTTTGTGTGCTTGCCACTCTGACTTCTTATAGGTAAAGTATTGGCAGTTATGTCCTCCATAGTCAGTTTCATTCCTAAAAAGGCCATGGGTCGCAAACATCAACTAAAAAACAAAAAGCCAGATTCAATGATTTCTCACACACTGCTGGTGGGAGTGTAAATTAGTTCATTGTGAAAAGCATTGTGAAAGGCAATTCCTCAAAGATCTGAAAACTGAACTAGCATTTGATCTACCAATCCTGTTAGTGGGTTTATACCCAGAGGAATATAAATTATTCTACTGTAAAGACACATGCAGGTGAATGTTCACTGCAGCATTATTCACAATATCAAAGACAAGGAATCAACGGAAAGGCCCAGTAATGACAGATTGGATAAAGAAAATGTGGTACATCTACACCACGGAATACTATGCAGCCATGAAAAATGAGATCCTGTCTTTTGCAGGAACATGGATGGAGCTTGAGGCCATTTTCCTTAGCAAACTATCACAGGAACAAAAAAGCAAATACTGCATGTTCTCACAAGTGGGAATTCAGTGATTTGAACACATGGACACACAGAGGGGAACAGCAGACATTGGGGTCTCCTGGAGGGTAGAGGGTACGAGGAGGGAGAAGAGCAGAAAAAACAACTATTGGGTATTTGGCTTAGTACCTGGGTGGTGAAACAATCTGTACCGTCCCCATAACATGAGTTTACCTGTGTAACAAACCTGTACATGTACCCCTGAGCCTAAAATAAAAGTTAAAAAAAATTCTCACTTCAGTTATGATCACATTCAAAGTAATACAGATCATCAGACAATCAAGAGCAAATCAAATTATTCCTGGTATCTCTTCTAGGATGTTTACAAGGAGGGAAGTCTATTAATGAGTGCTGAAAACATCTGAAATTATCCTTACCATCTTGTCTACTCTGCATTCCTCACAATGTATCCTCCTTCCTTCAAGATTTTTCCCTCCAGTGTAAAGTCTGAAGTGTAACACCCAAGCCATGTGAAGATTTTCACATCTTCACTGACCTGTTGCCCTCAGCATCTATCTCCCCCTTTCTCCTTATAGTCAAACTTGTCTCTTTCCAACACAAATCACTGGCCTTTACTTTTCCTGTTCTATCTTCTTTACTCATTGCTTTACTTCTAAGCCATGGAATTCCAAAAGCCAAGCTGGAAAAGGAGGAGTTACCTTTGTGAGGTGGTGAGGGGAAAAACAGTGGGTATTCATACTCATAATATTTCCTAGTTACAGCTCTGTAAGACATCATCCAGCAGCTTGGAGAAGTATATGGTTCACAAACATGATTTATCCAAGAACCAGTTTGAATATTTAGATGATTTAGAGTGAAATTAGGTAGAATAGAAATGACTATAGAATTGCCACAGGTCACCATATAAGAGAAAAATTAACGAATTAATTAATTGGGTGTTCTTCTATAGCCAGTATTTGTTTTAGAGATTTTTATGCAGTACTTTTCCTTCCTGAAAGTCATTATAAAGCTTTGTAGTAACCTGATGTTGTTGAATATTTACTTTAATATCATCCAAAAAACTATAGTGTTTTGAAAGATGGAATGAGAAACTGGTCTGTAATAAGGAAAAACCAGAAAGATAGTAATACATTTGCATCTTCTTCAAATTCATATGCTAACTGGAGCTAACAAATGTTAAATAATTTCAGAAAGTATCTTTGCTGGGCCTATTCTGACCAGTAAATAAAACCATTTCAATGAGTTCACCACCTTACATGGATAGTTTTGGGAAAAAATGGATTTTAAAGAGCCTGAACTAGTTCCCAGCAAATTTTATCACGTTATTGGTTTTTTAAAACATGTCTTTTACCTACATGTGGTAACAGATTTGTATTATATGTGCTAAAATGATAACATTTATATTAATGAGGTACTGTCTTACATGTATTACCAGAGGAGTATCTGTTTTTTTCTCCTTTTTCTATTTTTCCTTTTTCTCTTTCCTTTTAATTTATATATATAATATATATATATTTTTTTTCTTTTTTTTTGAGAGAGTCTTTCTCTGTTACCCAGGCTGGAGTGCAGTAGCATGATCTCAGCTCACTGCAACCTCTACCTCGTGGGTTCAAGTGATTCTCCTGCCTCAGCCTCCTAAGTAGCTGAGATTACAGGCATGTGTCACCACTCCCAGCTGATTTTTGAGTTTTTAATAGAGATGGGGTTTCACCATGATGGCCAGGCTGGTTTTGATCTCCTGACCTCAAGTAATCTGCCTGCTTCAGCCTCCCAAAGTGCTGGAATTACAGGTGTGAGCCACTGTGCCCAGCCTCTTTCTTTCCTTTTAATAAAACACTGTTTACAATGTGAGAAACAAATTGGAGATTGGACAGGGAGACCAGTTAGGAGTCTGTTCCAGTAGTTCAAATAACAACTAATGCCATCTTAAACTAAGGTATTGAGGGAGATGGTGGGAAGTAAATAGCAGATTCAAGAGATCTAGGGCATACAATGAAGAGAACTTGGCAATAGATTGATAATGGGAATTTTGGGACAAGGACGAGTGCGTCCAAGTTGATTTCTGCATTTAGGGTTGTTTGACTGAATGGTGGTGCCATTCACCTGGATGGGAAATGCTGGAGGAATGTTAGAGTAGCAACACAGGGCTGGGGTCCTGAGTTCTGCACTCACTAATGGGACTTTGCTTGTCATATGATATTAGATGCATATTATGGCGGAGTGTGGTGGCTCACACCTGTAATCGCAGCACTTGGGGAGGCTGAGGCAAGCAGATCACGAGGTCAGGAGATTGAGACCAGCCTGGCAAGCATGGTGAAAGCCCATCTCCACTAAAAATAAAAAAATTGGCTGGGTGTGGTGGCAGACGCCTGTAATCCCAGCTACTCGGGAGGCTGAGGCAGGAGAATCACTTGAATCCAGGAGATGGAGGTTGTAGTGAGCCAAGATTGTGCCCCTGCACTCCAACCTGGTGAGAGCGAGACTCCATCTCAAAAAAGATGCTTATTATATAGTTCTATTGAATATATATGTTAGTGTATATATCTAGTTCTGTTGAATATATATGATTGTATATACATATCTACAGGGTATAATATGCATATATAATATATGCATTATATGTAATATGGCATGATCTCAGCTCACTGCAAGCACTGCCTCCTGGCGGTGCATATATATCCATTTAACAACAATATACATATTATATATAATGCATATATTATATATATGCATATTATACCCTGTATATATGTATGCATAGAACTATATATAATATGCTTATTATACCTTGTGTATATGTATATATAATGTCATATACAATAGAACTATATATACACTACACTCAATAGAACTAGATATATATAGGGTATAACAATATGCATAGAACTATATATAATATGCATATTATACCTTACATATATGTGTGTGTATGTGTGTATATATATATATATATATATATATATATATATATAGTTCTATTGAAGTATGCACTAGCTTCCAGCATGTAGACTTTATATTCTACTGATGCCCCATTGCTTTGGAATTCCGTCTTACCTTTTTCTCTCTCACCTTTCTAATATCACCCCACCACTGATTCCCATCTGATTATGCCTACTTCACTGAAGCACCCTTGTCACTTCCTTCAATGCCTAAAGTATCGCTTTCTTAAGTGCTATGGAAGCAAAGTTCCTTTTCTTGCAGTGAATAAACTACATCCCCAGGACTTCACCCCTTGCTTCCCCAGTGAATAACTCTCAGATGGAAAATAAAATAGCACCATTATTCTCTGAGATTAAGAGGGACAGGTTTGCATACTGAAAAAATACTGTCTGATGGGGAATAACTGCCAAATTTATCATCTCAGATAGGGTGTTGGTAGTTGTTATTTTAATTTAAATTTTGAATAGATAATAGATTAATATGAATCTTATTTTACCAGGCAGAAAAATGGTATACAGTGAAGAGTAATGCTTCCTCCAACCTCTGCCCCCAGGTAACACTATTATTTTCTCCAAAGACAAATACCTGGTGTTCTCTGAGTCTGGGTATTAACTCCCTCTGTGTCTTCTCCCAGTCATAAGATACAATATCTCTAATTCATAGATAATCACTATCTCTTACCAAGGGAATACTTCCTGTAACACATTTAGTAGGGAACAATATCGGATAATCCCAAAGCAAGGTGTTAACGCAAACTAAATATGTCCTGAGAAGGAGTCTGTACTTCTATAGTTGAGTCCTTGTGGATGAACTGTAACCTAGCTTAATAGACGGGATTGAAAACCTGACTTAGGAGTATGCACCTGTAACAGTAGTTGAGGCTTGGCCAATCCCAGCTGCCATACTTCAGCCACTCATAGACTGCTAAGTGTTCAAAAAAGGCAAACACCAACCAGTCACCAATCCAGCTGTTTGTGTACCTCACTGCTGATTTCTGTATGTTATTTCCCTTTTTCTGTCTATGAATCTTGTTTCACCACGTGGCTACGTTGGAGTCTCTGAATTGCACGTGATACTGGGGGCTGCCTTTATGAATCGTTCATTGCTCAATTAAACTTCTTTAAATTTAATTTGGCTGAAGTTTTTCTTTTACCAGAGGGAAGAAATAAACTAATGTAGATTGCCTCTAAGCACCAGCCACTGTGCCAGACACTTTCTAAATGTACATTTTTAAAGAATTATTTTTTAAAATTTTTGTGGATCTACACATAGATGTATTGATTTTTAGGGTACATGAGATATCAAAATATTGTCTTCCTCATCAACATTGAAGACCTGTCATTCACCCCAGGAGGCATTGTGGAATAAGTTTCTGTGCACCTGAGATTATATCCTATTGTATATGAAGCCTTGAACCAAAAGTGCCATAACCTTGGTACAGAATTGCTACCCCATCCGAAGTCCATAGGAACACAGCACAGAACAAACTGAAGTCTGAGAACTTCGGGTGAGATTTGTGGAGCTGCAGAAAAGAAGTTTTTCATTGTCTCTGAATTGGTCTTTCTCAGCCACAGAGTTATTTATGAGATGGGGCAATCATAGAAAGCAGTGGCTTTTAAAAAACACTTTAGCTGCCAGAAATCTCATTCCACTTCTCTGGAAGAGTGCTGTCGTACCAAGTGTAATTCACCAGCCCAGTGCCTTTCTGGAAGTTATGAAATTGGAGACAGTTGCTTTTGTACAAATGAATAAACAACCACCAAGATGAGCCTACCCGCTTGTCCTGAGTTGAGCTTGATTATGATCTGACCTCTAGAGCTTGTTCTCCTGGGTGTGTCTCTGAAAAAATTCTCTTCTCTTCTCTCTCTCCATTTTTTTTTTTTTTTTTCTGTTAATAAGTAGACAATGCTCTGGTCTGATGGGGGTCTCAGGAAGGAAACAGGTATCTCTTTTCTTGTCAAAATTTACCAACAAATCTTTTATGGACAGGGATAGGGATTACGGATCGCTTTCATTGTCTTATGTGTGCAACTTGGAGTGGATTGTTTTGTTAGCTATCCAGAAAATGTCCATCCCTCTTTTTCTTGGAGAAATTCACTTTTTACCACATTTTGTGATTCAAATTGGTCTGTCAGTGAAAGTATTCTGAAAGGTTAAATGAGACCCATGAGGGCCATACAGGAGGCTTCTGTGCATTTTTTCCTCTCCTTGTCCAGGTGGTGAAGAGGTAGGCACATAAACTAAACGTGGACAATGGTACTCTTTCCTGGGAGAACGATGACTAAAAAGATGGCGACCCAAAGGTAGCTAATTTTGCATTCATATCACCGTTCGTGAGTCTTGATGCTGTGAATGTCCCTATATCCCCCTCCAAAAACCTCTTTTTTTCCTTAAGTTAGCCAGTTACAGGTTTGTATTACTCAGTTTCACAGTGCTATAAAGAGCTATAAAGAACTTCCTGGAGACTGGGTATTTTATAAAGGAAAGAGGTTTAATTGACTCAGTTCCACATGGCTGGGAAGTCCTCTGGAAACTTAGAAGCATGGTGGAAGGCAGAAGGGAAGCAAACACCTTCTTCCCTGGGCAACAAGAGAACAGAGCAAGAGCAGAGAGAACTGCCTCATAAAACCATCAGATCTCAGGAGAACTGACTCACTATCACGCGAACAGTGTGCAGGGAAAGGTCAACATGATCCAGTCACCTCCCTCCCTCAATATGTGGGGATGACAGTTCAAGAGGAGATTTGGGTGGAGATGGAGCCAAACCGTATCAAGGTTCTGTTGCTTCCAACCATACACCTAACAGATAATTCATTAAATGCTATTCCAGAACGGATTTACACAATTTTTGGAAATAGTTACAGAAGACACACAGAAAAAGTGATGATAAAATACCCCAAGAAACACCTGGGTACTTCTATCTGGGATGTTGTGGCTGAGATACCTTGATTGAAAAACAGATTTTGCTGAGTAACTTCTAAAGCCTCCAATTCTGAAGGAAAAATTAAGTGATATCAGAGTTTGGAAAAGAATTGAAGAGACCTGCCTTTGCAGGAATTAATATAGGCAGGAAAAATCAAGAATGCCACTAAATTGAGTAAAAGAGAACAAAAGAAGAGAAATAGAATTATCTCTCAACTTTGCAAAATAGAATTGAACGCAGTAATACTGGATAAGATTGAAAATATTATGGGGTAGGATCACTTCTATTAAATGTGATTAGGTTTTAGCCAGATAACATTCAATATTTTAATCTTTCATTGGCTATTATACAGTATATTTTTTTCTCTATGAATATTGTAAAATTCCTGTTTGGTTTAGGAGACAGGGATGTTTAAATGATTATGTAGCTAGTCCTCAGACCAAAGTTAAAAAGGTACTTCTGTTTTCTGGTGTGGGGAAGATTAGCAACTTGGGTGCTAGCATTTAAAAGACACAGGAGGCCAGGTTACGGTGGCTCAGGCCTGTAATCCTAGCACTTTGGGAGGCCAAGGCGGGTGGATCGTCTGAAGTCAGGAGTTTAAGACCACCCTGGCCAACATGGTGAAATCCCATCTCTTAAAAAGTACAAAAATTAGCTGGGCGTGGTAGTGCACGCCTGTAATCCCAACTACTTGGGAGGCTGAGGCAGGAGAATCGCTTGAACCTGGGAGGCAGAGGTTACAGTGAGCCGAGATTGTGCCATTGCACTCTAGCCTGGGTAACAAGAGTGGAAGTCCATCTCAAAATATAGATAAAATGTAAAATATAAGGCACAGAAAAAAATACTGAAATCAGTTGCAGAATGGAATTTCCTATAGGTGTTGTTTCTCCTCAGCATGAACAGAGGTGGCCGTGCCATTTCTCCAGATACATAATGCAGTACAACAGTGTTGGTTGGTTTCATGTATCACCATGTAAAGTTGTTGTATCAGTCTCCGTATGATGGAGCCTTTATGAGAAACGCACTACCAAAGCAAAATCGTTTTAAATTAATGAATGATTTTCAAGTAAAGGCCCCACAGGATTCTTTATTTGTCCTCCTGTTAGAATGAATATCTGTGAATTTTAAGCTCCTCACATTTCCTGTTTTGTTTAGAAATTCATTCAAAATGAAAGTATCTCCCTTTAGACCAAGCTAGGACAGTCCACTAACAGAACCTTAGAAAGGAAAGAGAATGCAAAGTGCCAGTTAGCACTGCAAAGTTTTGGTTCAGTTTCTTAGTTTTTATTTTTTTGAGACGGAGTCGGGGTCTGGTGACCCAGGCTGGAAGTGCGGTGGCCTGATCTCGGTTCATTGTAACCTCCACCTCTAGGGTTCAAGCAATTCTCCTGCCACAGCCTACTGAGTAGCTGGGATTACAGGCACATAGCACCACGCCCAGCTAATTTTTTTCTATTTTTACTAGAGACAAGGTTTCACCATGTTGCCCAGAGTGGTCTCAAACTCCTGACCTCCAGTGATCTACCCGCCTCAGACTCCCAGAGTGCTGGGATGACAGGCGTGAGCTACCGTGCCTGGCCTTGGTTCAGTTTTTAATGCCTAACTGTGGTCTAAATCTTTTAGGACAAGTGTGGCCTCATACAACCTGGACTGCTGGAGGCTTGCCCCTCATTTGTACTCAAAAGCGGCATTTTCCTTGTGGACCCCCTGTTTTACTCCATTAGGTTTTGCATATAGCAGTACCATAGAAGATGCAGCACTTAGAAGTGGTGGGAAGCCCGTGACTCCTTTGTGCATCATGTCAGTGTGACGATGTTTCTAGAAGTCATTGCTATCTTTCTTTGGAGACTGGGAGAGTAGGGAAGTAAAGGAAGATGTTTAAATTTCCTACTTCTCTCTTTTTTGTTAGATTTTTAAATAAAACTTTATTTCACAAAGACCTATTGTCATGGCAACCAGTCAAACAATGCTGACGTATATGAAGAAAACCATGAATATCTTTTCACTGCCATTAAAAAAAAAAAAAGTGCAACCTAACTTTTCAGGCCTCACCTTTGTATGGTTAAATATTAGGCCACAATGACTTTCTATAACAAAATTTTGATTATAGGAAGGATCATTGGCTAATTACTAAAATTTATGCTTCTATGGTTCTCCACATAGTATTCCAGTTCTTTCTGGCAGTCCTCAAAACAGCCATATTCCATGAAACAACCCTCTTCGTTTCTAGCCTCCAGTTGACGACGTCCATGTAACTGCCTTCCGAAGCTGCTTCTTGTTGCAATTCCCATCTTGAGAACGCTGGTGTGGGTTCCCAGGTGTGACCTCTGAATGCTCTCATGGCTCTAGTTTGGGGACCCCAGATCCTTCTTAGGTTTTCTTCAGAGACAGGGCCAATGGCTCTCTCCCCAGCCCTGTGCTGTGATCTTTCACTTGGTCCCTAAAGTAGCTTTGCTTGTGCTGAATCTCACTAAGTCTCTCATCTCCTGCATTGAAACCTATCTCTCCACAGGTGGCTCAAAATCAATCTGAGGAACTGAGTAGGGGGTGGATGCAATTCCTTTTCATTTTGAATTTCTTTATCACCTTTCCAAGTCCCAGACTCTCTCACCCTATCAAAATCTTCTCCCTCTGTCCCTAGTTATAAAATCAAACCTCCTGGGCATGCCACTGGCAGCAGGCACCTGCAGAGATGGGGGGGATTCCTGAGAAATGAGTGAAGGGAGGAGGCACTGTTGATACCCCCAACCCCCCCGGCTTCCATCTGAGCTCAGCCAGCCCCTTGTTAGGTAATGAAGGTAGATTATGGTCCAGACTGGTTACATTTCCTTCCTCAAGTTACCCAGCAAACTATTAAGCAGTCCTCGCTACTAACACTCCCATCGTGGCACTGGCAATATCTGAGGGCCGGTTCAGTGATCTGCACAAAGGGAAATTAGATTCAAGCAAACATAACAACTTGTCCTGGAGTGAAAAGCAGATGTATAATTTCTCTCATTTGTCCCTGCTTTATTTAATAGCCCACATAGGGAGCTTATTTAAAACTACTACAACAACAACACACCAAACAAGCCAATATTCTGAGATCTCATTGCATGATCAACATGATGATAATAACTGTTTTCTTCTTTCATGTAATAACACAGAGGGAAAAGGGGGAAGGGAAGGGAGGAGGTCTAAAAGAGTCAGACATGTCCTCTTCTGATCTTCAAACTGAAAGCAAGAAAGTTGATTAAGACATAGCTCCTGATCATATCCTAAGTGTTTCCACTTCTTTCTGTGACATTGTTCTCCATCCATTCTTTCAGTAAATAATCTCTCTGTGTGACAAGCCTGACACCGGGTGATAGAAGCGAATGGGTGAGCAAGGTAGATGTGGCTTCTAGCTTCATGGGGCTTAGAGTCTAGTGGGAGACAGGCATTGATCAAATTAATAATTACAACGTTTAGTATGTGCTATGAAGGGAAGTTACACTGATGAGCATGATAGATGCGAATCACAGAGATTGTCAAGCAAATAGCAGTTAAGGACACAGCTGAATGACAGGTAGGGGACAAAGAGGCTAAGGGGGAAGGGCTCCTCTAAGCACAGGGAGCAGCATGTGGAAGGTCTTGGAAACCTGAGGAAGTGAAGTGAAAAGTCCTTCAGTCTGGAACCCTGGGGGAGAGGTGGGGCTAGAGTTGCAGTTGGATAGAAGCAACATGTCAAGGGGTTTGGGGTTATGTCCTATGAGGGTTTCTGGAAAGGGGTCCTGATCCAGACTCCAAGAGAGGCTTCTTGGACCTTGCACTGAAAAGAATTTGGGGCAAGTCCATAGAGTAAAATGAAAGCAAGTCTTTAAAGAAAATATAGGAATAAAAGAATGGCTGTTCTATAGGCAGAGCAGTGGTATGGGCCGCCCAGCTGCTCATCCTTATTGTTACTTCTTGATGATATACTAAACAAGGGACGGATTATTCATAATTTCTCCTGGAAAGCGGTAGGCAATGACTGGAACTGAGGGTTTCTCCCCTTTTTAGACCGTATAGGGTAACTTCCTGGTGTTGCTATGGCATTTGTAAACTGTCATGGCACTGGTGAGAGTGCTGTTTAGCATGCAAGTGCTTTATAATTAGCATATAGTGAAGAGTGAGGATGACCAGAGGTCACTCTCATTGCCATCTTGATTTTGGTGGGTTTTGGCCGGCTTCTTTACCATTTGCTATTTTATTTTCAAGGTCTTTGTGACCCGTATTATGTGCTGAACTCCTGTCTCATCGTGTGACTAAGATTGCGTAACCTTCTGGGAATGCAGCCCAGTAGATGTCAGCCTTATTTTACCTAACCCGTTTTCAAGATGGAGTCACTCTGGTTCAAACACCTCTGACATTCACAGTGGGAATCCGTTAAAAGATGTTAAGGAGATAAGATTATATTTCTAAATTGTCACTCCAGCGTCCCCTATGCCAGACATTATGCCAGTCTCTATCCATACAGTATCTTATTTAATCCTCCTGTCATTAATCTCATTTCACCAATGAGTAAACTTGAAGCCAATGAGTGACTTGCTCAAGGCAACCTACTTATGCCTTACCAGGGCCAGGGTTCAAACCTAGACCTATTCAGCTCCAGAACACACACACTTAACCGTTACCCACTCTTCTCTCTGGTCCCCAGCAAAAACTCTATTGTTTGCAGGCAAGCCTCATTCTCTAATTCCAACTACCTAATAGTTTGCTGAATGCTACCTAATAGAAAAGCTGAATTCTCAGAACATTTGTCAACACTGAGTCTGTTCGAACGGCTATAATTTAAAAAATAATTTACATCCACCGAAGGAAAGAAAGGACCGTCTCGAAAAGTAAGAAACTTGAAGATCTTTAAGAGTGTTAATGTTAAGATTGGCAAATCTTTTGAGAAGAGTTTCTTTCTGCCTATTGTACCATTTAAAAATAATCAGCCAGGAACAATGGCTCATGCATGTCCCAGCACTTTTGGAGGCTGAGACAGGAGGATTGCTTGAGCTCAGGAGTTCGAGACCAGCCTTTGCAAAATGCGGAGACCCCGTCTCTACATAATTTTTGTTTTTAATTAGCTAGGTGTGGTGATGCTCACTTGTAATCCCAGCTACTTTGGAGACTGAGGTGAGGATTGTTTCAGTCCTGGAGTTCAAGACTGTGGTAAGCTATGATCACAGTGTTGCACTCCCGCTTGAGCCACAGAGTAAGACCCTGTTTCAATCAATCATTCACTCAACAATCACTGTGTCATGTCTGCCTGCCTGTTGAAAAAGCCTTTTAGATGAAAGTCAATCTTGGGTTTTGTTGTTGGCAGACTGGCCCCAGTTTACCTTCACATAATTTTTCTTTCTTTTTTTTTTCTTTTTTTTAGAAACAGGGTCTTGTTGGCCAAGTGTGGTGGCTCATGCCTATAATCCCAGCACTTTGGGAGGCCCAGGCGGGCGGATCACAAGGTCAGGAGATCGAGACCATCCTGGCTAACATGGTGAAACCCTGTCTCTACTAAAAATACAGAAATTAGCCGAGTGTGGTGGCGGGCACCTGTAGTCCCAGCTACTCGGGAGGCTGAGGCAGGAGAATGGCATGAACCTGGGAGGTGGAGCTTGCAGTGAGCCGAGGTTGCACCTCTGCACTGCAGCCTGGGTGTCAGAGCAAGACTCAGTCTCAAAAAAAAAAAAAGAAAAAAGAAAATGAAACAGGGTCTTGTTCTGTTACCCAGGCTGGACTGCAGTGATGTAATCATAGCTCACTGCAATCTCCAACTCCTGGGCTCAAACAGTCCTGCTACTTCACCCTCCCAAGTAGTTGGGACTATAGGTGCGTACCACCATGGCTAGCTGTTTTTTTGTATTTTTTGGAGAGAGAGGGTCTTAACTAAGTTGCCCAGGGTGGTCTCATAGTCCTGTGCTCAAGCGATTCCACTGCCTCTGCCTCCCAAAGTGCTGAGATGGCAGGTGTGAGTCACCATGCTCAGCCTGTTTGACATAATTTTTGCAGATCAATGAATTGGACTTCACATCTAGGTGACTGTGGATATAGAAGTGAAGTCTTATCCTTCGACATGGCAGCCTGCGACCTGCTGAGTAAAGGCTGATCCCTTGACTGGGCCTGTAATACATCACTGTCCACTTCGTTGGATGCAAGGAACTTTGTTGCAGAGATTTTAAAGTGGAATCAGACACCCAGGTAAAATACTTCTGACCACTTTAATCTGTCATAGCTTCAAACACATTTAACCAGAACCCCTCTTCCATGTACAAGGATCCTGCTTAGCTGTCAGCTGCACATGTCACCCTTCTTTAGTGTCTCACGGTAGCAATAATTCAGTTTTAAAATTAACTTTCAGCTGGACCCAGTGGCTCATTCCTGTAATCCCAACATTTTGTGAGGCAGAGGCAGGCAGATCACTTGAGGTCAGGAGTTGGAGACCAGCCTGGCCAGCACGGTGAAACCCTGTCTTTACTAAAAATAAAAAAAAATTAACCGGATGTGGTGGTGCGTGCGTGTAATCGCAGCTACTCGGGAGGCTGAGTGAGGCAGGAGAATCGCTTGAACCCAGGAGGAGGTTGCAGTGAGCCGATATCACGCCGCTGCACTCCAGCCTGGGCGACAGAGCCAAACTCTGTCTCAAAAAAAAAAAAAAAAAATCTAACTTTCAACAGACTACGCAAAGGTTGCGTGTGTTAAGTACATCTCTGTTATATGAAACTTTGAAGTTTCTGACAAAAATCTTAATAACTATAACTCAAGAATTCATTAAGTCCCCTGTGAATATGACTCATATCAGGTAGCAGATCCCAAGCCCTTCATGAAGGCTTGCCTCATACCCTATTCCTGAGCCACTGCCCAAAAATCTACTGTGTCTCTCTGTTGGGCTTCAGAATGAGATGACCTGATTTTAAACCCAGGCCTGCCATCCTCAAGCTAAATGACCGTGGGTTAGTGGCTAAACTTCTTGTGTCTGCTCTCCTATGTCTCACATGGGCATAAAACTATCTTAGATGTCATGATTTAATTGCATTATTGTTTCAGATTTTCCTTCCCTCCCTCTATGGAAGCCCTTTTCTAGGTTCCTCTGGCTAGAGTACCAGGCATATGGCTTCCTGCCACAGGGATACTGCTGTTGGTCCTGTGACAATTTGGCCAACGAAATGTTAGCAGACATGATGTAAGCAGAGGCTTTAGAAGCAAGTGCTTGTGTAATTGGATTCACCTATGTGTGTGTCTTTCATTACTATGAGAATCATGGTCTCTAAAGGGGTGTGACATATGGAGCTGACCTCACCCATCCCACAAGTGGGACTTAAACCAAGTTTAGGTGAAATGAACCTCATCTGACATACAGATCCATGAATGGCCAAAAAAAAATTATTATTGAATGCCAGTGAGAGTTTCATGAGTGAGTAAATGCCATTGAGGTTTGTTAGGTAGTTATTAATGTGGCAGTAATACAAGTTGTTGTAAGATTTAAACTCTAGTTTCCTTTTTTCTTCTAAAGATGCTATGGCATTCTCATTTAACCTCTCGTACAGCATGTATCACTCGGCACCTGTGATGAATAGCTGCTATTTTTCATTTTTCCCCCCTTCTCCTGGTAAAGCCTCTTAGTGTTTCTCTAGAGAAGTCCTCTCTTCCATCCTCAGTCAGTGTCATCGGGTAGAAAAAGCCCCAAGCTTCACAAGGGGGAATGTGATCCAGGCCTGGCCACTGATGCCATTTCATCCTCCTGGCCTCTCTGACTGGTCCGTGCCTGGGCACGTGGCCCGAGTCAGTCCAGTGAGATTAAATCTCAGGAATTTACATGGAATTCTTTGGGAAGAGACTCGATTTCCTCTGGGCATGCTGAACTGGTAGAATGAAGTCTGAAATTTTGGTAGTCACCCTCCATGGGGTGAAAGGCACCTGTCTGAGAATCAAACTGACAGGAAAATAAAGATGAGCGACAGAGACGGACTACCGATGGCGTTGTATAAGCAACTTGAATCAGTTCTGTCTGAATTCAGACACCATAGACTTCCAGTTTCATGATCCAACCATTTCCATGTGGGCTGTAGCAGTTTGTATCATATATTTGACCCTTGCACACTGGAATGTCCTAACATTCTGTTTATTTCAGTATAGAAATCGTCTGCATTCCTGTGGTTGGCAATCTTATATCAATTAACTTTGTGTCCCCCAGTGGAAATGGCATAGTCCCTTGTACATAGCAGGTGCTCACTTATATTTGAATTATTCCTTAGATGAATAAATATATTGGTCTACAGTGAATACACACACACATCCTTTAACATGGCTGTAGGGTTTACGTTGCAAAAGGCAATCTTTACAAACCAAAAGGTAAGCCAGGTGCAGTGGCTCACGCCAGTACTTTCGGAGGCCGAGGCGGGTGGATCACCGGAGGTCAGGAGTTTGAGAACAGCCTGACCAATATGGAAAAACCCTGTCTCTACTAAAAATACAAAAATAGCTGGGCCTGGTGGCATGTATGCCTGTAATCTCAGCTACTCGGGAGGCTGAGGCAGGAGAATCACTTGAACCTGGGAAGCAGAGGTTGTGGTGAGCCAAGATCAAGCCATTGCACTCCAGGCTGGGCAAGAAGAGTGAAACTCTGACTCAAAAAGAAAAAAAAAAAAACACCAAAAGGTATATAGTATAATAGGTATTAAATATATTTGAAAGAAAGGAACTTGTTTATTAAGACACTCTGATAATTTACAGAAGAGCCAGCATTTGAATCCAGCCCTCTGATTCCATTGTAACCTACAGTGTAAGTGCTTTCCTCAAGCATACCTTCCAGAGAGCTCTTCATATCAGGGAGCCTGTTCTGCAGAGGTGATGTCATCTGGTATTTTCAGTCATCCTCTGGCTGTGTCCCCACCCAAATCTCATTTTGAATTGTAGTTCCCATAATCCCCACATGTCATGGGAGGCACCCAATAGGAAGTAATTGAATCATGGGGCTTGATTTTTCCCATCCTTTTCTCATGATAGTGAATAAGTCTCATGAGATCTGATGGTTTTTTGAAGGACACACTGTCTGTTGCCTGCTGCCATGTAAGATACGCCTTTGCTTCTCCTTCACCTTCCACAGTGATTGTGAAGCCTCCCCAGCCATGTGGAACTGTGAGTCCGTTAAACCTCTTTTTCTTTATAAATTATCCACTCTCAGGTATTTGTTCGTAGCATTATGAATATAGACTAATACATCCTCCTAATCATCAAATAATCTTTAGAGTCCCTAATCGATAGATAGGATTATTAAGGTAACTGTGATAGGCCAGACACAGTGGCTCCTATAATCTCAGCATTTTGGGAGGCTGGGGAGGAAAAATCAGTTGAGGCCAGGAGTTCGAGACCAGCATGGGAAAGATAGAAAAACCATCTCAACAGAAAAAGTTTTTAAAAAGTAACTGGGTATGGTGGCATGCACCTATAGTCGCAGTTACTTGGGATGGTGAGGCAGGAAGATTGTTTGAGCCCAGGAGTTAGAGGCTGCTGCAAGCCATCATCACAACACTACACTCCAGCCTGAGTGACAGAGCAAGACCCTGTCTCCAAAAAAAAAAAAAAAAAAAAAGGAAAAAGAAACAAAAACCAAAAACTGCAGTGCACTCTCATTCTTAGAAGATTTTTTAACAGCCTCTATAGGCCTCAAATCGATGCTAAGTCATAGACTTCTTATTCTGAAAAAGGCCTGTGAATGAGCACAGATAAATGGACCATTGGTCCTTCCAAAGAAGTCATGTACAAGTTAATTATGTTTGACCCACAGTGTTGCTGTTTTTCATCCTTTGTCATCCTTAGCAGTTTGGACCATACATTTCATGCACAATGGTTGGATGATAATTAAAGCTACCAGTTATTGAATTTGTATTGTGTGTTATATACAGTGATTATGTACAGTGACTTATAAGGGAGTCTTAGGGTTATTATCACTTAATTCTTAACCCTACGAAACAGATTCCTGTCTATTTCCAGTGTGGGAAACCCATCTCAGAAATGTTAAAGTATCAAGCCACTACACCATTAAAACACAGTAGTGCTGAGATTCAATGCCAGGTCCCTCAGCCCGTGTTGATGATCCGTTTGCTGGAAGTCACTCCTGTATTTCGCTAGAAGTCCAGTCATGGCCTCTGCCCTTGTAGGTGTTTTAGATATGGTGTCTCTTTACATCTAAGCAGGGCTATGATCTGGGTCTCTGGTGCTTTCCTCTCTTCCCTATTACTAAGTTTTGCTACCTGACATATTTTGTCCCCAAATTGGGAAACTAGTCTAGTCTTTGATATTGTTTTAAGGGAACAATTCAGTGGCACATATTAATGTTGTGCAACTACCACCTTTATCTAGTTCCAAAATATTTTCATTGTCCCAAAAATAAATCCCATGCCTATTAATCACATGGTTTTCATTTCTCTCTCCCCCCAACCCCGGTAACCAGTGGTCTGTCTGTCACAATAGATGTGCCCGTTTAGGATATCTTACATAAATCATACAATATGTGGCCTTTTTCAGCTGACTTCTTTCAGCATAATGTTTTCAAGATTAATTCACATCGTAGCATGTATCAGTACTTCATCAATTTTTATGGCTGAATAATATTCCACTGTAGAAATGAACCAGGTTATTCACTGATAGACATTTGGGTTGTTTCCATTTTGTAGCTATTGGGAATGATGCTGTTATGAACATGAAGGTGCATGCACTTGTCTGTTTTCAATTTTTGTGGGTATATACCTAGGCATGAAATTGCTAGGTCATATGGTTTAACCCTTTGAGGAAACTCTATTTTTTACAGCTGTAGTTTCTGATGTGATTGCCTCTACTGTTTGGGGATGGATGATTCTTGGCTGACATACCTTCTACGTGACCAAATAGGGCAGCATGGTTGTATAGACTTGACAAGTGATCATCAGACTGAGACTACTGCCAGTGAAATGGTTGCGTGTGATTTTTCTGCAGCTACTGGGGGAGACAGACTGAGAAAGGATAGAGGGAAGCAAAAAGGGAGCTCGTGTGCAAAGTCGAGGCAATGTAAGAGGGGAGAAGGATGGATGGTTGGATGACAGTCAGTTTGAAATGCTGGTATGGCAGGTTTCCCCTGAGTATCAATGCTCGGTAGTCCCAGTTTCTGCCTTTTCCATTCTATCACCATTATTCTTTCTTGGACACACACATTCTTCAATGCCTGTTGACTCTCAGCCATTCTGTGGTCTGTTAGTGTCACTTCCAAGAATTTGGCTGTCAGGGGAGATGCCAGCAGGTCTTTTAAAAGCCACTGCAAACTTTCATTGCTAACTTGTATCTTAGAGGAACTTTCAGGGAAAGGGTTATAAATAAAATGCATGCATCAATCTGGGTTTCACAACAGGAATGCAATTCTACTTCGTGGCTAGAGATAAAACATGTCTTGCCGTGCACAGTGAGCTCTTTGCCGTGCTTGGATTTTATTTCCCATCACAATCTAAGTTACGGCAGATGAAGCTGCTCATAAGGTATGAGGTTAGACAACCCCATGCTAATTCACTCTTACACACTATGGCGTGTTTTTTAAGATCCAAGCTCTGCTTTCTTCAGCAACTCAGGCTTGAAGGAAGGGAGAGGGGTGGAAAATGACCCAGAAGAACCTATGGGACAAGGGCGAGTATGGTCTGACTCTCCAACCGGGTTAAGCCTTTTGAGAGCAGTAGCTGAGTCTTACATCTCTCTGTGCCTTAAAATGCCTGGAAGAGTGATTCACATAAAGGGCATGCATTAGTATTAATGAGTGTGTGCTGCTGCTACAGAGGATAGTTCTGATAACCATTTGAGTTCATGGACAAAAAACGATAATCCCTAACAGCTTCTCAACATGTAGATACTTCGCTTAGTACTGTATATGCATTATTCTGATTTCATGGTCTTTATTGGCATGTGTGTTGAATACTATTATTTTCATTTTACAGATGGGAGACTGAGCATCAGAGGGTCATAGCCATTTTATGAAGCCTGTATTTGATAAAAGCCAGGACCATCTCAGCCCCAAAATGGTTAGGGAGCCTGTGTTCCTTCTTAAGCATTAAGCATTCTACTTCACTGACCTCTTGGCCCACCTGAAATTCTTTTCTTTTTTTTTTTCCCCCAGACAGAATCTTGCTCTGTCACCATGGCTGGAGTGCGATGGCATGATCTCGACTTACTGCAACCTCCACCCCTTGGGTTCAAGTGATTCTCCTCCCTCAGCCTCCCAAATAGCTGGGATTATATGTGTGCACCACCACACCTGGCTAATTTTTGTATTTTTAATAGAGATGGGGTTTTGCCATGTTGGCCACACTAGTCTCAAACTCCTGGTCTCAGGTCATTGGCATGCCTCAGTCTCCCAAAGTGCTAGTATTACAGGAGTGAGCCACCGTGCCCAGCCACCACATGAAATTCTTATAAGGGAGTATAGTATCTCCTTCCTTCCTTGAATTCGCCACCAGTTTTCCTCCCTTGTTTTTGAATCTACATATTCTTGATTTCTTAGGGTCAGTGGAAATCATTCTTCTTCCCTTTTTCATTCATTTGTTCATTCATTCATTCAATATTTACCACCAATTGAAATTTTGAACGTTAAATGTCAGCCACTGTTCTAGTTGTTGCAGACAGGAATATTAATAATAGGAGATTCATACCTTTGGGGACCTAGCCAGGTAATCAGACAAAAAGAGGGCTCTGTGCTGTGGGCTGGGGTTGAGGGGATCACAGGATGCTGCAAAAAGAAGCATGCTGGAGCTACACCTAACAAATCAGCGTAAGAAAAGGTGTCCTGGAAGAGGTGGCGTCTGGTCCAAATCTTGAAGGATGGGTATGAGCTGGCCCCATGAATGAAAGTGTGGAGGGAGTGTAGAGTTGTCTGTTATCTGGATTTCCATATCTTTGTCTACACCTTGTATTTTATAGTAATGGAATGATGAAGAGGAGGTTCCAGAATGTAAATAGTTGTTTGGCTGGGCGCTGTTGCTCACGCCTATAATCCCAGCACTTTGGGAGGCCAGGGCGGGTGGATCACCTGAGGTCAGGAGTTCGAGACCAGTCTGGCCAACATGGCGAAACTCCATCTCTACTAAAAATACAAAAATTAGCCAGAGGTAGTGGTTGGTACCTGTAATCCCGGCTACTCGTGGAGGCTGAGGCAGGAGAATCACTTGAACCAGAGAGGCAGAGGTTGCAGTGAGCTGAGATCATGCCACAGCATGCTCCAGTTTGGGCAGCAGCGTGAGCTTCTATGTCAAAGACTGTAAATAGTTATCTTACTGTCAAGAGAACTCAAGATGTTCTATTGCTTTAAATAGAAAATGGTGATGGTGTTTTGTAGTAAATTCTGTATTTCATTTTTAAAAACTAACATGTTGAGTATATCTACTATTTTTCTTAATCATCATCATAATAAATACTAATACAAGTCTGTAAGTTAAAATTGTCCTGTTTTGTGAACACATTACTCTGAAGAGAAAATCCATTCCTTATCAAAAGAGGTTCTTTGGATTTATCACTCGCTACCTTGAAATAATAATTTTTTTCTTGTATATACTCTCTGTTTTGCTTTTCTTTGAAAAAGTCCAAAAGCTTTCTTTAAAAACTTTTCTGGAAGAAAACATTTAAGAGGAATTAAATATATTTTTAAATTTGTAATAACATTTCAAAGATAATACATGTGGATTGGAAAGAAACACTCTTAACATTTCAAAAGTGAAATAATTGAAAGCGGTATTGTCGCGTTCCTGCCATCTTCCCTAGAGGCAACCGTTGGTACAGGATTAAGTGCATCCTTCTAGAATGAGGATTTCTTTTTTCTTTCTTTCTTGGTGTTTTTTTTTGTTTGTTTTTTTTTTTGAGATGGTGTCTGGCTCTGTTGCCCAGGCTGGAGTGCAATGGCATGATCTTTGCTCACTGCAACTCCATCACTCTGGTTCAAACAATTCTCCTGCCTCAGCCTCCCAAGTAGCTAGGATTAACAACCTCACTCAGCACCCTTGACATTGCTGGTCAGAAGATCCTTTTTTGTAGGGTCTGATCTGTTTTGGGAGGCTGCTTAGCAACCTCACTGCCCTGTAGCTACTAGATACCAATGGCACACCCCTTCCCCACTCTAGATGCCAAAAATGTCTGTAGACGTTGCTGAAGTTCCCCTAGGGACAAAAATCGCTGGTGTTGAGAATCACTGTTCTAGATATTTTTAAATACACACTTAAAGTTCACGAATTAATGGAAAAGTCAGAGATTATTCAGCAAGGCAGGGATGATTTGAAAAGGGAAGGGAAAAATAATGACAGGAAAAGGGAGTTGTGTGTGTAGAACAAACAAGCTGAGAACACAAAATGAATCTCACTTTTTGAACAGTCTTTTGATAATGAAGGTCCAGGTACCTACACATGCGTGAAGCATTTTTGAGTTCCATTTTCTCTTGCTTTTTGAAACTGCAATATCCTCTCCCTGGGAGTGGGTATTTATTCACTGCATCACTGCAGAAAGCAGGAGTCCTGGATTGGTAACACAAGGAAAGAACCTAGTAGGAGATAAAGAGGAAAGGGAGGGAGGCAGGTCATTGGATGCCAGGGACACGTGCAATGGGGTCATGAAGAGACGCAGCTAATGAAAGGTGAGGGTGGAGACAGAAGCAGCAGTCCTGCACAGGAACTTGGATCTTCCATCCAGGAGGAGGAATGAGTATCCTTGGGAAACCTTCTGACGTAGGTGGCAGCAAGACTTTAGGAACTGCGTGACTTTGAATTCAAATCCTGGCTGAACGGCAGGGCGCTCAACCTTTAAAGATATGAGTTTCCATGTCTGCAAAAACGTTGCACCTTCTTTACATTTTGGGTAGGCCGACCACATTGTGGTGACGTGCAGAGTTGGTCCGCATTTGTTGCCCAGGTCCCCTGCTAGCTATTTATTTCAGCTTGGTCATGCCGTCTAACTTCTCCCTATCCCTCTTTTCTCATCTGGAGAAGACAGGACTCATCCTCACCACATGAGGTTGTATGCATTGAGCCAGTCGATGAACGTAAGAGCTTAGAACAGGCTGAGTGTGGTGCGTTGTACCTGTAATCCCAGCCCTTTGGGGAGGCCGAAGCGAGAAAATGGTTTGAGGCCAGGAGTTCAAGACCAGCCCAGGCAACATGGGGAGACCCCCTTTCTATTTTCAGAAAAAGGGAGGGGTGCTTAGAACACTGCCTGGTACACAGTAAGTGCTCCAGAGTTGCTGGCTGGGATCATTATCACTCAAGTAATTACCATGGGTTGTTAAGAGGATTAGAGATGTGAAAATAACCTAGAACAGTGCCTGGTATACAATAAGCATTCCATAAGTGGCAGTGTGGGCACAGTCTTGCGGGCATGCGTGCTCTTGCATGCTCTATCTCCTCCTCCTTTTGGTCCCTCTCCCTCTTGACATTTTCTTTTCTTTTTTTAAAAGATCCTTCCTTTTTTCTTTCTCTTTGCTACCAGCCTAAGAGCTCAGGAGAGAGGACTAACCGTAAGACCAGGTGATTTATTTTTCTCACGCTCATTTCTGTTTAATAATTATCATATTGACTCTGAATTTATTACACTGCAAGAATGACTTTATGTGAAATCTCATGAATTTAAACATTAATGTAAGATAAATTAGTTTTAAATTGAAATCCTCAAATGCAGTTCGATGTGTTTCCGTATGATGGATAAGAAATTTTCCAAATAAAATCTGAATCTCTGATGTTCCATTTTTTGTGCAAATGGAAGAAATATGTGAGGATATTTGATAAGGTTAAAATATGATTGCACTGCAATAGATTAGCCATGCTATAAACTAACTTTTTAGTTTGGGGAGAAAGCAGTTTGGGGGCAGACTTTGGTGGATAAAAAGTGAAGATTTCTTTGTACATAATTATTGAGTCTCTTAGTGACCTTTAATCTAACACCAGTGAATATAAGATACACCATCCTAAAGAGGACACTGTTTTTTACGTTTTAAAAAATTAATCCATTGTATTAGAGGTGTTTTTTTGTTTTTTTTTAACTACTTTAATCCCATTTTCTCTGAAAGCTCTTCTCTTCAATATGATCTCCAAAGGGTTGAAAGTGTTGTCTTCCAAACCAGGCCTAAGAAAGTGGTCACAGATGAAGCAAGTAAATCCATGAAAGAAGAAATGGGAAAATGTGTTGTGTGCCTTATCTGACTCAGCATTATCACTGGGGGAGAAGTGCTTATAGGGAAGGAAGAGAAGTTTGCTCCATTGATGCAGTCTCAGTATGATGACAGCTGGTGACTTCCTGGGGGTTATTCATCACACTTCAGCAGGGTGATCTTTTCAAAGCCTGAGTGTGACCATGTCACTCCCCTTTTCTCCAGCGCTTTCAAAATAAAACTGAAATCCATCTCAGAGGGCCAGGTTCAGAGTATCCCCTGCCAGCCCTATCCTTCACTGCTCACCAGCCATCTCCTTCACCCTCCTTACCCTTTTTGAGGTCTCTTCTGATCCTTCAGGGGCCAGCTTCTCTCTGTCCCACGGTTGTTTGCCTATGCTGATCCCCTACATGGATCTCCGGTCGCCTCCATCACTCTCACCCGGTTAGCCTTTCCCCGGCCTTTGAATCCTAGCTCAACTTCCCTTCTGTAGGAATGCCTGCCCTGAAACCTCAGGTCCTCCTGCTGCCCCTCTTAGAGCACTGGGCCATTCTCTTGGGAGGCAGTAATTCCAGTAGTTTGCATACATTTCTAAGCAGTTTTGATTAATGCCTGTTGTTTCTACTAGACTCCATGCTCTGTAGGGGACAAATCTTGTCTGCTTTTTGCTCATCAATTTTTCCCCAGCACAGAGCTCAATACTGGCACTGGTAGACCCTTGAGAAAATGATTAAAAGCTTCTAAGATCCATGCAGATGTGAAGAACCAAGAGAAGGTATAGGTGGCATGGGACAGCAGTGAGGAAGCAATTTGGCTTAAGGAGGAAGGCCAGTGACTCACACATGGAGTCTTAGCACTTCCCTTGCCCCTAGAAGTGAGGAAGAAATAATACAGTTGGTCACAGGATAATAAAAATTTCAGGCCGGGCACAGTGGCTCACACCTGTATTCCCAGCACTTTGGGAGGCTGAGGTGGGTGGGTCACAAGGTCAAGAGATCAAGACCATCCTGGCCAACATGATGAAACCCCGTATCTACTCAAAATACGAAAATTAACTGGGCATGGTGACACATGCCTTTAGTTGCAGCTGTTCGGGAGGCCGAGCAAGAGAATAACTTGAAACCAGGAGACGGAGGTTCCAGTCAGTCGACATTGTGCCATTGCACTCCAGCCTGTCAACAGAGTGAGACGTGTCTCAAAAAAAAAAAAAAAAAAAAAAAAAATTCAGATAGCAGTTTCATATGAGTAGAAGCTATGGGCTGATAAGATCCTGAAAAACCGGGTGTGGACCAAGCTGGCTAAGACCAACTGGACCCAACATGGTGCTGAATTCGACCTAGATTTCACCTAGGACCTCATGATGTGCTTGTTACCAACCTAAGTCACTGTGACTTAGGATGTTAATGAGTGACTTAGCATGTTAATGAGCACATCACTAGGTCCTAGGTGACCAGCATCATGACTGCCCAGAACACCTATGTTTGGTGTAAAAATGGGTGGCACCACAATTCTAAGAAATTTCCACCCTTTTCCAGGAATTTTCATAAATATTCCACCCCTCGGCTAAAGAAACCCATGGAAGTAGCAGCCCCAAAACCTCTTAGGCATGGCGCTCTCGAGTCCGTCTGCACTCCCGTTTCTTGAGTGTGTACTTTTCCCGTTGTATTAAATCTCTGTACTTGCACTATTTTCTGACTCATGCTTGAATTCCTTCTTGAGACAGTGTCAAGAGCCTGGACATCTGCTGGGATCAGGGTCTCACCAACATTTGGGGACCTCCCCCAGCCCACGAGTATCAGTAGAGTCCCTATAGGTAATTGTCTAATGAGTGGAAGGTGGGTGTAGCAGTTTCAAGAAACCAAAGAAATACTAGATGTGTCAATTGACCCAAAAGAAAAGCAATTTAAAGGAAGTTAATGAAATACAGTCAGAAAAAAAATAGCATAAAAGGAAAAACCTGAGAAGTTCTACTTTTAGGAACTTAATCTACATAAATACATATATAAGGGAGCAAACATATGTGAGGAAGTAAATTCAAGGTGTACGTACACACATGCGCACACACACACACACACACACACACACATATAGAATGACTGTAAAAGCCTATTAATAGATTGCTTGGGTATATTCTGGGTCTGTCCATGCAATGAAATACCACTCAAGTATTAAAAAAAACACAAGGTTAACTTTTAGGTACTTAGTATGAAAAAATAAGGGAAGTAGTTAAACAAAAACAGGTATTTGCATAATCATGTAAATAGTATGAATGTATTTTCTTTTTTCTTTTTAAGGCAGAGTCTGGCTCTGTCGCCCAGACTGGAGTGTAGGGGCATGATCTCGGCTCACTGCAACCTCCATCTCCTGGGTTCAAGCGATTCTCCTACCTCAGCCTCCTGAGTAGCTGGGATTACAGGCGCCCGCCACAACACCCGGCTGATTTTTGCATTTTTAGTAGAGACAGGATTTCACCACGTTGGGCAGGCTGATCTCGAACTCTTGACCTCAGGAGATCCGCCTGCCTTGGCCTCCCAAAATGCTGGGATTACTGATATAAACCACCATGCCCAGCCCTTTATTTTTATTTTTTATTTTTTTGAGACAGAGTTTTGCTCTTGTCGCCCAGGCTGGAATGCAGTGGTGCAGCCTCAGCCCTCTGCCACCTAGGCCTCCTGGGTTCAAGTGATTCTCATTCCTCAGCCTCCCGAGTAACTGAGATTACAGGCACACACCACCACACCTGGCTAATTTTTGTATTTTTAGTGGAGACAGGGTTTCACCATGTTGGCCAGGCTGGTCTTGAACTCTTGACCTCAGGTGATCTGCCCACCTCAGCCTCCCACAGTGCTGGGATTACAGGTGTGAGCCACCATGCCTGGCTGAATGTATTTTCTTAACGTGTGTGAAGACTTCAGTATCTAAGAAAAGATTGTACATTCTGATATACACAACAGGGAAAGTCTAAAATAATACAGAGCTATTATTCCTGATTAGTTCCTGACATCGTTTCATAAGAAAATATTCCATTTTTTTTCCAGTTTATCTTGGAATTTTACTAACGAGAAGTAATAATAGATCAATGAAGAAAAATGTCACAGGAACCCTAAGAGAAAGACCTTAGAAAAGTAAGCAGGATAAAACCATCCTCTATGCCAGTAGTTCTCAACTGAGACTATTTTGTTCCCCCAGGGGACTGTTGGCAATATCCGGAGGCATTCTGGTTTGTCAGAATGGGGTGGGGAAATTGCTATTGACATCTAGTTGGTAGAGGCCAAGGGTTCTGCTAAACATACCACAGTATATAGGACAGCTTTTACACAAAGACTTCCCCAAGCCAAAATATCAACAGTGTCTTGGTTAAGAAACATTGCTCTATGATGGTTAAAATATGGTTGTCTACTCTTTGCATTCTGGTAATTTTAGGAGGATGCTGTCCTCTGTTGAGATGGTAAGGGGTCGAGAGAGTCATCCAGATAAAATCGGTGTTGACTTTACAATATCTGAGTCACTCATAAAATTATTCGAGATAGTAGCTCTCCCACCTCCTGGCCAGGTTGACATTTCAGCGACCAGGTAGAATTGGTCATATAGTCTGTTTTGAATCCATGGATATTTTATTTAATTGCAATATGTAAAGTTCTCCAAATGTGGATGCCATATAACCTTCGGATTTACCATCTAAGCCTTTTCCCAACTGATCTCACTCTTTTTGGTCTAGTCAAATGTACCTCAACCTCCATCTAAAGTAAAGCTGACAGATTCATACCACTCCATTATCACTAAGGTTCATTTTATTTGCAAGCAGTTTTGCTCATTATAATTTCATTAGCATATTTGGAGGTGGGGAATGAGAGAGGAGACAACACAGCTTAGTCTTACCTTAAACCTTGGCTTGACTTGGTCGAATTTGAACTCTCTTCTTGGCTCACCCACGTCTTATAGTCCAGGATGTAAATTTACAGAAACTACTTCTTGGACTCTCCTGTTTTTTCCAATGTTTTGTTAGATGATACGTGTTTTCTAGATTTTACTGAGTCAACATATTTTAGTTGTGTTATCTATGCAAAAAATAGGAATACTTTGAAACAAATTTAACCACATAATTATACCTCAGCAAACCCTCCAACCAAATGCCCATTATATATTATTAGCCTAAAATATTTCCCTTTTTGAATATAAGAGATTTCCCCTCTGACCATTACATCTAGGGATGGGCAACTGTTTAATTATTTGAGTAACTCAAAAATATTTTCAACAAGAGCCAGAGCTGTGGGAAGTGTCCTGAAATGGAACAGTTTTAAGCATTTTTTTTTAATACAAAGATGATAACTTGCGACCAGTTCCATTATTTTTAACCCTTCTGCCCTTCATTCGTCTCTTGGGTTTGAGAAGAGCTGGGTCTTTGGGCAATTATTTATTCCATTTCCACGTCTTTGGGAAGGAGGGACAGTGGGAAGAACAACTCCCAGCACTGGGGGAATTTTCACAATTATCTCCAGCTGTGAATGCTGGGGAAGCATCATTTATGCAGTGAAAGAAATAGGAAAAGCAATGTCTTACTTCTGACAAAGAACCTACAGTTCTCCCTAAAGGGGTAGAATGAAATTGCTATTGTAAAAACGGGAAGATGTTGCTAATGGGAATATACCGAATGGTATCACTAATTAAATAAAGTACTTTGGAATTAATTGACAGCCTGCACTTAAGAATATAATTGCATATTAATCAACCATTTGTAGACAAAACTGAATGCTGTTTATTATGTTAGGATAAAACTTTTTCCTGATATTTCAAAGCCTGGGATTCAACTTTTTTCCTAAATTCATCTTCAGAAATGAATACACTGTATTTGTGTGTGAGGAGCCCAAGTGAATAAATAAGCAGGAGTTTCTGAAGGGAACGACACAGTGGGATTTATCTTGAAGAGAGCAATTGCTGACATATGTCACATGTCATTACCGGAGAGTTGGCGACACTATTATTCATTATGTGGTTTCAGAGTGTTCTAAATTAGAGAAATGGATTATTGGAAGTGGATGATTTCCCTAGATTGCTACTTAATAGTGACTGAGGGGTCTGCATTACTCATATTTGCTATGAAAATGGTGCCAAAACCCAGCAGTGGTTGACTGAAATGAAATGTAAGACCTATTGGGTATTATCTTGAGTTGCTGCCTAATTGTATACCTCTTTCTTTGTATGAATGTCTTGGGGTCTCAGAGGCTGGGTGCTTGCAGCAACCGCAGATGGAAAGTGAAGGTTTCTAAGTTACTTACCTTTTTGTTGCTTCCTGCCGCCCTGCTGCCACGCCTGTGCACTTCAGTAATTACTTTACCCACTCAAAATAAGTTTCTCCACTTGCCCTTTTTCCATTACTGGGAAGGATCTATCTTTGCAGCTCTCTGTAACTGTCCCTACCTGTTTGAGCTGCCAAGCTTATGCTCTGAAGTGAGCAGCCCAGCTACTGTTCTCATTCATCTATTCATTAAATAGTTAAGAATCCCAACTGTGTATCAAAGCCTGTGCTAGACCCTGGTTCTGGATTGACAGGCAAACTAGTGTATCTGCATTGCTACAGCTTTCAATCTCTGGGGAGACAGATATTAAAAATACAGTCACACAAATCGGTATGTAACTCCTGCTCCCCATTTACCACTAATCTTCTAACTCAGCACTAGTCCTACAGGCCTCCTTTCTCTTATTCCATTATTTCAGGCTCTTTTCCACCTCAGGGTCTTTGAACTCACCCCTCTTTCTGGAAGGCTTTTTCTGTGGCACTTTCCTATTCTTCAAGTTTTTATTTTATTTTATTTTTATTTATTTATTTACTGAGACGGAGTCTTGCTCTGTCACCCAGGGTGGAGTGCAGTGGTACAATCTCGGCTCACTGCAACCTCCGCCTCGGAGATTGAAGAGATTCTCCTGCCTCAGCCTCCTGAGTACCTGGGATTGTAGGCTCCCAACACCATGCCTGGCTAATTTTTTATATTTTTAGTAGAGACAGGGTTTCACCATGTTGGTCATGCTGGTCTGAAACTCCTGACCTCAGGTGATCCACCTGCCTCAGTCTCCCAAAGTGTTGGGATTACAGGTGTGAGCCACTGCTCCCAGCCTCAAGCTTTATTTTAGCTCCCACCTTCTCAGGGGAGACCCTCCTTGACTTCCCATACTGGAATGGCAGCCTGCCCAGCTACTCCTTGCCAGTCTGGCTGATCATTTCCTCCACTGCAGTTACACACCTGTTAGTATCTTGTTAAAGGTACATGTCACAGGGCAGAGATTTTATCTTCCTCGTGTCTTACATTGGCACCTAGAATTGACTGGATACCAAGTAGACATTTGTTGTGACCAGAGAAAGACTCTAGATGCTATGGAATATTAAAACAAAAAGAATTAATTTGGATGGAAGGTTCAGGGAAGGCCTTTGTGAAGGACTAGCATTGAGGGTGATGGGTAGGTAGGAATTAGATAGGAAGAGAGAGGGAAAGGAGCGATGCAGACTGAGGAGACAGCGTGGGCATAGCTTGAGGAGGAGAGGAACCTGGCAAGGTTGATGAATCCACAGATGAGTGTGTCCAGAGTGATGTGATAAGGGGCTGGAGACATCAGCCTTGGAGGCACAGTAGGGTTTGCACTGGGTTGTGAGTACACTGGGAAGCCACTGAAGGAGTTTAAAGGGTGGGGGTACCTGATCCAGTACATACTTTTTTTCTATTTTTATGTTTTTGAGGCGGAGTCTCCCTCTTTCACCCAGGCTAGGGTGCAGTGGTGTGATCTCATCCCACTCGGCTCACCACAACCTCCGTCTCCCCGGTTCAAGTGATTCTCCTGCCTCAGCCTCCCAGGTAGCTGGGGTTACAGGTGCCTGCTAGCACACCCCTTTAGTTTTTATATTTTTAGTAGAGATGGGGGTTTCACCATGTTGGCCAGGTTGGTCTCAAACTCCCGACCTCAAGTGATCCACCCAACTGGGCCCCCCAAATGTGCTGGGATTGCAGGCATGAGACACCACGCCTGGCCCTGATCCAATAAATATTTTAATAAGATCTCTTGGGCTATTGGGAGAACACTTGTTTGGGAGGGGAAGCGTCAATGGATGCCTATAGCCTTGCCTGGCACAGAGAAAGCACTCAGTAACTGCTTATTGATGAATGAATGAATGAATGAATGAGTTAATTAATTAAGAGGAGATATCAGTAATTGATTTGTTCTTAAAAAGAAACCTTGTAGAAACTTGAAGGTTTTTGTGTGGGATGACTAAGCAAGGGTAGACAGATTGTTGTCACTCATAAATGTCATAACATGGCACATGGATACATATGTAACAAACCTGCACATTGTGCACATGTACTGTAAAACTTAAAGTACAATAATAAAAAGAATTATAAAATTTAGAATAATATTGTTGTCATGCTAAATGGTATCTGGAGTTAAGCGTCCTCTCTGGCCTGCAACTGCTAGAGAGACAGAGTTGCATTTAGTCAGGTAACTGTGGCTCCCAGAGTCATTCTTAAATGTTTTATTTTTCTCCCCATGGTGTTTGTGACTTTGTCCGTCTGGAAGTCAAGTTCATTTTGGTCAATTAACTTGAAAGACCTTCGAACTTCTCTATTTTTTTTTTTTTTTTTTTTGAGATGGTGTCTCGCTCTTTTGCCCAGGCTGGAGTGCAGTGGCATGATCTTGGCTCACTGTAAGCCTCGTCTCCTGGGTTCACGCCATTCTCCTGCCTCAGCCTCCTGAGTCGCTGGGACTACAGGCGCCCGCCACCACACCCCGGCTAATTTTTTGTATTTTGTAGTAGAGACAGGGTTTCACCGTGTTAGTCAGGATGGTCTCGATCTCCTGACCCTGTGATCCGCCCACCTCGGCCTCCCAAAGTGCTGGGATTACAGGCGTGAGCCACCACGCCCGACCTGCCTGACTTCTCTTGTACAGATGGCTCCATTAGTGAGCACTATGGACTAAGATCCACCAACACAGCTGCTACGTGGGTTCCCTTTCTGCATCTTTGTGAGTTTCCATGTCCCAAGCTAGCCCTAGTATAGGCATAGACTCCTTGATATTTTACTCTGCATAATCAGGACAGGAAAAGATACAGGACATGTATTAAAGTGACACAAGCTTCAGAATCACGTCAACTTCCAAATCTCAATGCCTTAACACAATTTAAGTTTCTATCTTCTTGGCCAGTTGTGGTGGTCATGCCTGCAATCCCAGCACTTTGGGAGTCCAAGGTGGGAAGATCACTTGAGGCCAGGAGTTGGAGACCAGCCTGGCCAACGTGGTAAAACCCTATCTCTACCAAAAACACAACAAAGTAGCTGGGCATAGTGGTGCACAACTGTAGTCCCAGCTACTGGGAGAGGCTGAGGCATGAGAATAGCTTGAACCTCAGAGGTAGAGGTTGCAGTGAACCAAGACTGAGCCATTGCACTCCAGCCTGGGTGATAGAGTGAGACTCTGTCTCAAAAAAAAAAAAAAAAAAAGTTTATAGCACGTGTAGCTCTAAATGGATGTCCTTATGGATGGACCGTTCTACTCCATAATGTGATACAGGGACCCAGCCTCCTTCCATAGGTGGCTCCACCTTCATGGTTGCCAAAGAAAGAGAGGATCATATGTGCTGAGCCCAACATAATAAAGAGCAGCACATTCCATTGGCCGAAAGTGTCATCTGGTCACATCTAAATGCAAAAGAAGCTCAGAAATACAGTCTCTGTCCCTGGAGGAGAAAAGAAACCTACCGTTAAATAGCTGGCTCAGCTCTGCCACAAAAGGCCCACTATAGAAATGGGAGACAATCATGCATTCCTTTTCTACAATTTACGGTATTTAATGGGTGAACCATTAATACGTCACCGGGTAACACATTATTGAATATGTTAGTCATTTTTTTTCTCATTTCTTGAAAAAGAAGTTGTCCGACAGTCCTAACTTCCCATCTGGCTTCTTAAAATCTGTGTTACAAGCAATGAGATAGTTAAGGATTTTCACCTCTGCGGTTGAATTACTCCAAAGAAAGAAAACTGCTTTTGAAGTTAGAAACTGAAACACAGAGTGGCAGAGGCAACCAGAAACCCCACAGGGATTTAACCTTGTTTTGTCATATTTCTCAACAAACTCCTGATTTGTTTGGGGATTCTGCTTAGCTCTCTGCAGACGTATCTTGATTTCTGTGTCACTTCAAACCTTCCTTCTACGTGAGGTAGCCTTAGGGTATGACCAGGAATGACACCTTCAAATGGGAACCTTTTGTGCCTAGAGAAATCACATCATCTTTCAAGACTTGGCTCAAGGGGTGTATCTTCCATGAAGGTCTTACAGACTTTCACCCCGCTTAGGGAGTGACACTTCCTTTCTTGTGTCCCTAATTTATCCTGTGTAGACTATGATAGCTCCCCTGCTACAATAACGTAGTTCTTTGCATTTATTTTCTTAATGTGTAGCACCAGTTCATTACAGAAATTTCTAATTTAGAAATTAGAAATTACACATTTTTTAAATTTCTAATTAGAAATTACAGATTTTTTTAAAAAAAACAAGTAAATACTACGTGTAAGTCCATGATGCAGAATACTTACTGCTGAACCACAGTGTCTGTATGGTTAGATTGAGAGTATTTTGAAGGTAGGCGCTGTATCTCTCGTATGTCTCTGTCATTGAATCAGCGTTACCAAGCAAAGAGTCTGACACACATTACCTCCATATCAATAGGATGGTGGAAGGATGGCTGGATGTGTGGATGGGTGGATGACTCAGGTAGCTTCTCACAGATGAGCTTTTACAGCAAATCCAGGACAGGGTAAGGGTGAGTTGGAAATGATACATATTGGTTAACAATAGCCAGAGCAGTACTGAGAGTTCCCTTGTTTGCAAACAGTTCAGTTTTAAGTTACTCAGGAAAGCTGGTTTTCTGGGTTTAAATAACTAAACTCAGGTTAGGTTGTACTAGGTAACACGCAAACTGTGGATCTCTGTGTTTTAACACTTGCATATTGCTCTCTCATCTGAGTGTGCTGCTAGTCTGTTCTACGAGGTGGGTCAAGATCCAGGCTGCTTCCATTTTGTAGCTGTGCCACCTGGCTGACTCTGATAACGGAAGTGGAGTCAGAGTTCTTGGGCTCTCTCCAATGGAAGTGTCTTTCAATCATGGTCCACCAGCTAGAGCTGATCACCCAGCGTCACCCAACAGCAAGAGTATTTTGAGCCACCAGGAAGGAGATGAGAATTAGATATGGATGAACACAGTCTACCAATATAACCACATCCTATGCAGTACTGGGTAATTGGGAAGACTATAATAAAAATGGTTTAGCATGTGAGTACTGGGCTCAGACTGGTTTTGAGCCTTTACTGGGAACAATTTGTGCAATCTTGGGCAAGTCACCCAATCTCTCTAAGCCACACTGCCTCATTGAAAATTGAGGACAATAATAGTTTTAATTAAATAATGTGCTAATCACTGAATGTGGGCATTGTGCAAGTTCAGATAAATATTAGTTATCTTTAAATGTTCATGAGTACTTAAAATGATGGTCACTATTACAATCCTGTTATCATTGGTAGAAGTGGTAGTAATGAGGAAGAAGGTGGGACTCCACTTCAGACCAGATTGAAGACTGGCTGAAACGGAGAAGAGGCAATGAAAGCAGCCCAACAGCAACTTGACGGTTTACTGTTACCATGGCAACACCAGGAAGTTACCACCTCTTTCCATGGCAACACCTGGAAGTTACCACCCCTTTCCATGGCAACACTGGGAAGTTACCACCCCTTTTCTGTGTGTGTGTGTGTGTGTGTTTTTTTTTTTTTCTTTTCCATTTTACTTTAAGTTCCGGGATACATGTGCAGAACATGCAGGTTTGTTACAAAGGTAAACATGTGCCATGGTGATTTGCTGCACCTATCAACGTGTCGTCTAGGTTTTAAGCCCCACATGCATTACGTATTTGTCCTAATGCTCTACCTCCCCTTGCCTCCTAGCCCCTGACAGGCCCCAGTGTGTATTGTTCCCTTCCCTGTGTCCATGTGTTATCATTGTTCATCTCACACTTATGAGTGAGAAGATGTGGTGTTTGGTTTTCTGTTCTTGTGATAGTTTGCTGAGAATGATGGCTTCCAGCTTCATCCATGTCTTTGCAAAGACCATTAACTCATTCATTTTTATGGCTGCATAATTTTTATGGCTCCATGGTGTATATGTGCCACATTTTCTTTATCTAGTCTATTATTGATGGGCATTTGGGTTTACTAGCCCTTTTCTAGAAATGTCTGAATAAACTGACCCTTAATTTGCATGCAATTAAAAGTGGATATAAATGCAACTTAATTTTCTCTTCTATAGTTTGCATGTTACAAACTATAGAAGAACTGCAGAACTGCTTCTGAGCTGCTACTCTGCAGACACTGCCTATGAGGTAGCCCTCTTCTGCTGCCCCTCTGCTGCTGCTGTGCACTGCCACTTAAATAAAAGTTGCTGTCTAACACCACTGGTTTGCCCTTGAATTCTTTCCTGGGCAAAGCCAAGAACCTTCCTGTGCTAAGCCCCAATTTGGGGGCCTGCCCATCCTGCATCAGTAATACATTTGCTTTGCATCCGCAAGGGGTCTTAATTAGTGCCATACACATGTACATGCCTCAAAAGGGTATATCAAAATACTCTATTCTCACCTTTCTCAGGTGCTTCCCAGTCATACTCTGAAGGAAAATCACACTGAGAATCTCACCCACAGAAAAAGGATTCTCCATTATTAAATACCATTCAAGACTGTGCACTAGTTTTTGATTTTTTTTTTTAAGAAAAAATAAGGGGAGGAGTGTATCGATCATTTTCTTTTTTTTTTTTTTCTTTATTTTTGAGACCGAGTCTTGCTCTGTCGACCAGGCTGGACTGCAGTGCTGTGATCTTGGCTCCCTGCAACCACCACCTCCTGGGTTCAAGTGATTCTCCTGCCTCAGCCTCCCAAGTAGGTGAGATTATAGGCACGTGCCACCACACCCAGCTAACTTTTGTATTTCTTGTAGAGACAGGGTTTCACCATGTTGGCCAGGCTGTTGTCAAATTCCTGACCTCAAGTGATCCGCCTGCCTCAGCCCCCCAAAGTGCTGGGATTACAGGCAAGAGCTTCTGTGCCTGGCCCTTCATTTTCAACATAGCTGCCTCGGTCTGAAAATGATAATTCCTCACTCTACTATTAACCCCACTGACTCCATCTGGGCAGAGAGGCTGAGGTTAGGTTGTCAGCTGCGTCGCTGCTGTGGAAACATCGACAGACTCAATAAACGCCCTGAAATTTAACATGCCTCTGCTGTCTGCTGAACAGCTCTGGGCCCAGATAGGCTTCTTTTATTATGGACAGAAAGGCCGAGTGAAATTGTAATCAGACAGACAAGGAGGGTATCTGAGAACACTGAAATGCCAACCCTGCTGGTATTTCCACAATATTGAACTTGTCTTTCAGGGACCTTGGTAGCTATTTCAATTAGCTGTGAGACACACAGCCTGTGTTTTTGCAAACTCTCCTATTTTTAATTAAGATGCTGTTCACTGGGTTATCAGAAGGCACCCGATTCTTCTTGTAATATGCAAACTATAGAAGAGAAAATTGAGCAGTTGAAACATTTGGATTTAGAAAGTAGATTGTACACATAGCTAAAATCATAGCACTTCATATACTCATAGCTATAATCATACCACTATTCTTACTTGATATTTGGGGTACTTTTCCCCTCCCGTCCCATTCTCTGGATTTCTTGACTTTCATTTGCATTATTATATATATTTGCTTTAACATATGATGAGCCTGTTTTCCTGTTTTCTTTTTAAAATAATGAAATATTTGGTATAAACAAAATAGTATCTGCAGCAACTAGGGACTCTGAGAAGGATAATAAAACAAAAATCCATGCATTTACCACTCAACTTAAAAATTAAAACATTGATCAGTAGTATTGAACTGACTTGCTTGCTTCTTGGTGAGTTTATTTTTTCATGGAGATAATCAAGCACCATTTTGCCAGTTAAGGTGCCTAAAAGCACCATAAATCACTGGAAATTCTAGGATAAAAAAGGTCGGTCTTTCTTTAAAGCTTTGTCCATCTTTTAGTCACACGGAACACACTGAAAGACCTTCCGAAAAATGAAAAGGCAACTTTAGGGTGTAAGGGGCTGCGGGGCCATCTCTAAGATGCATTCGCTCATTTATTGGTCCCTGTATTTCAGGATTTCTGCGTTGGTTCCTCCATGCCTTCATTAAATATTGAGTATGATCACAGGCTTCTTTAAACTATAATTAGTAGGCTTAACTGCTATTGGCTGAACGTTTATGGCCCCCTAAATTTGTGTGTTGAAATTATAACCCCAAAGTGATTGTATTAGAAGATGGGATCTTTGGGAGGTGATGGGGCCATGGGGCATAGCCCTCATGAATGGAATTTCTACCTTTATGAAAAAGGCTTGAGGCTGGCCACAGTGACTCATACCCATAACCCCAGCACTTTGGGAGGCCGAGATGGGTGGATCACGAGGTCAAGAGGTCGAGACCATCCTGGCCAACATGGTGAAACCCCATCTCTACTACAAATACAAAAATTAGCTTAGCGTGGTGGTGCACACCTGTAGTCCCAGCTACTAGGGAGGCTGAGGCAGGAGAATTGCTTGAACCTGGGAGGTGGAGGTTGTGGTGAGCTGAGATCTTGCCACTGCCAGCCTGGGCAGCAAAAGCGAGACTCTGTGTCAAAAAAAAAAAAAAAGAAAAAAGGTTTGAGAGACCTCCTACCCCTTTAATCATGTGAAGTTAGAGTTAAGGGTATCTACGAGGGAGGTGGACACTCACCAGACACTGAACGTGCCAGCACCTTGGGCTTAGCCTCCAGAATTGGGAGAAATAAACTTGTTTTGTGCAAGCCACCTGTTTGTTTGTTTTTAATTTTTAGCACCTTTTTTTAATTTTTCTTGTACATTTGCTTAAGTTCCTTGTACGCTCTGGATATTAGTCTATGGCATTTTGCTAACAGCCTGAACAGACTAAGACAATGATTATGATAAGATTTAGTTACAAACATTATAATAATTGTCAGTTATCCTGCCCATTATACTCAGGTTCTATTGAGAATTCCTTGTGAGATTTGATAAGGACATTAGATTTTGTTCACGTGCTTGTGGTTTTAGACAGCAAACATGCATTCAAGAATGTCAGGAGTAAACTTGAAATAGCCTCACTCACACGAAGAGCCCAAAGGTGTATTAATTGACGTCCTGTTTTCCACAATTTTTTTTGTTTTGTTTGCTTGTGAAATAACCCTCATGCAGCCTGAGTGGAAGGGGAGAGTCATTAATGCGGTAGAGCTGGATGATTTTCTGAACAACCTAACCTCAGGTTAATGAGGCGAGTAGTACCACAGGCCCTTTCTCCTACGAGCTGTCCACCCACAGTTGAAGAGCTAATTTCACTCTCAAAACTCTCACGAATGCTTTTGATTCCTGCTGGCTCTTGAGTAGTAACAGAGTGCTTTAGCCCTTTGGGGAAAATGGTGGAGGCAATGTCGGGGCACATGAACCCTCTAAGAAGTGGCTGTCGTCCCACCTCTACTTACCTGGGCCATGCAGCTTAAGGGTTCCATTCTCAAGCCAGTGAACATCACTGTCTTCATTTGAATGTTATTCAAGTAGAATTTTTTAGCGTAAAAAATTGCAACTGAGTGTTAGCTATATGAATAGTCTCAGCTGAATAATATCTCTGACGTGGTATCATTCTGTGGCATATATTTTTCTCTAAGGAAATAAAAACATCTGTCTTATTTTTTTCTGGTCAGAGAAACAACACATGCCCATCTTTGGAAAGACAAATACTTTGTGCACATATAGAGAAGAAATTTTCTCCTTATTTAATTCCACTACTTGGAGATTATTCACTGCTTGGGCAACTTTGCTGACCTTGCTCTATATTTATATACAAATATGAATGTGTGTGTTTGTTCAAAAAACCAAATTGGATCATACATTTTTATCCTGCCCTTTTCAGCTTGATGAATATCTGTATCAACTTTTTAATGGCTCTGCAGTGTTCCATTGTGTGGACATACTTAATTTATGTATCCAGTTTCCTGCTGATAGACATTTAGACTGTTTTTTTAAATCTATTTTCTTTTTTTTCTTTTTTTTAAATTTTACTTCAAGTTCTGGGATACATGTGTAGAATGTGCAGGTTTGTTACATAGGTTTATATGTGCCATGGTGGTTTGCTGCACCTGTCAATCCGTCATCTAGGTTTAAAGCCCCGCATGCCTTAGGTGTTTGTCCTAATGCTCTCCCTCCATGTTCCCCCACTCCCTTACAAGCCCCGGTGTGTGATGTTCCCCTCCCTGTGTCCATGTGTTCTCATTGTTCAACTCCCACTTATGAGTGAGAACATGCAGTGTCTGGTTTTCTATTCCTGTGTAAGTTTGCTGAGAACGATCGTTTCCAGCTTCATCCATGTCCCTGCAAAGGATATGATCTCATTCTTTTTTATGGCTGCATAGTATTCCATGGTGTGTATGTACCACATTTTCTTTATCCTTGATGGGCATTTGGGTTGCTTTCAAGATTTACTATTGTAAATAGGTTGTTTCTTCCTGTTGTTATTTTCAAAACTTAACACATTTTAAGCAGGTGATTCTCAGAGCAAAATTTTCTATTAGAGTGGATGTCTCTTGGGTTTAAAGAATGGGTAAAAAATCTCTTTGTTTTTGTGAACCTTTTGCAAAGTTGGACAGCAGTATCAAGTTAGCCAAGGAAGGATGTCACACAGAGTGGCCATGGTGGTCTTATGGAGGCAATAGTAGTTTAGAAAACACATATTCCAGGGAGGAAAAAAAAAAATTCTTTACTTTTTGTATAGCCCAGTCTTACTTTCAGTTAACAAAGCTTTGGCCAGACAAGGTGGCTCACGCCTGCAATCCCAGCACTTTGGGAGGCTGAGGCGGGCAGATCACGAGGTCAGGAGATCGAGACCATCCTGGCTAACACTGTGAAACCCCATCTGTACTAAAAACACACAAAAAATTATCCAGGCATAGTGGCTGGCACCTGTAGTCCCAGCTGCTCAGGACGTTGAGGCAGGAGAATGGCATGAACCCAGGAGGCACAGCTTGCAGTGAGCCGAGATCGCGCCACTGCACTCTAGCCTGGAGGACAGAGCGAGACTCCATCTTAAAATAAATAAATTAAAAGCTTTACAGGTAGTTCCTCTTCACACATAAATTAAGTTAGTAGATTTAGGAATGTATCCTTCACTATTCTGTTCCATGCCAAAAGAAATAACAAAAACAAGATTTGACCCTTAGGTTGAATCTCTCCTGAACTGACTGTTCCCTCAATACCTTCATATCCCCTGGATTGTCCTTCAGTATCTAAGAATATGGGGGAAAAAAGTATCAGAATTCTCCACTGTCTCATGAAAATCACAAGGCTCGCTTGGATCATAATGTGTAAAATTCACTATTAACAAAGGATATGGCATTTTGTGTCTGAGACTTTCCCCAACAATCCGTTTTCTCTCTCTGTCTCTTTCTCTGTCTCTTTCTCCCCACCCCCATCTGTGGTCTCTAAGCCACCATCACATCTTCCCTGTATGGCTTTTCTCTCTCTCCTGCATCGTTAACCCTACAGTCCAGTCCCCTTACAGCTTCTGGAGGAATCTTCTTTTTTTCTTTTCCTTCTTCTTTTAAGTTCAGGGGTACATGTGCAGGATGTACAGATTTGTTACATAGGTAAATAGGTGCCATGTCAGTTTGCTGCACAGGTCATCCCATCACTTAGGTATTAAATCCAGTGTTCATTAGGTGTTCTTTCTGATGCTCTCTCTCCTTTCCCTCAACAGATCCCCGTGCTTCTTGTTCTCTCCCATGTGCCCGTGTGTTCTCATCACTCACCTACTACTTATAAGTAAGAACATGTGGTGTTTGGTTTTCTATTCCTGCATTAGTTATCTTCCAACTCCATCCATGTCTCTGCAGAGGATATGACCTTATTCTTTTTTATGGCTGCATAGTATTCCATGGTGTATATGTATGACTTTTTTTTATCCAGTCTTTATCATTGACGGGCATTTAGGTTGAGTCCATGTCTTTGCTATCGTGAATAGTGCTGCAATTAACTTACATGTGCACGTACTTTTATAAAAGAAAGATTTCTTTTCCTTTGGGTATATACCCAGCAATCGGATTGCTGGGTCAAATGGTATTTCTGCATCTAGGTCTTTGAGGAATTGTCACACCATCTTTCGCAATGGTTGAACTAATTTACATTCCCACCAACAGTGTAAAAACATTGCTTTTTCTCCACAACCTTGCCAGCACCTGTTTTTTAAAAATTTTTATTAATAACCATTCTGACTGGTGTGAGATGGTATCTCATTGCGGTTTTGATTTGCATGTCTCTAATGATCAGTGATACTGAGCTTTTTTCCTATGTTTGTTGGCCGCTTGTATGTCTTCTTTTGAGAATTGTCTGTTTATGTCCTTTGCCCACTTTTTCATAGGGTTGTGTTTTTCTTGTACATTTGCTTGAGTTCCTTGTACACTCTGGATATTAGACCTTCGTCAGATGGATAGATTGCGACATTGTCTGCCATTCTGTGGGTTGTCTGTTCACTCTGGTAGTTTCTTTTGCTGCACAGAAGCTCTTTAGTTAGATCCCATTTATCAATTTTCACTTTTGTGGCAATTGCTTTTGGCATTTTCGTTATGATTGTTTGCCTGTACCTATGTCCTGAATGGTATTGCCTAGATTTTTTTTCTAGTGTTTTTATAGTTTTGGGTTTTGCATTTAACTCTTTAATCTTTCTTGAGTTAATTTTTGTATATTGTGTAAGGAAGAGGTCCAGTTTCGATTTTCTGTTTATGGCCAGGCAGTTGTCCTAGCATCATTTATTAAATAGAGAATCCTTTCCGCATTGCTTGTTTTTGTCAGGTTTGTCAAAGATCAGATGGTTGGGGGTGTGCAGTCTTATTTCTGAGTTCTGTGTTCTGTTCCATTGGTCTTTGTGTCTGTTTTTGCACCAGTGCCATGCTGTTTTGGTTATTGTAGCCTTGTAGGTAATCTTCTTAAATCATACATTTTATCAGGACACTATCACTTAGGACCCTTCGTTGGTTTCTCATTCTACAAGGAGAAAATTTCAGAGATCTCACCAGAACGTTCCAGGCCTTGCTTCTCTGACACAGACCCATGCACCTCCTTCCTGACCCCCATACTCAACTCACACTGGTCTTTTATCAGATCCTCAAACAAGTAAGGCTCTTTCATGTTTTACCTTTTCCTTACCCCTCTTGGGATAATCTCAGTCCCACTTGTGTATGGCTGTTCCTTCTGATTCTTTATATCTCACTTTAAATGTCATTATCTTGAAAAGGCAAACCTCACCTGCCATGGACAGCAGATGCTTCTTCCTCAGGTGTTACTGATAAAATAATGCATCTATGCATCTCTGTAAAATGTACCTGTGCATCTGCTTCAGGCCATATTTGTGTCCCTCAATAAGCACATCACAGTTGTAATCTGTGCACGTTGATATTTCTCTGCCACTAAAATATAGGTAAAGTCTGTGTTTTTCATGCTTATATCAGACTTGTTGCCTAGCCCAGAGCTGCTTACACAGTGGCCCATCCACTAAATATTTGTTGAAGACTGAAGACTTGGGAAGGGTGTGTGCATGTTTGCAGTCTGTGTGATAGCTTTACCTCCTATTACGTGAATTGGCCCGATGATCCCCAATTCTGTGTCATGAAGAAGCACGGACACATCACAGTTTTTGACTCACTTGACAAAGGGTGGCCTCCCAACAGCAAGCTGTATTGCTGAAAACCAGGCCTTTTCCAGTAAGCACATGGACAAGGAGAAACAAGAAACTGCACTGTGTTCTACAAGAAGACAACTGGGTCATAATCATGGAGAGAAAAATAAGACCACAGCATATGAAACATAAAATGTGTAACGTACCAGACAGGGGAGGAACCAAGGGAGCTGTTCTGGGAGCTGCCGCAATGCAAGATTGGAGCTACAAATGTGGAAATGCACAAAGACCTTTGCCCCTATGAATCATGTATTGGGAAAACAGTTGAGCATCTACAGACGTCAAATAACCAATAAAATTTCATGAATGGTAATGTTCGCCAGTATCCAGGAGAATAAGGCTGACCTCTCAACATGATCTGCTAACAAAATTAGGTCATTTGTCTTTGATAGGAGATGGCCACTTTCTTATTTTTTTTTTATTCTTTTGTAAGCAGCTGCTTTAATAAGCCTACAGGATCTTGGATGGCATGCTCATAAGTTCTAGTAAAGCCTGGAAGAAAATTACAAAGGGAAAGACTGCCTCTAAATTACCCTAGGAAAAAAAAAAAAAAAAAAAAAAGAGGTGGTGGCTACAGTTTTACCATGTCTTCGGGGGCAAGGTGATTTCCTTTCTGTGTTCTTGTTGGGGAAAATGGGAAGGTGTTAAGTCACATAGCTGCAAAATAGATTCATTTCTGCCTGTCTTGGAAAGTGAAGTGTCTTTCCTTCCCAGAGAACTTTATCTTTCCTCAATCAATCCCGCCCACAGATGGTTCATCCACTCCTGTCTTGCAGCCATTAAACATGGCAACTCAAGCCCTCACATCCAGGGACATAATATTGGACATTTAATCTGCGTAACAACAACATTTCATGATATACAGCGTGTATCTCTCGTGCCTTTCTAGGTTGGCTGGGGTTTGGCTGGCCCAGACTATGCTCATTTGGACAGCTCTGCTTCATGCTATGGGTCTAGCCAGACCTGTGTCCTCACAGCTGCCAGTGGGTCTTCAATGTGCTCTATGTGTGCGCATTGTGGGGCCGGGTCTAGGGGATGCAGCCATCTAGACTGCTTGGTGCTCCATCATCATCTTCACAGCAATGGGGAACCACAGGGGGTGAGCTGGAACCCTACCACTGTGGCCCACATTTTATTGGCCAAAGCGTGATACGCAGCTGATGTCACAGTCAAGGTGTAGGGAAGTGTGGTCCATGGTCAGTCACTGACAAGTTGCATGGCAAAGGGAATGAATACAAGGGATGTGAAGAACTGAAGAATTGTCGCCAATAATTCAGTCGACCACAGCGTAACTACAATAGGCTGATACAGTTATCTGACAGTGATCGTCAAGATTAGAGGATCCATCAACCTGTGAATGCTTACAAATTTGTATTCTGTTTTGAAACAGTCATGTATGGCTTAGAAATTAAAACCTAATAATTTTACTAAGAAAAAATTATTCCCACTAAGACGTCCTTTTTTTATGAAATGGAGTCTTGCTCTGTCACTCAGGCTGGAGAGCAGTGGCATGATCTCGGCTCACTGCCACCTCCGCCTCAAGCAATTCTCCTGTCTCAGCCTCCCAAATGGCTATGACTATAGGCCTGACACCACAGCCGACTAATTTTTGTGTTTTTATTGGAGACTGGGTCTTAACATATTGGCCAGGCTGGTCTTAAACTCCTGACCTCAAGTGATCCACCCTCTCTGGCCTCCCGAAGTGCTGGGATTTGCAGGCGTGAGTCATCGTGCCCGACCCAAGACTTTGTAATGCTGTATTACCCCACAAAGAGGCTGATCACAGCCTCCTTTTGGAGTGATACAGCAAGTCGCGACACCATGGCGAGCTGAGGCCCGTGACCATTCAAAGGGAGTCACTACACAGCCACAGCTGATTGTGACCATGTGGGAAGGTGGGCATAGTATGGCCAGGCTTTCTCATTTGTCCAGAGAAGTCTGGCATCTGCATTTTTTATGAGTGAAATTTACAGTTTTTGAATATTAGTCACTAATACAGAGTTTTATGAAAACGCTTTGCATGCCAAACAAACAGTTCTGTTGACCGCACGTGGCCAGCAGGCACCCGATTGCCAGCCCACCTTAGACTGAAGGCACTATTTGCTGTTTTCAACATTATTGGTCAAACCTAAATAGCTAGATGGATATATAGAAAAAGAAAAGAAGAGATAGGAAAAGAGAGATGGTAGAACCAAAGAAAGAATGAAAGAAAGATGTATGTGTATGTATGTGTAGGGAGAGTTGATGGAAGAAAGGAAAGGAGGGAGGGAAAAAAGCAACCTAGGTAGATAGCTGGGCAGATGGATGGAAGGAGAGATAATACATGGATAATCTTTAATGTTCGGTAACATATGACAAGTCACATTGCCAAGTAGAAGAAACTCAGCAACCAGCATTTAAAGAGAAAGTTTCACACTCACGGAGGAGCAGGCCAATGATTAGTGTCAGGGATAATGACCCAAATTCACGATTGTATTTCCTCGGGTGTCAAAGAGGAACAGAAAAGGATAGTGTGGCAAAGAAAAAGACCAGAGAATGTCTCACCCTGGGTAATTCTACCTTGCTTCATGCACACTTAACTAGCAACTTGCCTGCCCTGATTCCAAAGCACGTTTAGATATCCCCTCCATTGACCAGGCTTACGTGTCCCTGAACCTGCCGATTTAGGAAAAGGTAAACAGCTATCCTCAGGAGTGCATGAGACCCTCCAGATTTCTCCTTTGTGATTCATATATAATCATCCCTAGAGGGTGAAACAAAGGAACCAAGAAACTTGCTGAACACTCTTGAATGTAGAGGAAAAAATTATCCACCTATCAGAGAGTGTTGACGGTACTGAGCTTTAATACTGAAGAAGTCTTTCTGTGGCACCTAAAAGTTAGATCCTGCAATATTCTGCTCATTGGCAAAAATTGTGTTCATTTTTAAGAGAAATAGATTATGACAAAAGTAGAAAAAATATATTATTTTACTTTAGATAGAAATGAAAGGTCCAGCCAGGCATGGTGGCTCACATCTGTAATCCCAACACTTGGGAGGCTGAGGCTGGTAGTTCACTTAAGGCCAGGGGTTCAAGACCAGCCTTGCCAATATGGCAAAACCCTGTCTCTACTAAACAATACAAAAATTAGCTGGGTGTGATGGTGCATGCCTCTCGTCCCAGCTACTCCAGAGGCTGAGGCAGGAGAATTGCTTGAATCCAGGAGTTGGAGGTTTCAGTGAGCTGAGATTGTACCACTGCACTCCAGCCTGGGCAACAAAGCAAGACTCCATCTCAAAAAACAAAACAAAATAAAACAAAAAAACTGAAAAGCCCATCTGCCATGACTGTTTCCATCTCCTCCATCCCATATATACTTAAGACCCAGTTCAAATGCCATCTCCTCCAAGAAGCCACCTTGATTTCCACCCACTGAAAATCCTCTCCCCTTTTTCTTTGTCCGTGGTGCCTTATTTTTCTTCCTACCCTGCCGCTTAACTCTCCCTGATCTGTAATTATTTGTGTGTGTAAATCTCACCAGTTGACTAGCAAGATGACTTGGATTACAAAGCTGGAGACTTGATCTTTGAATCTTGCAATACTGTTGATTTTGGTAGATGAACAAAAGTGTCAGGTGACATCTTTTTTCTCAAAGAAATACACCATGTCCCTCCTTGTGCATAGATACCTTCTTAACCGAGTTGATTGACATGGACTCTTAAGTATGTAGCTTCTTGGATTCTAAAGTAAATTTGCAAGTTCCTGCCCCCTGGGGTTCCTTTCCTTTTATCATTCAGTCCTTCATTCAATGAATTCAGTTGTTCCTCAAATGAAGCAGAAATGATTCCTCTTTGGGGGCCTAAAGTGTAATGTGAAGCTTTGAAAAAAGAGTAAATAAAGAATTGCATGCTTAGAAATATTGACAGGTATGATGAAAGAATAAACTACGTTGTTCTACAAAATACAATTAAGGTGAGTGTTGTTGGGAGAGAACCCTACTTAGGTAGGGTGACCCTGGAGGGCTTCTCTGAGGAGGTGAATGACAGAGGATAAAGGATGACAAATGAGGTTTGAATTAAGAACTTAACAGGAGACCAATGTGGCTAAGGTATAATAAGAGAGAGAAGAGGTGGGAGAGGAAGTTGGAGGAAGAAACAAGGCCAGATCTATGCCCACACAGCTAAGACTATATCCCTGCTGGCCTTGACAAATTAAAACACTTCTTCCCATGCCTTCCACAGGTTACTCCTAATGTCATTCTTTTGCACTATTTCTACCTTCTGTCATTCTAACTTCCGTTACATATAGCTATGCACAAAATAATCAATTTGTTGGCTAATATAAACAATAGTGAGAATACCAAATGCTGTGAAAGATCACTCAAATATTTCTGGTGGGAATGTCAAATGACTTAATCACTTTGGAAAATCATCTCTGATTTTCTTGTAGGACTAAGCATGCACCTGCCGTATAACTGAGCAATTGCACACTTGGGCATTTATCCCGGTAAAATGAAAACACATCCACAAAACAACCTGTATGCAAATGTTCACTGCAGCTTTATTTGTAATAATAGCTAAAGACTGTGAATGGCCCATATGTTTTTCAATGCGTGAATGATTAAACTGTGATAATCCACGTTGTGGAATACTCTCTAACAATAAAAAAGAACATACTGTTGATACAAACAACAACTGGGATGAAACTTCAGGGTGAGTTTCACTCACTTTTGGTGAGTGGGTAAAAAAAGCCCATTTCTAAATCATTTTGTCCAATCTCACCAATGATTTTTATGTATCTAAAGGTGACATACAAAATGATACCATGTATGTAGCGTTCTTGAATTTAAAATTCTAGATATAGAGAATCGATGAGTGGTTGTCGGGGTCAGGAATGAGAGGTGTGGAGTGCCAGTAGGGTGTGGTCATAGAAGGCATCCTTTTGTCTGTGGACTATTTTTTGTCCTGGCTGTGATATTTACAGTTTGCCGGATGTTACCCCTGGGGCAATAAGGGTAGGGGTCATGGGCTGTCTGTATATTACTTCTTAAATTCCATATGAATCTACAATTATCTCAAAAAGTTTAATTTTTAAAATTCTTTCATATAACAACTTAGAGTTTGAAAGATATTCACAATATATTTTACATATTAAATTTTTATTTAAATATGTGTGTCCTCCTCTGCCAAACTGTAAGAGCTTTCCCCTCGGAGATCTTGTCTTAATTATCTTTACATGCCTCCTCTCAAGCCTCCTGTTGTCAGGGAAAGACCAAGGCTCTAGGGTCGAGAAGACATGGGCGAGATAACAAATTCAATGCCAGGCAAAGGACTTTGGCAAATTCAGAGCATGATTTGATAAAGACTGGAACTCACAGGCAGAAGGACTGGCAGGTGGCACCCGGACCCTTAACTCCTTCCTCTGGGCATCCAGGCGCAGACATGGATGATGCCCTGTGTGCTTGCATTCTAGAACAGGGACACCACTATCCTTTAGCTGTATTTTTTGGGGTGCTGGAGAGTAAGGTGTATTAGTTGCCATTGGCTTTTTTTTTTTTTTTTTTTCTTTTTTTGAGATGGAGTCTCGCTCGTCGCCCAGGCTGGAGTCCAGTGGTACGATCTCGGCTCACTACAAGCTCCGCCTCCCAGGTTCATGCCATTCTCCTGCCTCAGCCTCCCGAGTGGCTGGGACTACAGGCGCCTGCCACCACATAACTACCACAGATGTGGTGGCTTAAAATGATATAAATGTATTATCTAACAGTTCTGGTGATCCAATGTCTGAAATCAGTGTCACTGGCCTGCAACCAAGGTTTTGGTGGAGTCTCTTCTAGCTTGTAGTGGCTACATGACTGCGGTCTCTGCCTCTGTGTTCTCACTGTCTTCTGTTCTGTGTGTGCCTCTGCCTCTTTATTTTAAGGACGCTTGAGGTTGCGTGTAGGGCCCTCTAGATAATCCAGGTTGATCACTCATTTTGTGAGCATCAGTTCAGTCACATCAGCAAGGAAACTATTTCCTTACAAAATTTATAAGTTTCAGGGATTTTGACCTGAGATATCTGAGTGGCTATTATCTGGCTTATTAGGGTAAGTGTGAGAACAGTCTTCCAAGTAGGGAACAATTCCTTGTGTCTCAGGAGTTAACTTCGGCGAGATACATGGTGGCAACTAGCTGTCCAGGAAAGGTGCATGCTGGAAGCTAGCTGTCCAGATGAGATGCATGCTGGGAACTAGCTGTCTGGGAGAGGTACATGCTGGGAACTAGCTGTCCAGGTAAGGTGCTTGCCTAGGTGAGGTGCATGCCAGGAAATAGCTGTGCCAGCGAGGCGCGGGCTGGGAACTAGCTGTCCAGGTGAGATGCTTACTGGAAGCTGCTTTCCAGGTGAGGTGCATGCTGGAAACTGCTGTCCAGGTGAGGAGCATGCTGGGAACTGGCTGTCCATGCAAGGTGTATGCTGGGAACTAGCTGTCCATGCGAGGAGGATACTGGGACTGTGCTGATGACATCAGGAGTCCATGTCAGCCCAGGACCCTATGGAGGGACTGTCTCACTGGCAGAATTGGAACAGCTGGTCCCAGCTGGCTTATTGCCAGGCAACCCAGAGGCAGCCTGTGGTGTTACCCTTCACACAGTTCTGTCCCTCCCTCCATATACACCACCTAATGATTGTGTGAACTTGGGAAAATTGCTTAACTTCTCTGAGCCTGAGTTGCCTCCTTGGTAAAAGGGGACTAATATTGGTGTTTACCCTTAGGGCTTTTGTGAGCATTACTGATAGTATGTATAAGGTTTGTAGTAAGTGCCATATAAATGTTGGCTGTAATTATTATATTCTTGTTTTTGATATTGTTTCTATGAGGATGGTGTTGGTAGTGGTGGTGGCATACCCCTGCACATTGTAGCATACCTTAAGGGTTGGCTGCATAACATTGAATTTTAGTTCGCAGAGTTACTGATAATGCCTGCCCCCAGCCATTGGGCTTCCTGGTTTAAAAGGCGAATCATCCCGATGGAGGATGGTGCCTACGATGTGGTGCTCGAGAACAATCCCTGTCTCCTTGGGACTGTGACAGTGGTAGATGCTTTCAGAATTTGGGTTATGAGCGATTGAGGGAGGTTAGCAAATGGATTCCTGCCTCCTTGCGCTGTATGAAGCAGTTTGATGGGATTAATTTGCGTGGCCCATAGTAAATGCTCTCAGCCTGTATGGAGGCTAATTTGTGAACCTGTAGCAATTTATCACCCTGGTTGGATTTGTTTACCAGTAGACAACGTCATTGGGATAATGCGCCTCACTGTGCACGGAGAGGAGCTGCACTCTGATCTCACTTGAAGAAACCACCGAGGGGTAATTTCCTCCCCAACAGATGACTGACGTTACAGTGTGGTGACAAATGATGAGTATGGTAAATGGTTAATATAGCCAGGGCCAGGATCCATATGATTTATGCACATAATTAGCTCTTCCTGGGTAGTGGCCTGCATGTCTAGGTAACTTTTATTTTTTCAGACAGTCGTCTCCGTAATGAGCTATTAGTCTGCAGGCCAGAAAGAAAGAAAGGGAGAAGGAAGGAAAGACCTCAGGCACTTAAGTCTTTGTTCCTTCCAGAAATCCTATTTATTTAAATCTGAGTGCGATAATGTTTTCTTTTACAAAACTCCATTGCTCTGTATTGTAAAAGCAACTCAAAATATGAGGGTCTGACGTTTATTAGTTTCAATAATGGTTTCTGGGGTTTAGACAGAACTTGCATTCATCTTCACTGAGTTCCATTAACACGGAGGGGCATATACCATTAGCACCATTTCCTAGTTAGAGAATGTAAGGAAAGATGGAGGATCAATATGCCTGTATTAGACAGGAGTATTTGGGTACAAATGACGGAGCCCATGAAGGGGAAAGCGGTTAATTATTGAAAAAGCTTATCTAAGGAATATTTTATATAAATACGGGATGATCTGGGAAGCCAAATTGTTGGAAATTCAAGGGCATGTCACACCTTGAAGACGACCTGGCCAACAACACCTTCTGAACCTCACTCATTACCACCGTGCCAACTAGGAGAGGTGAATAATTTTTTTTTTTTTTTTTTCAAACGGAGTCTCACTGTTTAGCCCAGGCTGGAGTGCAGTGGCACTATCTCGGCTCACTGCAAGCTCCACCTCCCGGGTTCAAGTCGTTCTCCTGCCTCAGCCTCCTGAGTAGCTGGGACTACAGGCGCCCGCCATTGCGCCCAGCTAATTTTTTGTATTTTTAGTAGAGATGGGGTTTCACCTTGTTAGCCAGGATGGTCTCCATCTCCTGACCTCGTGATCCGCCCGCCTCAGCCTCCCAAAGGGCTGGGATTACAGGCGTGAGCCACTGCGCCGGGGTGAGACGAATAATGGTTTTATTCTGGTTTCTATATGACAGAAGAGAACTTTGATCACTGAGATTAGAATCTCTTGTTAATGCTTGGACTAATCTTTGGTGGCAAAGGAGTCAGTGTCACCTAAGGACAATGTTTCACTGTCGGGAGGTGGGTGGGAGGAGCAGGTCTTGAGAGGAGAGAGTGATGATCTCAAAAGAAGAGAAGGATGCTACGTAGGGAGTTGACAGATTCCAGCACTATAGTGTACGTTCCATGAGTGTGTAGCTATACGTGTTCTGGTGAGCATGATACCCCCAGTACCCAATATAGTACCTGGCGGAATGATAAGCATGCAGTGAACATATGCATGAGGAGGGGAGGGAGGGAGAGAGGGAAGGAGGGCAGTCAGAATTCTAGTATACAGGTCTGAGATAGTCAAGAAAAAGCAAGCAAAATTTTTAGCAGGTAGTCATACAAAACAGAACAAGAGATCTTGGCTGGGGGCCGTGACTCACGCCTGTAATCCCAACACTTTGGGAGGCCAAGGCTGGTGGATCACGAGGTCAGGAGATCGAGACCATCCTGGCTAACAGAGTGAAACCCCGTCTCTACTAAAAATACACAAAAAATTAGCTGGACGCGACGGCAGGTGCCTGTAGTCCCAGCTACTCGGGAGGCTGAGGCAGGAGAATGGCGTGAACCCGGGAGGCGGAGCTTGCAGTGAGCCGAGTTCGCGCCACTGCACTCCAGCCTGGGTAACAGAGTGAGACTCCGTCTCAAAAAAAAAAAAAAATCTTTTAACTCTGGACAGTTATCTCAGTGATCGAAATCTTGATTGCACTTCCTAGATTTATTGCATTTATTTAATTGAGCAGCCCTTGGAAGTTTTTATCCTCTACCTTTAGAGGATTTTGAATGATAAATTTCCTTCCTCCTTCCTTCCCTCCTTCCCTCCCTCTCTCCTTCCCTCCCTCCCTCCATCCTTCCCTCCTCCCTCCTTCCCTCCCTCCCTCCTTCCTTTCTACCTTCCCTCCTTCCTTCCCTTCTTTCCTTCCGTCTTTCCTTCCTTCTTTGCTCGTGCACATATTCACTTCTTGGTCTCTGTCATTTGTACCCCTAATACAGGCCTATTGATCCTCTGTCTTCCCTTATATTGTCTAACTAGGGAATGGTGCTAATAGTATATGTCTCCCTGTGTTAATGGAACTCAGTGAAGATGAAATGAAGACCCTTCTCTTCCCTTCCTTCCCTTTCCGTCCCTTCCGTTTTCCTTCCTTGCTTCCTTTCCTTCCCTTCTTCAAATGTGTATTGAGAACCAGATACTTTGCCAGCCACGAGAAACATCTGAATCATCAAGGCAGCCTCCATCTGCTCAGATCTTTTTAGTAGCTGTTTTATTGTGGAGTATGATGAAGTAGGAGTTCTATTCCCAATTCATATTATTTTGAAGCCACCTCTGAATTCTTAGTAACTCTGATGATGAGTAGACTATGTCTCCTTGGAGTCCCTGTTTGAGGCTAGGATTTAGGTGAGCAATCCTGATCCCACTAAGACAGCAGGATCACCTGAGCCACTGACCTTTAAACCCAGCATATAAAGGTTAGCATTGCCCTAGAAATACCAAATTGCTAAGAAAGGAAAATGCTCCCTTATGAATGTTCATCAAAGAATGTTTCCCATCAGGTGATATTCTGTCCCTTCAGGCCACAGTGGAATTCATTAAAGATGAGAAGACAGTGATGAACCACCTCTTGTGCAGGATTATTTATATATTCCTGGATTCTTCAAGATGTTACAAATTCCATTTAATAAGTAAAGTGGTTATCTCAGTCACAAACTACCATGAGGCAATAATGATGATCCATTTGTCAAAAACCGCTACTCAAGCACTAAGGAGATATGTGAACGGTTGGCATTTTAAGCATTGCGATTCTCAAACCACTAATTGACAGACCCCTTAACTGTCAATTAAGATAATAATAATTCTGCTGCAAAATGTTAGAGACAGAGGAAGGGAAAGGAAAGAAAGAAAAAGAAGGAAAGAAAAGGAGGGGAGGGAGATGAGAAGAAGAGGAGGGAGAAAGGGAGGACGTGAGATAAATATTAGACATCCTTTGGAGTTTTTGAATAGCTTATTGCAAATCGTGTTCAACCCTACATCATTGCTGGCTGGTTGTCTTTTTTATTTGTTGTGAAGTGATTGCTTCAGAAACCCTGACACAAATCTCTGTAGAGTGATTTTTGGGTAGTCAAGAATTTTGTGATTTTAAAAAGACTTTCCAGTTCCTGCTGATTTGGGACTTTGGCCCTCTCTATGCTGATATGTAAATCATATTACACTGTATTGATAACTCCCCAATCTCTAAATATATTGGGAACTTATTAGGAAGAATCCCAGAGAAGTCAACACCTTTACTGAAGAACTATTTAAAAAGATGTATTGGTAGCATCTAAATGATCACATTCTTAGTGAATCAGAGGTCTCCATCCTAAGAAGCATGGGAGAGCTCAAACACCACGTACGCCAGCTGAAAGAGTTAAGCCACTTTTCTATTTACATGGTTTATTTCACAAGTGTCTGACTCATTGGGCATAACCAGCACAGTTAAATTACAAAATTCCTATTTGGTTCTTTTTTTATTGACTACAATTCAAGGCTGCTTCAAGCCTCCCAAATTTAATCCCCGTAGCTCTTTGCCAAGAACATTACCTTTTATTTTCAGTGTTAAACTGTGTAAGATCCCCCTAAGGCTACATGGAAACTTACTCTCTGTGATAGCAGCTAACGGAGTGTATCAATTGTTCATGATGTCCCATTCTCCTGTAAATTGGGAGAGGCAGGGAGAGCAGTGGAATGTGAATTTTGTTCTGTCAGCACTTTCTTGCCCCAGCTTTAGCCCAAGCAATGCCTGTTGTGGTAATTAATTACAGTGTGTTTGTAGCTCTTCATTCTCAGTTACCATTTAGCAACCTGTCAAATCCCGAGCTAATGAGCCTATCCCATAGAAGTCAGTGCATTCACTTTATTTTATTCTTAAGCATCAAGACAATACTGGTTTTTCTTAGGTCAGATGAAGTCGAAAGGGAGATTCTAAACCAGCATATGGAAAAGGCAAGGCTTTTCTCTTCTACTCACAAATGTTCATCCCAAGAATGGCCCTGCTTAAAGTTTTTCATTGATGCTTGTCTAACTAGAAATTGGAGTATCCCAGTTATTAATGTGACTGTAATTTAATATTTGAAGGAAGAAATAGCTCACTCATAAGTGTCCTTGTCAAAGTGTTGTTGGTAAATGACGGTTGAATGGTTTTGAGATTTATCTCAAATGATGAACTATACTTCATAGGGAATGTTTCAGAGGTCTTGCCTTTCTGTGTTGAGAGACTAGATTAGGATATCTAGCTTAGGATTTTCATCTAAAATACAGGAAAAAGCAGAGCAGATTCGTGATACTTTCCTCTTCTTGTTGCTTTTGGGTTGTTGTTCTTTCTTCTTTAATTGTGGACTTGCAGGAGTTGTGTAATCTCTTTATGGGAAGGACTTAGGCGTAGCTGTTTGGTTTCAGGGCAGAGGTAGAACATACTCTTTGAAGCTGCTTTCATATCAGGCTTGCTTGTTTTACTCAGAATCGTATGGTTACAGCTGAATTAAAATAGCAGAGTTTTCTGGGAATGATTTCATTCGCTTTATGTGAGACTAAGACGATTTCATTTACTTTATATGAGACATATCACTAATCTGTACTAAAGAATAGAAACAATAATTTTGTGGAATTATGTATCAGAATATGAGTGTTCAGCTCAGCCTCTTTATAGAACAATGTATACCAAAAACACAACTTTAGTCTTATTTGAAAGTTTTAGAGAACCCAAAAATTAGAGCAGTGGCATTCGCCTCTGGTGGTTAGAAGTAAAATCTTCAATTCAACATGCAAAACTCAGACTCATAGCTATTTCTGAAGCCCAGCTGTAACTAGAATATCATGTGGTCAATAACTTCTGCATTTCTAAAGGAAGATATTTTTTCCCTGCCAATCAAAAGTAGGTAAAAACACATGTACACATTTTAGCTTAGCTGACCAGGTCACAAGGATGTGTACCTGTTTATGTATAAGTGCCAGGAGTGAGGCTGGAAGGAGGAATTAAGTTACTCTCGCCTAATACCATCAGTGTTGTGTTTTCCTAAAAAAAAAAAAAAAAAATACACGTTAGTTCCTCAATCCGATAAGAACATGATTCTTACTCTTTATAAAAAAGGCCACGTCTTGAGTATTTGTTCCCATCTCATTCATTGATAATATCTATTATATTTTTATAATAAAGATTCTATGCAGTATTCTCTGTTCTCCTCAAACAGATGATGCTTTTGCCCACACTTGGCTCTAATATCATAATTTATTTTACTTGTCAGCTCTCTGTTGGTCAGAGAACTTGATAAGCAGAAGAACAGTTGCTCACTCTTGCTCAGGTCTACTGTCCTAATGCCCATGAACCTGCACATTTACCAAATGTGAGTGGTTTTTATGCTGCTTGTAGAAATCTGAATTTAGATGAGCCACACTTTGTAGAAAATGCTTCAGAGGTCTTCCTACAGCCTCTCTGTGTGGATAACCTCCATGGAACTGTATTTGGTAGACACTCAATGTTGTAACCATTTAATTCAAAATTTTTAATTGACTACGGTATCAGCAAAATGAGAAATGTCTTTCACCCTTGATCTTTGACAATAGCAGACATGTTAATATGAAGTTGTTGTTAAGGCTCTAAAAGGCATTGATACAAGTATATTCTTTCTGCCATTCTTGTTTCTTTATAGATTCACACTTTTGAGTATTCAGAGCTTGCTTTTCCTTTGAGTTAGAGGAATGCATTGGAGAGAAGTGTTATTGATGAGGGCTGATTAAGCAAATTAATGAATTGAGAGAGCTGAATAGTAAGTGAGAAGAATTTGAGGAGCGGAATTGGTTTTTGCTCATTGACTGTAAAATGTAGGAGTTAAAACCACAAGGGTACCTGATGGAACAAGCTGTATTACTGAGGTAAGTGAAGAGAGAGCATTTGGAATTGTATGCTATTTTTCCTCTCCCAACGAATAGCTGTGTGCTAGCTGTTCACTGCTTTCCTGGCATATATTTTTCTTGTTTCATTTTCTGAGTCATCTGCAATAGCGGAAATGAATTCATTCAACAATACATATCGAATGCCCATTATGTTCCAGACACGATGTTAGGCACTTAATAGTACTGGTAGAAATACATTATTTAATATGTCTGATGACTGAATGTTCTCAGTTCTAATGGAGTCAAGTGTTTTTGGCTGGGGGTGGTAATCTTTGGAAAGCATCTTGGAAAGCATTTGTTATTTCAAACTCTTCAAATCTGCAAATCTTAAAAAACTAGGCAACACTACAGGTTGACTAAGACATGGGGGAAGCGGGCACTCTACCGTGCTGCAGGTCGAGTGTATATTGATGCACCTGCTTTGGCGCTGTCTTTAGTAACATCATGGGACATTCAAGTTGCATGTATTTTTGAGGTACTTCATCCCTAAATGCACACATGAAGGAGACACATAGAAGATTCATTGTGTTATCGAAGCAAAATGTTAGGAAGACAACAATCAACCAAACATTAATTGTCCACCAATAGGGAAATAGAAAATAAATTGTAGCAAAAGTCATGTCTGGTGTGTCATGTTAAAATGAATAAATTAGATGTCTATGTGCCAATGTGGATAAATCTGCAAATCATAATGTTGAACAACAACAGAAAGTAATTTGCAGCAGGAGACATACAGTATGACATCATTTACGTACAGTTTTTGGACACAGAAAAATGTTTTCAAAAATATGTGTGTTCAAAAACAGATATTCCAAAATATACATTTATATGTATTTATATATGAATGTGTCCAAAAATATATATTCTCTTGGGGTATATGCATGTATGGTAAAAACGAGAGAGAGCTATGTGGGAATGATACACAGTAAGTTCAGCAGTATGCCCGCCACTGTTAGAGAGTAGGGGAGGGATTGTAATCTGCGAGAGTGACTGAGGAGGATTCCGTTATATTTGTTATATTTTATGTTGCAAGCTGCAGGGTGGACATATGGCATTTGCTGCAGCATCTTCGATATTTTTTATATGTCTGATGTATTGCATAAGAAAAAGACTGCATCTGAACAGCTACAGCTATCGCTGTGTGTGTGTATTTGCGTGCTGAGTTTCTTGAGCACCACACTCTAACCATAGTGTTTGCAAAAGGGTTTTGTACAAAAGCAAGGTCCCTTTCGAGTGCAGTATCTTGGTAAGATCGTTAGGGGCAGATGAGCAAAGGGATGCAGTACCCTCAATCTACAAGACAAAAGATGGACCAGTCAAGCAGTTCCCTAATGTCTTTGATCAATGTAAACTGCTAATTGCAAGGCCTGACTCTCTTTTCCAAAAGGAATGATTTCCTACCCCCAACTCAATTACAAGAATAATTGCTTCAACTCTCAATGTTCCTTTAACTGGGCACGTTCAATGTTAGCATCTTAGGCTTTCATTTCATATGAAACTACTAAGTTGTTCCAGTTAACAGCCTCTGTGTGGTGTCTTTCTGTTGCAATATTACAGACTTGGCATGCACCCTCCTCTATTTTTCACACTGTATAATGAGGTCAAATTCATTTTGGAAGGCCCTGAGATCTTCCAGATTTACAGCTATTTGAAAACCCTATTGATAATAAATATTTGGCGAAAGTATTTCCACGTTCATCCACTCTCCCTGTTTCCTGGGCAGGGTCCCTTGGTTTTTGTTTCGGTTTTTTTTTTTTTTTTTTTTTTTTTTTTTGTTTTTTTTTTTTTTTTTGTCTGGCCTGCACTTTCTCCCTGCCCAGAAATGTCGTTAACATTAACAAGTTCTGTCTCTGGCACTGGCAGGGGGTCTGCAAATGGAACTGGTTTGGAGTGTGCAATGGGAGGCTTGAATCAAACAAAAGCTGTGATACAGACTGTGGAGTGTGTAAGGCAAACTCGATAAGCTCCAGTCAGTACTGTCAGGAAAAGTCACAGCAAAACTGATCTTGATGAGAACATGTCATTGGGCTGTGAGGGAGACTTGGAAAGGATGCTTCAGCAACAATAACAACAAAAGAGTTTTTCATTGAACTTTTACATTATAAAGGGCTTACTGTGTGTGTCATGTTTAGGGACACAAAGTTAAATAAGTACTGATCCTTACTCTAGAGAGTTATTGGACATAAGAAACCCAGAGTCTTAAGCCACGTCCAGAGATTTTAATTCTGTAGGTCTGGAGTGTGGAGAACTGTTTCCCTTGTGAACAAGCTCACAGGTGATGCTGATCCTGCTGGTTCCTGGAAGCACATTTTGAATAGCAAGGCCCCACAGCAGATTCAATGAAATGGAGGAAGACAGTCAAATAAAAATCCTTTCATTCAGTGCTGTGGGGAGATGCAATGGCAGAGTTATTAGCAATATTACAGTCACCCGGGAAAAGGAGCAAACAGTTCTGCCTTGCCCAGGGAACCAGCAGAATGGAGGTGATACTTAACCAGCACCTTGAAGACTGAAGAGATTTCCAGGAAGAAAAGAGAGTTCATGTTACAGGCAGAGGAAGTGACATGAATGAAGTTCAGGACACAACTGGAAAATGAAAGTGGTTTTGTATGAACAGAGCTGGAGGTAGAATTGAAATCTTCACAGATGCTCTTTAAGAATTGGCTGTGGCTCACACCTGTAATCCCGGCACTTTGTAAGGCCGAGGCTGCTAGATCACCTGAGGTCAGGAGTTCAAGATCAGCCTGGCCAACATGGTGGAACCTCGTCTCTATGAAAAATACAAAAATTAGCCAGTCATGGTGGCCTGCACCTGTAATCCCAGCTGCTCAGGAGGCTGAGGCAGGAGAATCACTTGCACCCTGGAGGCAGAGGTTGCAGTGAGCTGAGATCATGGCACCGCACTCCAGCCTGGGTGACAGTGAGACACTGTCTTTAAAAAAAAAAAAAAAAAAAAAAAAAAAAAGGAAGACAGGCCGCAGCTGGTTTTTGAAGGAATTTGCAGAGTCCTTCTAAGGTGTTTGGTCCATTATTCTATGGTGTATGGTGGAGAGCAACTGGAAGAGTTTTTACAGATTATTGATGGGAGAGTGGATGAAGAGAAATTAATAAGCAGGAGACCAAAAGTCTAGGTGAAAAAAAGAGGAGGGCTTGCCTGAATTAGTTTTTGGAGTAGAGAAGGACATGGCACAAAACAATTCCAACCTAAAGGCAAGACCCTCAAGGTTGGAGACGAAGTATCTTCTGGATGCAGATTGGAAAAAGTGATCAAGAGCAAATGGTCAAGATGAATGGGTAGACACAAAACATGGGTCACCAGGAGGGTGAGGACTCACTAATCTTCAAAAATGTGTGGCTAAAGATTCAAAGCTTCTTACTAAAATTTAGAAAAGGCCCATAATGGAAGGAACTAAGCAAGTTTTGCCTTCTGCTACCTCTAAATTCATTATGTTGCCTATACAAGTAGAACACACAGCAGGAACTGTGTTTTAATACCCATTGCAATTATTTTCTGGTTACATAGATAAACGTAAATGACATTAAAGATGTGATCTGTTCCTGGATGCCATTTTTATCTTCTTTGTCAGAAGGAGGGAGAGAGAATGGCATCAAAATACCAAGGTTCTGTTTTTTTTTTTTTTTTATTAAAATACCCAAAGGACTATAAATCATGCTGCTATAAAGACACATGCACACGTATGTTTATTGTGGCACTATTCACAATAGCAAAGAGTTGGAACCAACCCAAATGTCCAACAACAATAGACTGGATTAAGAAAATGTGGCACATATACACCATGGAATACTATGCACCCATAAAAAATGATGAGTTCGTGTCCTTTGTAGGGACATGGATGAAACTGGAAACCATCATTCTCAGTAAACTATCGCAAGGACAAAAAACCAAACACCACATGTTCTCACTCATAGGTGGGAATTGAACAATGAGAACTCATGGACACAGGAAGGGGAACATCACACTCTGGGGACTGTTGTGGGGTGGGGGTGGGGGGGGACAGCATTAGGAGATATACCTAATGCTGAATGAGGAGTTAATGGGTGCAGGAAATAACATGGCACATGGATACATATGTAACAAACCTGCACATTGTGCACATGTACCCTAAAACCCTAAAGTATAATAAAAAAAAAAAAAAAAAGAAAGAAAAAGCAATGACCCTAAGTACAAATTGGATGTTGGCACTTTTTTTTTTTACGACAACCAAATACAACCTTATGGAGGTAATGAGCCTTGTGATACGGTCTCAGGAGGATGTGCTATGAAAGGAGTCAAATCAGGTAACCAGAAACAAATACCAAGTTTTTTACTGGTATTTTGAATATTTATTAAACAGTTACCAATCCATTGCCATTTGTTTCCTTCACACTTTATGCTCCCTCCTTCTTCCTTCTCTTGCAAAATCCTCACAACTTGTTCTGTCTTTCTGTTCCTCTTTTTTTTTGTTGAGATTATGCCTTGCAAAACCTCTAATTAACCTGCCTAGCAAAAGCTGAACCTTCTTCAGAGTACAGGGAGAGTAGAAAAAATAAAAGTGACAAACAAGAAAGCGAAGGAGTCTCTTTAGTAGGAAGAAGGAGGGGTCATTTCAGGGGAATTATTTTAATAATTCTTGTATCATCACATAAATAATTCATTTTTTTCTTCTATATCACTGTACTCCTAGACTTCTTCCCAAAGCATAACTCTGCCACATTTAGACACGTTCAAAAATAAGAAATTGGAGAACACGCTTCATTCTTTCCTTATCCTATCCAGTTATTTCAAGACAAAAGATTTGAAAAATAATAATAAATTCAGAGTGCAATGAAGGAAGGCTGTTTGTTTTACTTTTGCAGGCACAGACATTTTGTGAAATCACCAACAATTCAGAAAAGAAATGACATCATCATGCCCAAAAAAGTAGAAATGACATAATCTCAAAATAGCATAAACCTTAACTAAAAATTTAGCTTTAGTTTTAAACCCCCCTATTCTCCCCTTCTTTTTTTTTTTTTTTTAATCATAGACCAATATGTCAAAACAGGCTGGATGTGTCAAAGGCAGGATGTTTGGGAATCAAGGATCTAATTCAAATGTTTTATTTTGTTCATGATGGAAAATTCCAAACTGGCTTTTAAAGCCTTTCAATAATACATGGAATCCTGAAAAAGAAGTTGCTTCCTGGAATGTGTTGCTCTGTTCAACCTATATTTTTAAGTGTCTTTTTCCTCTCATGTGGGTTTAAAAGCAAAGAGGAGAGACAGATACTACTTTGGTATTTTGTTGAGGCCAACTCTCTTTTTTTCTGATGTCATGTGAATGGATACTGATCAAAACAAGAGGGACGTTTTTGGTTTTTCTTTTTGGTGACAAATGAAAAACACAAGAGTCAAAAATGAGCCCTGTTCCTCAATCCCAGTGCCAATGTTGGAGTGGGTTTTTTTTTTTTTCTTTTTGAAATGGAGTTTTGCTGTTGTCACCCAAGCTGGAGTATAGTGGCGTGATCTTGGCTCACTGCAACCTCCGCCTCCTGGGTTCAAGTGATTCTCCAGCCTTAGCCTCCCAAGTAGCTGGGATTACATGTACCCACTACCATGCCTGGGTAATTTTTGTATTTTTAGTAGTGGTACGGTTTTGCCATGTTGGCCAGGCTGATCTTGAACTCCTGATCTCAGGTGATCCACCCGCTTTGGCCTCCCAAAGTGCTGGGATTACAGACGTGAGCCACTGCGCCCGATCTGCAGTGGGTTTTTTAAGTACGTGTAATAATTACTTGAATAATATGTGTTCATTGTAGATAACATGAAAAATAGACAAACATAAAGAAGAAAAATCATTTCTAATTTTACCACGGTTTTTGATTAGTGTGTACCATGTAGATATTTCCTTTCTAGCCCCACACACCCAGGCACCTTCCTATTTTTTAACATTTATTTAACACATGGTTAATGACTTGCTACTATGCTCCAGGAATTGTATCAGGTGGTAGAAATACAATTTGTATTAATTGTAGATAATATTTTGTGATCCATTATTTTTTAATTTAATAAGATACTGTGCGCTGAGATTTGTTCTTCATGATGTGTGATGACAACATACTATTCCCTAATTCCTTTAATTAATAAGTTCATTTTACCTTCCCATTTTACCTCTCATTTGCTATTTTATCGCCTTTCACAAATGGGTTGATTTGTTGCTAGTTTTTCCTGTTTTATTTGTAAGCAGTATTAGATAACAGTTGCCCACTGAAAATTTTCAGGTACAATTAACTTCTCTCTTTTTTGCATGTAGGCTTATTTCTTCCTGACAAGTCTTTTGCCTTCTAAGTAACTTAGTGTTAAAACATTACAAGAAAAAGCCAACTCATTTGGTTCTTGCCCAGTAATGTCTAAATCATACAAGAAATGCATTGAAAAAACAATCAGGGAAAAAAGAGGGAGTAATATTGGCTAGCACAATATCTTTGAATAAATATGGAAAGAAAAGAATAAATCTGGATTGAAATAGAAGCCAAAAGATGATATTTTTATGTAAAATAATTCCCCTCTCCTTTTCTTTCTCCAGCTCTTTTTCTATCTAATATGCATTTATCTTTATATTATAAAACAGCTTTGCTCACCTTATCTCTGGTAGTTCTTTATTACTTCAATCTCTTCTCATTATTCTTTAATGTTCGGGAAATGTAAACTACTTTCCTACCACTTTTCATTTTTGTGGGTAGGGTGGCTGATGGACTTTAAGTTTCAAGCTATGATGAAAGAAGGAAATAGATCACTTCTTACAGTGTAATAATGGAACTCTGTTGATGGGTCTAATAAAGAAGAAAAAAATCAAACCTTATCCATCATCTCCATGACTTCTAGTGTCTTTCCCATCTGCATCTTCGTGTTAAGCAAAAATTATATAATGCAAACAATGTCTTTCAGCAAGGACTTTCTTTAAAGGTTAGGGCTTTTTTTTTTTTTTTTTTGAGTTGGAGTCTTGCTGTGTCCCCCAGGCTGGAGTGCAGTGGCGCGATCTCGGCTCACTGCAAGCTCCACCTCCCGGGTTCACGCCATTCTCCTTCGTCAGCCTCCCGTAGCTGAGACTACAGGCGCCCGCCACCACGCTTGGCTAATTTTTTTGTACTTTTAGTAGAGACGGGATTTCACCGTGTTAGCCAGGATGGTCTCGATCCCCTGACCTCGTGATCCGCCTGCCTCGGCCTCCCAAAGTGCTCGGATTACAGGCAGGAGCCACCGCGCCAGGCTAAATGTTACGGTTTTCTAAGGTTGTAACTTTTGCATGTACAGTACTTGCCACAGAAAGCATGAAGATAAGGAAACCAGCCCTTATGGGTCCTTAGCTTCGTGACAATATCTAAAGGTCATACTGTTTTAAGCATACAGAAAACCCTCTAGTCAGAGTCTGTGTTAGCTGTTCTTAAAAAAAAAAGAAAAAAAACTTCCATGTCTTGCTATTATTATGAGTTTGTACTTAAAGATTGCATTCTAACCAGCAAGAACACTTCCAGTGGGAATTTCTCATAAAGCAGTCAGGTTTTAGCTTGGAGATGTACTAAGTGCACATGTTTTGTGAGTTTTCATCTTGGTCCTGCAAAGAAAAGCATGAAGCTATATAAGTCTTTCTTGTAGGGAAAAAAATACTTTTTTTTTCCTCCTTTTTTCTTTCTTTCCTTTCTTATGAGCATGCATGGAGGAGAGAGAGCTCCTTCTGGATCATTATTGGCTCTGATGATGGTTTTGTACGAGGAATAACCTCTCTTGGGGTAGTGATTCTCTTTAATGACCTTTATAATCCAGAATTTTTGTTTATCTGAGAAACTAATGAGGATTAAGAGAAGAAAGGGGGCTGGGTATGGGGGCTCACTCTTGCAGTTCCAGCACTTTGGGAGGCCGAGGCAGGTGGATCACTTGAGGTCAGGAGTTGAAGATCAGCCTGGGCAACATGGCAAAACCTCATCTCTACTAAAAATACAGAAATTAGCCAGGCGTGGTGGTACAGGCCTGTAATCCCAGCTACTCGGGAAGTTCAGGCAGCAGGATCACTTGAACCCAGGAGGCAGAGGTTGCAGCGACCACCAAGATTGCGTGGGTGACAGAGCACAAGACTGTCTCAAAAGGACAAAAAGAAAGGGATCCAACACATATTTATCAATTAATGTGTCAGTTACCCATGGCATCATTAGCTTTAGATTTGCTCAGAAGAACTCCTGTTTGTCCCTTGATCTTGGTGTAATTATTAACATCCCCCTTTTTGCTGACAGGTGTCCCAGTTTCAACCATGTACTATACAGTCATTCCCTAACAGCCCTCTTAAACAAGAGAGTAATCAAATATAGAAGTCAAGCGTCCAGAGCTATGGCTTAGACAAATTGGCAGTTGAATTCTGATTTCTCTACTTGATTTTTCTGAGAAGCCGAAACTACTAAATTATTTGTTAACTTATTTGAGAAATAGGTATAATAGTAATGTTTTTGCCATATGGCTGTTGAGAAAATTAATATGTGAAATTTTGATCAAAGTACCTGATAAATAGTAAATACTCATTTCATATTGGCAAATAATAATTCCTATTTTTTTTTTCATTGAAGTCTTTCAGTGCTACATGTTACAGGCTCCAAGTCATTTAATTTATAGAAACAGAAGTACTTCCTGGTCAGCAGCAGCGGACACAGGAAGTGGTTTATCATAAGAAGATGGACACAGAAAGTGGTTTGCTGAAATAAGAAGATGGTAAAACAGTGGATTCATCTGATAGATAACTGGCTATAAAGGGATTATGGATCTAGGGACATTTCTGTAAGTTTTCTTATGGGTTAGTGTTGAAATTGGTAAAGTTGCCAGGGTGAGGTAGGAAAGTCAGAATCAAGCCAGTGCTTCACATTTATTGGTTTATGATTTTTTTTCCTTTTTTTTTTTTTTTTGTTTTGAGACAGTCTCACTCTGTCACCTGGGCTGGAGTGCAGTAGTACGATCTTGGCTCACTGCAACCTCTGATTCCCGGGTTCAAGCAATTCTCCTGCCTTAGCCTCCCAGGTACCTGGGATTACAGGCACACACCACCACACCCAGCTAACTTTTGTATTTTTCTTAGAGATAGGGTTTCACTATGTTGGCCAGGCTGGTCAGAACTCCTGATCTCAGGTGATCCACCTGCCTTGGCTTCTGAAAGTGCTGAGATTATAGGCATGAGCCACTGCACCCGGCCAGTATTTCTTAAAGATAGGTGATAAGGTTGCATCTTTTTGCTCCTTGAAAGATGGGCTTTGCCACATGACTGACTTTGACTGATGAAATATGCAGGGAGGTGATGTGACTGTCCTCTGGGTGGATGCTTGAAGTGACATTTTGTGATTTACCACATTTTCTAGCTCTTGCCTTAGATATTTTGGATACATGAGTTGAGATAAACCATCTGTCAGCTGATGTCCCTGAGTGACTACAAAAAGCAAACGTTCCAGCCATCCGGTATTGGGCACATGGCACGAATGAGAAATAAACTTTTATTGCTCTAAGCCACTAACTTCAGGAGCTGTTTATTATAGCAGCATTATGTAGCCCATACTGGCTGATTCCTTTTGCCTCCTGCTTGCCCGTCATATCTTCTGCTGCTTTGCACTCTCATGTCTTCCTTCCCCCATTTACCATTGTCACCAACATTTGCTGACCACCTATATGCGCAAAGTGGTTAGTGTCAATATGTTCCTCATAAGAACCTTATCAAGTAAATACTTTTTATATCTTGCCACTGCCAGATGAGGAAATGGGCTCAGAGGGTCACTGTTCACAAATCCCACAGTCATAGGCAGAGAAAAAGTCAAACGTGGGTCTTTCAAACTCCAGATTCTGTTATTAACCACTGTGCTATCTGTCTTGTATTAGGAAAGAGTTCACTTACTGCCTTTTTTTTTTCTTTTTAATGTAAATGCCCTGAGTTTTTCAACACATATAAAAGGCTTTTATGAATCCTTTTTGTTCATAAAAGGAGATTAACATTAATTTCTGTGCAGAATAGGATGAAACAGAACAGGAAAAATATAATCGGAATCTGTTATCAACTTTGATGTCTTAGAACTAGGATTGTTATCCTTCTCAAAATAAATTCTGGGACACACATTCATCCAATTTGCAAAGCCATGTGACTCTAGAGAACCATGCTGACTGATTGGAAATGGGTAAAATTCTAAACAGCATCAGCTTGATGTGGAATTTCCAATTACTTAATTCTGGTTGGTTTTGAAGACACATGAGCTGAGTGCTTCACAGGCATCAGGAATGAAGGGGAATCTGTTCAGAACATGTATGTCTCCCCACACTAAAAACAATTCAAAGCCATAAATTACTTATCATCTCAGCATCTGCGGGACTGCTCACTAATCTTAGGACCTATAAAATAAGGGATCAAAGGGAACATCTCCTATGTTGATGCTGTGAGATCTAAACATAACTTTCTCTCAGTTGGCCCTATGAGTTTAAAAATTAGTAAATTGACGATTTACTAATCTTTGTTTCTGGATGATGATGGTGATGATGATGATAATGATGATTTTTCCATAAGGCTCTTGGACCACCCAGTTTTCACAAGGTGGTAAGGAATGAGTTTAGGGTTTGGCCCGAAAACCTTATTTCACCTAGAATTTTGCAGGCAGAGCAAAGAGAGTTAGCCTGGGGTGGGGCAGTGAAGGAGAGAGCGTTCCCTTTGGTCGCTTGAAAAAATCAGTGCCTTTTTCCTTGTCAGCACTAGTGAAATTTAGCACTGCTAGGAAACAGAAATCTGATATTCCAAGATGCTCCCATTGGATTTTCAGATATCTCCTTTGCATTTTGATTGTTTCAGCAGGTCATACCTCTCTCTGATACCTATAAATATCTAAGGTTTTAGTTGACGCATGTCTAGCTAGCTTTACAACAAGGATTTAAGAGCTTCACGATATTATTTGCCATGAATAATTGCTAGTGGAACGTATTGGATCACCTTGTATAACTTTTGCAGGCTGGTTTTAATTTCAGGTTTGACTGTTATATTGTAGCTTTGCAAAGCAATAACAAAGAGAATCATAATTTAGATGAGCAGAAACAAAACAAATGTTGATGGGAATATTACCATAACCATAATTTTACAGCACAGTTTAATTATTTGGTTCAGTAATGTTCAATAATTATTTCAACACCAAAATTCCTCCCCACCCCAGCCCCTCAGCAAACTAAACAACTGTTTCACTACTGGCAACTAATTTATAAGGCAATTTCAGATTCTTTTGACTTACTGTCTCTCTGAGATTTACAGTCACTAATAAAAGGCCCTAACTTTGAGAGGTATGAATTAAAACTCATTTATAAAGAGAATAAAAAATCAGACTTTTTCCAGTTCTATCCAGAAGTGTCCATATTCCTGTGGATTTGGATGTAAGTAGATGAAACCCAGTATCCAGTGAATAACAGATGCTCATTAAATATTGGAAAGCATATAAACTCATAGATGCGTATAAAGTAGGCAGAGTCTTAGGAATGGACAAGTTGACTCATCTTCTTACATTCTTTAGGATGGAATTTCATGAAGGTTATTTTCTTTTTGAATAAACCAGCTAAGGTTTAATTCCATGTTTCTGAAAGTCCCCTTCCCCCTTTTTCTGAGATGGAGTCTTGCTCTGTCCCCCACGCTGGAGTGCATTGGCATGATCTTGGCTCACTCTAACCTCCCCCTCCTGGGTTCCAGTGATTCTCCTGCATCAACTTCCTGAGTAGCTGGGATTGCAGGCATGTGCCATCATGCCTGGCTAATTTTTGTATTTTTGGTAGACATGGGGTTTCATTGTGTTGGCCAGGCTGGTCTCAGACTCCTGAGGTCAAATGATCTGCTCACGTTGGCCTCCCAAAGTGCTGGGATTACAGGTGTGAGCCACCGTGCCCAGCCTGAAAATCCCTCTTGACTCTTTCCTCACCCTTATCCCTCATGCCCAAAGATCAACTCCAATGGATTGTCTCCTCTTAATTATTGAATGAAACTTTTTGCTTCTCTCCATTGTCCTTCTATTCTCCTGGCCAAAGCCACTCTTCCCTCTTGCCTAGAGTACCGTCAACACTTCTAAACTGGCCTTTCTTCCTCCACTCTTGTCCCCATTAATCTATTCTCCATATACCAGTGAGAGTGACTTTCTGTTACATGATCGCCATCATTCTTGCTGAAATTTCTACTATGCCTTCCACTGATTGTAGGATCAAGTCTGGAAATTCTGTCAGTGGCCCTGAAGGTGCAGTTGCTGCTTAGCCTATCCTGTCCTAAATGCACGTCTGATGGCACTTGCTCACAATCCAGGCTCTTTGAGAGAAGGAGAGAGAGAGCTGTGTGTGTGTGTGTGTGTGTGTCTTTTTCCCTCGGTAGAGCATGGGGATCTCTGAAACACTTTGTATAATCAATCCCATTATTCATTATGATTGTGTGTAGGCATCATTTCTGGAAAGCCTCTCAGTTACATACCCTTCTTTGTCCTTTCACAGCATAGTTGTAATGGTACCTGTTATGTTTTAATGTGATAGCCTTACTGTTCCACCAAATGGAAAACTGTGAGAGCAGTACTACGTCTATCTTAGTCACCACCTTATGCTCAGCACCTAGCATGGAGACAAGCACATAGTATAGATTTAATAATTGTCGTGTAAATGAATAAAATACATCCATCCAGCTGGATAACTTACGGTAGTTTTGCTTCTCTGCAGTGTGTCTCCCTCTCTTCCTTCCTCCCTTCTCTCTGTTTCTCTCTTTTTCTCTTTCTCGTAGTAATAATAGCTTTAGTATGACCATAACTCTTTTAACCTATCACCTTTTAACACTTTATGAACTATTTCTAAAAACTCAACTTAGGAAACAGCTGAATTAACCCCTTTCTTGAGGTTTCAGGCTTCCCTGAATTCCCTAGGATTTTCTTATTTGAAAGTCTGGTTCCTTTTTATATTGGAACCATTCTTTAAAAAGAGAAAAGAACGTTTGGAAGGCAACAAAACACCCAATTAATGTGCATCTACTTTGAATATTCCTGCAGTGGCAACAGTTAAAGTAGAATCATTGCACACTGTCAGTGCTAGCAAAATTATAATCCAGGGTAAGCTAGATTTAGAGTTGTGTCTCAAAACCTGGTTTTTTGTCCTTCAGGAGTTAAAAGTGCAAAAAAAAAAAAACTGAGATAGAGTTGAAGTGATTGCTTTAAACAAAATGGTTAAATTCTGTTTTTCCCTTAAAAGAGTTAACAGAATATAACAGTTCAAAAACTCCATGTTCCATAAAAATAGTGCTATTAGGAAGAAAGCCATACTTCTCAGTAACCTCCCTGACACTTGCTCTGTTTGACTTCCCCCGCCGCAGCTGGTCTTGAGTATAATGCCATTGATTTTGAGAGATTTTATAAAGATAATTAGATATACTGGAGTGTGTTCTATATTCTCAGCATTTTTGAGGCTATGCAAAGCCACCCAAACTTTTGAAATATGTACCTGGTATTTCTTACTTGAGAAATTTTTAGTTTCTATGCATTGGGAAAAAAAAAAAACTATAAGAAAACTTTTTCCTGAAGTGTGAAGAAGGAATAAACGAGGAGCAGGGATTTTTGCCTCCTTTTTCATTTATGTAAATAAACGTATGAAATGGATGTTTAATTTATACATTAGTTATCTTGGTCCCAAAGCATAACTCTTTTAACACCTTGAGCTTCCTTATGTTGGAGGGAGAAAAAGAGTGCAAAATCATTAGAGACATGATTATGCTTTAATTTAGATATTTTAGTTATGTAAGCAGAATGCAATTAAACAAGAAGTGCTCCCTATGACTACATATTTCAAATAGACTTTCAATTTTTCAGTTTTATGTGTATCTTCTGCAATTGCATAAAACTTCCTCAAGGCTATGACAGTGAATTATAGCTGTGTTCTTGTAATTATTTTCAGCTTAAAAAAAAAGAAAAACTTTGCTGCATAAGCTATTGAGTTAAACACATTACACGTCTAGTTTTTATTGGGATTCTGTGAGATTTTGCACCAGCCGTGAGATTCTCTCCATTCATAGGTTTAGGAGGAAAATGTGAGTATTTATGGCATCATCATTGTCACTGTCACTGTCATCCTCTCATTGTCGTCATCACCATGAAAACCAGATCCACGAGTGTTATCTTGGTTAATTATTGCAGCAACTCTGTGATCTTTATTATTGCCACTTTCCAGATGAGGAAACCGAGACTTTGAAACATTAAGTAACTTGCATAAAGTCAGACAGCTAGGAAGCATAGTATCTGAAATAGGAAACCATTGCTCACTTTGGCAGCACGTATACTAAAATTGGAATGATACAGAGATTAGCATGACCCCTGCATACCGATGATATGGGAATTTGTGAAGCGTTTCATATTTTTACTAAAGGTAGAAATACCAGTTGATCCAGTATCTACCAAGAGGAAAAGAAGTCATTATATGAAAAAGACACTTGCACGTGCATATTTATAGCAGCACAATTCACAATTTCAGAAATATGGAAATAGCCCAAATGCCCATCAGTGAATAAGTGGATAAAGAAACTATGGTTTCTGCTTACACACACACAAACACATGCTACTCAGCCATAAAAAGGAATGAAATAGGTCGGGCACAGTGGCTCACACCTGTAATCGCAGCACTTTGGGAGGCTGAGGCAGGTGGATCACCTGAGGTCAGGAGTTTTGAGACGAGCCTGGCCAACATGATGAAACTGCATCTCCACTCAAAATACATAATTAGCCAGGCATGATGGCAGGTGTCTGCAGTCCCAGTTACTCAGGAGTCTAAGGCAAGAGAATTGCTTGAACCCAGGAGATGGAGGTTACAGTGAGCCAAGATCATCCCACTGCACTCCAGCCTGGGCAACAGAGCAAGACTCCATCTTAAAAAAAAAAAAAAAAAAAAAGAATGAAATAATGGCATTCGAAACAACCTGGATGGAGCAGGAGGCCATTATTCTAAGCAAAGTAACTCAGGAATAGAAAACCAAACATCTCATAGCTTAGCTCCCACTTACAATGGTTTTCCATTCCTGAGTTACTTAACATTGTATTAATATACTAACATATTCTCACTTATAAGTGGGAGCTAAGCTATGAGGACACAAAGGCATAAGAATGACGTAATGGACTCTGGGGACTTGAGGGGAAAGGTGGGAGGTGGGTGAGGGATAAAAGACTACATACTGATTGGGTGATGGGTGCACCAAAATCTCAGATTTCACACCCATTGAACTTATCCATGTAAAGAACACTAACTGTTCCCCCAAAACTATTGAAATAATAATAAAAGAAAAACATTGTTAAAAAAAAGATAAAATAAGAAACCAAGAAGCCTGGCTACACAACCCATGCTACTAATCTTAAAAATGATTCCAAGTTGGGCAGAAAATGGGGAGAAGCTGTGAGTGGGAACAAGTGCGGTCAAGGAAAGGGGGGAAAAAATGTAAGGACTCAAAATGTAGGTTGTAATCTTATCAATTGACTGCGTTACCCTAAGTTGCTTATACCATTTAATTATATAATGCCTACAATGCTTGTGCACAGAATCATCTTCTTTGCAGTTATTATAGGGCTACTGTTTATGAAGATGATGATATCACTATCATAATTCAGGAAATTTCAGTATCTCTGAACACTTTTTGGTTGTCTAAACAATACAACTCATTATCGTCGGGGTGAGTTCTTTAGAGAAATAATTATATTTTAATCTGTCCTTTATAGACAGCTTTGACTTCTCCTGTCCAATGTGACCCACGTCTCTCAACTTGGTAGTGGTTTTTGAGGTCTCAGTTGCAATGTGTGGCTTCTTCCCATGACTCGCACAAGATTGGCTAAGAGTCTTCGAATTTTTTGACTCACAATTAATTGCAGTATACATCAATTCAGTGCTCTGGCAAAGACTATGAATTATGTTTATGTCTGAAGCAAGGCCATGGTTAATGAAAATAGTAGACTTGTTAAGGCCTTGCTTATTTCAGCAGAGAAGGTTAGAGTTGATACACATCTGGATAAAAATAATTTTAACATAACAGAAGTTATGTTTTCTTGATACCATAAGCTCCCCTTCTCTGGTAGCCTAAATGAATCAACACCACAGCTGGGCATGGTGGCCCATGCCTGTAACAGCAGCACTTTGGGAGGCCATGACAGCAGGATCATTTGAGGCCAGGAGTTCAAGACCAGCCTGGGGAACATGGTGAAACCCCATCTCCACAAAAAAATTTAGCCAATCATGGTGGTGCATGCCTGGAGTCCATGCTACTTAAAGGGCCGAGGTGGGAGGATCACTTGAGCCCAGGAGGTGGAGGTTGCAGTGAGCTGCGATCACGTCACTGCACTTCAGCCCGGGCAATAGAGTGGACCCTGTCTCAAAAAATAATTAAATTAAAATAAGCAGGCATAGTAACACACATCTATAGTCCTAGCATCTCAGGGGGCTGAGGTAGGAGGATCACTTGATCCAGAAGGAACCCAGGAGATTGAGGCTGCAGTGAGCCGTGATTGTACCATTGCACTCCAGCCTGGGCAACGGAGGGAGAAAGACCCTCTCTCAAAAAAACAAAGCACAGCAAAACAAAAAGAATCAGGAACACAATCCATCTTAGGTTCCTGACCTCCAGTCTTTCTATTCTTGGGAATTATCCTAGAATCACCCACTTGCTCCCTGGTCACCATATTTAGTGGACCGTAAATGACTTGCTGACTATTCCACCATCAAAGAAAAATAATATTAATATCATCCAACCCCTGAAATAAGCCTATATTCTATGCAAAGTTAATGAGCTGAAACAAAGTCACTCTTCAAAAATGAAGTGATACCAAAAATCACCACGTTGGTTTTTGTCACTATTTTATCTTCATCGCATAGCACTATACCTAGCACATAGTAGGCACTTAATATTTGTTTGCAAAAAATTAAGTCACTTCTATAAAAATTAATAGACTGAGAAGCCTTGGAGTGCGGTGGCGCGATCTCGGCTCACTGCAAGCTCCGCCTCCCGGGTTCACGCCATTCTCCTGCCTCAGCCTCTCCGAGTAGCTGTGACTACAGGCGCCCGCCACCACGCACGGCTAATTTTTTTGTATTTTTTTAGTAGAGACGGGGTTTCACCGTGGTCTCGATCTCCTGACCTCGTGATCCGCCCGCCTCGGCCTCCCAAAGTGCTGGGATTACAAGCGTGAGCCACTGCGCCCGGCCTAGGGTTCTATTTCTTAATCCTGGCTGGAATCAAGGAAGTTGTTATCTGCCATCTGATCAAAAGAGAACCCATAGTCCCTGCATGGTAATTGGTGCACTTTTTCTTATTCATATTTGCATTACAAGAAAACATGAAATAACTGTATCTTCTAAAACTGACCGAAAGATGGATTTCAGACGTGAGCAATGGAAGTGGGATTGGCATTCGTCATAGTGGAAATGCAAAAGTGCTTTTAGCCCGCCAAGTACTGGGTACACTATTCTAACCTATTTTTAAGTTTCTGAAATATTTATGGAAGAATAATTTGTAGAATAATGAATATAGTTTTCCAGTGGAGCGACAAATGCACACTATATTTCTGCTATTGTTTCTTATTAAATATTCATATGTATATTTTGTGTTTGCTTCATAACTGGCCATTTACCAGTGCTTAACAAGCATAGACAGCCCCGCTGAAGAAAAATAACACCAAACAACAGTAAACAAAAAAGCAGATGAATGAAAAAAAGGTATCTTATTTCTGCAGCAGTTACATTTAAAAAGTGCGTTTAACATTTTTAATACAGTCCATATTTCATAAATCCCACATGTTGACATGTCCTAGAGAAAGATGGATGGGTTGACTTGGAGGTATGCCTCTATCTAGTTTTATGTGTGCATCTGGCAGAGCTAATCTTTACTTCCCTTTAGCAGAACGCAAAAATGTAATTCTCTAATAACTGACATAACTGCATCATCTTCCAATATGGACTGCATTATTAAATCACAGAAACAGACAAAACCAGAGTAGTGGGGAAGCTTGACTTCTACTTGATATCAGACCATAAAATGCCTACTTACTGTGACCGAAAGGAAAGAGAGCACTGACTCAGTGCTGGGAATTTGGAACAACTTCTGAATTCACAGCCACAGAGTCTTGTGTGCATGCAACAATAACCGTGTCTTTGCATTTGCATACTGCTTTAGAGTTTGCAGAGCATTTTTATGGACAAGCCCACACTGATAGAATCAGAGCAAGGATTGCTATTCTGTGCGTACAGTGAGAAAATAGAGGCCCAAAGAAGTTTCCAATATGGTAAGAATTATTTCTATAGGACTTTTAAATTGTATAAATTGCTTTAACACATACAGTTACATTTTGCTTGTGTAACTAGGAGAATAATTCATCGAACAGTGTTCTTCCTATCCCCAAAATACCCATTCAAAGAGAATAGGGAAAGGATTGCCTCCAGACTAAGGACTTAAGTTTTTGCGAATGGCAGTTGCAAAACATACAGAGTCTTGGATTACCAAAAAGTAGGGGATAAGGGTTTCAGAGAGCCAAGTCATTGTGCTTAAGCATATAGGAATTTGAGGATGTTGTTGCTTCTAAGAGGGACGGAGCTGAAAGGCACATGAGGGTAGGAGAGATAGAAGAGAGAATGGCTGAGATATGTGGTGGTGTGCATGCAAGGACTTCTAAGAGAAGTGATAGCTAATGTTTGTGTTGCTACAATGTAAATCCTTCCACTTCCCCAAGCAATATATTGTATGGTCACCATGCAGGCTCATCAACAAGGATTCCGTTTCTTCCCTGCTGGGCACTGCTTGAACTTCTTGTGGTGTGAGTGAGGCCATGAGACGAGTTGTTGCCAATGAACTATAAATGAAAGTGACAGGTGCTGGAACATTTTATTGCTGATGCAAGAGTTTCTAGAAATTTCTTATCCCTCTGATATGGTGGCTAGAAACATTTGAGATGATGGCTTTTCCTTCATCCAAGATTGCTGAGAGTCTTTGAGAAGCAAAACCACCCTGTCTCATCCCACCAAATCCATGATGGACACGTGATATGAGCAAGAAATAAACTTCCGTTATTCCTGGACCTTTCAGATTTTGGAGTCATTTGTTGGCACAGCATGACCTGGTGCATCCTGACTGACACATGCAATGTCCTCATGTGAACATTTTGTTTGTTGTGTGTTGTCAAGGAAAGTCAGTGTGCTTCGTGTTAGCGTCAGTTTAATTCAAAGGTAACTCAACAGCAAGAAACAGAAAGTAACAGAAACTCAGCAAGGGCAAGAAATGGAAACCTGATATATTCCATGAAAGTGTAAGGACCCTGACAATCTGCAGAAATTTTAAAAAGTGCTTTGGGCTTTTCACAAAGTAAAGAAGGGGGTTCTGGAAAAACCTGTCTGAAGTTTTAAGGATCAGAGAGAAATTAACAGCTATCTTTGATAGTTCTCCCAGTACCATCTTCAAGTTAAAGAGAAGGGTAGGATTTTTTTTTTCCTGTGTTAGAGGATGAAATTAAAACTCAGATAAATAAAATAACTTGTATAAGGTCATACAAATGCTAATAAGCAAAGCCCAGATTACTAAACCATTTGATCACAAGTATAGTAGTGTTTCAGCCCACTCTTTTAAGAAGTTTTCAGAAAGCCAATGAGCTGATAGCTTGAATATATTACAATTTGACCTTCATTTCAGCAGGATAGACAAATCATTGACAAAACAGTTGCAAGAATACAAGCCCTTTTAATAAGTTTTCCAGTAATATGATATTTTTATTATTATTCAATGAATTGATTTTTGTGGAATTGGATTTCAGTGAATTTATTTATCAGCCAATTTACTGAAGGGCAGCTCAACACTATAGGCTGTAAGTTTTATTTGCTATAATTAACTTCAGACACTCTATCTCCTCTCTTTCCTAACTTCATCTGTCTCTCTGCCCTGTTTATATTTATTGGATGCTCTGGTGTAAAATTATTAGACGTTTCCCTTTACTTTACAAATTGTTCTTTCATCTTTGTGTATATCATTAATTGATGACCCCATCATGACCTTAATTGCAATTTACATACTTACTTGCTACAAAGTTAGAGAGGTTAATTAGATTATTCACTGTACAGGTAGATCCACCATAAGTTTCCATTATCATTTTTAAAGCCAGTATAATCCAGTAAACATCAATATGTCACGAGATGTTTTAGGAGCTTCAAGTAAGGTCCAGTTGTGTTATTCTAGTTAACTATATTGTACATGTCTGTTTAATCATAATATTCTTTTCTGTGGAAGTAAATTCTACCTCTGGATCCTACTTAACAGTGTTCCTGGCTGTTACTAACCCTTCCTCTGATTTGACTTCGGAATGGAAGCATTTTTGCTGTTTTATTTATGGTGCTAAACTTACAAAGAGATTTGAGACATTTTGAATTACCTTGTAAATGTGCATTCTTGCCTCACAGTTAAATCTGATCATTTCTTTCAAAATATTATTGAAATTTTCATTGCATCATTTCTTTTATCTGTTCAATGACATTTCTACTTCTTTGTTAATCTTGCAAAATAGTCTTAATCTTTCATACTTAAAGTGCCTCTGTTTCCTCCATCCATGCAACTAAATTTTCCTCCAGATTCAACTCCTTTCTCCTCAGGGATCTTCCTGATAGTCCCCTGACCTTTCAAGTTATTTCTTGTCAGTGGCTGGTGTTAGATGCACAGCTCTCTAATCATGGGATATTTCACCTAAATCTGTGTACTCCTTTAGGGCCTAAAAGAGAGCAAAATTTCCCACCCGGGGAGCAGCAACATGACAAGAAGGGTAAGAGCAGAGTTAACCTTGGGAAAAAAATGAGACATAAGGTTGGCTGGGTAGACAAGGCAGCCAGAGAGACAGCCTCTGTTGTTCCTGACCACTGCCTTGGTTTTTAGTAATATCCTTTCCACTCCAATCACTGCAACCCACTACCCTGCTGCAGGAATGAACATGTGACCCAGGTGCAGCCAATCAGGGTTTGCTCTTCCCCTGTGTTGGTCATTGGTCCAGGGTGGACAAATGATGCAAAAGCTGGACCAGGAAGAGAGATTTCCTGGAACCTTGCTAGTCAGGTTAGACTGCTTCAGAAACGTCAACTTGGAGGAGGCCAGAATCTGTTTTTCTTTCTGGACTGTCTGAAATGTGAACTGGAAGAGGCAGGGTGGGGAAAAAATCAACCCAAATAAAATTAGCAGTAAAGAAATCCAGATAAAAACAGCACTGAGCTGTATGATGTTCCAGAGTCATTTTGACTTCTTGGACGATGATTATATTGTGATTGTATTTGATTGCATTGTATTACTGTTATATTTTTATTATAGTATTTCTTGTATTATTGAATGAATAAATCAATATATAAAAGTGTTGGAATTGCTGGACATCAAACTATATTTATTTTATGTGGTTGACAGAAATAAGCTACTTGAAGTTGTTGAGCAGAGTGACAAAAAGATATAAATGCTACATTAGGAGATTCAGTCTAATAACAGTTTTTCAAGATGAATACACCAGTGAGAGCCTAGGCAGCGCTGAAAAATACGTGGCCCATACCCTCCACCTTCCCCTCCTATGCCTGTGGCAGACATTGCTAATCAATCACGGCACTCTTACCCACTGAGTCTGAGCTGGTCTTACCATCCTTCTCAATGCAGTGCTCCAGGCAGTGACTGTAGATGATCAGAGCTGGCACTCTAAATGAAACCCATTTGCTCTCCCAAGCTCACAGGCAAGGAGAATAGCCAGGAGTCTAAGCATGAATTAGATATAAGGTTCTCAAGAATGGACCTAGGTGGGGAGAGAGCACAGGAAGGGATAAAACCTAACGCTGACAATATGAGTTTGCTTGGACTGCCATAACACAGTGCCACAGGTTGGGTGGCTTCAACAGCAAACAGTTACTCTCATAGTTCTGCAGACTAGAAGTCCGGAAATAAGATGTTGGCAAGATTGGTTCGTTCTGAGGGCTGTGAGCAGAGGGTCTGCTGCAGGCCTATCCCTGGCTTGTAGAGGGCCATCTACATAGAGAGCCTGTGCGTCTTTACATCATCTTCCCTCTATGCATGTCTGTGTCCAAACGTGCATACTTCTCTTCCTGTAAACATTCCAGTCATACTGGCTTACGGGCCACTCTGAGGACCTCACTTTAACTTGATTCCCTCTCTAAATATTCCTTCTCCAAAGAAAGTCACATTCTGACATGTTGGAGGTTAAGACTTCAACGTATGAATTTGGGGGGACAATTTAACACATCACACTGGGTGCCTACCATGAGCCAGGCATGAGCTTGTATACCATTATCCCCTGGAGCCTCAATGCAACCTACATACTGGGTACTTTTATTCTCCCTATTTTACAGAGCAGGAAACTGAGGCTGAAAAATCTTAAGAACTGTAGTAAAACTTACACAGCTGGAGTTGTTGTATAGCAGGATTCAGATGTAGGCTCCTACCGACTATTTGACATAGTATAAAAAGAAGGGAACTTGGTTATGTATTAGACATAAAGGAGAAATTTTTTAAAAAAAAATTAAAATCACCAAAGACTCTGGACTTCATTTCTGGAAAAATGGTGATGTCAGTCTTCCTGTTTAATATTTTAGTGGCCCCCTATTCCCTGCAGGTTAAGATGTAAATTATTTAGCAGGAAAATCAAGGCTGCTGATGGTCTTAGATGCCTCATTAATTCTGTCTCTAGCTTCTCTCTTCCTGGCCCCTTTGGTCCAGCAACACTGGCAATTTATTTGCAGTCTCCACTATAGGGAGAGGGAGAGGGAGAATGCTTGGAGGGAACAGAGGATGATGGGGGAGGAACCACCTGTGTGCACTGCGTCTCATCCTTGTTGTTTGGAATTCTGGCTACTTTTAGCAGTGAGCAGTATAATTACAGTTTAGTCACCTAACCTCTCTGATTCTCTTTCTTCCCAGCCTGGCCAACATGATGAAACCCCATCTTTACTAAAAATACAAAAATTATCTGGGCATGGTGGTATGTGCTTGTAATCCCAGCTACTCCAGAGGGTGAGGCAGGAGAATCACTTGACCCCAGGAGGCGGGGAGGTTGCAATGAGCTGAGATCACACCACTGCACTGCAGCCTCGGTAGCAGAGTTAAACTCTGTCTGAAAATAAATAATCAGTAAGATCATGTTTGCAGAGTTCTCAGTACAGTGTCTAGCACTTGGCAAGTGCTCGTTGGCTGTATGCATAGCAACGATTCAGTTTGGGATATTTGGAGTCTAACATAACCAACAGCAACCAAGGAGACAAGCTCCTTACCAAGCTAGAAACGCAAGACCAGGGTGCAAGTGACATTCCTGGGGGGTACGAATTCTCTGTTTGCCCCTTTTCAGAGGCTTTATGTTGACCCCCAGGAGTGAACAACCGTCTTCCTGCCCTGTTCCTGTTTTCCATTATACTTACCAGGAGTTATGAATTGAACCAGGATGTCTTAGGCAGCTTCCCCTCCTGCTTTAGCAATCGATAAATTGCCATTTCTAAAGGTGAGATTGTGAATTCTTAAGGGCAATCTGCAGATATTCTAGGTGACCCATATGTCTCCTGACATTGCTGTATTCATAGATGGCCTCTCAAAGAAACCGTTATTAATGATGTAATTAGTATGAATGGCTACAGTATGTATCAAGCAGATCATTAAGGCAGAGGTGGGGATGTAGCCATTTATATTAAAGATACATTTCATGTTCTGAACCTAAGCAATAGAAAGAAAGTACTTAGCTTAGAAATCTCGCTCTGCTACGCCGTGGGTTTTATTTTTTAAGTTGTCCTAGACCTTCTTTTTGCTTGCTTAATGCTACTGTTTGTTGGAGCCCCTGGGAATTTGAATGAGTTAATAAGGCAGATTTGTTTGTAAAATAGTATAATCAAGTAAATCACAGCCTTTAGAATCACAAATTTCAAAATCCAATCAGTTTAATGTCTTGGTTCATAGACATTGTAAAAGATTTTGTTTGATTTCTCTAGCCGCTTTCTCTTACACACCCGTCTGCAAGAGTATTTACTTATAATTTGTTGTGTAAAGGGATCTTCCTACATGGCACGCTGCCATATGTAACTGCTCAGCTTACCTTTAAGAGAAAATATTGAAGTAACACCCTCAAGCTGTTCTACTCTGTGTTCAGAACTTTTCAAAGCTAGATTTCTATCTTTGTAGTAAGTATTGAAACCTTGCCTCCCACATCCAGGCTGTTCAAATATGAGAGAAAATAGTTTCTAAGAATGATACTGTCCAAAAGTTTTCTACAGTTCTCATAGATGTTGTGAGCTGAAAATACATGTGTTAGTGAAGAGGGTTTTTTTTTCCCCTTTTCTTTGTTATTATCTGTTTCCCCCCCCCCCCCAGGAATTAATGTCCTTCGTAGTAGCCAAAATGTTAAATGTTTTTAATAAAAGCTGAGACTTAAGTTAGAGGGGAACATCTTTACCCCAGGTGCAAATGACGTTGCTACTTGCCGCGTTGCAAAGTGCAGAGGAGATGAGGGGAGATCATGAAAATTGGGGAGTCACACGCAAGGAGGGGGTGTTTTTTATTCTTCTGACAAACTGATCCTGTTAAGCATCCACTGCAGAGTGGTGGCTGCTGTGTTATGCAAGCACCTGTAATGAGCTGCAGAAGAAGAGAGGCGTCTGATGCTGGACCGAGCAGAGCTACTGCAGACAGAAGCTGGTTCTGAGGCCCCTTCTGCTCACAGGGCATGCTTCCCGTCTCATATGCAATCAGACATGCTGCAGAGGCCAGGGCCCCAGGGATCCTGGCAATAAGTGTGTGTCCAACTTTCCAAACTCTGGGTACTGTGATCCAACTACAGCTCTGAGCGTTTCTTAACCAGGGCTGGGGACCTGGCAGCTTCTTCCGAAGTCACCTGACAGCAGCTGCTCTGCCCTCAGTCAATGCAAGCAACCACTTGTCTTCAAAAGGAGTAAGGACAGTAAAGTCTCTGCCTTCAAGGATCATACTCTATTCTTATTATTAGTGGTTACAAACTGTTAAGAACCTACTATTTGCAAGGAGCTGTGTTGATGACATGTTGCATGTACATCATCTGTTACATTATCGTAAGACCTCAAATATGTTTTATTACCCCTATTTTGAAGAGATTAAAAAATAAACTAAATTGGCTAGGCGTGGTGGCTCGCACCTGTAATCCCAGCACTTGGGGAGGCTGAGGTGGTGGATCACTTGAGGCCAGGAGTTCCAGACCAGCTTGGGCAACATGGCGAAACTCCGTCTCTACTAAAAATACAAAAATTAGCTGGGTGTGTTGGCACACACCTGCAGTCCTAGCTACTTGGGAGGTTGAAGCAGGAGAACCTCTTGAATTCAGGAGGTGGAGGTTGCAGTGAGCCCAGAGTGCTCCACTGCACTCCTGCCTGCATGACAGAGCAAGACTCTTAAACAAACAAACAAAACAAAAAAAACCCTGCAAAAAGTATTAAATCGTAAAACTGAGACTACAACCCAGATCCATCTTATTCTAAAGCTTTGGTTGTTTTCATTTCGATAATTATTGTCATGTTTTAGAAAAGCAGCAAAACGTTTATTTAATATGAAATCTCCTGCAGAAACTGATATAGAAACAGATCACACCAGGACTGCTTTGATTGAAACGGAAGAAGGAAAGTCTCAAGCTCTGACTGGACTGCCTCCTCCTTCCCTAATTTCCAGGTAGTAATTCCCAATGACTGAGCCATCACTTCAGAAAACTGGAACTGTGGTTTTTCAGATGTGGTCTCCAGTCCAGCAGCATCAACATCACCTGAAAACTTGCTACAGACCCATGTTCTCTATCCTCGCTGCAGGCAAACCGAGTCAGTAGCTCTAGGGTTTGGGTGTCTCTGAATTAAACAAGCCTTCTGGGGGTTGCCGATGCATGCTCATGAGTCAAAACCAAGAGTTTCCAAAACCCATTTTAATAACAGCTGAGTTCTATAGTACCTTTTGGTATTGATAACGATGATTCCTGGACACTTTCATGACAAAGTCCAGAATGGTGCATTAAATCTAGTTAGGCATTTTTTCTTTTTTTTTTTTTTTTCAGGCAGAGTCTTGCTCTGTCATCCAGGCTGGAGTGTAATGACGCAGTCTCGGCTCACTGCCACCTCTGCCTCTTGAGTTCCAGTGATTCTCCTGCCTCAGCCTCCCTACTAGCTGGGATTACAGGCCCCTGCCACCATACTCAGCTAATTTTTGTATTTTTAGTAGAGACTGGATTTCACCAGGTTGGACAGGCTGGTCTCGAACTCATGTCTCAGGTGATCCATCTGCCTTGACCTCCCAAAATGCTGGGATTACAGGCATGAACCACTGCATCTGGCCTTCGTCATGCAATTTTTATTTAAAAGAAATTCAAGAAATGGATCCTATTTACTCAATGCAACATTGGAGAATGAACGTTGACATTATTAACCCAATAATAAAATAAAATGATTTCTCTTAATTTGTTTGCTGTCAGGAATCACAGACCACATGGATTTGAGAAGAGTGAAAGTTATTAACAAGGTTTCATGCATCAAGAATACTGTTGACTTTCCAGTGAAAGCATTTTTGATTTGTTTTGAGACAGAGTCTTGCTCTGTCACCACGCTGGAGTGCAGTGATATGATCTCGGCTCACTGCACCCTCCGCCTCCAGGATTCAAGTGATTCTCCTGCCTCAGCCACCTGAGTAGCTAGGATTACAGGCGTGCGCTACCATGCTCTGCTAATTTTTGTATTTTTAGTAGAGACGAGGTTTCACCATGTTGTCCAGGATGTCTCGATCTCTTGACCTTAGGTGATCCGCCCACCTCAGCCTCCCAAAGTGCTGGGATTACTGGCGTGAGTCACTGCGCCCGGCCCAGTGAAGCACCTTATGTGTGTGTCACCATTGAGAAGAAAGGTTACCAAATAAATTTTGTCCTGCTATTGATTGCAAAAGGCATTCCAATTTCCAAGATATGAAAATGTAGGCCCAGTGTGGTGGCTCACACCTGTAATCCCAGCACTTTGGGAGGCCAAGGCAGGTGGATCACCTGAGTTCAGGAGTTTGAGACTAGCCTAGTCAACATGGTGAAACCCTGTCTCTACTAAAAATACAAAAAAATTAGTTGGGCGTGGTGGTGCTCACCTGTAATGCTAGCTACTCAGGAGGCTGAGGCACAAGAATCGCTGGAACCCAGGAGGCAGAGGTTGCACTAAACTGATATCGCACCACCGCACTCCAGCCTGGGCAACCAAGTGAGACTCTATCTCAAAAAAAAAAAAAAAAAGAATGCAAATGTGAAGAAATGTTTGCTTTAGAATCAGTGAAATATGGCAAAAATAAAAGAGATGCTTCTGAAATTTTGTTACATTAGGTCAGTTAGCCAATGTGGTCAGGTGTCTGGAAGCAAAACTGTTTCTTTGTAATCAATTTAAAATAAGACCAAATGAAAAAAACTGCTCTTCTTCATGGTAATTTTTTCTCCTTCCTGCTTTGATTACCTACCATATGCTGATGAGTCTCCATACTTGGTTGTATTGTCCAAGTTGGATTTTCCCTGCAGCTTCAAAATCATCATGTCCCTCACCAAACTCATGAAGTTCCTTTACATTGTTATTGATGACTCTGCTGTTCTTCTTGTTATTGTTGGTATACTGTTTTGCATTTCTTTCTCCTCTATCTCTAATTCTAGTACTTGGAAGGAGACTATAGAGTAGTGATTACCTGTAGTTTAAGAACTGTGTTATCTGTGAAGATGTTTCAAAGTGTGGTGGGATTATAAAGGGGTTTGATGGTGGGAAAGGATAGCATTGAGTAAAGTAAGTTGAGAAGTTGACATTTCTCCCTGGCCTTATGGGTTCATTGTGATTTCAAGAAACAGAAAGGATACGGTTGTATCATCTGCAGTCTCCATGAAAACTAATGATCATTTTCTAAACTTTGCATCATCTTTTCTGGCTTTTTCTATCCCTGGAATCATTAATCTTGTATATTAGATGATTTCCCTATATCTGTTTACAGACACAAAAACACACACACATTTTTTTTCCCCTTTGCATTCTGCCACATCACCATAGAGGTCTTCAGGAAGTTAGTAACACTAGTTTTAGAAGTGTTTGGTTGTTTTTGCTGTCTTTCCATAGTCTCTCTTTTTTTTTTTTTTTTTTTTTTTTGAGACAAAGTCTCACTCTGTCACCCGGATTGGAGTGCACTGGTGCAATCTTGGCTCACTGCACCCTCTGCCTTCCATGTTCAAGTGATTCCCCAGCGTCAGCCTCCTGAGTAGCTGGGTTTACAGGCACTCAACACCACACCCGGCTAATTTTTATATTTTTGGTAGAGATGGGGTTTTGCCATATTGGCCAAGCTGGTCTCGAACTCCAGACTTCCAGTGATCCACCGGTCTTGGCCTCCCAAAGTGCTGGGATTGCAGGCGTGAGCCACCACGCGTTTCCCATACTCATCATTTTTATTACTACATCTTATTCTGTTTGGGGTTTTTGCTTGGGTGATTGATTTGAGGTGTTTGCTTATGTGTCTGCTTTGGAGAAGATGTTCCCAGGTAACTAGTGTAAAATTTTTAATAAGCTGCACAAGCTTTATAATTCTTTCCCTGGAGGACAGGTTTTATTTAGAATTTAAGAACAGTAGGCAGTAGTTGTGACATTTTGAACATTTTATTTCTTTACCCCAAAAATAATTAACTTTTGTAAAACCAATAAAAAGAAATCAAAAGAAAATGAGGCACCACAGTGCTTTATGGGTTTGTGTTTCTGACAGCGTAAGTCCCACTCTTGGAAGTACTTACCCAGTTGGCAATATACAATGAAGCACTGAAGCTGTTTGAAAACTTTTTCATTTTTCTGTGAAAACCCAAACTTGGAGAAAGAGCTTACTGATGTCAACACTTAGAAAGCAATGTTCTCTTTATATAGTCACTTACTGTCTTGGGTTTCATTTTCGGTTCAGGGGGAAATTAAATTCCCTTGCAATTGCACTCTCTGTCTACTGAGAAATTTTATCTCCACATTGTTTTTATTTGCTATTTGTCCTCTGGGTAAAATACTGTGTCCATAGGGTTGGAAGTGCATTTTAGAGGTCTTTTAGTTCATCAGGCTGTTCCTTGCAGGTCAGTATTTAAATTATTTCTGACCCAGATGTCTTATGTATTCTAAGATCCTAGTAAAAAGCTGGGGGAAGGGAGGGCATTGTAAGTACACAGCAGCCTTACTTTGTGAGCTCATGCCTTAGTTAAAAGATTAACCGAAGAATTTTAAATCACCCTGTTGTGTTACCAAACATTAGATCTTATTGCTTCTAACTATATTTTATTCATCCCTCTTTGTCCCCACCTCCCCAAAAAACAATCATTTTAGCATCTGAATACATTCTCCTGCCAAGCACATAGAAACCTTTAATCACTTGCTTACTGTAGGTAGGGGCACACACAGCTTTTCTACTTTTTAAGCCTGTCCTTCCACTTAGTTTGCAAATAAGTCTTCAGGGAATTGTATGTGTTCTCAAATTTGATTGTATTTTTTCCCTTATAGAAACAGGTTGGTTAGAGGGATATCACAGTGGGCAAGAATTCCAAAAAACCTGGCTTCCAATCTCCATTCTATTACTGTAATATTCAGTAGATCTCATTGTTACTGAAAATACTGACTCCCCTGTGAGCCATCTCTGTGTTTGAGCCTTTCCATGAAAGTGAGTCTACTCTCCCACCCCATTCTTGCCCCCATTAGCCCCATGGCTTGCTTTGACCAATGAACTGTGAGCGAGTATGCATGTGCCTCATTTTGCTCTCTTTTCCCTCTGCAGTAAGGCCAGTGATATCTTAGATATGATGGCTCTGTCAACTTGGAGTTCCAGAGAGAGGAGAACGTGGAACAGATAACTTTGAGAAATGGGCTTTTAGCAAGTGGGAAAATACGCATGTGTTTTGAGCTGTGTGTTGGGGTCTTTGTGACTGCAATATTACTCACCCTGTCTTGAATGATGGCGGGAGGTTTTGGTGAGCTGAGATTGCACCACGGCACTCCAGCCTGGGCAACAGAGTGAGACTCCATCTCAAAAAAAAACAAAACAAAACAAAACAAAACAAAAAACCCAAACCCAGCGAATGTTTGAATGGGTTGTGAGGATGGTAAAGTGACAGATTTAAGGAATCATCGCTTTGGTCGTTGTTTATTGTGTTGGTGTTTGTAACAGTCTTTCCTTCCTATCTAGGGATTTATCTCCAACTTGTCTGTCCCCAATTTGCTGAGATTTCCGTATGAATAGCATATTCCAAGTGGAGAAGAAGGAGAGTGCCTATATTCACTGTCACTTTCTGATTTAAGCTTTTTTAACCTACGTACCCACTCTGTGTTCTGTGTGAAAAGTAACTGGAACCATTTGTGTGGGTGAAAATAACACTTAGCAGACTCAGTAGAGCCTTAAATAGGAGGGATGAAGTCAAGGGTATGAAGTGAGCATGAAGTGAGAAACTTGAACAGACTCTTGCTTGCTTGTGACTGTAAGTGTTCCCTAGAATTTGTGTGGACTCGCCTGCTGCTTTGTGTCTCAGACCCTTCAAGACTGTGAGCTTTTTGAGGACAGAGTTACATCTCATTCCCCTTCATGTTTCCCATCCCTTCACAATTGTTTGTTGACACCAGGCATTATTCCAATATCCATTCATTCATTCATTAGTGACTTTCAATTGAAGGATACTCATGTTTTCCATTACAGGTGCCAATGCATCCATTTTTATTATTAATAGTGGGTACAATAATATTTGTAGCAGCTACAAATTATAGAATAAAAATCATGAATCCTGGTAGCACTTTTTGTTTATAAGAACAACTGCTTGCACCAACTTAGCAAGATGGCAATATTATCTCTAATGAGGAAAGTGAAACTTACAGAGTAGTTAATCTACTTGCCTATCAATATAAGATACAGGCACTAAATATAGGTCTGTCCAGTTCTGGAAAACCCAGAAACCCATTTGGCTTTTCTACCTAATACTACCTTGTTGATGAAGACACACACACACACACACACACACACACACACACACACACACACACAGAGAGAGAGAGACAGAGAGAAGAGAGATCAGCTACATAAACTTCCTAGTCCTGCCTTATTTACTAGTCTGTGATAGTTAATTTTTTCCAGGGCTCTGGTCATAGCATTCATCAGCACCATCGTTCCAAATCACTGAAGCTGGCAGCATTCCTTTCCTTGCTTAATCTCTGCAAGTGTTAACAAATTGTTAATGCAGTGTTTTCCTTGAACATGCTTAACATTTATTTTTATTCATCTGAACATGAAAGGCAGCACTCCATGAAGGTGCATTCTGTCTTCAGTCTAACATCCCAGCAAATTCCTGCTGCCCAAAATAGAGCAAAGGTTGCGCCAGCCTAGTATAGGGTTGGCGTATGATAACATCATAGCTACTTAGTGAACAGCAAGGCCAGCACTGCTTGTGAAACAAGCCCCGCTCATTCTTTTCTTCCCTTTCTTTACAGCAAGTTGATTTTCTGAGAAGGAGCTGTGGCTAGTTGTATTAACCATTTGCATTTTGATCCTGCTTACTGATGCACTGAAAAAAAGAATCTTCTGTGTTGCCTACTTAGAATTTTCTGTTGTAGTCATGTGAAGTTGCCAGGTGGACAACATAGATCCCATTTCTTAGTTTCCTTCACAGCACATTAACTCTTACCCAAGTCCCCAAACGCCCTGGTTGGTGATTGGAGACCCTCTTTGTACACCTTCCCTTGGCAATTTTATGCAAAGTTAATGGCGTTTGGCCAAGAAAAACTCCCCCAGAGCTTCTTCAGTTCTTCACGTTTTTGATGGTAACACTTTGTAAGGAATGTATTTTACACAAGGCTCTTTGACTGTAAGGTACTGGATCTCTATAAAAACTCACTTGTGGCCGGGCGCGGTGGCTCACGCTTGTAATCCCAGCACTTTGGGAGGCCGAGGCGGGCGGATCACGAGGTCAGGAGATCGAGACCACGGTGAAACCCCGTCTCTACTAAAAATACAAAAAATTAGCCGGGCGTGGTGGCGGGCGCCTGTAGTCCCAGCTACTCGGAGAGGCTGAGGCAGGAGAATGGCGTGAACCCAGGAGGCGGAGCTTGCAGTGAGCCGAGATCGTGCCACTGCACTCCAGCCCGGGCAACAGAGCGAGACTCCGTCTCAAAAAAAAAAAAAAAATAACTCACTTGAAAAGGGGGTTATTTTCAGGAGACTTGGAAAATATCTTAAAATATCTAGAGTCTGAGGCCAGGCACGGTGGCTCACACCTATAATCCCAGCCCTTTGGGAGGCTGAGGTGGGTGCGTCACTTGAGGTGAGAGGTTTGAGACTATCCTGGCCAACACAGTGAAACCTTGACTCTACTAAAAATAGAAAAATTAGCTGGGCATACTGGCACACGCCTGTAATCTCAGCTACTCAGGAGCCTGAGGCAGGAGGATCACTTGAACCTGGGAAATGGACGTTGCAGTGAGCCAAGATTGCACCACTGCACTCCATCCTGGGCAACAGAGCAAGACTCTCTCGAAACAAACAAAAAAGACTGAGAGTGAAGTCCAGTGCTCTTCGTATGGGTTGGTTAGGAAGCAGAAGTGTCAGAAATGCATATTCTCAAAGCCTCTCTGTCTCTCTTTCTCTCTCTCTCTATTCTGCTTCAGGGTCTTTTGTGCCCCCCTCACCTGTCTGATTTCTGTCTCTGCTCATTTCTCACCACTCACTCCCAGTCTTTGCTCCTCAGCGATTCTCATGTGTGGTGCTGGCTCCTGCTTTTGCCTTGATCTACTTTTACTTCTAATTGCGAAAACAACAATTACTTTTCATTGCAAACACTGTAGTTACCTTTGCACCAGCCGAATACATGATCTTTCTCTTCAGAACTTGTAAAAGACTGCTCACCTCACCTGGCCCTCCTATATTCCATTCTCAGGAGCTCACTGTCTGCAGAATGAATTGCCATCGAAACAGCTCTATCACCTCATTTTGCAGGCAGTGGGGTGAGTTTACAGGAAATGGACAAGCTCACAGGGAAGCAAAGACTGTGGAAGGAACACAGCTTCTTCCAGAAGAATACCGTGGGAAGTTTGGTTTCTTGTCTTAAATTATTGGGTGTCGGGAAAGAAGGCCCCTAGAGATCAGACTCATATAGGTCATCTAAAAATACATGATCAAGTCACAAAAGCACAAGATAAAAAGAAGCCTTTCTTTGTTGCTGTACCATGCCTTTACAGAAACTACCTGATTCATCAAAAGATCTTTCTTTTAAACCTGAACTCTAGCAGCTGTGCGATAGAGAGGTCCCTTTTCAGTGTTAACAGCTGGGGATCTATGCCGAGCTCAGAAAGTGGAGCTGTGAATCAAACCAAGTCCATGAGCCCCAAAGTGAATTTAGACCACAAAGAATCTCCTCTCCAGTTTTTATATAAGGAGAAAAGAAGAACAACAGGCCTGTTACTCCAACAGAGCATTGGCCAGAGAAGCCCAGAACTGCACTTTATCAATGTGGAAACTAAAATATCTTTTCAGTGTAATTTCTGATGAATTTTCATTTGCACTTATCATGAAGACCAAAATGCACATATCATCTAGTGAGAAGTATTCTTTGAAGGTATCTAAAACTTATAATTACTAATACAAATATGCTTAATACTTCAAGGCCAGTGGAATCAATTGTTTGGGGAATAGTTTAGGTGGTCTGATAGGGTCGGCTGTCACACATAGAGGAAGGAAGCTGACGTGGAGAATGAACATAGAGAGAACATGATAATTAACTAAGTGCTGTGGTGTCTTCTCATATCCAAAAGACAGCTCTTTATATGGGTTTTCTTCCTTTGCATAATACTGGATCAGTAGATAGATAGATATTGCATTGATTGATAGATGAACAGATACAAACATACATAGATTATGGATAGAGATAGAATGATCTGTAATTGCTACCTATCTGTCTTGTCTGTCTGTCCTTCTTTTTCTTCAAAGTAAGCTTCCCTTCCATCACTTCTGCATTTTCTGTCACACACAGCATTGGTCATTGGTCATTTCAACACAATTTTATAATACGTCTCTATTTCCAAGGGGTTGTCTGCTGTGCATTTGAAATCCCCCAGATAGCTCTGTGTTCTGCGTGACTTTGACAGTCAGCCTCATGGATGGGTGAAATGAAGCCTTCTCTTTTGTTCCATTCAGCCCAGGTGGCAGCTCGTCTCCAATTCTGTGAGAACACCTTCCTGAATTTGTGTCTTTGTTATCTTTTGGTTGGAGTCCTGGGAATCTGTCTCATGTTTCTGTTAACACTCTCTCTCCATCCCAGCTGGAGGTACTTCCAAAGTGTACCCCCAAAACAAGAAGTATTTCTGAAAACACTTGCCCCATTTGGGGTTCTCAGTGCGATTTCATGACAGTTTTAAACTGACTCTTTCTCTCACTTTATATCAGCAGGCTAGAGAAAAACAAGAAACTGATAGCCTCGACCTCACTAAAACATTCATGAATTAAAATTTTGTAAAAAGGTTACCAACAGGTTGTATCAGTTCATTTTTTTCTATTATCTTTAAAAGCCATTTTCCCTTTTGTAAAATGGCTTTTAAGTAATTTTTTTTGTAATTTTATTTTATCAGTTTAGGTAGTAGTCCAGAATAAGACATGTCGGGTTTAATTCTCTGCCACAGTTCTCAGATGGATGTTTCATAAGTAGCACGTGGCTTTCTCAGCTAAAATTAAATGTCTCACTGTCTCCAAATGTTTTCTGTGTAGAATTTGCAACATACACCCTTCCAGAACTAACAGAGGCTCTGAAAATTACCACTAAACAATGTCAGTCTAGTTCATCCTTCTTACCAGCTTAAAATGCAGGCTGTAGATAAATACATCTTTAAAAAATAATCTAATGACTTAAAGAAATAAAGTCTGGTCCTCTTTTGCATAGAAGTTCAGTTGAGAGAAGCACCAAATCAACAAAGATGATCTATATTAACAAAATCCTCTAGTTTTATGATGTTCTAGGAATCAAAGAACAAGTCCAAACCTCAGAGACCAAATGTATATCCCAAATGTATATCCTCAGTTTTTCCTGATTCCCAGAATCCCCTGGATAGCTGTAAAATATACAAAACTGGTTCCATTCATGATGATTTACTAAATAGGGAATGGAACTAAGCGGATAGGAGAACTAACTGGTCTACCCTGTTCCTCTGCCTCAGCCACTAGTTGTTATTAATATGTGTATATATATGTCTTTTCCCCTATTGGATAATGAGCTGTTCATTCCTGTCATGACCTCTATGAGGCAGCTGCACATGACTGACGAGAGGAAGGATCTATGTTCAGAAAATTTTTTTAAAGGAGAAAGTGGAGGAGAAGAAAAAAATGGAGAGTCATAGACCCTTGACAATGCCAATGTTTTGTGGAAAGGAGACCAAAGTATCTGATAGAAGAAATAAAGGAAGAGTAAAGGATACTCATGAGATTGCACAAAAATGGAGTATATCTCAACAGTGAGGAATGAGCCCTAAGACCGGTTGAAATCCCAGCTCTGCCACTTCGCAAATGTGAGACATGAGCAATTTGTTTAAACCTCTTGGGATCAGTGTTACCATGTGTAAAATGAAGATCATGGTAGTACTTATCCTCTTATGTCATCTTTTTGTAAAATATTTTTATTTTTAATTACGGTGGGTACATAGTAGGTGTATATATTTGTGGGGTACCAAAGATGTTTTGATATAGGCATGCTGTGTGAAATAATCAAATCATTAAGAATGGGGTATCCACTGGTTTGGGAGGCCAAGGTGGGCCGATCATCTGAGGTCAGGAGTTCGGGACCGACCTGGCCAACATGGTGAAACCCCATCTCTGTTAAAACTACAAAAATTAGCTGGCATTGGTGGCGGGTGCCTGTAATCCCAGCTACTCAGGAGGCTGAGGCAGGAGAATCACTTGATCCTGGGAGGCGAGGGTTGCAGTGAGCCGAGATCATGCCACTGCACTGTGCAGTTTGAGACTGTCTCAAAAGAAAAAAAGAGTTTATCCTTTTTGTTACTAACAATCCAAGTACACTCTTCTAGTTAGTTTTAAATATAAATTTACTAGTGAGTATAGTCACCTCATTGTGCAATCAAATAATGTGTCTTTTATTTTATTTATTTATTTTTTAAACTCATCAACCATCCCTACATTCCCCTCTTCCAGCCTCTGGTAACTATCCTTCTACTCTCTGTGTACATGAGTTCAATTGTTTTGACTTTCAGATCCCACAAATAAGTGAGAACATATCTCTGTCTTTCTGTGCTTGGCTTATTTCCCTTAACATAATAATCTCCAGTTCCATCTTTGTCATTGCAAATGCCAGGATCTCATCCTCTCCTGTGTAATCTGGGGACGGTATTTCAAACGCACTTAAAATAGTGCTTCAGCATCCTCAATGCCATATAAGTGCTGCTGTGGTCACTGTGTTAGAAAAGTGCCTGGTAAATTATGCTCTATGAATGCGAGGTCTGTGGATTGCTCCCAAGAGAGTGAAGACCCACAAATGTACATGAGAGGTGGGAGCATTTGCGATCATAGGCTCAGATGAGTTTATAGGATAGAAAGCAGATTGCAGGTAATATAAAAATCAGTGGAAGACCAGTGAGAAATGATTAGGGAATTTAGGTGACATTTTTAAAAAAAATGCATTTGGTGAAAGAAAGCAAAGAAACTCTGGCACAACTCAGAATGCAGCTGACAGACCATCTAAGGAAATGTAGCTAACAGCAGCGGCAGCATGGGGGGCGCCTGAGCAGACCTCCCTGTGCCCCGCCCTGAGCTCTCCACACCTTCCTGAATGCTGGCAGCACCTGACAAAGGGAGCAATGGGTGGGGCTATTTCTATTTGACACATAAGAAAACGATTGCTGACAAATAACTTGCCCAAGCTGACACGGCGGCTGTAGAGTGTAGATTTGAACCCAGGTTGATTGTTTTCCAAAACCCTACTTCGTAACTTCTAAGATAGAGTAGAAAATATTTTCATTCCCCGTCTCTACTAAAAATACAAAAATTAGCCTGTAAGCCCAGCTACTCGGGAGACTGAGGTGAGAGAATCGCTTGAACCCGGGAGGCAGAGGTTGCAGTGAGCCGAGATCGTGCCATTGCACTGCAGCTGGGGTGGCAGAGTCAGACTCTGTCTCAAAAAAAAAAAAAAAAAAAAAAGTCCAAGTCCTTCACATGGATGACAGAGCCCTGCAGTTTCCAAGGTTATCATCCATCTGTTGCTTCATACCCTATATCCCCAATTCCCTGGAGCTTTTTTTGTCTCTCAGACACCAAATATCCTCTGTGTGTCACCAGGTCCGATCGCCGTGTTACGGGTAACTTAAGGTCTGTAACTCTGCTAAACTACAGACTCCACAGGGACAAGAGACCAGACCAGGTTTTTGCTTTTCCTTGGTGTTTATATCATGCCTGATACTTGGCAGTTACTTCAAAAAAATGAGGTGAACGAGTAAATTCCACACCACGTTCAGGACCAGTGTCTATTTTGCCAAATCATGCGTCGTAATTGAGGTTGTAGCCAATGGCGTTAAGAATGCTCACACCCTATTGTGGAGTTTGCACCCATGGCCGCCCCTTTGGCATCAAGCTCTGACTCCAGCTGTGATCACCTGCCATTCTCAAGCTGCCATCTGACCCCTGCCCCTCCACGACCTCTCAGAGCATAGCTTCCCCTTGGATGAAGGGGGGTGAGGAGAGGAGTCAGAGGTGAAGGCTAAAGAATGTGGAGGGTGTTGAATGCACACCAGCCCCTGACATTTCAGCTTGTTATGTGGCTGTGGTAAGCATTTGGAATCAGCTCTATCAATTATTTAAGTCTCATAATTCAGTCCATAGTAAAGATTTATTGCAACAAACTGAAAAACAAAGTACAGACACAAAGGAAACAGAACGTGGGTTCTGCTGTGAGTTACACAGTACATAAATTTGTCATGTCCGTGGGAGTAAAAGAAAGAGAAGTAGGTTATTTTTAAAATACTGAAGGGTTTCTGAAGGAGATAATTCAGCTCTGAGTTTGTGTGTACATGTGTATGTATGTGTGTATGTGTGTATATAGTATAATACATGTGTGTATGTGTATGATATGTGTGTATGTGTGCATATGTGTAATGCGTGTATGCACACGCATCTGTGTATGCATGCACGTGTCTGTATAACGTATGTGTGTATAATACGTGTGTGTATGCATGTGTATGTATAATTCATGCATTACACACATGTACAGGTGTATAATACGTGTATGCATCTGTGTGTATACATGTTTATGCATATGTGTATATGTGTGTATGCACGCACGTGTATATAATGTGTGTATGTGTGTGTATACTACTTGTGTGTGTGCATGTGTGTGGATGTGTGTCATGTATGTGTGCATGTCTGTATAACGTGTGTGTGCATGTGTGTATAATACATACGTGTATGCATGTGTATGTTTCAGGGTTTCCTTGCATTCCATTTTCTATTTAGAAACAGGCATTTTCTTCTCCCCTAGGCATTAAGGCCTTCTTGGCTCAAAATTCTCACAAAGCCTGGATACATTACAATTTTTACACTTTTAGTTAGTAGTTTATGGCCATTGGTTGGTCTGTCAAGAGCACGGAGTCATCTGCTTATTATACCATCTTGGGTGGAATGGAATGAGTTTGTATTCAGAAACACCTGGATGTAGATTACAATTCCATCTCTCACCATCTGTGAGATTTTGAGCACAGCTCCAGAATGCTGTCAGCCTTAGTTTTCTCATCTTTGAAATGGGAAGAATAAGCGTCCATAGCTCATCAAGCAAGTGTCCATTGGAATTATCTCTAGAAATTTCCTCGCCCATGGAGGCTTAATGCATGATGGTTTTATCTTGTGCTGTCCTTCAACTTTTACCTGAATGAAGTACATCGTACTTACATATTTGAAGTACAGAAACCTTTTCATTGCAAGAGGAAACCAAAAGCAGGCAGGAGCATTTTGTTAGTAAATAATACTACGGCCGTGTCCAGGTGTGAAGTTAACAATGAGAGAGATTTTTTTGCCTATGTTCTGACCATAACCATTTGAACTGTGTTTAGTCTTAATAGCTGGGTGGCCTTGAACAAGGTTAGTTTGCCTTTCTCTGCTTCTGTTTCCTTATTTATAATATGAGGATGCTCAGAGCATCAACTTCTAGGGTTGTTGGGAGGATTAAATGAGTTAATACTCATAAAATGCTTAGAACAGTTCCTGGCACATGTAAGAAAGGCTTATCTGAGTTTCTCTTTTGTTATTGCTATTGGTGGTGGTGGTGTTATTGTTCACGTTCTTATGCTGAGCCTGTGTGGTGAATTGGAATGTATCTGTGAATAATTCACTTGCTATTTAAGCACATTCAAACATCCCATCATAAAATTCAAATTCAATATGTCTATTTTTCTGTAGTTCATCCACCAATATCCTGTTCCAAGTTGCCATCATCTTCCCCTGGAGCTACTGCAAAATCCTTTATGGATCCTTCTGTAACCTCCATCCATCCTCCCATCAAGGAAAAAGGTTTTAAAGCATGTAATCATGCTACCACTCTCCCCTCTCCCACTTCAAACTGTTCATTCGTTTCCCGTTGCTGTTAGGATGAAAGCAAACACGTCTGCATGGCCTTGGATGGTCTGGCACTGCCCTTCTCTCAACACTCAACTGCTTCTCCCCTTACTATTATTTCATAGCCTTTTTAGTCTTTTCAGTTCTAGCAATGTGCTAAGAGTCACAGCAAATGCTATTCCCTCTGCCTGGAATTCTACCCTTTTTGACCTCATCCCACCAACATCACTATTCGTTCTTCTGGTCTCAGAATCAGTATTGCCTTCTCCATGATGCCGTTCCTATCTTTCGTGTAAACTGGGATCTTCTGTCTACGCCTAATGATCCTCTCCTCTTCCTTCACAGCACACAATGCCATTCGTAATATTCCACTTAACATGTTATGGTTGTTGAGTGTTGGTCTTCATGTGAGCTCCATGAAATGCAGGAAGCTACATATGTCTTGTTAACTGCTACATCCCCAGCATTTTGCACGTGGTAAATGCTATGAAAACATTTGTAGAAGGCGTGAATGCCATTTAAGATGTTCCCATAATGTTCATTAGAACTAGAAAGACTTCCTGGTATTCCTCCCATTCACTGACATTATGTACAGCTGGGTGCTGTGTTCACAGCTTGGCCACTGTATACTTCTCAGTTGTGCCTCTCACCTTGTATTGTAAATTTCCTGTTGACAGGCTTTGTGTTCCCCTTTAGACTGTCTCTTTCATGTCTCCCATCCTAGTGTCTAACATAGGTATTCAATAAATATGTACAGAGGGAAGATAAGAAAGAGAAGAAAGATCAGACTTCGGTCCAGTGAGGACAGAATCGCTTATTCACCTCCTCTGTCTAAGCCTGTCCCTCTCCCTGGGCTCATTTTAGCAACACTGTAAGTCAAGAGAAGTTTCAACCTGGAAATGCCCCACCTAGCAAGGCCAGGGATGCAAAATCAAGAGAGTGAACAGGACGTTCCTACTACCAGAGTCCAAGAGGTCAAAGGGTGCCTGGCCTGGGTCTGCCCCTACAACTCTTCCTTAGCCCATGACTTTCGACCCAGAATGACAGCAAGTTCATGTCTAGTTAAGCAAATCCAGAGAAGACTTTTGTTTATGTAATGGAATGCTCAACTTCTCAATTATGCTATGAGAGGCTGAGGGGGAAAAATAGACATTTTTGCAAAATCTGTTTCTGGCAACCTTCAATAAGCTAAAACAGTTGAGCATACAGAATTTTCTCTTGTTTCTGCAAAGAGATATTTTGTTACATGGAAGCTCATTTGCTTATTTGAAGTAAATACTGCTTCAGACCCAGTAGAGATTAACACTCATGGATGAGATGGATTGAGAAGGAAGAGACATAATACTTCACTGTTATATTTACTGTGTTAAATATAAAGTGGGAATTGATGAAAAATGTTCTGGAGTTCCCCGTGCGAGCCTAAGTGATGAACTGGGGTTTATTTGCCATCTGGCTTTTAAGCAGGGATTTTTTTTCATGTCATAAAAATGGCACCTTCAGAACTATTGCGTTACAGACATCTGTTTATCAGACCTTTGCCTGAATGAATTATTCAGAATGTGCTTAAGGTTGTACTTTACCTGACATATGGAAATATAAAGTTGCATACTAGATGTCGGCATATATTTGTCTACATAAAATTAGGTGTCATACTTGAAACCCGGAGTGCTGGAACTTGGTAGGTGGCGCTTTTAGTACTTGGGATATTCATTGTTCTACTTCATGTGGTTCTTGATGTCTTCATCGTGTGGAATTATATGTGACTCACAGTTTCTGTATTTAAGCCCTGTTTTTGTTTCCACTGTGTTCCTTACAAGTGAAATAGAAAGCTATTCTTAGTTGATATGGGTTTCATGGCAAAACTCTGTTAGTAATTTCAAGTTTGTCAAACAAGTGAATATCTGGAGTTATCAAGAGGAAAGTCTTCCGGGGCATAATCAGAATATCCAAGAGGAAATGGTGGTTTTGCCAGGTGCAGTGGCTCATGTTTGTAATCCCAGCACTTTGGAAGGCTGGGTGGGGGAGGATCACTTGAGGCCAGGAGTTCAAGACTAGCCTGGCCAACATGGTGATACCCTGTCCCTACTAAAAATACAAAAATCGGCCAGGTATGGTGGTGCACACCTGTAATCCCAGCTACTCAGGAGGTTCAGGAAGGATAATTGCTCGAACCCAGGAGGCAGAGGCTGTAGTGAGCTGAGATTGCGCCACTGCACTCGAGTCTGGGTGACAAGGCAAGACTCCATCTAGAAAACAAGAAACAGTGGTTTCCATACACATCAAGTTTTAAAAGAACCCTTCAACTCATCATGTCATCAGAACCAAATAAACCCTTAACATTATCCATGAGATTGTACACTGTTTTCCATCTCTTCATTTATTTATTTATAGTTTGTTTCATCAGACATTGACTAGGCTCCTACTTTATGCCAAGTATTGAAGATGTGGATTCTACTCTTTACTTGTTCGAGGCTTACAAGGGAGCAGAGAAAATGGACATAAACAAAATAGTTACACATCAGTCACCATGACTGATGTGTAACTTCAAATGAGATGAGTACTCCTGTGAAATGAAACAAGGTTTTGTGAGCATCTGTTGGAGCAACGTGACCTAGGACTTCAAGGGGGACTTCTTGGAGGAGGCGACTCTGAAGCCATCGTAAGTGACTTCACTTGTTGAAGAAGGGAAGGAGTCTTTCAGATTGCAGGACAGCCATATGCAGAGATCTGGGGACTAGAGAGCTCATGCAGCATTGCACAAGCTATTTAGAGGCCAGTGTGGCTGCAGCCAGGAGAGCTCATTTGGCCAGAAGGGCTGACCGTTCCTAGAGAGATCAGCAGTCCTTACAGCCTGGAGTAAGGAAGGCGGTGCTTATAAAACAAGAGTGATGGAAACTGTTCCACAGATTCTAACATAGAGGCCAGTTCTGTGCTCCAATTAAAATTGACGAAAGATCCCTGAAGTCTGCCATCATTGCTTATCTGTCTTTGAATTCTCTAGTGTCTAGTGGTCAGCAAGTGCTGGTAAAATAAATACATGATGTGGGGGAACCACTTTGATAGGATGTGAGCTCGGAGTGAGTTCCAGAAAGGTGCCTCACAGTCACTTATCCCAGAAACTGGTGGGGAGGTTTCAGTCAACCTGTATAAATGCCCCTGGGGAATGTCCTTTGGATGAGCAGGTGTTCTCTTTACCTAAAAAGAGATGCCTTTCAGAAAGTCTTTAAGGGCAGCGGAGCAAGCACTGGGAGGGACTAATAGGATGGCAAAAGAGAGAAGTGAGAGGCAGAGGGCTGAGGGCCTTTCAGAGCTGCTGCTGCTTAGCCAGAGGAGGGAAGCAATTGCATCCCCAACAGGCAGGCTGTAAGGGGAATGCAGCTCATTACTTGGAGAGGGTGGTGAAGCTGGGAGCAAACAGCTTCTAGATCAAACTGCGAGGGAGGATGTTTAGTAATTAAAGGAGGCTGGCACCATTTGGAGGTACAAATCTACAAATCCAAGGTTCACATCCCAGGGAGTAACCATGTGGTCACAAAACGCAGCCTACAAATGCCGCCACCTGAGGTCATACAGAGATAAGCTACCCCCATGGTGGCTGTGCAGGTACAGCAAGTCGGATGCTTTTATTCACCACCCCCACACCTAATAGTACAGTTCATTCTCAGATCATTTTTAAAGGAGAAATGAAAGCTCTGTGTCCATGTGTGTATGTAAACACCATCTTAACACATTGCATGCACTTTTGATGCACATGTGTGTTCTAGACTGTCGTTCGCAGGGCCTTTTTCTGTTGAACCTGTTCTCTGTGAGGCATGAGTGCTAGGCTTATAAAACCCATCCATCTTTAGGCCAGGTGCGCTGGCTCATGCCTGTAATCCCAGCACCTTGGAAGACCCAGGCGAGAGGATCACTTGAGGTCAGGAGTTTGAGACCAGTCTGGCCAACATGATGAAACCCCCTCTCCAATGAAAGTACAAAAATAAGCTAGGTGTCGGGGTGGGTGCCTGTAATCCCAGCTACTTGGGAGGCTGAGGCAGGAGAATTGTTTGAACCCAGGAGACGGATGTTGCAGTGAGCTGAGATCCTGCCATTGCACTCCAGGCTGGGTGACAGAGTGAGACTCTGTCTCAAAAAAAAGAAGAAGAAAGAAAAACCCATACATCTTGTACCTGAGGACTGTTTGGGGGAGCAGCTTCTTTTGCCCATCAGTTTCTCCTTGGTGTTCTCTACTCACAGGGACCCTCGCCCTGCACCTGCTGGAAAGGCCAGTTCACCTGCCCAGGCTACTTGTGTTACACAAAGCTGGAGGAGAATGAAGTCAAAGTGGCTAATTTTGTTAGAGAAGAATTGTTTTGTTCTGCGTTGGATGAAGTTTCTCTCTATTACACTTTTCTACAAATTCCCCTGTTCCCAATTCCCTCAGACAACAAAACTACAATTTGCTGGATAAACAAAAGCAGTGGGGATGAAGCTTCCCCGGCAGCCAGTCTGTCAGAGGTGCTGTGCTTGTTAGCATGGTAAAAGAGTTAGAGGAATTTTTCAAGTTGTACAAAATTGAATTACTTAATAAACTTGGTGTTACTTTCTTCCCTGGGAGTCCGTGTTGTTAAAAAACAAAAAATCCAAAAAGACTATTTTGCAGCATTAGCATTTTACAGTTGGGCAGGGTGTTCAAACCCTTTATACTTTATCCATTTTTTTCTCAATAACACTTGTTCCTTAGTCCTTTCTTCCTAGCTAACAGTCTCTGTAACTGTTTTAAAAATAAATAAAAGAATGGCTGGCCTCAGTGGGTCATGCCTGTAATCCTAGAACTTTGGGAGGCAGAGGCAGGTGCATCCCCTGAGGTTGGGAGTTCGAGACTAGCCAGGCCAACAAGGCAAAACCCCACCTCTACTAAAAATACAAAAATTAACTGAGCATGGTGGCACACTCCTATAATCCCAGCTACTTTGGAGTCTGAGGCAGGAGAATGGCTTGAACCCGGGAGGCATAGGTTGCAGTGAGCTGAGATCTTGCCACTGCACTCTAGCCTAGGTGACAGAGTTAGACTCCATCTCAAAAAAAAAAAAAAAAAAGTGTAGATGTTTGGTTACCCTTTCAAATCATCTAGCTAGTAGGTTGGACTTTGTGTTTATTCAAATTTTCCCCCTTTAGCAACATTGCCCCCACCATCACCACCAAAAGGGGGAAAAAAAAACAACAGGTTAATCATCTCTATTAGAAAGAATTTCTCAAATGCCTGAGGCAAGTTTGCATGCCATGGATGGAAATGGTATTTTCAGCTGACAGACTGAACTGGTCCTGCATAGGAAACCTGCTGCCTTGGCACAGTGGTATTAGTGGCTGAGGGCTGTATGTTTATTCCCTGGCTCTCTGCTGATCCCTGGAAGCAAAATGAGTGTCCACAGGCTTTCTCTGTAGTGACACCGACTTCCTTCTGCCCTTGTGTTTCCAAGGTGAGCTTTGTTAGATACCAGGCTGCAGGGTCCTTCTGCAGCATTCTGAAGAAATCCTGTTCCTTCCTCTGGTTGGGAAAAGTGCCCAGTAGAATCAGGAACAGTGAGCTCAACTCCACCTGATACTTTGTCTTGGATGGAACGCTTTGCTTTATTGTTAAAAAAATAATAATAATGTCTCACTTAGGGCTGCAAGCAGTGTTGATGTATTCAATAGCACATTGGAGAAAACGTCGAAGCAGATTTGCAGAAGGTGCCCATCCTGTGGGCAACCCCAAAAAGCAATTTATTAGCCCCCCCCAAAATATACATTGTCATGTGGAGCGGAAGGATTAAATATTTATGTCTGTTGGCTGGGGTAATAAAATTGTATTGAATTATGTCTCAGGCACTAGCTAATGATTGTTGAAAACTCGGTAATAACACTGAAACTCATAAAAAATACGGGATAAACAATGCTGGAAGAAAATTATGGGAAAATAGCCTCTGGCCTGTGGAAATGGGACTTTATTTTGAAATAATTTGAAATAAGAGTGTATGTATAAAAAAAAACAAGTGAGTTTATATAACCACACTCTAATCTCCAGAAACTTTTCTTTGCAGTTTTGTTCTTTGTTAAGTTAAAAACAAGGGCTACACCAGTAGTGTTTGCAGTAAATCCTGATAGGCTTCGATTTCCTTGAGGACAAGAACAGCCCTTTGCTCATCTCTGAACTCTTGGCACTTTACAGAGAGCCTAGTTCAGAGCAGACTGGGTGCTCCATAAATATTTGCAGATTTTTTTTTTTTTTTTTTTTTGTGACAGAGTCTCGCTCTGTTGCTGAGGCTGGAGTACAGTGGCGCAATTTCAGACCACTGCAACCTCTGCCTCCTGGGTTCAAGCAATTATCCTGCCTCAGCTGGGATTGCAGGCACCTGCCACCCCGCCTGGCTACTTTTTTGTATTTTTTAGTAGAGACGGGGTTTCACCATGTTGGCCAGGCTGGTCTCGAATTCCTGACCTTAAGTGATCAGCCCACCTCAGCCTCCCAAAGTGCTAGGATTCCAGGCATGAGCCACCGTACCCAGCTTGCAGAACTAAATTTAAAACATAATAGTTGTTTATCATCTCCATGTCATCTCCGTATTCCAAGGATTCTCAACCAGAGTGATTTTTGTTCCGCAGTAGGCATGTCACAATGTCTGTAGACATTTTTGTGTTTTAGAACTTGGCAGGGGAGTATGTCCCCCTGGCATTCATAGGGCAGGGGCCGGGGATGTTGTTAAATATCCTACGGTGCACAGGATGGCCCCCGAAGCCAAGCCTTTGTAGTGCTGACAATGAGAATCATCTTTACCGATGTGTCTCCTTCAGTATTCCCAGTGTCCAGGGCTTCACTCAGAGAAACAGTGCATTGAGCTGTCCTTGAGAGAATGGCGGTATCCATGTATTGGTTTTCTAGGGCTGCTTTCAGAAAGAACTAAAGACTTGGTGGTTTCAATAACAGGAATTGATCATCTTATGTTCTGAAGTCTAGAAGTCTGAGATCAAGATGCCAGCAGGGCTGGTTCCTTCTGAAAACTGGGAGAGAGAATCTGTCCTATGCCTCTCTCTTAGCTTCTGTTCTTGTTTGCTTGTTTTTGTTTCTGTTTTTGTTTTTGATAGAGTTTCACTCTTGTTGCCCAGGCTGGAGTGCAGTGGCACGATCTTGGCTCACTGCACCCTCTGCCTCCTGGGTTCAAGCGATTCTCCTGGCTCAGCCTCCTGAGTAGCTGGGATTACAGGCATGCACCACCATGTTTGGCTTATTTTTTTTTTTTGCATTTTTAGTAGAGATAGGGTTTCACCATGTTGGCCAGGCTGATTTCAAACTCCTGATCTCAGGTGAACCACCTGTCTCGGCCTCCCAAAATGCTGGGATTACAGGCATGAGCCACCATGTCCGGCCAACTTCTGTGGTTGGCTGGAAGTCATGGGTGCTCCTTGCTTTTAGATACATCACCTGAATCTCCACCTGCATGTTTACATAGAGTTCTCCCCTTAAGCATGGATGTCTCTATGTGTCTGTTTTCCCCAACATGGTCATATTGGATTACAGCCTATCCGAATCATCTTTACTTGCTCTTCTGCAAAGACCCTATTTCCAATAGGTCACATTCACAGCTACTGGGGTTTAGGACATCCACATGTTTTGGGGGGAACCAATTCGGCTCCTAACAGTCTACTTCTCTGCATCCCTGCAGTTCAGATCTGTTATCTCTGCTCAGCATTGCATTGCCTAAGATCTGGCATCTCATCTTCCCTCTTCCAGCCTTTCTGGTGTCCTCTCCTGCAGCTCCAGGCAGTCCCTCACCACCAGCCTCTGACCATGCCTTGGGCCTGTCTTGTTCATCCAAGTGACTCTGCCTTTGCACTCTTCTAACCCCGATGTGGGTCTGTCTGCCTGCCTGCCTTTTCCTTCCTCCCAGGAACCTTTGACTTTTCCACTGATACCTGTGGCCTCTAGTTTGACCTCTTCTAGACTTTCTCCCCGGCATGCCTAATCCTCTAGAAGATATTTCCAGGTTATAGCAGACAACTCACTTATCAGGTTCACCTCCCAAACTACTTTTCACAGTGCTGAGCATGTCTTATGCATGTGCCTGGCACAGTGCTGAACCCCCACGAGTTACATAGGAATGGTTTATGAATCCTATCCTATTTCTTCCAGAATATGGCCCTCTGATTATCCATGCAGGCTCCAGTTGGGATGAGGAGGGCAGGCTCCAGGGTCAGAATGCCTTGTCCTCAATCCTTGTTCACCTCATTGACTCGCTGTGCAATCTGGGACCAAGTGCTTACACTCTCTCTGCCCAGTTATCTGATTGATAAATGGAGGTGAGGTAGTGCCGGCCTCACAGGGCTACTCTGGGGACTAAATTAGTTTATACAATAATTTTGAACAATGCTAGGCACATCCTAAGCATTCATGACTGCAGCTGCTGGAATAATTTGGCATAATCTGTGCTTCCCACCAACACACTGTCTCTGGGGGCTCCGTTCTTCCTCTTCTGAACATGCTTAGAGTTCCGTTTCTGTAGGAGGTTCTTATTGTTGCTATAACAAATGATCACCAATTTAGGGGTAACTTAAAACAACACAAATGTATTTTCTTGCAGTTCTGGAGGTCAGAAATCCAAAATGGGTCTTATTGGAGTAAAATCAAAGGTCAGCAGTGTTGCATTTCTTCTGGAGGTTTTATGGGAGAATGTAGTTGCTTCCCTTTGCCGGTTTCTAGAGGCCACCCATATTACATGGTTCACGGCTCTTTTCATCTTCAAAGCCAGCAGTGTGGCCTTCAGACTCCAGCCCCGGCTTCCAGCATCACAAACCTCCTTCTCTGGTCTTCCTCTTTTAAGGAACTTTGTGATTACTTTGGGTCCACCTGGATAATCCTGGAAACTCTTCCATTTCAAGATCCTTAATTACATCTGCCAAGGTTCTTTTGCCAGGCAAGGTGAAGTATTCACAAGTTTCAGAGATTAGGATGCAGGCATCTTTAGCAGGGGACAAGATTCTGTCTATCACACTCTCTAAAGGCGTTCCACCTGTGTGATGGCTTTATCTCCAGCAAACATACGTTCACATTCAGGCTCGGCTACCTAGAAGCGTGGGACATGTAATCTCCCCAAGCCTGTTCTCTCTCTTACAAAATGAGACAAAGAAATTATCAAGTGAGGATAAAGGGGTCGGAATCCTATGTGCCTAACACATGGTACATGCGTGCTAACTTTTGGCCCTCACAATGACTGTTGTTGGTTTCGTTTTTATTGGTGTTATTTTCTCCCAAGTGTGGTTCTTCCCTTATTACCTGCAGTCATCTGTCTTCTGTTGATCTAAAGCTGGACCGCCGAAAACCTTGGAGCGTGCAAAGAGACTGGGCATTCTAGCGGGGCTTTGATGGAACTCTAGGAAGGAGAAAAAGCAGACTCAAGCAGAAAATGGGAAAAGAGAAATCCTAAGAGGAGTCTCATGAGATGATTACTTCACATTTGCAGTTCAGGCATTTTCTCCATACTTCCAGAATCATGTTGGGAGTTGGACACAGAGAATCTTTTGAGGAGCAAAGAGAGTGAGTGTCTTTTCCACTCTCAGTCCCCACACTCATCTTCCTATTCCCCTTCCACACACACAGAGGAGAGCTTTATCTCAGGAATTCTGTACCCAGGTTCAGTGCTGGAGTAAAATCAAGGACTTGGCTCTGTGCCTGACTGGGTGATTCCCCACTTGTGTTAATCACTAAATCAACCCAATTGCATTTTCTTGTAGTTCTGGAGGTCAGAAGTCCAAAGCAGCCCCTACTGGGGTAAAATCGAAGCCTCAGCAGGGCTGCGTTTCTTCTGCAGGTTTCATGGGAGAAGGCAGTTTCCGGTCTTTGCCGGTTTCTAGAGGCCACCTGGATTACGAGGCTCATGGCCCTTCTCAGCTTCGAAGCCAGCAATGTGACTCTAAAGCAACATCTTTTCCTAAAGTAGGGGACAGGAGGCCTGGAAAGATAACACAGCAAAACCATCAGATCCCACATCTCAAAATGAGAAGGTTGTTTCCTTTTCAGTTGACTTTGCTGTATCTAAGCTTATATCCAGAAGAATACCTCCATTCGCTGCTAGTCTTTATACCTTTGCATTCCTTGCTAATCTCTGTCAGTAAAGAAGAAAGGAGGGTCAGGCGCAGTGGCTCACACCTGTAATCCCAGCACTTTGGGAGGCTGAGGCAGGCGGATCACTTGAGGTCAGGAGTTTGAGATAAGCCTGGTCAACATGGTGAAACCCCGTCTCTACCAAAAATACAAAAATGAGTCGAGCGTGGTGGAGGGCGCCTGTAATCCCAGCTACTCTGGAGGCTGAGGCAGGATAATCGCTTGAACCCGGGAGGCAGAAGTTGTAGTGAGCCGAAATCGCACCATTGCACTCCAACCTGGGCAACAAAAGTAAAATTCTGTCTCAAAAAAAAAAAGGAAACTGAAGACTTGAACCTTGGGTAGTGCGTTAGTTTCCCAGGGCTGCTGTAACAAAGTTCCACAAACTAGGGGGCTTCAGCAACAGAAATGTATTGCCTGACACATGCGGAGGCCAGAAGTCCAAGATCAGGGTGTCAGCAGGGTTGGTTTCTTCTAAGGGCTGGAAGGAGGAATCTGTCCCATGCCTCTCCCTGTGGTTGGTGGCAACGCATGGTGCTGCTTAGGTTTCAGCTCTGTCAGTGTGATCTCTGCCTTCATCTGCATATGTTCTCCCTATAAGCATGTCTGTCTCCATGTCCAAATTTCCCCCTTTCATGATGACATCAGTCATAATGAACTATGACCCATAATGACTTAATTTTGTTATGTCTGTAAAGACCCTGCTTCCAAATCAGGTCTCATTCACAGGTCCTAAGGGGTTGGGCTTCAACATCTTTTGGTGGGAACAAAGTTCAATCCATAGCAGACAGGCAATTCTTTTTACCTGCTATTTAACAACACTTTTATTTGTATTGTGTTTATTTTACCATGCATACCTACAGCAAATAATTTTGTTTCCACTTACAGAAGAGATCTATGTTTTCTTCTTTTTCAATAAATGAATTTACTTTTGAAAAATCTCAGTAAAGTGATTTTAAGAAAGTCGTTGACTATATCATAGTACAGGTGGTCTTCAGATATCGCCAAATATAGAAGATACAGTGTAAGATTTGGGCAATACTTGGTTCACCAATCCTTTGAGGCTTGGGAGTAGAAAGAACAAGAATAAAGACGTTAAGTAGAGTGAGATGCATTCTTCAAAGATTCCTTTTTGTGGGCCATTTCTTTGAGAGAGAAATTTTCTTTCTGTGAATAAATGTGCTGTTGCTTTTTTTAGCTCTATCTTTTATCCTTACTAATATTTCACAACTTTACGTTTGAGTTCTATTTCCATGCCATGCAGAATGAGGTAAATAATCTGAAACTTAAATTCCCATGTGGAATAATTTCTCTATTGTGGAGTTTCTCAAACTTGAGGGCGCGTCAGAAGCCCCTGCTGGCATTATTAAAAGGCAGGTTGCTGCGCTCACCCCCAGATTTTCTGACCCTATAGCTCTGGGGCGGAGCTCTGTAATTTACACTTCTAGAAAGTTCCCAGGTGATGTGGATCTCAGAGTGGGGAGGGTATATTTTGCGGACCATGGGGATGCTGAAATGAGGTGTCTGTTCTCTGTGCATAAAGATTTTTCAGGATCCTTTCGAGCCCTGTGGCTCAGATAGATCAGATTGAAGCATTCTGGGTGGGCTAAGATAACTATACTAAAGACCTTCTGAGATTTAGGCTTAAATTCTTTTGTCTTTGTTTCTTTTACTTTTTCTTTCTTTTTTATTTATTTATTTATTTATTTATTTTTTCAAGGTCTCACTGTGTCATCCAGGTTGGAGTACAGTGGCATGATCACAGCTCACTGTAGCACCCCAATCTCCTGGGCTCAAGCAAGCCTCCTACCTCAGCCTCCTGAGTAGCTGGGACTGAAGGCACATGCCACCACACCTGCCTGCGTATTTTTTTTTTTTTTTTTAAGACAGTCTTTGTCCCACTATGTTGCCCAGGCTGGACTCGAACTCCTCCGCTCAAGCAATCCTCCTGCCTTGACCTCCCAAAGTGCTGGGATTACAGGCATGAGCCACCAAGCCCGGCCTAGAGCTTCCTGTTTTTGGTCCTCAGGGGATCTTGGGCAATATCTCGCCTCATCTGGCTCTTACCCACCGCTGTGCTTTATATTCTACTTCCTGTTTCTGCTGGGTAAGAATGGGCTTCTGACGGGTGGAAAAGAACCTGGAAAGAGGGCCCCAGGCAGGAAAACCATTACGGAAGCAATGTCTGTCCACCCACCAGGCAGCTGGGAGGCTGAACAAGACCCGTTGTTTTTTTTTTGTTTTTTCCTGTGGGTTACTTAAAAAACTTTTTTTTTTTTAATGCAAAAGCAGGGTTTCTGCAATTATTATCTGTCCATCTATTTAACTGTTATAAAGTAGCACTTTTAATTCATTTCCATATTACAGCCTGTGTCATGCTGTGCAAAACATTCAACTGGGGATAAGGAGAATGGTCCCATTTAAAACCCACTACTAACGTGTGGCCCAGGCCAAGAGCAGCTGCTGACTCTTCCTGCAAGCCGCGGTGTTGTTTGAGAATGTCTTTCCTGTCATATTCCCCACCAGACCCTGAGCACGTTGCCATCGGCCTTCCTCACACCCCCGCAACCCTCAGCGGCATCATCTGCAGTGCCCGATGCCCAGCACCGAGCCCAGTGCTTGGGGTTCAGGGTATCTTTGGAAGGAGAAGTTATAAGGCGGTAGCGTCCCCAAGACTTTCCCAGAGCAAGTCAAGCCCTGAGGCCCCCAGATTCTTTGGGCAGCAAGTTGGTCTTCAAGAAGCCCTTGGTAGACCTGGCTCCCTGCCTAGCTGGGCCAGGCTCTGTCCTCCCCGGCTTACCCTCCGAGCCAAGCATCTGGGCAGCCAGCGGTTAAGTCTATTGTGGGAAGCTATTAAGTCTGAAACACACAGTGACAGCAGGCATGCAAAACTACTTCTCAGCCCTGCATGTGGCATAATTGTATTTTCAGGGAGGGGCAATCTATTAGCAAGGTGCCGGTCTCAACTGTGTAACTTTTATAAAGGAAACGCTAAAGACCTCTTGGGGTGAAGGATATTATAATTACGGATGATTTATACTCCCCAGCTCATGTATACATTGCACTTGATGAGAATGTTCTACTTGACGTGGCCAGAAACATTAAGCAAAAAATACAGTTGCATCCTGGGTTAGAAACCCATCTTTTGTTTTATGTCTAATCTATCCAGTGCTAAAATATTTGGAATGATACCTGTGCATGCTGCTGTGAAGGAAATACGAACATAATGAGTGCATTTCTGATTTCAGACCAGATCATCATTTCCTTCTAAAATACCTCACCGAGTTTAGCATATTTATTCCTTGGTGGAATATTTGCTGCGTATTGCGGTACAAAAGCAAAAGAAAATAATCATAATTTCCGGGCTAGGAGGGACCTTAGTGATATGTCTAGTCCAGGGTGTCCTGGCTTAAATTACAGGGTCAGCTGATAAGTGTTCTACTTTTCATGATTAAGAATCTAGAAGTTAAAAGAGGAAGAGAGAAGAGAAAAGACAGTAATAAAGGAGGTACTTTTGCATTAATAAGAACACATACCTAGGTATCTCACCTCCACCTGCTACCTGAGCCACCTTTGATAAGTGAGAATCTCTCTGGACATCCGTTTTCAGCTCCAGAAGAAAACAAAAACAAAAAGCTCGTGGCCCTTCTCAGCTTCGAAGCCAGCAGTGCGACTCTAAAGCAACATCTTTTCCTAAACTAGGGGAGAGGAGGCCTGGGAAGATAACACAGTAAAACCATCAGATCCCACATCTCAAAATGAAGAGGTTGTTTCCTTTTCAGTTGACTTTGCTATATCTAAGCTTATATCCAGAAGAATGCCTCCGTTTGGTGCTAGTCTTTATACCTTTGCATTCCTTGCTAATCTTTGTCAGTAAAGAGGAAAGGAGGGTCAGGCGCAGTGGCTCACACCTGTAATCCCAGCACTGATTTCTTTAAAAAAGGGATTTAGGGCTTGATCCCAAAAACAGGGATCAAGGCCAGGAGCAGTGGCTCATGCCTGTAATTCCAGCACTTTGAGAGGCTGAGGCAGGAGGATTGCTTGAGGCCACGAGTTCAAGATCAGCCTGGGCAACATAGCAAGACCCCACCTGTACAAATTAGCTAAAAATTAACCTGGCATGGTGGTGTGCACCTGTAGTCCCAGCTACTTTGAAGGCTGAAGCAAGGAGGCAGAAGCAACAAGATCACTGAAGCCCAGGAGTTGAAGGCCGCACTGAGCCAAGATCGCAACGTTGTACTCCAAGCTGGGCAACAGAGCAAGACCCTCCCAAAAACAAAACAAAACACAGATGGATAGGATTGAGCCAGCCCTCACTCACATAACTGTTAGAGCAGTAAATCGGATAGTGCATGCATACTATTATTATTACAGCAGTATTGCCAGGCGGCAAGCAGTCCCAGGGTGGTGTAAGCCGGCTTTGCTCATCCATAGATGAAGGCTGCAGAACTTTCCTCAGTTGACTAATGTGTCAACTGCGTGCTGAGAACTGGCCCGCGGTCCTCCAGCTAATTAGTGGCGGAGCCGTGCTCTCCAGACTCGGGGTCAAGGCGCTGGGGCTGAGCTGCAGCTTTCATCAGACTCCCGGAGACCCACTCCCTTGTTCTCCTAGCAGCCGGATGAAGTCCGTGGTCCTCAGCATTTCTCCTAATTCCCTCAAAGAAGGGCTTGGGATTGTTTCCACTCTCTGTGTTGCAGACTAGGGAGCTAACTGTGATTCCTTTCTGCAGGGAGGAAGCTTGCTCTACAGATGAGGAAGGAAACACGCAGCTTCCCAAGCCTGTCACTTCTGAACTGTTTAATAAATCCACGTAGGCCGTTTTCTTATTTCCTTGATAACTTTAAAAAAATTATTCCTTAAACAAATGACTTCCTACTGCAGCCTAAATCTGGAATCTAAATAATAACTATTTTTTCTAAGTTCTCAGCCCTACCCACCCCTCCTTTTTTTTTTTTTTTTTTTTTTTTTTGGACACAGTGTCTTGCTCTGTCACCCAGGCTGGAGTGCAGTGCCATGATCTCAGCTCACTGCAACCTGTGCCTCTCGGGTTCAAGTGATCCTCCCGCCTCAGCCTTCCGAGTAGCTGGGAGTACAGGTGCACACCACCATGCCTGGCTAAATTTTTGTATTTGTAGTAGTCAGGGTTTCGGCATGTTGGCCAGGCTGGTCTCAATCTGCTGGCGTCAAGTGATTTATCCTCCTCAGCCTCCCAAAGTGCTGAGATTACAGACATGAGCCACTGCACCCAAACCCTAAATCCCTTTTTTAAAGAAATCAGATGTTGGGCACAGTGGTTCATGCCTGTAATCCCAGCACTTTGGGAGGCAAAGGCCGGCAGATCACTTGAGCTCCGGAGTTGGAGACCAGCCTGGGTAACATGACAAAACCTCGTCTCTACCAAAAATATAAAAATTAGCCAGGCGTGGTAGGACCCGCACCCCTGTGTTCCCAGCTACGCATGAGGCTGAGATGAAAGGATCACTTTAGCCCAGGAATTCAAGGCTACATTGACCCATGATTGTGCCACTGCACTCCAGGCTGGGTGACAGAGTGAGATTAATTCTCAAAAAAAAAAAAAAAAAATTCAGATGAAATTAACATCACTTACAATTAACCATTTTAAAGTGTACAAGCCGGGGGCGTGTGGAGCATCCGCCATGTTGTGCCATCACCGTTTCTCTCTAGTTTCGAAACATCTTCCTCACCCCAGAAGAGCACCTCCCACCCATCACATCATAATCACTCCCCTTTCCTCTCTCCCACCATTTTTGGGATAACCTCTCATCTGCTTTCTGCCTCTATGAATTTGCCTATTCTGGACGTTTCATGTAAAAGAATCCTACCAGTTGTGGTGTCTGTCTTTTTTCACTCAGCATAATGTTTTCAAGGTTCTTCCACATTATAGCTTGTGTCAGTGCTTTGTTCTTTTTGTGGGGGATGGGGGGCGGGGAGACGGGGTCTCACTCTGTCACCTACTCTGGGGTGCAGTGTCGCAGTCAGTTCACTGCAGCTTCGACCTCCAGGGCTCAAGCAATCCTCCCACCTCAGCTTCTGGAGTAGGGACTACAGGTGTGTGCCACCACCATGCACCAGGCCTGGCTAATTTTTGCTTTTGTTGTTGTTGTTGTTGTTGGGGTTTGGGGGACACAAGGTCTGTCTTTATCGTCCAGGCTGGAATGCAGTGGTACAATGTTGGCTCACCGTAAAGGCCGCCTCCCACACTCAAGTGATCCTCCCACCTCAGCCTCCCGAGTAGCTGGGAACACAGGCATGCACCACCACCTCTGCCTGATTTTTGTACTTTTTGTAGCGACAGGGTTTTGCCACGTTGCCCATGCTGCCCTCAAACACCTGGACTCAAGTGATCTGCCTGCTTTGGCCTCGCAAAGTGCTGTAATTAGAGGTGTGAGCCGCTATGCCCAGTCTTCATTCCTTTTTATATTTGAATAATTCTCATGACCTGGGCGTGTTCTGTGAAAGGGCCGTATATGCAAAGTGGTCCCCAAATGCTTAAATTGCAGAGAAACCAAAGTACAAGGCAGAAAAATCCAGTTTGACATTAAAAGGTGTTTTTCTGGGAAAACTTAGACAGCTGTCTTGAGTGGCAGAAAGACAGAGCTCCACACTGCTACTCCCGAGACCCATGGCTTATATACCTTAGGGAAAGGGCATAAGCGCTGTGTACAAGACAACTAAAGGCAACTCTCCAGGACAGGCAAGAATGATCGAAGTTGACATGTTGTTACACTAAAGACTGGAAATAAAGTGGGAATCGGGAGGCATTCACGGGGCTGGGAGTGATCGGAAGTCAATATGGCAGATTAGCATCCGAGATGGAGTCACTCTTGTTTCCACAGGTTACCACAGTTTGTTCATCTCTTGATGGACAGTTGGGTTGTTTTGACCTTTTTGCTATTGTGGCTAATGATTCTTTGGACCTCTGTGCATGGGGTGTGGATGTAGGTTTTCATTGCTCTTGAATATATCCCTAGGTGTGGAATTGCTGGGTAATGTGGTCTAATGCACCTTTGGTTAATGAAATAGATAGCATTTTAGTTTTTTTTTTTTAATTGTCATTCTACTACCATCTCCAGGACCATTAGTGGCACATATACCACAATTTAAGAAATATCATAAACCATCATGACCTACACACTTGTAAGGCCTTCCATCTTGCAACGCTATTGGCCAGTCTGGCTTGTATTTCTCTAGATGGTCATCACGACCTTTCCTGGTCATCCTTTTACCTCTCATTGGCCCCAGTTATGCCCATTCCTACTTGAAAACTCTTGCATAAGCTCTGTTTACTTCCAGCTTTTTTTCTACCACCCACTTAAATTTTTCCCATCTTTGAAGGCTGAGTTCAAACTTCGAAGTTTGAATTTGTACCTTGATCTTGTTTTTTAATTTGTTTTTGTTTTTTTGTGTGTATAAGATGGAGTCTCTCTCTCTGTTGCCCAGGCTAGAGTGCAGTGACACAATCTCCGTCCACTGCAACCTCCACCTTCCAGGTTCAAGCAATTTTCCTGCCTCAGCCTCCTAAGTAGCTAGGATTACAGATGCATGCCACCACACCAGGCTAATTTGTGTATTTTTAGTAGAGATGGGATTCACTATGTTGTTGGACAGGCTAATCTTGAACTCGGGACCTGAGGTTATCTGCCTGCGTTGGCCTCCCAAAGTGCTGAGGTTACAGGAGTCAGCCACTGTACCCAGCCTGCAAATGATTTTCTCCACAGAGTGGACTGAGTTTCTGTTCTTAATTTGTGTTTAAAATAGAAAATCTCAGTGGCCACCTTGGTCCCCACTCTCACTGCAAAGAGTCTGTCCCAGCTACTGTTAGGGACCCATTTCTAACCAGACACTGAACAGAGGATGTCACAGTTAGTGACTAACCCCATCTGGTGAAATCAGTATATGGGATTGCACATGAAATGAAGAGTTTATGAACTTGAGTGTAGCTCTATATCTTATAAAGAAATCTACAAGTGCTTTTGTCCTTGATGTGTTTCATTTGGGGAATGCATCCATTTCTGTCTCTGCCTTCTTTAAACCTGAAAGGAAGAGAGTTGGTAGAAATACTCTGCTCCAAAGGAAGATCAGTGGTAACAATGTTTGTTTTTCTAAGTGTCTCCTTCTTGTGAAATAACTTGGGAAGCTCTGACACCGGCTCCCTTCCTGCCTTCTACACCCAAGTGGGAGTTAAGATGTTCCAGATACCATTTGCTGTTTTGAAGGAGGGTGTGTGTGCTGTGTGATGAGTAGACACTTCCCCTTTGCTTCGATGGGAACCTTGGCATTCCAAGTGGACATATTTCTTATCCTCAGGACTTGTTCTCCTCCTCCATGGATCTCAGTAGCAGACCTTCAGCTGCCTCTTACAGAAGAGGGCCCTGGGGGAGACATCATCCTTTGCCAGAAATCCTGGAAAAATACCAAGAAACTGACACAAGTCAAAAGAGGGGCAATAGAGTCCTGGGTATTATCGCTTTAGGGTGTTCTTACTCAACCTGAGTCTAAGGGTAGCCTACAGGAGAGCCACTTACGAATTTGTTAAAAATGCACATTTGTGGCCAGGTGCGGTGTCTCATGCCTGTAATCCCAGCACTTTGGGAGATCGAGGTGGGTGGATCGCTTGAGGTCAGGAGTTCGAGACCAGCCTGGCCAACATGGTGAAACCCTGTCTGTGCTAAAAATGCAGAAATTAGCTGGGCATGCTAGCCTGTAGTCCCAGCTACTGGAGAAGCTGAGGCAGGAGAATCACTTGAACCTGGGATGTGGAGGTTGCAGTGAGCTGAGATTGAGATTGTACCACTGCAATCCAGCCTGCGTGACAGAGCAAGACTCCATCTCAAAAAAAAAAAAAGGAAAGACACATTTGGGGACTCCACCCCAGGCCTACCGAATGAGACCATTGGGCTTGGTGCCATTGTTTCTGAATTTTTAACAAGCTACCCGGGTGATTCTGGGGCCCACTGATATTTTTGAACTGTAGCTGTAGGAAGACTTCATACATGTGGAGTAAAACCATCTTAAATCCAATCAAATTAATTGTTAATTACATTAATGTCTGCCTGGGCCCTAATTCATAACTTTCATGTTGCAATTCCCTCCTGATATCCAGAGGCATCATTTAAAGAATAAGTAACCAGGGACATAGAAATGAATTATTTATCTTACCCAAATCTCATACTCTTCTCAGTGAAAATGTGGTTGCTTGTCACTGAGGGTCCTACCCAATGGGCATATCTGTGGTCGTTTCAGAGAAAGAAATAATTCTCTGCCCTCCGAATGCAGACAACATGAAGCAGCAGTCTCACGTTGATATTATGCTTAATAATTAATCTTGAGCATAAGAGTATGCAGGAGCATTGAGCACAAGCACTCTCGCCAATAAACAAGTATTTTCAGTGCAACACATGCAGGCTTGGCACTTACCTGATGTAAAAGATGGAGAAGAAAGTGGTGGGGGGGAGGAAAGTGGCTGTGATCTAGTTACACGGGGTCCTATTTCAAACACCGTTTCTCCATTTAATAACAACAGCTAATGATTTTTGTTTTGTTTTGTTTTTGACACAGAGTCTTGCTGAGTCATCCAGGCTGGAGTGCAGAGGCACGATCTCGGCTCACTGCAACCTCCGTTCTTGGGTTTAAGCCATTCTCCTGTCTCAGCCTCCTGAGTAGCTGGGATTACAGGCACATGCCATCATGCCTGGCTAATTTTTTGTATTTTTTTTTTTTTTTTTTGGAGATGGGGTTTCATCATCTTGGCCAGGCTGGTCTTGAACTCCTGACCTCAGCCTCCCTAAATGCTGGGCTGGGATTACAGGTGTGAGCCATGGTGGCTGGCCCAAGAGCTAATGTTTCTTGACCAATTCCTATTTATCCTGTTTACATGTATTAATTTCTCCAAATTAATTCCTCACAGTAGCCCAGGAGTTTGGGTTCTCTTATTAGCTCCATTTTGTAGACCAAAAAATAAAATAAAGCTCCCCCAAACTGAAACATAGAGCGTTTTTTTTTTTTTTTTAAGTAAATTTCTCAGCATCACACACTAATAAACAGTAGACCTGGGATTTGAACCATGAAATGCTAAGAGAGATCCAGAACCTACTATCTTAGACATTTATCTACTTCTTATGGCTTGAAATTTGTTTTAAAAGAAACCTGGTATCTTCAAACAAATATCTAGAAATTCCATCCTTTTTATTGATGGAGAGATAAAAACCCAGATTGATTCCAGATCCTTAAGACCTTGTAATCAGGACTGATATATTGTATCTTACAGATAAGGAGAAAAATTTCCAGGAGGCTGAGTGACCTGGCTAAGATCATTCTTTTTTCTTCATTATTACTATTTCAGTAGTTCTGGGAGAACAAGTGATTTTTGTTAAATGGTTAAGTGTTTAGTGGTGATTTCAGAGATTTTGGTACACTCGTCACCTGAGCAGTGTACCCTGTACCCAATGTGTAATCTTTTATCCCTTACCCCCCTCCCACTTTTCCCGTCTGAGTCCCCAGAGTCCATTACATCATTCTTATCCCTTTGCATCCTCAAAGCTTAGCTCTCCCTTATAAGACAGAACATATGATATTTGATTTTGCATTCCTGAGTTACTTCACTTAGAATAATGGCATCCAACTCCATCCAAGTTGCTGCATAGGCCACTATTTTGTTCCATTTTATGGCTGAATCATATTCCATAGTGTAGGTATATTTTCTTTATCCATTCATTGGTTGATGGGCATTTAGTTTGGTTCCTTATTTTTGCAATTGCAATTTGTGCTGCTATAAACTTATGTATGCACATGTATTTTTTCTGTGACTTATTTCCTTTGGTAGATATCCAGTAGTGGGATTGCTGGATCAAACCATAGTTCTACTCTTAGTTAAGTTCACTCTTGATATTGTCATGATACAATTTCCTCTCTTCTGCACGAAACCGGAGTCCTTTCTACTGTTTCTCTTGCTTCCTCAGCATATAAATGGCTTGTTTAAGTTGATATGAAAAAGTTAGATGTGTCCTAGACATTAAGGAAGCACCAACGTCACAGAGGCTCTTGTAATTGCCAAGGGCTACCATAACAAATGACCACCTAGCGGCAGGCTTGAAACAACAGAAATTTATTCTATTACTGTTTGGGGAACTAGAAGTCTGAAATCAAGATGTGGAGTTACTACCTCCTTCTGGAAGCTTTGAGGGAGAATACATTCCGTACCTCTTCCCTAGTTTCTGTTGGTTCCAAGCAATCATTGGCACCCGTTGACTTGTGGCTGCATCACTCCAGTCTTTACCTCCATCTGCACGTGGGCTTTCCGTCTGTCTCTGTGTGTGTCTTCTCCTCCTCTTACAAGAACACCCACCCTGAATCCAGGATGATTCCATCTTGAGATCCTTAAATTAATTACACCACCTGCAAAAGCTTTATTTCCCAGTAGGGTCACATTCACAGATATCAGGGATTAGGACTTGGACATAGATTTTTGGAGGACACTATTTGGCTAGTCTGTAATGACTATCAGAGATTGGATTCTTTAGTTACTGGATGAGTTTGCCCTTCTTTGACTGGAACACGGTATTTCAAGTGGTTGTGGTAAAGCCCACAGACTTTGGGGCTCAGCAGGTGTTGGTTTGAGCTCCTGTGCCATTCATTAGCTGTGTGACCATTGATAAGTTTCCTAAACTCCCCCAGGCTGCCATCTCTTCATTTGGGAAATGGTGATATTAATCTTAACTAAATGCACGAGTTTTCTATTCTGTGTTACAAATTACCCACACACATTTAGCAATTTAAAACAGTACAAATTTGTTTTCTCACAATGTCTATGGGTTAGAATTTTGATACAATTTAGCTGTGTCCTTTGTTTAGGCTCTCACATGACTCCAATGAACCTGTCAGGTGGGTTGTGTTCACATTTGGAGGCTCAACTGGGGATGGATATGCTTCCAAGATCACCCAGGTTGTTGGCAGAGTTTATTTACTGTGACCGTAAGTCTGAGATTGTTGGGTTCTTGCTGACTGTTGGCCAGAAGCCATGTTTACCTTCCAGGGGTTGCGTTCAGCTTTCAGAGGTCACCCATAGTTCTTTCCTACATGGCCTTTGCCATAGGTCCTCTCATAACATGGAAGCTTGCTTCTTCAAGCAGTGGAGAAAGAATAATTTATGTGTATATATATATACGTATATATACGCATACATATATATGTGTATATATATACGTATATATATGTATATATATAAATTACTTTATATATATATATATTTTTTTTTTTTTTTCCTAGGATTGCTTTCAATCAATAGACAGTATGGCAGGCAAAGGTGACGGAAAGTTATGCTGTGATAATGTTCACATATATGAACATATATATATATGTGTGTGTATTCATATGAAGATGTATGTTGTATATGCACACACACATGCACACACACATGAACATAATCACCATGTAACTTTCCATCACTTCTGCTGCACTCTATTGGTTGGAAGCAAGTCTCAGGTCTACCCATAATCAAGAGGCGGAGATTATGCAAGGGTACAAACACAGGAAGTCAGGGATCATTGACAGTCACCTTAGCATCTGTGCACCACTGAAATATTGTATGAATTAGAATATACACAGAACTAGCACAATGCCTAACACCTTGTGGCTGTTTAATGTATATAACTGCTGTTACGAACTGGCAGCTGGAATTTACTATTCAGGTTAATCACTGCTCAGATTTTAGGGTCTACAACTTTCTTCACACAGGCTGTTCCCTGTGCAACTTCAGGGGCACCTTACCCACAGGGGAGGATGTGAAATGGAGCCTGGGTGGGGGTAGGTGAAATTCAGTGGTTCTTGCTACAGTGGAGAGGTCTGAGGCATTGGCATCAATCTCAGAAGGACCTGAGCATCCTACATTGATATAAACTATAACTGATTCAGATATTGGAAAGCACTGGTTTTCGGCTCTGAGTGTTCAGTGGTAATGGCAAGTTTCGCGTGCCGCAGCCCCTTGCAAGCTCACTGAAGAACATCTGCCAGCCGGCACAGCAGTGGTTGCTGGTTTTTGCTCTCTGCAGTGAGCACTTCCAGTCTGTCTTGCCTCTTCCTGAATTTGTGGGTGGTTGCTAATCTTTTAGCTCATTTTCTTTGCTGTGTTTTTCCACATTTAAAATCTTTTATTTTCCTGCATCTGTGTTTTCATTCCCAGGAGACAGTTGGCTTTTTTTGTGTGTGTGGAGTAAATGAACGTGTGATTCTTCTACTTTGCTGACTGTTGAATGTGAAATGTGCAGCCACTTCTAAGCCAGGTGAGGGTGGAGTAAACTTAGGCCGTGTTTTGGGCCTCACTGCATCCACCACTCCAAAAATTTGAAAGCCTTCTGAAATTTTAAACACTTTTCAGTAATTTCGTTATTGTGTGGTGACTGTGAGCAATAAATCAGGAAGTCAGCATTCATCACTGGTGGATTGTGTGATGATGGTTTCACAGAGCACATCACAGTGAGCATTTCCATTGCTAGGTGTACTTCGGGAAGTCTTAAACAAGGGGTTCTGTATGTCTGTATTTCCTTTTGGCCATTTTTGATAATGACAAACCAGAACATACCCAAATCAGATGATGTAAGGTGCATTTAATACACAAACTACTTATAAATCTATAGGCAGCGTATAAGCAAACCATAGACAGCACAGTGCCCTGGTCTGTTCATACAAGAGCTGTTAGCACCCCTAAGCCCAGAGGGCAATGAGAGAAAGTGATTTCTAGAATTCCAAAGGAGATAGGAAAGCAGCTGGTCCAGTGTGAGTCTGAGAATCAATATCCTAGTCCCTCCTCCTGGTCTTCAGTTGCTTGCCTGAGCTCTCCATCAGCCCAGCCCCACAGGCTGCTAGAAGATGTGGTATCCTGGCCGGGTGCGGTGGCTCATGCCTATAATCCCAGCACTTGGGGGGACCAAGGCAGGAGGATCACCTGAGGTCAGGAGTTCAAGACCAGCCTGGCCAACATGGTGAAACCCCATCTCTACTAACAATACACAAATTAGCAGGCATGGTGGTGAACACCTATAATCCCAGCTACTCAGGAGGCTGAGGAAGGAGAATTGCTGGAAACTGGGAGGTGGAGGATGCAATGAGCCAAGATCACACCACTGCACTCCAGCCTGGGTGATGGAGCAAGACTACATCTCAAAAATAAATAAATAAAAAGATGTGGTATTCTGTTAATTATGGCTGACCATCTTCCAGGGCAGAGAGCAATGTAGAATGGGTTGGAGAGTGAATCAGCAGGGGAGCATGGAAGATGCATCAGATATACCCACACACCCTTTACTCTTTACCTCTTGACTGCCATTTTCTAGCCTTTAAAGCAGTAGAAGGCCAGCAAAGTGGTCAGGAGCACAGACATCAAAGCTTAATTAATAGTCTATCTTGGAGTCCAGTAAAGGCTTTGCCACCTTCTAGCCATGAAACTTTAGGCAAGTGACTGAACCTCTCTGAGTGTATTAGTCCATGCTGCATTGCTATAAAGAAATACCTGAAGGCCAGGTGTGGTGGCTGACAACTGTAATGCCAGCACTTTGGAGGCTGAGGCAGGCAGATCACCTGAAGTTAGGAGTTTGAGACCATCTTGGCCAACATGGTGAAACCCTGTCTCTACTAAAAATACAAAAATTAGTCAGGTGTGGTGGTGCATACCTGTAGTCCCAGCTTCTCAGGAGACTGAGGCATGACAGTCGCTTGAACCCAGGAGGTGGAGGTTGCAGTGAGCTGAGATTGTACCACTGCATTCCAGCCTGGGTGATAGCAAGACTGTCTCAAAAATAATAATAATAATAATAATAATAATAATAATAATAACAACACCTAAGACTGGGTAATTTATAAAGAAAAGGGGTTTATTTGACTCACAGTTCTGCAGGCTGTGCAGTTAGGGCTCCAGCATCTGCTCAGCTTCTGATGAGGCCTCAGGGAGCTTCAACTCATCATGGAAGGCATGTTGGGCAGGGGAGAGGAACACACAAGAGAGAGGGGAAGAGGTGCCAGCCTCCTTTAAACAACCAGATCTTGTGTGAACTAACAGAAAGAGAGCTCACTCATCGCTAAGGGAATGGCAGGCACCAAGCCATTCTTGAGGAAGCCACCCCCATAACTCAAATATTTCCCTCCAGGCCCACCTCCAACATTGGGGATCAGATTTCAACATGAGATTTAGAGAGGACACATATCTAAACTGTATCACCAAGCCTCCATTTCCTTACCTGCAAAATAATGAGGTGCAAGTACCTACCTCTTGTGCTTACTATGATGAAATATTTCTACCTGTATTCTTTTTTTTTTTTTTTTTTTTTTTGAGATGGAGTCTTGCTCTCTCGCCTAGGCTGTAGTGCAGTGGTACGATCTCAGCTCAGTGCAACCTCTGCCTCCCCAGCTCAAGCAACTGTCCTGCGTCAGCCTCCCAAGTAGCTGGGATTACAGGTGCAAATCACCGTGCCCAGCTAACTTTTGTAGAGATAGGGTTTCGTCCTGTTGGCCAGGCTGGTCTTGAACTGCTGACCTCAGATGATCCACCCACCTTGGCCTCCCAAAGCGCTGGGATTATAGGAGTGAGCCACCGCAGCCGGCCTATCCTCCTTTTTAATGCGACTAATGGATTCCACATTTATTTATTTATTTATTGTCTTATCCACCCTATGCCAAGTGAATGTAAGTTTCCAGGGCAGGGATTTTGATGTATTTTATTCACTGACATAGCTCTAGCATTAAGACTAGTTGGTGGCATAGAGGAGGCAATCCATAAATATTTGGGGACATCAATAAATAAGATAGTGGCTACAGAGGGCTTAGGGTAGGGCCTGGAATGTGTTAACAGGGTGATATTTGAGCAAGTATTTGATAGTAAATACAGCAAAGTTGATTTTAAACACCCAAACACAGGCAAGCAAAGAACGGGAAATCCCCCAGGTAGGGATGATATTTAGAAATAGGAATAAAATAAACCTGGTGAAAATACCTTTGGTGAGTTCCTTGCAAAGTTATGTGATTTAAAAAAAAAAAAAAAAATCTGTAATTACTTTTCTCTATGTAATTTTGTTTTAACATCTATTTATTTATTTACTTTTGCAATTAATTTGTTTTAGTAACCTAAACTCATTGTTAAGTCCGTAGTCCTGGAAACCGTGTCAACCCTCAGATCTCTGTCTATGCTCAAAAACCTCAATTTGCTGGCTGGGGGTGGTGGCTCATGTTAGTCCCAGCACTTTGGGAGGCCGAGGTGGGTGGATCACTTGAGGTCAGGAGTTCGAGACCAGCCTGGCCAACATGATGAAACCCTGTCTCTACTAAAAATACAAAAAATTAGCTGGGCATGGTGGTGTGCATCTGTAATCTCAGCTAATCCAGAGGCTGAGGCAGGAGACTCCTTTGAACCCGGGAGGGGGAGGTTGCAGTGAGCTGAGATCACACTCCTGTGCTGCAGGCTGGGCAACAGAGCAAGACTCCATCTCAAAGAAAAAACAAAAACAAACACCGTTATTTGGCAGTGACTGGGTACACAGAGTTGTGTAACAGGAGAGTCGCCTGCGGAAAGTACCCATTGGGATCCTCACCACACAGCAAGCCTCAGAATTTCCCCTGCTGCTGATCGGTGTTCAGATGTAGATAGTAGGTTCAGTGGGTTGATTAAGCTAATGACATTTGCAGCGGCGTTATAGGCTGCAGGCCAGGGAGAGGCTTTCTGGAAAATTGCATGGAGAAATCTCTTCTGCAGGCTCTGCCTTTGAAAGATAATGCGAGTTGCATGCTGGGGCTCTCTCCTCCCTTTGTCTTGAAGGTGCAGAAGACACAGCTTTGAGGGCTCAGTAAACATTTGTGCATGGGTAAAGGTAAAAATGCCCCTTAGCTCTTCTTCCTGTTAATTCTTTCAAGAACTGGTGAAAGAGAACACACGTCTTGGAGACTGAACTTTTAAATGCTTCTTCTGGGTCTCTTGAGTTCTTAAAAATTTTTTTTGATCTTTCTGTCCCATGCCGATACAAAATACATAAACAGCCACGTGACTCTTTTTATTTTTTCACTTAGAACGTGTACATTCTCCTAGGAGGTATTCCTGCAGGGCCTGGGTTTTGTTGTCACTGTTGGAATGCAGTTGCTCCTCCTTCCCTTACTCAGGCCTCTGCCAGCTTCTCAGCCAGCTTTGTCAAGCAATTGCTAATCCACCGCGCATTGCTATTAACCCTTCGTTACCTAAATCCACCCACCATTTTTCTTTTCCTATATCTATGGGCCTCAAGCTTGAGTATGCATTAGCTTCCCCTACAGGGTTTAATCCCCTAGAGAGTTACAGGGTCCCCACCCTCAGAAGTTCTGAATTGTTAGGTCTGGGTTGGGTTCAGGGATTTGCTTTTTTAATGAATCCCCAGGTCCTGCTGAAGCTGCCCTGCCAGTTCCCATCTCTACTAAAAATAGAAATTTGCCAGGTGTGGTGACACACACCTGTAGTCTCAGCTGCTTGGGAGGTTGAGGCACGAGAATCGTTCAAACTGGGAGGCAGAGGTTGCAGTGAGCTGAGATCACACCACTGCACTCCAGCCTAGGCAACAGAGCGAGACTCTGTCTCAAAAAAAAAAAAAAAAAAAATCTGAACGTTTTCTGTTAACAGGCTGATATCATTTTCAAAAATGTTTCCTCTCTTTCTTTCCACATGGAAGCTCCATGTGAGCCGATATTTCTTTTGTTTTGTTTTTCGTTTTTGCCTTGTTCACTGCTGTGTCCTCTGCGCCTCAAAAAGTACCTGATATTTAGTAGGGGCTTAATAGACATCTGCTGTGTGTTGAATAATAGGATGTCAACATCACCTGCTTCCCTTTGGGGGAGCAGATTTTAGGGTGCGGTAGTGAGGCTCATTATCTCTGTAAGTCAGTGCCCTATGTAAGGCCTGGAACCTAAAATCTCCAGGTCAATGTTTTTGTTCTGTTGAATTAAGCCACCACCCTGAAGAGCCAGAAGCCTAACACTGAAGGAAATAGAAAATGTGGATCTCACAACACATCATTTCAAGTGTGTACATACACTAATACCATATGCTTAACATCATCTAAAAACTAAATATAATGATATAATGGCATTGGTCATAATCTTGAAGGTAGTTGCATCTCCCTAAAGTTTCCCACTGAGCTGCTCTTCTGCTGCTGCTGGTTTCCACCCCCAGACCCCACTCCTCTAGATTTATAATTTCCGCAACTTGGGTTGAAGCCCCAGATGACTGGGAGCTGCTGCTTTGCTTTGGTTGCCTTTGGTCCCTTCAGCAGATGGCACAATTCTTAGTGTGTGTGACTGGGGTTTTCAGCTTTGGCTGCGCTTTGGCGTTGCATGGGGAGTGTTAGAAAAGATTGATGTCTGGGTACTGCCCCCAAAGGTTCTGATTTAATTGGTCTGAGGATCCCTGGGCATCCAGATTTTTAAAAGCTTACAGCCCACGTTGTGAACTATCAGATCAGGAACGAAGGGGATCTGGAGGAAGACGGGAGGGGGCGTGGGAAGAAAAGAGGAAAAGAGAGTCCTGATTTCTGGAGCCAACAAAGGGCCCTATGGGAGCAGAGGTTGTTGCAGGATAATGAAGGGGTGAGCTGGCAGCAAAGAGCTCAGGACAGGCTTGAGGAAAGAGTGTTGAACTCAGAAATAAGACTGCTTTCATGCGTTAATTATACACCCTCTTGTCTTGTCTAATCATTTATCCAGGGTAACCTTGTTGGCCCAAGGAAGCTATAAATTCCTTGGGATCAGCAGTGTGTGGGACAGTTACCCTGTAGCTCCCAAGATCTCTAGCAGCCTTGCATTCATGTGAGATTCTTCAAAAGTAGCCCTCAAATGACTGAAGAACTGTGAGGTCAGAGTGGTAAGTAAAAGACTAAAACGTCTGCCAGTCAATCACGGTTGCATATGTGTGTGTTTCATCATTTCAAATTGTTTGGTTTCTTTCCACTATGAAAACAGATATGCACACAGAAAAAGAACAATAACACACACAAAAAAATCAGCCACTTAAAACCACCACCACCACCACCACCATCATCACCACAGAAACTTAGAAATGGAGTCCAGTAGAGCATCCGTTGTCAGATATCGGGGCTTCAAGTCCCCAAAGCAGATGTCATCTCATGTCATTGGGAAGTAAAGATGTTCACGGTACGAGAGTCATTCACACACACGCATGCTTGAGTTCCAAGGGAGCAGATGTGAGCCAGTTAGGAAGACGCCAGGAAAACAGCGTGCTTGCCCCACTCCCCAGTCTAGTGTTTTATTCACGGGCCCACATTGCAACTCTTCATTACTTTATTAAACGCATCTCTTCTCCTGCACACCCTGCTACCTTCAGAGCAAACACATTCTACTCTTTGAAGCCAAGTGTGTTCTTAACTGCTTGAAGCCAAGTGTGTTCTTTATCACAGAGAAGAAGAAGATATTGCTAAGGGTTGAATTAGAGGTAGGAAACTGGGGAAGCTCTGGTAAACGGAAGAGGGCTCTGTCTTGTTTTTTTAATTCATAATGTGTATATAGGCAAGGTTAGAATCCCGGTGCACGTCACCGTTGTCAAAATGACATCTACAAGCAGTACTGATGCCTCCACCAGGTAAACAGCAGTTCCCTGGTATATATCAGAAGCGTGCTTTTCTGTATTCTAAGCAGTTTTTGACACAGTGCTTTGCTTTATTGCAAACCACAATATTTTCAGAAGGCTTAAAAATCCAGTTATGAGTGTAGCTGTGAGGGAAAAGGTCTGCATGGGGCCGGGGAAATTTAATTTTTAGCTTAAAAAAAGTACCACCAAATTCAATTTTGCTCACATTTAGGGATTCTCAGAGTTATATCCAGCTTGCGTAACTAGTGTATTAGAGAATGTGTTACTACAGGGTTATTTTTTAAACACATTTATTATTTATGAAATGCAGAGGAAAATAGTTAGAAATGATCGTTTCAGGGAATATCCTGTAGCTTTTTTTATTGTATTCAAAGAAGTTGCTCATGCTGTTTTAATTCAAACATTAAAAGTTAAATCTCTTTTCATCCTGACCTACATTTAAAAAACACTGCTTTAGTCCTTACGGAGGACAGAAGATATGTGGAAGCAAAATATCCACTGTGCATTCCTTACCCCATAGTTTGTCAGGAGTCAGAATGACTGGCAAACCTGTCCAGGAAGTAACAGGAAAAACAGAGCGAGATCTCTTTCTCTCCTTTCCACATCCTTGCTTATCCTCTCTCTCCCAAAGCAAACCAGCCCTCCTGGTTGTGCTGGTTTACTCGGCCTGCTCTTGAATGATGAGAAGCTCCATGTCAGCCCCTCAATCTGTGCTAGAGAAATAGAGAGGAGAAGAGAGATATTATCCCATCTCTGATAAGGGATTAATACTGAGGATACATTGAGAACTCCTAAAATTCAACAACAGAAAAGCAAACAAGCTGATTCAAAACCGAGCAGAGGATTTGAATAAACGTTTCTCCAAAAGATATATACAAACGGCCAATATGCACATAAGAAGACACTTAACATCACTAATCACTAGAGAAGTGCAAATCAAAGTCACTTTGAGATACCACCTCACACCCATCAGGATGGCTGTTTTTGTTATTGTTGTTGTTGAGACGGAGTCTCACTCTTTTGCCCAGGCTGGGGCACAGTGGTGTGATCTTGGCTCACTGCAACCTCTGCCGTCTGGCTTCAAGTGATTCTCCTGCCTCAACCTCCCAAGCAGCTGGGATTACAGGCACCTGCCACCATGCCTGGCTAATTTTGGTACTTTTAGTTAGAGATGGAGTTTTACCATGTTGGCCAGGCTGGTCTCAAACTCCTCACCTTAGATAATCCGCCCTCCTTGGCCTCCCAAGTTGCTGGGATTACAGGTGTTAGCCACTGTGCCTGGCCTAATTTCCCATTTTTAAAGTGGGTTTAACATCTTTTTATATGTTTATTGGCCACTTGATCCTCCCTCAGAGAGCTACATGGTTTTCTCGCTTCAGTCTATGAGCAAATGTCATCTTGTAAGAGAATGTTCTGGATCAATCTTAACTGAAATAGCATGTTCCTATCCAATACCCCTGCCCCCTCACCATAGCTGAGTCTTCTGTGTATTTGTATGTATATTCATATATATACATGTATATATATGAATATATATGTATATATATTATCCCCCCCCCCCCCCACACACACACACACGCACATATACTTATTTCCTATCTTCTTTCTGGATTGTAAATTCTTTGGATGTAGAAATCAGGTTTTGTTGGCTTGTTTTTCATTGCTCTATGCCTAACATTTAGAATAGCAGATATTGAATAAATATTTATTGATTTATATTATAAAAGTTGTGGTTTTAAGAAAAATTCAGAACACATTGGCCTTTCTTTACTAGTAATCCACTGTGTAGATATGGCATAATATTTTTAACCTATTCTCTCTACTGATGGGAATTTAGCAGTTGTTTGCTCTTTGGTGCTACCAAAAGAAATTTATCTATCTATCTATATCTCCCTATCTATCTATCTATCTATCTATCTATCTATCTATCTATCTATCTCTATACACACACACACACAAATATACATACACATATATACGTACATATATGTGTGTTTGTGTTTATATGTGCATGAACCACTAAATGCATAGTCAGCCCCTGCTGCCTTGGACAAGCATCTCTGCAGGGTATAATCTTAGAAGTAGAACCTACTACATCAATGAGGATGCTCATTTTAGGGCTGAGGACATCTTGCCAATTTGTTCACCCAAGGGCTTTATCAATTCACGCTCCTGCCACCCTACAATGGACGACAAATCCCACCCCACAACTACCACAATGCTTTGTCTTTGCCAGTTTCTATCCCTATTTGAGAGATGAGGAAACGAATGAGAGGCTCACAAACTCAAAGTCACACAGCTTCTAATTGGTGGATCTAACCCTCACTCTTGCTTGTGCAAAGTTCTTTGTGGTGGTCTGTTTCCTGTGGTCTGCCATAAACTGGGTAATTTATAAAGAAAAATAAGTTTATTCAGCTATGATTCTGGGGGTCGGGAAGTCCAAGAGCATGGCACTGGTATCTGACGAGGGCGTGGTGTAAGGCATCACATGGCAAGAGCACTTGTGAGTGGGAGGAGGCAAGGAGTGTGCAAGAGAACAAGGGGGCTGAAGTCATCCTTTTAATCAGGAATCCACTCCCAAGATAACTAACCCACTCCAGTGAAAACTAACTTACTCCTTAAGGAGCTAACTTCCTGCAACAATCCGTTCATGAGGGCAGAGCTTTCATGACTTGATCACCTTGGTTTTTGTTGTTGTTTTTGTTTTTTGAGATGGAGTCCCATCTGTCACCCAGCCTGGAGTGCAGTGGTGTGACCTCAGCTCACTGCAACCTCCACCTCCTGGGCTCTAGCGATTTCCCTGTCTTGGCCTCACAAGTAGCCGGGATTACAGGCATGCACCACCACACCTGGCTAATTTTTTTGTATTTTCAGTAGAGATGGGGTTTCACCCTGTTGGCCAGGCTGGTCTCAAACTCCTGACATCAGGTGATCCACCTGTTTCAGACTCCCTAACTGCTGGGATTATGTGCATGAGCCACCATACCCAGCCCAGATCGTCTCCTAAAGGCCTCACCTCACAATACGATTACATTGGCAATTACATTTCAACCTTGGAGGGAACATTAAAACCAAAGCACTTCTTGGTCGATTACATCCTTAGGAGGATCTGCTTCCAAGTATCTTACCCATATAGCAGGTAAGTCAGTGCTGTCTGTGGGTGGTAGGCCTCACGTCCTCTTCCCATGGGCCTGTCCACAGGCTGCCCAAACATCCAGCCCTAGGCGTCTTTCACGGAGAGTTGCACCACATACTGAAGTGCTCAGACACATTTCTCAACTTACACTAATCTCTGCTTGTTAAATTTGTTTTTGAGTTGTGTGAAATATATATAATGTAAAATTTACCATTTTAACTTTTTATTGCACAGTTTGAAGGCATTAAACATAGTCACATGGTTGTGTAACCATAGCCACTATTCATCTCTAGAACATTATTCATCTTGTAAAACTGAAATTCTGTATCCATTCAACATTAACTCCCATTCTGCCTTCCCCCAGCCCCTGGCAACCACTATTCTACTTTCCGTCTTTATGAATTTGACTGCTCTAGTATCTCATGTCAGTGGAATCATTCAGTATTTGTCTTTTTGTTACTGGTTTATTTCACTTAGCATAATATCCTTAAGGTTCATCCGTGTCATCACATGTGACAAGATTTCTTCCCTGTGTAAGGATGAATTACATTCCATTGTATGTATAAACCACATTTTTCTTATCCCTCCATCCATCGATAGACACTTGGGTTCCTTCCACGCTTCAGTTACTGTGAATGATGCTTTGAACAGGAGTGTACAATACCTTTCAGAGTCTCTGCTTTCAGTTATCTTGGGTATATAGCTGGAAGTGAAATTGATGGATCATAGGGTAATTTATTATTATTTTAGGAACCACCATACTCTTTTCCATAGCACTGCATCATTTTGCATTTCCATCAGCAGTGCACAAGGGTTCCAATTTCTCCACATCCTTGCCAACACTTACATTCAATTTTCAGAAATAATAGCCATCCTGGCCAGGTCCAGTGGCTCATGCCTGTAATCCCAGCTCTTTGGGAAGCCAAGGCAGGCAGATCACCTGAGGTCAGGAGTTTGAGACCAGCCTGACCAACATGGTGAAACTTCATCTCTACTAAAAATGCAAAAATTATCCAGGTGTGGTGGCAGGCACCTGTCATCCCAGCTACTCCGGAGGCAGAGGCAGGAGAATTGCTTGAACCCGGGAGGCAGAGGTTGCAGTGAGTCAAGATCGTACCACTGCACACTCCAGCCTGGGGGACAGCACGAGACTCCGTCTCATTAAAACAAAAGCAAATTGGAAGAATTTAAAAGGGGGTGGGGAAGAAGTATGTTCAGAACACTTTGCAAACGAGTGTTCATTTTCTAGATCCAAAATTTTCATGCAGTGTTTACCTGTCTTCATCTTAAGAAATCAATAATTGGGATTTCGTTATTTTTATCATTTTTTCAAAACAAAGTTATTGAACAACAAAATACCAGTGTTTGCGTGCTTAAAAAACAGCAACACGATATCGAAAAGCCAAAGTAGCTATCACTAAAGTTAATGATCATCCTCTCAGCCCACCAGCCAGGGGTCAGGGAGGGGACACAATTGCACACTGGGCTACAGCTGCTGTCTGAGAGGCCTTGAGGATAGGCATATGACAGGGGCATTTCAGAGGCAGTTGGCAATGCTCCTCTGCCACCCATAGTGAGACAGGGAACTTCCTGGGCTTCTGGTACAGGGTGTTCCCAACAGTATGTGCATACCCAGCTGCAGTCCCTGGTCTAGGGATTCTTGCTATAGAACTACAGAGCGATAACTTGAGTCACTGTGAAAGCAGCTCTTCAGTCAGGACTGAAGCTGCTGCACTTGGGATTTTCTTTTTCATGATGTTTTCCTTCATTTCTTTTATTGATACAGAATATTTTACATATTTATATTATAAATATGTGAGTATTTTTTACATGCAGAGAATATGTGATGATCAGTATTTGAAAGGGAGACCTGTTTTTCCATGTTTATTGCAGCACTACTTATAATAGCCAAGACATGGAATCAACCTAACTCTCTATCAGTGGGCTAATGGACAAAGAAAATGTGGTATATGTATGCCATGGAGTACTATTTGGCCATAAAAAGAAGGAATTTTTTTAAAAGAGAACAAAATCATGTCATTTGCAGCAGCATAGATGGTACTGGAGGTCACTGTGTTGTGAAATTACTCAAGCACAGGAAGACAAGTACCATATTCTCACTCATATGTGGGAGTTAAAAAATATGATCTCAAGATTTGTTTTAAAGGAAAAAGCTGTGAGGCTCTTTGCTCAATTCAGTGGATCTCAGAGGGAAAGGGGCCACGCTTTGGGTATCACTTGAAAGGTCAATTTAAGCTGGGTGCGGTGGCTCCTGCATGTAATCCCAGCACTTTGGGAGGCCGAGGCTGGCAGATGACTTGAGGTCAGGAGTTTGAGACCAGCCTGGGCAACATGGTGAAACCCTGTCTCTACCAAAAATAGAAAAAAATTAGCTTGGCATGGTGGCATTTGCCTGTGGTCCCAGCAAGTTGGGAGGCTGAGATAGGAGGATTGCTTGAGCCCAAGAGGCAGAGGTTGTTGCAGTGAGCCAAGATCATTCCACTCCACTCCAGCCTGGGTGACAGTGAGGACCCATCTTGAAAAAAAAAGAAAAAGAAAAAACAGCTTATTTAAATAACCTAATCAAGTGACCTTGAGCTATTTGCATATCTGGCCTAATTTTCTCATCATTGGAGTGAGATAATAATACATAGCTCAGAGTGTATGGTCAGAATTAGGGGAGGCAGCAGAAGTAATGTGTTTAGCATGGTTCCTGGCATGTAGCAGATGTTCAGAGTGGTGGCTTCAGATGATGTCTCCAAGTCTTTGACAGTTTCCCTTCAAAAAGTAGAGCCTCATCACCCTCCCCATGAATAGAATAGAATGTAGCAGAAGCAACACCGTGTGACTTCCAAGAGTAGATCATAAAAAGGAAATCTTTCTCTGTCTCTTCCTGTCAATTTTCTTTTGCGATAATAAATGATTATTGTTGTCTTAACCTATTACATTTCAGGGTAATTTGTCTCATGGCAGTAGATAACTCACATCTTCAGTAGTATTTGCAGTCAAAATCTGTCATCCTTGAATATTCACAAATGCATGACTTATCCCCACTGTGCATGTACACACAAGCACACACTCCCCTACATACTTTGCTGACATCTTTTTCCTAAATGTAATCTGCCTTATCCAAGGGGTGATTAGGAGGTTTGAAAATCAGTGTGGCAGCTAAGCGAGACATCTTCCTTGTTTTAATCAGAAGAATGGAAAGTGGTTTGTATAGGCAAGGTGGCCTGTCAAGCACAGAGCATGCATGTCTCTAAGGCATGCCACAGAGTTTATCCGGGGCCAGGATACCTGTGGTCTAGATCCTAGACAAGAGGGATGCTAGCCTGCACATCGGTTGCTAATGGAACCCTTGGGTTTGTGTGACTGGGGACCAATCTGTGCCGATGTGTAAATATGTCTGCTTTGCTTACGCTCAGGCAGTGATTGCATATCTGGGGGTTAATGAGCTAAGTTTGGATAATGACAAGAGGGTGTCTTGTCAATGAGCAAGAGTATTTTGCCTGCATCAGGCTGACTTCGGGCATTTCCTTAGATCTGAGGTTCGCTTTCTGCTCCAGGGGTTCAGCTCCCGTACAGTTGATGGATGCTGGTCTTAATTTGGTGTGTTGCAGTCATGGCGAGCTGTGCAAGGATATTACCTTAAGGATATTCTTTTGAATATTAAATTAGAATAAATTAAGGGATGCTGTATATTAAGCCTAAATCAGGGTTGAGTAATTGCCTTCCGTTTTATGCCTTTGTGTTTGTTGGAAATGCAGGATATTTGTTTTAATTACCAAGTTGTTGAACAAACTCTCAATGAGCATAGGCACAAACACAAACAAATAAAAACTTTTTGGTGACTTTGTGAAATGTAGATAACACCTAATTGGATGCATTTTGTTAGTGCCTCTCCTATTATCATTACTTTCTTCCTTCATCTGACATTGACTAATTGACTCCCTACTATGTAACCAGAAACATAAAATGCTCTGGGGAGGATATTAAGGGCTACATTTTTTTCATTGCTTAATTGTTTCCTGTATATGCCAGCCTAAGCACTTGACATCCCTATAAAATATTCACAGAAGCACTATAAGGTAATTATGACTATGACCCCTGTTTCACAGATACAAAACTAAGGCTGAGAGAGGATAGCATTAGATTAATATTAAAACAAAAACTCATACAGCTAGAGGTAGGGTAATTCCATACTGTATTAGTAATTCAAAGCAGATGAAATTGTTGCCTCTTGAAAGCCTATGCCCGAAACGCTTTAAAGAGGTTCTTTCCGAATGCTCAAAAAGAGTGTATTTTAAAAGCTGCTCTCTGAAATTTTTAAGATCCACCAGCCAATAATTTTAACTTTAAAATCTTATCAAAAGTGATATTTTTTTCTGAATTTTTATTCTGGAAAATTCAACTATGTCTGTAAGAAATCAAAATAGTGTAATGAATCCCTGGGTACTCAGATACCCAGATTCAACAATTGCCAACTCACAACCAACCCTGTTTCCTTTTAACCTTCATTCCCACATCCCCCAAACAACCACCCCACATGCACAATGGATCTTTTGAAGTAGATACTTTCCTTTGTTGGTATTTTAGGAAAGTCTTATTAATATAGACTTTTTTTTTTTTTTTGGAGTTTTCTACGTGTTGACCATTCAGATGTCAATGAAAAGAGTCAAACTCTGTAAAACTGTGAAGATATTTATTCTGAGTGACATATAAGTGACACAGACGTCAGGAGATCCTGAGAACACATACCCACAGTGGTCAAGGCACAGCCTAGTTTCACACATTTTAGGGAGACGTGAGGCATTAATCAAATACATGTGAGATTTACCTTGGTTTGTGGGACAACTGGAAGCAAGGGTATGGTGCGATGGGCTTCCACGTTATTGGCAATTGGTTAAAAGAGTTATTATCGATAGAAAAGAATGTCTGGGTTTAGGATAAGGGGTTGTGGAGACCGAAGTTTTATCGTGTGGTTGAAGCCTCCAGGTAGCAGGCTGCAGAGAGATTAGATTATAAATGTTTCTTATCAGACTTAAGGTCTGTATTGATGAAATGCTGGTTGGCTTTTCCTGAATTCCAAAAGGGAGGTGGGTATTATGAGTCATTCCTGTCATGGCCTGAGTCAGGTTTTCAGCCCAACTTTGGAATGGCCTAGCTGACAGGAGAGGTCCGTTTAGATGGGTGACAGGGGGGCCTTAGAATTTTATTTTTGGTTTACATAACTCTGTAGAAATGGGAGCTGACTAATTGTGATATGGATATCCCTCAGTTTCTGCTTACTTTTTAGAAGAAACTGCAATCACATTAAAAAAGGAATCTACATATAGAAATTTTGAACTATTCAAGTTCATTGTTCAAAAACAAATTTCTGGATTTATATTCCTAGTGTCGAATATAATCTGTCATTGTCCACATTAGATCATTGTGCTATAAATATCAGGTAGGTTGCAGACACAGTAATCCTGGGCAGATCTTTAGCCTTTCTATTTTTTGGTGTCATCACAAGGAAAGTGAAAATAGTGAAACCTAAGCCTATTGTTGGCAAGAAGATTAAGTGAGCACAGCACATACAGCATTACCTGGAAAATAGTAAGGGTGGGAAAAATGTAACTGTTACACTGTTGCTGTTGTTATTTTTGGTGTTCTTGCCGTCATTTTTCTTGTCTGAGAAATTTCTGAGTCTCATCCGTAATATTAATAAGGATTAAATAAGGTAAACGCCTAACATTCTAGCATTACCAGACGCTGAATTACGGTATTTTTTTTCTCTTCATTTTTTTCCCTCTGGCTATGTGTGGTGGATTTAGTTGGAATGTTTATAGGAGGACAATCTAGGTTAAAGGGCAGAAAATTGTATTTTTTGGTAGAGTTAGGGCTTTGCCATGTTGGCCAGGCTGGTCTCGAGTCACTTGAGATCAGAAGTTTGAAACCAGTTTGGCTGTCACAGTGAAACCCTGTTTGTACTAAAAATCCAAAAATTAGCTGGGCGTGGTGTCTTGTGCCTGTAATGCCAGCTACCCAGGAGGCTGAGGCAGGAGAATCACTTGAACCTGAGAGGCAGAGGTTGCAGTGAGCCGAGATTGCACCACTGCCCTCCAGCCTGGGTGACATAGCGAGACTCCATCTCAAAAAAGAAAATGGCTGTCATGGGTGAAACCCTGTCTCTACTAAAAATCCAAAAATTAGCTAGGCATGGTGGCTTGTGCCTGTAATCCCAGCTACTTAGGAGTCTGAGGCAGGAGAATCACTTGAACCTGAGAGGCAGAGGTTGCAGTGAGCCGAGATTGTATCACTGCCCTCCAGCCTGGGTGACATAGCGAGACTCCATCTCAAAAAAGAAAGCAAAATAAAAAATGGAGAATGGAGATTTTGCCCAGGAATACACTGTAACTGTTCTTGTAGTCACTTTTCTTAGAGATCTGCCTTGACATGTGATGAACTCTGGAACATCAATGCTACCATGGGTTTTGTTCTTTTCCTGTCATTGTACTCCTGAAGAAACAGTGGCCCAGAAAAATTTAGCCACTTGCCAAGGTCACACCACTAATTAATGGCATAATTGGAATTAGAACTCAGGGCAATGAAGACGAATATAATTTATTAGGTTTTGAAATTTGATATATAAAAACCATAGAGGTTTCCTCACTTCTCAAATATTGCAGACATGAGTGTAATATGAGTCATTAGTTTGGGCCAATTTTTCTTGAAATAACAATAAATTACCTAGAGTCACAAATAATGTATAACTTGGTCCAAGGTTTTAGGTAGGTTTATATGTGTGTATGTATGTGTGTGTGTGTGTGTGTGTGTATATATATATATATATGTGTGTGTGTGTGTGTATGTGTGTATATATATGTGTGTATATATATGTGTGTATATATATGTGTGTATATATATATGTGTGTGTGTATATATATGTGTGTATATATATATAGAAAGAGAGAGCTATATATGGTAGAAATCTATTTTTATCTGGGTTAATGAATGTGCTCTGCTTTGCATAGAATTTAAACAGTCTCAGAATTATTCTTTTTTTTTCTTTTTCTTTTTTTTTTTTTTGAGACAGTGTCTTCCTCTGTCACCCAGGCTGGAGTTCAGTGGGAGTGATGTCAGCTCACTGCAACCTCTGCCTCCCAAGTTCACTTGATTCTCAGGCCTTAGCCACCTGAGTAGCTATGATTATAGGCGTGTGCTACCATACCCAGCTAATTTTTGTATTTTTGGTAGAGTTGGGGCTTCACCATGTTGGCCAGGCTGGTCTGGAACTCTTGGCCTCGAGTGATCAGCCCGCCTTGACCTCCTATAGTGCTGGGATTACAGATTTCAGCCATCGTGCTGGACCAGAATTTTTCATTAAGAGGATATCATATAGCTGGTGGAAGATACATGTCAAGCCTGTTTGTAATTTACTGAGTATTGCTCAGGTTCATTCCATAAGTACATAATTTAATCACAACTCTGATTTAAATGACATAGTAGGAATGTCGTGGGTGGAATTTAAAGTTTGTATAATTTATACCATCCATAGCACTTTCAAAAGGCACAGGTCATCCTGGCTTACAGGGCAAAACCCTGTCTCTACTAAAAATACAAAAATTAGTAATCCGAGCTACTTGGGAGACTGAGGCAGGAGAATCACTTGAACCCATTAGGTGGAGGTTGCAGTGAGCCAAGATCACGCTGCTCCACTCCAGTCCGGGCAACAGAGTGAGACTCCATCTCAAAAATAAAAATAAATAAATAAATAAATAGGCACAGGTAGGTTACCTCTGGCTATCATAGGGGCTTGGGCATGAGTCCTTGTTGCTACCCGTACAGGAAGGGGATGCTGTGAGTTGCTTTGACCAAGTTAGGTTTTGGGAGATGCTTAAAAGCAAAAGCCCAAACTACATTGCCCATTTCCTCTCCTACAATTCCAGGAACTTAACAATTCAGGACCGGCTAAAGCTCCTTTAATCTTCTCTCTGTCCACACAGCAAAAATTGATGAGTGAGTGATGACAATGATGATTTAAGTAAATATTGATGAAGGGAAGAATAATTCCTTGTACTTTGAGTGAAATTCCTCTAAATCTAATTCATCCTCTCGGAGAGAAGCAAAAAATTGGTATTCAGGGACCTTATTTGTGTACTTCTTTTTTTTTTTTTTTTTTTTGAGGCAGAGTCTTACTGTGTCACCCAGGCTGGAGTGCAGTGGTGTGATCTCGGCTCACTGCAAGCTCCGCCTCCCGGGTTTACGCCATTCTCCTGCCCCAGTATCCCAAGTAGCTGGGACTATAGGTGCCCTTCAACACGTCCGGCTAATTTTTTTTTTTTTTTTTGTATTTTTAGTGGAGAAGGGGTTTCACTGTGTTAGCCAGGATGGTCTCGATCTCCTGACCTCATGATCCACCTGCCTTGGCCTCCTAAAGTGCTGGGATAACTGGCGTGAGCCACCGCATCCAGCCCCCAGCCC
>NW_026652298.1:35192227-35234771 GCF_009828535.3 Hylobates moloch | reverse complement strand
AAAAAAAAAAAAAAAAAAAAAAAAAAAAAAAAAAAAAAAAAGAATATTCACCTGTAACAATAGCTGAGTCTTGGCCAATCCCAGCAGCCGAACTTCAACCACTCATAGACTGTTAAGTGTTCAAAAACTGTGTTCAAATAAGGCGAATACTGAGCTGTAACCATTCTAGCTTTTTCTATACCTCACTACTGATTGCTACACATCACTTCCCTTTTTTCATCTATAAATTTGTTCTGTCATGAGATATCCCCAAAGCCTCTCTGAATCTGCTGGGATTCTGGGGCTGCCCAATTCGCCAACTGTTCATTGCTCAAACTCCTTTAAGTTTAATTTGGCTGAAGTTTTTATTTTAACAGGGGACAACCAACGCTGCAAAGCCTGAAACCTATGGATCAGGCCCAGGCTAGACTCTACTTAAGACCACACCCTGGCCGGGAGCGGTGGCTCTGGCCTGTAATGCCAGCACTTTGGGAAGCTGAGGTGGGTGGATTATGAGGTCAGGCGTTCAAGATCAGCCTGCCCAACACGGTGAAACCCTGTGTCTACTAAAAATACAAAAATCAGCCAGGTGTGGTGGTGGGTGACTGCAATCGTAGCTATTCAGGAGGCTGAGGCGGTAGAATTGCTTGAACCCAAGAGGCAGAGGTTGCAGTGTGCCAAGATCGTGCCGTTGCACTACAGCCTGGCAACAGAGCAAGACTCCGTATCAAAAAAAAAAGAAAAAAGAAGACCACACCCTTGCTTGGCCACTTCCCTGACTTACATAACTTCTCTTATCTCCATATAGGTGACAGTGACTTTGGATCAGAGTGATAGTAACCAGAAATGGTCACGTTCTGATATATTTTGGAGGCCTCTTAGGAAATGTGTACATTAAGAGACTGGGTCTCATCGATCTCAGGTGGAATCTTGAGCAACTGTCTAGTTTTTGTGGGGGTCTGGCCATGCATTGCAGCCTAGAAAGTACAGGAACCTGGGCTGATTTCATGGTTCAGTACATGGTTTCCTGGGCAACCTTTCTGCCCCTTGACATACATGGATGAACTTCTGTTGCCATAGTACCCTCATATGGGTGTATCTCATCTATGCCAACTAGAGAATAACCTGAGGACTGGAGGGCTTTGGGTATGATTTGTCAGAATCCAATTAGCAACTCCAGTTGACTGGTGATGGCTGATTCCTGGGTAGTTACGAATTTGCAGCTCTCAGCTATTCTGTCTGTAAGGATGAAGGTAGTCTGAAAAGTGGCTGACTGCTGAATGGAGTACTCTTTGGTCCTCCTGGGTGAAAAGGGTCATGACTTGAGCAGCTCTTATTCTTATCTTAACATTCTGAATCCCATGTTCTAATGCATTATTCAGGCTTTGTGAAGACAGAGCAGGGGCCAGCTCTGCACCCAGCATCCCTTTGCTGGGGTCACGCAGAGGTGGGGGCACAGTACATAGCGATGAGAGTATGGGGGAAGAAAGGGCTGTGACCTGAGACTGCTTAGGAAAGCAAATTGGCAGCAAAGTTCCAGCACAGCCACTTAATCTTCACATGTCCTTGGACAAGTCATGTAACCTGTGTTAGCCTATTACGATGGTGATAATGTGTACACCAGGGGTCTCAAACGCAGATGCTTACCTAGGGCCAGAGAGTTAATGTTATCAGTCACACATGGCCCATTGCTGGTCTGAACAACCTGTGCCATTTCTAGATGGCCATATAGGAATGTAGATCCAATGGTGCCAGATTTTATCATTTTAAAGAAAACATGGATATTTTGATTCTTTAAAAAAAATGGGAAATCTAATTCTCATTTTTGGAAAACACTGCGTGATCATATACAGCCAAATCTGTGACTCATGGGCCACCAGTTTTCATCTTTGATGTTTATTTTTGTGTCAGAATCTGCTGGTGCTGGCCAGGCTTGGTGGCTTACACCTGTAATCCCAGCACTTTGGGAGGCAGAGGTGGGTGGATTACCTGAGGTCAGGAGTTCAAGACCAGCCTGGCCAACATGGTAAAAACCCGTCTCTACTAAAAATACACAAATTAGCTGAGTATGGTGGCAGGCACCTGTAATCCCAGCTACTTCAGAGGCCGAAATGGGAGAATCGCCTGAACCCAGGAGGCAGAGGTTGCATTGTGCTGAGATCAAATCACTGCACTCCCCACTGGGTGACAGAGCAAGACTCTAGTCCCCCACAAAAAAGGAATCTGCTGTTGCTAACCCTAAGCCCCTGGGGGCATTTACCATTTCAAGGCATTCTGGCTCAATTTCCACAGGTGTCTTTTGGCCTGAGGTCTTTCTGGAGCCTCTGGAGCCCCCTCTGCCTACACAGATGCTTCACTGGAAACGTGAGGGAATTAAAGCACCCTTTCCCCAGCAACCTTCAATGGGTAACTCAGGATTTTCTTTATAAATAATCCAGCTTTCCTTGCCTCTCAAGTGGGATAACTCAAGATTAGGGGTTGGCAAGTGCTTTCAGTAAAGGACCAGATACAATATTTTAGGATTTGGGTGCCATATGGTCTCTGTGATAACTGCTCCACTACATCCTTGTAGTACAACAACAGCCATAGACAATAACATATGGGTGTGGCTGTGTTTCAATAAAACTTTATTTACAAAAATAGTCAGTGGGCCAGGTCTGGCCTGCTGGTCCTGTACTGGGCCTATATTGCTTATCTGTGCCATAAAGCAAGCTCTACGCTTATTGCTGGAGTTCTGTGGTGAAAATAAGCTGTTACCCGCTGTGGTAACTGGCTTGGTAGTGGGTTTTCTGCATAGCCTGCTTTCTCCTCCCTGTTTTACGTCTCCCATCCCTACTGGTGTTTTCTAAGAACCTTCTTTCATAAAAGCTTCTTGCATTTAAAACCTGTTCTCCAAGAACTTTTTTTCCTTTTTTTGAGGGGGAAGGTAGTAGGGGTCAGGGTCTGGTTCAGTCACCCAGGCTGGAGTGCGGTAGTGAGATTACAGTTCACTGCAATCTCAAACTCCTGGGCTCAAGTGATGCTTCTGCCTGAGTCTCCCAGCTAGCTAGGACTACAGACTCACTCCACTCTGCCCAACTAATTATTTTTAAAGTATTTTGCAGAGACTAGGTCTCACTGTGTTGCCCAAGGCTGGTCTCCAGTTTCTGAACCTCAAGCAATCCTCCTGCCTTGGCCTCCCCAAGTGGTGGGATTATAGGTATGAGTCACCACATCCAGCCCAGAAACCTTTCAAAAGTTGTTATTTGGCTTTAGGTTTGGGAGCCATTGGAATGTGTATTTGAATCCCAGCCTGACCAGTTTCCTAGCCATGTTGCCTTGAGCAAGTCACTTCACCTCTCTCCTTGCCTCAGGCTCCTGATCTGTAATTGAGAGAAGGTCTGTGTTCTCTCACAGAATAGTTAAGAGGATTTAATGAGATAAGGTCTGTTACACTCTTAGCACATAACCTGGCCCATGTTCAAGGTCCAATAAATCACTGGCCGTGATTGCAACCCTTTATGCGAAAGATGCAGTTTATGGCTGTCTTTTGGGAATTGGCCAAAATGATGAGTCAGAAGGTCTTATTATTTTTCTGTTTTTCACCTTGATTTTGGAGTAAGGTCACCTTTCCCACAGGTAGGGTGTGATTTAACAGTCTTTAAGAGATAACATTATGAGGACACCTGGGTGCCTGAGCCTTTTGCATCTTAATCGCTCTCTCTGGTTTCCTAAGAGAAGGAACAGATGGGAGAATGGAGACTGGCTTCAACTGGCCGTATTTCAACCGGCTGAGAACATATGTTCTTGGGAAGGATGTAGGAACACACTGAAATAGAGCGAAAAAGAGACGTGAGATGAGAGAAATCCTCCTGAAACATGAATGGACTTGGGTTCCTGTTGCCCTTCCTTGCAGCTTGCTGCCTCCTGCCTTGCGTAGAAGGAAAGCCGTTCCTGGATCCCTACAGAATGGATTTAAGTTCCGTTCTATCATTATCTCCTTGGGCAAGCTGTATGACTTCTCTGAGCCTCAGTTTCCTGAAATCTATTTATAAACATTTACTTAGGTGGCTTTCTTTTTTAGCTGTTCATCTGATTACATTTTCTCATGCTCTTTTTGGTTTTTTGGAGATGGAGTCTTGCTCTGTCGCTCAAGCTGCAGTGCAGTGGTGCAATCTTGGCTCATTGCAAAGTCCACCTCACGGGTTCAAGCCTTTCTCCTGCCTCAGCCCCCCAAGTAGCTGGGATTACAGGCTCAAGCCGCCATGCCCAGCTAATTTTTATAATTTTTTTAATAGAGACAGGCTCTCCTCATGTTGGCCAGGTTGGTCTCAAACTCCTGAACCCAAGCAGTCCGGCTACTTCCACCTCCCAAAGTGTTGGGATTACAAGTATGAGCCACCATGGCCTGGCCTACATTTTCTCATTTTCTTCTGCCGTTTGAGAAGGAGTGGAAAACAATACAAAATACAAACATGCCTTTTCAGCCAGGCATGGTGGCTCATACCTATAATCCCATCACTTTGGGAGGCTGAGGTGAGAGGATTGCTTGAGCTGAGCCATTCAAGACCAGCCTGGGCAACATTATGAGACCATATCTCAAAGAAAAACATAAAATAAAAATTTTAATTTAAAACAAACAAAATAAAGCCTGGTAATGGAAACAAACTCTAACATCTTTCTGCTACATGTCCTTTTCTTTCTTCCTTTCTTTTCTTTTCTTTTTTCTTTTTTTTTTTTTTCTGAGGCTGAGTTTTACTCTGTTGCCCAGGCTGGAGTGCAGTGTATTTCCGCTTACTACAACCTCCGCCTCCTGGGTTCAAGCGATTCTCCTGCCTCAGCTTCCCAAGTAGCTTGGACTAGAGGCGCCCACCACCATGCCCAGCTAATTTTTGATTTTAATTAGAAACAGGGTTTCACCATGTTGGCCAGACTGGTCTTGAACTGCTGAGTTCAAATGATCCGCCCGCCTCGGCCTCCCAAAGTGCTGAGATTACAGGCATGAGCCACCATGCCTGGCGTTGTGTCAGTCTTATCAGAAACTCCCTCCTCCATCATTTGACTGTGTTTTGAAATGTTCACTACTCCATTCAACAAAAAATGCCCATACAATCCAGAAGAGGAAGCATCTTTTCTGATAATTATAGCATAAATCCTAGAGAGGTGATTCGATTTGTGGCATCAGTCTTCTGTCCATCTATAAACCGATTACAGTGAACAGAGGGACAGCATCCTCTGACTGTCAATGAGGAAGGGAGAGTGGGTTATACCATCCTACGTTGTGTGGACGAGTTGGGTTGCTATGGAATGGGGTAATTTGAGACAGTTTCTCAAAGGAAGGGATTCTCGATTAAGAAAAGAAATTCGACTCTATGGAGTGTGATTTGTAAAAGGGAGAGTAAGGACAAAGCTACTGTCAAGGTTCCTTTATCCTCTGAAATGTAATTATTGATTTTTTTTAAAACATGGATAGGGATATGTAACTGATGCCTTCCCCTGCCCCCCTGAAAATCTAATGGTTAGAATAAAAGCTACAAAAGATAAATTCCAGGATATAGAAACAAGCCTTTAAGAAGCACCTTCATCAAGAGACAGGCTCGATTTCACAAAACAAACCCATAAAGGGAGAAGAAAGACATGTACCAGTTAGTTTTCAATCTTCGCTCACCTTTTGTTCCTTCCCTTCAGTGAAACAGGCTTTGTTGATGGCTTTTACTCATTCCATGGTATATTAGCTGGCTAGGGGCACCATAACAAAGTACCCCAGGCTGGGTGGCGTAAGCAATATAGATTTATTTTCTTACTTTTCTGGAGGCTGGAAATCTAAAGTTGGAGTGTTGGCGGGGTCTGTTTCTTTTCAGGCCTCTCTCCCTGGTTTACTGATGACCGTCTTTGGGGTGTGTCTTCACTTGGCCTTTTTTCTGTGCCTACGTGCGTCTTGGATATCTCTTTCTCTTTTTCTAAAAACAGCAGTCAAATTGGATTAAAGTCCCAACCTTATGATCTCCTTTGACCTTAATTACCTCCTTCTAGGTCCTACCTCCACATACAGTCACGTTAGGAGTTAAGACTTCAACTAGGAATTTTGAAGGGACGCAATTCAGTTCTGGGAATTGGTCATTTTCTTCTGAATTTTTTTTTTTGTCTATGAGCAGAACATCTCTTCACCTGGACAGAATGCAATTCCAAGCCCCTCTGTTGCTGAACTGTTCTCCCTTTAAAACTGTCTTCATCGTCTACTTAGGTAGCTCCTTACCTGAGTACAAGTTTTCTTTTTTTTTTTTTTTTTTGGTACAGAGTCTCTCTCTGTTGCCCAGGCTGGAGTGCAGTGGTGTAATCTCAGCTCACTGCAACTTCTGCCTCCTGGGTTCAAGCGATTCTCCTGCCTCAGCCTCCTGAGTAGCTGGGATTATAGGCATGCGCCACTACGCGGAGCTAATTTTTTTTTTTTTAAGTAGCCATGGGGTTTCACCATGTTGGCCAGGCTGGTCTTGAACTCCTGACCTCAAGTGATGCACCTGCCTCAGCCTCCCAAAGTCTGGGATTACAGGCATGAGCCACCGTGTCCGGCCAGCACATTCTTTGTCTTTGCAGAACCATGCTCCCCTCTGCATCTCACTGCCTCATGTACACATCCATTGCTTTATCCCATAGAATCACAGTTACTTGTGTGGACCTCTGTCCCTCTGTCCACCCACCACCCACTACCCACTACACCAGCATGCACTGAGAACAAGGTAATGATTCAGCAGTTTGGTATCCTAGTGCCTGGCACAGAGTAGATGTTTGATAAATGTTTGATGACCTGAATTGGATTGAAGCTGAACAAATAGAAATTGCATTTGGCAATTATTTCCAGGCTTAGAAATGAATGTGAGTTAGGAAACTTATTTCCATAGCATTAAGATAATATAATATATACCCAGGTGCTGTGTGCCTTACGTAGAAGCTCTAAATCTCTCTCAAGGGTACAGAAAGAGGTGAGGTTCAGGTTGAGTTGAAGAATGAAAAAAGAGTTGCTTAGAAGAACAATGCTGGGAAAGGGAGGAGATTTGGGGCCATGTAATATGGGTAGGTGACTTTCACTTAATATTGTGGCAGAATGCTCTATCACAACAGATGCTAAAGGACTACATTACCTTCCTCAGCTCTTTTTTTCTTTCTTTCTCTCTTTTTATCTCTCTCTTTCTCTCTTTTTGTTTACTTTCACTCTCTTTCTTTCTCTCATTTTTTTTGACATAGGATCTTGCTCTGTTTCTCAGGCTGGAGTGCAGTGGCATGATCACAGCTCATTGCAGTCTCAAACTCCTAGGCTCCAGCGATCCTCCCACCTCAGCCTCTCGAGTAGGTGGGACTACAGGCACATATCACCATGCCCAGCAATTTTATCTTATTTTTTGTAGAGACAGGGACTCCCTGTGTTGCCCAGGCTGATCTTAAACTCCTGGACTCAACGAATCCTCCAGCATCAGCTTCTCAAAGTGCTGGGATTACAGGTGTGAGCCAACACGCCCTGCCTAACTTTTATTTCTTAACCAGTTGAGAAAAGGCATGTGAGTGAAAGAAACGTAATACAGTCACCCATCTTTCTGAGGGGATCAGTTTCAGCTGCCTGTAGGCTGGAAACTTTAGTCATTGTCATTATTATCTTAGGGTATTCTGGCTAACTCTTCCTACCTAATAAATCAGCATAGTATAATGGCTTAAAACAATAACGTGCATTTATTTTACTTAAGAATATCATAACGGAGTCAGCTCACTTAATCAGCAGCTTTTATATAGTTACATAGTGGCTCATTCTGGGGTGGTTTTTCACTCATAAGTCTGGGCTGGGAAGACTCACAGAGTAGGAGCAGGAATATTGGGGACTCCTGAGATCTCTCTTTCTCTCCTTGTACCTTGTTCTCATCTCTCCATGTGGTTTTTTCTCAGGGTGATTTCAGGGTAGTCAGCCTTCATAAGTATAGTGTCACTTTTGCCTCATGGATTCAGTGAGTCACACACAAATGTACACCCAGGTTCAAGGAGAGACTCCACACTTCTCTCTCTTTTTTTTTTTTTTTTTCCCTTTTTTGAGATGGTGTCTTGCTCTTTCGCCCAGACTGGAGTGCGGTGGCATGATCCAGGCTCACTGCAACCTCCGCCTCCTGGGTTCAAGCGATTCTCCTGCCTCAGCCTACTGAGTAGCTGCGATTACAGGCATGCACCACCATGCCAAGCTAATTTTTGTATATTTAGTAGAGTCAGGGTTTCATCATGTTGGTCAGGCTGGTGTCGAACACCTGACTTCTTGATGGGGGCATGGCAACATTACCAAAAAGCATATTAACAGGAAAGATAATTGTGGCCACTGTTGAAAAAAATGGTTGCTCATACATGGTTGATCAGATGCATGTACCTTTATCTTTCTGAAAACAATTGCTTTCTTCCTTCATTTAATATTTCCCCACATGTGCTGTGCAGAGCACATAGTCATTGTGAAGGTTCAGTGTGGCACTCTGAGAGAGGGAATCCTTCACTGCTATCACTAAGATGAAAGAAAAAGAGTAGGACCTTTCCCTGCTACATTTCTGTAGATTTCTTGTTGTAAAAGAACAACCTTAAAGGTAAAGCTCTTGTGTGTGCAAAAAAGTATAGCTCCAGTTTTGACAAAGTAGTTAACTTAGACCTATTAGAAACTAAACTAGGTTGGGCATGGTGGTTCACACCTGTTATCCCAGCACTTTGTGAGGCCAAGGCAGGAGGATTGCTTGAGCCCAGGAGTTTGAGACCAGCCTGGGCCACCTATTAAGACCCTGCCTCTACAAACAATTAGCAGGTGTGGTCATGCATGCCTGTAGTCCCACCTACCTGGGAGGCTGAGGTGGGAGAATCGCTTGAGCCTGGGAGGTCAAGACTGCAGTGAGCCATGATCATGCCACTGAACTACAGCCTGGGCAACAGAGCAAGAGTCTGTCTCCCTCCTCCCCCCAAAAAAAGAAAAGAAAAAGAAACTAAAAAAAATTATCCTTGGTAGGGCCAGGTATGGTGGCTCATGCCTGTCAGCCCAGCACTTTGGGAATCCGAAGCGGGCGGATCACGAGGTCAGGAGTTCGAGACCAGCATGGCCAACATGGTGAAACCCCGTCTCTACTAAAATACAAAAATTAGCTGGGCGTGGTGGTGCACGCCTGTAATCCCAGCTATTGGAGAGGCTGAGGCAGGAGAAGGGCTTGAACCCAGGTGGTGGAGGTTGCAGTGAGCCAGTTGTGCCATTGCACTCCAGCCTGGGGGACAGAGAAAAACTCTGTCTCAAAAAGAAGAAAAAAATTATCATTGGTTGAACTATACATCTTTACCTCACCTGGCAATGTATATTAAGCATTATTATTTCTATATTGCAGGTGGCGAAACCAAGCCACAAATACAAAAACAAAAAAGGCTTGAAGGTCTCCGACTGAGTAGAACTTAGGTGTATGTACACCTCTTTCAACTGGAGGAAAAATAACCATGATCATTCCCTTGTATTTTGCTAAGCTGGATATGTGTCCGGTGCTCTCAGATCTGTTACCTGTGGTACTGTTTAATCAAATAAAACCTGAAGTTCAAACATATACAGCAGAAATAAGGCAGAACTACTCTGAAACAGAAGATTTATGGAGGCTCTTTGACCAGCACAACTTAATAACATAGAGATCACACTGTTCCCCATATACATGCTTTTTTGTTGTTGTTATTATTGTTTTCTGAGATAGAGTCTTGCTTTGTCACCAGTGCTGGGTACAATGGTGCAGTGTCAGCTCACCACAACCTCTACCTCCCAGGTTCAAGGGTTTCTTCTGCTTCAGCCTCCTGAGTAGCTGGGATTACAAGGGTGTGTCAACACACCCGGGTGATTTTTTGTATTTTTAGTAGAGATTGGGTTTTGCCATGTTGGCCAACGTGGTCTCAAACTGCTGACTTCAAGTGATCCACTCATCTCGGCCTCCCAAAGTGCTGGGATTATGGGCATGAGCCACAGCGCCCAGCCTCACATGCACACGGTATTTATACATACATACGTATAAATATACATATTTTATATACATAATGGGTGTGGGTGCATTTTATAGGCTTGTCTTTGAACATCAAGATTTCAAACTACTTTGTAACTGATATTCACAACAGAGAAAAATAAGTGTTGGATAGCTGAATTGAATCTCTCTTTGCCCATTGGTGGCCAAAGCCAGTTGTTGACATCAAGTTTTGTTGTTGTTGTTGTTGTTGCTAATTGTATCTCTTTCATGACAGAGGAGTAACCTGTTATTTACAAAAGTGTTTACAGTTTTACATATCCGATAGGTCTTATGCACATGTCAAGACAAGGTATTGAACCAAGTGCATATACCCCTCAGATGACAAGAGAGAGAACTTCTCTCTCAACGAGGCTGTAATACAGTGTAACAGACCACACCTAAGGGGTCGGTCACCTTTGCAGGCATATTGGAAGTTATAATTTAGATCTAGTGGTTGTGATTTATTTTGATGTCAAAAAGTTACTCACATATTTACGTAAAAAGAAAGTGGCACATCAACGGGGTGTTGATTCTGAAGGTGCTATGTAATAAATCAGTGTAGTGATTCTGGTCATCTCGCCAATTTTGACAGTGAGACTTGCTTATTTATGGCATTTTAAGGTCTGAGGAGTTGATTTATAGTTACAATAACAGTCTTCCATCCATTAGTAGTTCCGGCATGCATAGATGTGTCGCTCCTTTGCATTGAATGATTGGCACTTTTAAAATTACACGAGTATAAATTGTCAAGCAGGAACAAAACTCGGTTTAAAACGTAATTTTGTTGAAACGTTTGTTTTAATGAAAAGGGGGTCGTTGGGATAAAATACATGTCAACTGACCTCACTTGTTGTCCACCCAAATGATATATTAATTATGATCCTAGATCCTCCTCATTATGTAGATGGAGAAACTGAGGCAAAAAGAGGCATGGTTTTTCTAAGGCATTTCTCCAATATCAGGCCGTTTCATTTAGAGGCTGTCTTAAGTGCAGCTGCCTAAGTGTACCCATAGGTGTGGAGCTCAGCCCTAGAGAACATGCCCTCCAGAGGATCTTAAATCATCACCTGACTTGAGCACCCAGTTTGGAGGCAGGTAGAAGGGTTCGAACCTCATTTCTGTGGATTAGCAACTTTAGAACCTTGGGCAAGTTGCCTTTTTTTCTGTCAATTCATGTGTCCTCAAATAAAGAAAGCTAATTATTCTAAGCTTATTAGGCTATTTTAGGCATCAAATTTAATATGAAGCCTGGGTGGCTCATGCCTATAATCCGAGTACTTTGGGAGGCTGAGGCAGGAGGATTGCTTGAGCCCGGGAGTTCAAGACAAGCCTGGGCAACACTGGGAAACCCCATCTCTACAAAAAAAAAAAAAAAAGCACAAAAAAATTAGCTGGGCATGGTGAATTATGCCTGTAGTCTCCGCTACTGGGATAGAGGTTGAGGCGGGAGGATCAGTTGAGCCTGGGACTCAGATGTTTCAGTGAACTGAGATGGCACCACTGTACTCCAGCCTGGGCAACAGAGTGAGACCTTGTCTGGGAAGAAGAAAACAAAAAACAAAAAAAGAAATTTAATCTGGAACACCCTAACATACAATTAAGTAAGTTATCAATAATTTTTTTCTCTTTCACCTTTAACCCTTCCCCACATATGCACACATGCATACACACACACACATGTGCACATACACACACTCCGCACTCCTGTATTCTGGACTTACTGGTTAGTTTTATGAGAACGTTGTTCTGTGTTCCACTGGTTAGAAGTACTTAAAATGATCACATTCAGGCAAAATGTGAATCTCATGGAATTAAATTAGTTCGTTGCTTGCTTTTTTCAAAGGGCAGTTTTACTCTGCTCTGTGAACATCTTAGTGTAATATTGGTTTTATACGCTGGTGCATTGTATTGCTCATGTGACAGCAATAAGAGAGAAAATTAATAGTATTTGCCATCTTTTCCTACACCACCACTTTATTTATTTATTTATTTATTTATTTTTGAGAGGGAGTTTCATTCTTGTTCCCCAGGCTGGAGTGCAGTGGCGCTATCTTGGCTCACTGCAACCTCCACTTCCCTGGTTCAAGTGATTCTCCTGCGTCAGTCTCCTGAGTTGCTGGGATTATAGATGCACGCCACCATGCTTAGCTAATTTTTTGTAATTTTAGTAGAGATGGGGTTTCACCATGTTGGTCAGGCTGGTCTCAAACTCCTGTCCGCAGGTGATCCAACCACCTTGGCCTCCCAAAGTGCTGGGATTACAGATGTGAGCCACCAGGTCCGGCCTCCGTCACTTTTTTGTAATGAGAGTGAGGACTCATTTTTGATTAAGCGAGTTATCTTCCCTTTAGTGAGTTGCCTTCCCTTTGTTTTGCTTATCTGAGTGAGGGCCACAGAGGCTGGAGTTGTAAATGGGACCTGGACAGATTGCTAAGTCTGGGAAAAGATGGAATGAGGAAGGGTGAGAATGGAGATGGGAGTACCACACAGGAGATCGTGCAGAGAGGCAGAGGAGAAGGACTTTGCTTTGAAGAGTCAGGCTCAAAGAGGTGGGTGAAGAGAGTTTTTAGAGAGTCTTGCTAGGGAATCCCCATTCGTCATCTCCCACATTAATTATTCCCCCAAGTCTTTTGCTGCTGGAGTTCTTCAGTGTCAAGACAGGACTCAAGGGGAATGAGCAGGCTCCGTTGTCTTCCAGTGAATACTTGCATTTGTCAACAGTAAGCTACATGCTGGGCTTTGTCAACTGCTTCTCAAAGAGATGGTATTGAAGATTGTAATTTCAGAGTAAACATGGGGTGGGGAAGGAGAATTGAAGGCTGAGGGCCAATGGGGGCAATTGTGCCTCTTGCGTCTGGTCCGCTGTGGGAGACAGAGGAGTGAGTGGTTCAAATCCACAGCCCGTCTTCCCTTCTTGTGCCTGCTATTTGTGGCTGGTATTGCTCCAGTTATCTATTGCATCATATCAAAGGCATTTTCTCAGCTTAATGCCTTTAGAAAACAATTTAATATCATCTTCGATGGCCTTGTGGTTTGACCAGGCACAGTTGGGTAGATATCGCTTGGGGTATCTCATGTGGTTGCAGACAGCAGCTGGAGCCGGAGCTATCCAAGGATTTGGATGGGCTGGGTATTCAAGGTGACTTCTTTCCTCATTTATCTGACATCTGGGCTAGTTGTGTTACCAGGAAGGGGTCCTGATCCAGACCCCAAGAGAGAGTTCTTGGATCTCGCACAAGAAAGAATTCAGGGCAAGTCTGCAGAGTAAAATGAAAGCAAGTTTATTAAGAAAGTAAAGAAATAAAAGAATAGGCATATTCCATAGGCAGAGCAGCCCAAGGGCTGCTGGTTGCCCATTTTTATGGTTATTTCTTTTTTTTTTTTTTTTTTTGAGACCGAGTCTTGCTCTGTCACCCAGGCTGGGGTGCAGTGGTGTGATCTCGGCTCACTGCAAGTTCCGCCTCCCTGCTTCCCACCATTCTCCTGCCTCAGCCTCCCAAGTAGGCTGGGACTACAGGCGCCCGCCACCATGCCTGGCTAATTTTTTGTATTTTTAGTAGAGATGGGGTTTCACTGTGTTAGCCAGGATGGTCTTGATCTCCTGATTTCGTGATCTGCCCGTTTCGGCCTCCCAAAGTGCTGGGATTACAGGCGTGAGCCACCCCGCACAGCCGGTTATTTCTTGATGTATGCCAAACAAGGGGTGGATTATTCATGCCTTCCCTTGCTAGACCATATCGGGTAACTTCCTGAAGTTGCCATGGCATTTATAAACTGTCATGGTGCTGGGGGGAGTGTAGCAGTAAGGACGATCAGAGGTGACTGTCATCACCATCTTGGTTTTGGTGGGTTTTGGCATCTTTACTGCAACCTATTTTATCAGCAAGATCTTTTTGACCCGTATCTTGTGCCAACGTCCTGTCTCATCTTGTGACTTCGAATGCCTTAACCTCATGGGAAAGCAGCCCAGCAGGTCTCAGCCTTATTTTACCCAGCCCCTATTGAAGATGGAGTTGCTCTGGTTCAAACGTCTCTGACTGTTGGGCTTGGATACCTCAGGGAAAGCCAAGCATGTCTGTCTTTACACAGCCTCTCTATGTAGTTAGCCTGGGCTTCCTCCTAGCATGACAGTTGCAGATTAGTCAGAGCCCTTAAATGGTCCCTCCCTTTTCCATGCAGGACATCTCTGACCTAGCCTGAGAAGTCACACAGCATCGCTGCCAGCATATTCTCTTGGTTACACAGGACCAATTGCCACACAGTGTGGGAAGGGACTACTCAGGCGTGAGAATACCAGGAGGTGTGGTTCATCAAGGGGCCATCTTTGGAGACTAGCTCTCATGGATGTTAAAGGCAGCGGCTTATCTGAGCTGCAGAAACGGGTGACCGGATTTTACACGTTTTTTGAGAAGCAAGGGGAGGGGAAAGTTAACTTAATATGGGAGGGCTACAAAAGTTGAGGCACAGCGTTTTTTCCAGTAAGCTTGGCCGTCTTTGCTGAGCCCTGCACTATGCAGCCATTAGCAGGCTGGGCAATGCTTTGCTTTATGAGGCAATTATTCCAACACACTCTATTCAAAATACACATTAGAACTTAACCTTCTGAATCCTGAAGTAGCATTTTTATCACCCAACATTAGAAAAGAGATGGAGTCAGCATATTTCCCCCCCTTTTTATGATCGGGCATCATTAATAAAGCACTGGGCAGGGACCTTCTCACAATTCCTCCGGATAATTTGCGACACAAAAGGCATTCTTTGATACAATCGTCTGTTGACATTCCATAACAGAGGAAACACATGGATTGTTTTAAAAAAATAAAGCCAAGGAATTAAACAACCACACGGAATATTTCCTTTCAACAATGGGAACGCACGCTCAGAGTAGGGGTGTGATGCTATTGCACAACTAGAAACGGGAAGTTAATATGGAATTTGTAATTAGGGTCACATGCTAATGAACTCCCTCTTCATGTTAGTTTTATGCCGCTTCAGAAATTTTTTATCATATGCTTAAAAATTTATGGGCAGAAACATTAATGAAAATGAGGTGTGAATTGGAAATTGTGTCATTATGGAAATGAGCGTGGCCTGGCATTGCTGATTTTCAAGGAGGTATCTTTTATTACCTTTTTTTGAGAACTGAGAAGTGATACAGGTAAAATTAATCACAAGGCGTATTCTCCATCCTGACATAGGCAGCATGGTTCTATGTAAAGTTATAAAAGTTTGATTTTAATAAGATTTTGAATTAATTATAAGGAGAATATTAATCATAACTGACAGTCATTTTTCAGAATAAAACTTCATCTAAGTAATATTATAGTTCTTAAGTGCATAAAGATATGCGTTTTCTTTCTCTGTCGGCTTTGTCTTTTCAGAAATTAAAATCCACTTTTTCAGAACACGATGGATTGGAAAGCCCGGGCGTTTTCATCTGTGAAATACTCGCTCAGTTTCAGATTGTACTTAAAAAGTACCTCTCCTTGCTAAGCTCAGGGGACAGGCAGATTTTGTGAAGCCATGTTTATGAGGAGGGAGCCAGTGAAGTCGTATTAAAGTTTCTGTGTTTTTAATCTCTCAGAAGCTATTGTTTTCAATACATCTGATAACTGTCACATTTGAATGGATTTTCAGAAAGTTGTTCTGTGGGGTTTCTAAGAATTGTACTTCAAGCTCATCACAGCAGGGATGAAGGCAGAAGTTGTAATAAAATCTTGTTTTTAGGCCTGGTCTCAAGGGAGTATTTTTTTTTTTTTTTTTTTTTTTTTTTACTCTCTCTAATTTGTGTGCATTTGGACCCATGTCTCACCTGGTCTGCCACAGACTCAGTCTCCCTCACGGCTGAACACGCAGGCCTCCGTAACAACTGTTCCAGCACTGACTGAGTGGTTACGTTAAATATAAAAAGCTGAAGCTGGGCGTGCTGGCTCACATCTGTAATCTCTAAACTTTGGGAGGCTGAGGTGGGCGGATCACCTGAGGTCAGGAGCTCGAGACCAGCCTGGCCAACATGGTGAAACCCCGTTTCTACCAAAAGTACAAAAATTAGCCGGGTGTGGTGGCAGGCACTTGTAATTCCAGCTACTCGGGAGGCTGAGGCAGGAGAATCGCTGGAACCTAGGAGGCGGACGTTGCAGTGAGCTGAGATTTTGCCATCACACTCTAGCCTGGGCGACAAGAGCGAGACTCCATCTCAGAAATAAATAAATTAATAAATGTCAAGAGAGCCAGTGCCCTTAAACAAAGGCCGGAATGTAACAAAAGCCCACCAAGAGTTTTGCCTAAGCCTTTGCTAGGCCTTGAAACATGATAGGATAATGAAAGAATTCTTAACAGGACCCATTTAGGATTAAACAAGTGTATTGGGGGTCTGAAGAAACTCCCCAGGCCTCGACAGACAAGTTTGTTAGGGTTCTAAAGGAACTCCCCAAACCTCCATGATTTAGCAGCAGACAAGATAAGGGTAATCACCCCAGCACCTGAACCCATTTAGATTAAGTAAATTTACTGAGGCTCCAGAGAAAGGTCTTCAGGACTCAGACCTTAGTTATAGATGAGAAGTTAATCACTTACGTCTTCGGATGAATGCACTGTTACATGCAGACATATAGCTTAGAAGGTATATAAGCTCTGGAAAACTTTGTAATTTTAAGTTGGTCTGGTGATATTTCCCAGGCCTTCTCCTTGTACCCGGTTACAGGAATAAACTCCCTTCTCTCCCAGTTCTCCTGCATCTTGTTATTGGGGCACAAGAATAAGCAGCCTGACCCTCGGTTTGGTCTGGGAACGACTCTTCAGGAGTCACCTCTTTCTTGTATCTGTTCCCCTGTGCCCTTCTTATGTCCTTCTAAACTCTGCCGAGGAGGCCTCCGCCTGCCTTTCTTCCTGCCTTCTCTCCTTCCTTCCCCTGTTCTGGAGACGGGACATACTCTTGCAGGGCTAGCATCTCCTCTCTCTGACAGGCCCACGTTCTGTACTGTCTCCACCTGTCACCCTGCAAGAGGGTGCAGAACTCAGACTTTGACCTCTTCAATCAGCACATCCCTGACTGCAGGGATTGGCCCAGGGTTGGGTACATGAGCCAAGCAAAGTCAGAGAGATTAAATGCCTGAGGGCTGGGTGCAGTGGCTCACACCTGTAATCCCAGCACTTTGGAAGGCCAAGGTGGGCGGATCACTTGAGGTCAGGAGACCAGCCTGGCCAATGCGATGAAACCCCATCTGTACTGAAAATACAAAAAAAAAAAAATTAGGTGGGCATGGTAGCCTGCACCTATAGTCCAGCTACTCAGGAGGCTGAGGCATGAGAACCACTTGAACCCGGGAGGCGGGAGTTGCAGTGAGCCGAGGTCGTGCTGCTGCATTCCGGCCTGGGTGATGGAGGAGACTCCGTCACACACACACACACACACACACAAAGACAAAAGAAAAGAAAGATTAAATGCATGGGGTAGTAAGCTGATAGGATGTCCCTGAGCTGTTGATGGCCATTTTCTCAGAACCTGGGGAGACCCCACCAGAGGAGAGGAGAGCTAAGCGATGGAGACAGTCCTGGCCAGGTAAGTGGAGCCCCTGGGTCCCTGGGTCCACTCCAGACCGTGTTCAAACTGTAGTAATTTCCCAGCGCTGCTACAACAAATAGCCATGAACTTGGTGACTTAAAACAACAAAGATTGTTCCTTTTGTTACCGGAAAGAGGTCCCGATCGAGATCCCAAAAGAGGGTTCTTGGAACTTGGAGAAGAAAGAATTGGAGCGAGTCCGTAAAGTGAAAGCAAGTTTATTAGAGGAGCAAAGAAACGAATGGCTACTGTATAGACAGAGCAGCTGTGAGGGCTGCTGGTTGGCTACTTTTATGGTTATTTCTTGATTATACACTAAACAAGGGGTGAATTATGAGTTTTCTGGGAAAGGGCTGGGGACTTCCTCTGGAGGTGAGGTTCCTCCCTCTCCTTTAGACCATATAGGGTAACTTCTGATTTTTGCATGGCATTTTTAAATTGTCATGGCACTAGTGAGAGTGTCCTTTAGCATGCCAATACATTATAATTAATGTATAATGAGCAGTGAGAGCAAACCAGAGGTCACTTTCGTTGCCATCTTGGTTTTGGTGGGTTTTCCCTGGCTTCTTGACCACATCCTGTTTTATCAGCAGGGTCTTTATGAGCTGTGTCTTGTGCAGACCTTCTTTCTCATCCTGTGATTAAGAATGCCTAACCTCGTGGGAATGCAGCCCAGTAGGTCTCAGCCTCATTTTACTCAGCCCCTATTCAAGATGGAGTTGCTCTGGTTCGAAGGCCTCTGACACTTTCATGATTCTGAAGCTCAGAAATCCAAAAATCAGGCTGTATGCAGGACCGTATTTCCTCTGAAGTCTTGATAGCAGAATCCCTCCTTTCTTCTTCCGAATGCTCCTTGGTTTATGGCAGAATGACTCCAACTCTGCCTGTTTGCACATGGCCTTCTTTCGCAGGGCAGGTGTGTGTCAAACCTCCCTCTCCTTTTTCTTGCAAAGAGACTAGTCGTTGGCCCACCCTAAATTCAGGACAATCTCATCTTGAGATCCTTAGCTTAATGACATCTGCAAAGATCCTGCACATTCACAGGTAGCAGGGGTTATGACTTGGACTTATCTTTTTAGGAGATAAATTCAACCCTCTACAACCTGTGCAACTTTTTCTGTTACATAAATTACATTTCCCCCGATAAAGCAGCCTAGATTAATATAGCCGCTGTGTGTCCCTGGCATCCTTTGTTTTTACTTCAGAAGCTCAGAGCTCAAAAGCACCTTAGGGATCATTCAGTTCAACCTGTTAACATGAGGCTTGGAGCCAGGAGCTCATGCCTACCTATAATCCCAGCGCTTTGGGAGGCCAAGGCCGGTAGAGTGCTCGAGCTCAGGAGTTCAAGACCAGCCTGAGCTACACAGTGAAAGTCTACCTCTACAAATAGTAAAAAATTAGTCAGGAGCAGTGGCATGTGTCTGTAGCCCCAGCTACCTTGGGAGGCTGAGGTGGAAAGATCACTTGAGCCCAGGAGGTCGAGGCTGCAGTGAGCTGTGATCAGGCCACTGCACTCCAACCTGGGTGACAGAATGAGACCCTGTCTCATGGAAAAAGAGAGAAAAAAAAAAAGAAAAGAAAAATGAGCCTTGGGATGGGGTGATTTGGGTGGGCTGGGGTGGGGTTGCTGGATCTTGCTTACATAGCTCAGCAGTTTGCATGGGAAAGGAGAAAGAGAATGCTGACTCCCAGCCAAGAATGAGGTCTGTAAACCTTGGATTTGAAGCACAATCACTGTGTGAACTGCCCAAGTCAATTGCTCCAGGCCCACCTTCCCTCTCCTTCTGTACTGAGGAAGTCCGAGACCCACTCTGGGTGCAGGACTCCTGGGGGTTCTGGCTGGTCGTTACCACCCAAGCCTAGCACCCCTATTTTTTTCGGAGTCCTACATGCCATAATTTTCTGTAAAGAGGTAGCATCAAAAGCGGCATTTGTGTTGGCAAAAAGCTAGCCCATCTTAGGGTCTTTCAACAGTGACTGTTTTTTTTTTTTTTTTCCTGCTGTTGTTGTTGTTTTAAAATAAGTGGGGTTCTCAGCTTTGAGATAATGGGAATGAAATCCCAGCTCTATTTTTAGAATTAAACACACACACACACTCACACACACTTGAAATAAAAATGTGTTGTTGGACTTCTACCCTGACAACATAAGTTATCTCATGCTGTCTGAACCACTGGTTGGTAATGAGATATGTGTTAGAGGATCTGATTTGTTTGCAAAGGAGTGAATGACTCACTTGCAATGTAAACTGTACATTTTGGCTGTGTTCTGTGGGATTTCAACTATAGGCCATCCTGGAAAGGCAAAACTGTGGGGACAGTAAAAAGATCCAGGGGTGCCAGGGGTTATGTGGGAGGGAGGGTGGGATGAAGAGGCACAGCATAGAGGATTTGGTTTATTTATTTTATTATTATTTTTTTGAGATGGACTCTTGCTCTGTTGCCCAGACTGGAGTGCATTGGTGCGATCTCCGCTTACTGCAAGCTCTCCCTCCCGGGTTCATGCCATTGTCCTGCCTCAGCCTCCTGAGTACCTGGGGCTACAGGCGCCCACCACTACGCCCAGCTAATTTTTTGTATTTTTAGTAGAGACGGGGTTTCGCCGTATTAGCCAGGATGGTCTCAGTCTCCACTGCGCCCAGCCCCAGATTTATTTATCTATTTTTTATTTTCTTTTTTCAACGTGAAGTCTTGCACTGTCACCCAGGCTGGAGTGCAGTGGTGCATTCTCGGCCCACTGCAACCTCTGCCTCCCAAATCAAGCGATTCTCCTGCCTCAGCCTCCCGAATAGGTGAGATTACAGGCATATGCCACCATGCCTGGCTAATTTTTGTATTTTTTAGTAGAGATGGGGTTTCACCTTGTTGGCCAGGCTGGTCTCGAACTCCTTATCTCAGGTCATCCGCCTGCCTCGGCCTTTCAAAGTGGTGGGATTATAGGCATGAGCTGTTGTGCCTGGCAGCATAGAGGATTTTTAGGGCAGTGAAAATACTCTATGTGACACTGTAATGGTGGATCTATGTCGTTATATATTGGTCTCAACCCACACAATATACAACATCAACTGTGAACTTTCATGGAAACTCTGCTCTTTGGGTGATTGTGATGTGTTAGTGTATAGGGTTATCAATTAGAACAAATTGCACCTCTGGTAGGGGGTTTTGTTAAGGGTGAAGCTGTGCCTTTGTGGGGCCAGTGAGGGTATATGGGGAATGTCTGTATACTTGCTGAAATTTCTGTGAACCTAATACTCCTCTAAAACATAACGTTAGTTTGAAGAAAAAAAACATACATTTTGATTGACAAATTCCTTCCTTCCCAGGATTTGCAAAAGCTGAAATCACAAAGGGTGTCTCTGATGAGGCAAGGTCCGGGAGCACCTGTCCCTGCAATTCTTGTTGCAGAGCCTTTAAGAACTTCTCAGCAGGGCTGTTTGAAAAGCTTAAAGCTAAGAAAGGCCTTTGTCTGAAAGAGCATGGTTGAAATCCCTGCTCCCAGCTCCTTGCTGTGTGACCCTGGGCAAGTCACTCCTTAACCTCCTCCCTGACTTAAGCCAGGCTAATCCCCACCTCTGCGGATTAAAAGAGATAACACACGCCAGGCACTTAGCGCTGAGTGTGACCTATCCTACGTGTTTCATAAATGATGGTGGAAATGATTATGATTGTTTCTTTATTATCTCTAGGTTCTCCTCCTTCCCTGGAGTCTGGGGGTGGGAGTGTTATGTAGCATTTTCCTCGGGCATGAGGTGGGCTTATCTAGACTCTGCCTCCATGGTTCTCGGGGCCAAGGGCAACTGTACTGCTGCAGATTTCCGTGGTGGGAGATTCTGGGAGAGATGGGTGGTGCAAATCACTAATGAAAAGGAAAGCATTGCTTTTCACTCACTTGGGTTTAAAAAATGGAGAGTTCAGGACTAGAATGACCAAACATAGACAAATCAAATTTTAATTTTCTTTTTCTTTTTTTGTATATGTGTGTGTGATGGAGTCTTGCTCTGTTGCCCAGGCTGCACTGCAATGGCGTGATCTCAGCTCACTGCAGCCTCCCAGGTTCAAGTAATTCTCCTGCCTAAACCTTCCCAGTAGCTGGGATTACAGGCGTGCGCCACCATGCCTGGCTAATTTTTGTATTTTTAGTAGAGACAGGGTTTCACCATGTTGGCCAGGATGGTGTCAAACTCCGGACCTCAAGTGATCTCCCCACCTTGGCTTCCCAAAGTGCTGAGATGACAGGCATGAGGCACTGCGCCTGGCTGACAAATCCGGTTTTCACTGAATTCTGGGAAATATGAGTCCAGTGACTATATTATCTGAATTTAGAAAGTAGATGTGATTGGCTCCAAATGGGAATGATAATAATCATGTTTATTATCCTGGGGTGCTTTCTCCATAGCAAGTATTCACTTATGTCCTGTTCATTAGTCACTCTTTTAATCTGCACTGAAATAGATGCTGTCGCATCCATGGGGGTGAGGAAACTGAGGCACAGGGGGATTAAGTTGTTTGCCGAAGGAAATGCAGGGAAATAGTAGCAGAGTTGGCATTTAGCATCAGGGGATCCAGTGCCAGGTTTTTAATGGATTCACTTAGGGCTTTGGAATGGGGAGTAAATGCTCAAAATGGAGCGTATCATAGAAAATTGGAGATACGTTTTCTTATCTTAGAAATAAGAACCTGGACTTTGAAGGTAGTGATTTTTACTCTATCTCGGGCTTCTTAACGGTAGATTGGGGGCCTAAAAAGCACATAAGGCGTGGATCCACTAAAAGGAGACGTTTACACTCTTACCAGAGGCTTCCTATCTCTCTGAGCCAAGTGCCTTCCCCTCTCTGTCCCAGCTTCTCACACAGTGCCACATCCAGGGCCAAGGAGTGTAAAATGAGCCTCCCCTTGACTGGGCACTCCTTCAGGAACTAAGGATAAAATGGGAGTGAAGGAGAGCAAGTTCTGGCTCTCAGAGCACACACAGTCCAGTTTGAAAGAAATAATAAGTCATGGCAGGACAGCCAAGAGGAAGGGTACATGGCCCTGGGGGGTCTTCCAGAGGTCCTTGGGCGAGGTGGAGGGGTGAGCTCATTCTGCCATCCACAGAGCATGATCACAGTAGCTTATTAGGTGGCAAGAGGGGCGGACAGGGGAAGACTGAGAGAGATGGATCAAGTTATGCAATGTCTTTGAGAAAGAATGGAAGATACATTAGTTAAAAATAAGGCAATGGACTGGAGAACATGGGGTCACAGAGCAAGAGGCGAGATGGAATGATGTTGCTGTTAGGGATGAGACAGTGCAAGCTGGGCTGAAGTGAAGCAAAATTGATCTAAATTATACCTGTGATGAGAAGTCACTGTAACTCTGCCTGCCTCTATCTGTTTATCTATCTCTCTGTCTGTCTGTCTATCTATCCATCCATTTATCCATGTATCCATGTGTTCATCTCTCCATCCATCCATCTGCCCACCTATTATCTATTTGCCTATATATACATGCATCCATCATCTATTTATACATCCATCTTTTATTTCTGTATGTACCTATCTACTTATCTGTACATGCATCCATCCTCCATCTATCTATGTATCTATACATTCATCCACCTATCATTCTGTTTGTCTATCCATTCATCCATTACTTATTTATCTATTTACACATTCATCCATTCATCATCTATCCATGTGTTTGTACATTCACACATCCATTTTCTATCTATACATTGATCCATCTCTCCATTCATCCATCATCTATTTGTCTATACATTCATCTACCATCTATCTGTCTGTACATTCATCATTTCATCATCCATTATCCATTCATCCATTATTTATCTAAGGATCTGTTTATACATCCATCCATCTACCAGCAGTGGGGTTGGCTGTCATGTTCCTTGAGCAGGGAAGAGATTAGAGGGAGGTGAAGCCTCATGGAAAGGCCAGTTGAAGGCAGTTACAAAAAGTAATGAGATTTGGAGCTAGGATTAGGTTGGGAGTAGTGGATAGATTTAAGACGTATTTCAGAAGGAAAACAGGAACCTTTTCATTTGCTGAATAGATTGACTTGCTTATGTGTTTCTCCTGCACGTCTTTACATTTCATCAGCTTCTCTGGTTTCCCCTGCCCCTCAGTACTAAGCACACTTTGCTGTTGAACAGTGAAGTGTGTGTTCAGTAATTATATTGCTCTTCTAAGGGCCTGGTTCAAGACATTGAACACAGTAGGTCCTTGGTCAAATGGATCTTCTTTAATTGCTTGTGCCCATCTGCCCGTGCAGCTGTGGGACCCTGGGGAATATGTGGGAGGCAGCAGGTGACCAAGACCTGAAACTGAGAATGTAAGGAGAGAGGGTTTAGAAGCAACCAGACGTACTTCCTGAACAATTGGGTTGTCAGTCTGAAAAAAGATGGCCCAAATCACTGCTCCAATTCTTCCCACCAACTGTTTAGCTGCCCCGGGTGCCAGAAGGATAAAAACGCTCGGGGAGAGAGGTTGGCAGTTCTGCTGATGACAGCGGGAAGGTGCTGCCTCTGCTCACAGCGCCGGGAGGTGCTTGGATCTGACCCTGGGATGCATGAGAGAGCCACTGGAATGGATCTGTGGCTCTGAGCTTGCAACCCCGCACAGACACCACTGCTGGACTCGGCCTCAGGGTGGGAACCCCCTCTCCCTGGGTGTCCTTTAGCATTTTAATACTATTTTTTTTCCTGGTCTCATCTCATGCAGCTGAAATAAAAACATGCCAGCTGACGCTATCCTGACCAAGAAACCGAGGCTTCTCCCTGCTTTGGCTAAAGTTCTCCCATAGCCGTTTCCTGAGAGCGGTCTTAAAGATTTAGAAGGGGAAGTCTGGCAGGGAAAATCTCAGAATGATGTGAAGGTGTAGATGATGGATTCCTCCCATCCTGTCAGTTTCAGTTTGTGTTTACACAACATGCCACCATCCCACGGGACTCTAAGAAATCCAGAAGGAGCCGGCCTGCCACCGAGTACACGTACTAACTCCTGTTCTCATGGCAGCTGGCCTCATCTCCCTGCTCTTTGCCTAGTACCTTGTAAAGTGGCTGATTACCTTCATTAGCTCAGAATGTGTTAATCCAGGTTTTTTTTTTTTTTTTTTTTTTTTTAACAAAACCTGCAGGTCTTCTGGCAGCTGAAGGCTACTCTTGACTCTTGGCTCTGTGTCAGGATTCACATAATAAGCTCATTAGAGGAAAGTTCCAGTCCCACAATGACCAGATTAGTGGGTGCTCAGGATGTGTACTTTGAGGGAAGGAAGATATCTGAGGAAAGTCAGAATGTTAGAATCTCCCACTTTTTTTTTCCTATAGTTAATACAGTTCCCATCCAAGAGATGTCAAGACCACTTAGAGTAGAGACCTTCTCCTAATGCATTGGTTAAGAGCACTGCGTGTGAAGTTATTCAGACCACTTTTAGCTGTCTGTCTCCAAAACAGGTAACTGAACTTCTCTTAACTCCTCACTACATTCCCAGTGCCTTGACCTGTTATCTGAGAATGGTAATGAAGTTCTTGGGAAGACCTTGCAGATTATGGATTTTAAAAATGCTTAGGCAATTACTCAACGAATCCTATTTAGTGCAGGGTCAGGATTAGGGTGAATTGAGGGAGGCAGGGTCATGAAGTGATCCCATATTTCACTTAAAAATTTGGAGATTTTGTTCATGATGCATATTTCACAATGATTAATTGTGATTTTGTAGAACATTGCATTCAAATAAGGTGGCCGGGTGCGGTGGCTCATGCCTGTAATCGCAGCACTTCAGGAGGTCAAGGTAGGTAGATCGATTGAGCTTGGGAGTTTGAGACCACACTGGGCAACAAAGTGAGACCTCGTCTCTACAAAAAATAAAGAAAATAAAAAAAATTAGTTGGCCATGATGGTGCATGCCTGTAGTCTCAGCTACTTGGGAGGCTGAGGTGGGAGGATGGCTTTGGCCTGGGAGGCGGAGGTTGCAGTGAGCTGAAATCGTGCCACTGCCCTCCAGCCTGGGTGACAGAGCCAGAACCTATCTCCAATAAATAAAAATAAGGTAATGTATCTTGATTGCTGAGCTCTCTGCTGCCCCCTTCAGTTGTGTGCCTCATCGTGGTTCTGGCCCTAATTCTGAGTGTCAGCCATGTGTGAACCATTATACTAATTGATGGGTATGCAATGTTGTGTCACTGGAGACTCAGTAGTCTGCCATAGATTTCTCACATACATAAATGTCACACAATAAGGACACATGTTATTTTATATAATATAAAGTCCTTACAAGCCCGGGTAGCATAGCAAGACCCCATTTTAAAAAATTAGACGGGCATGGCGGCATGCACCTGTAGTTCCAGTTAGTTACTTAAGAGGCTGAGGCAGGAAGATGATTTGAGCCTAGGAGTTCAAGACTGAAGTGAGCTTTGATGGTGCCACTGCATTCCAGCCTGGGCGACAGAACACGACTCTGTGAAAAAACAAACAAACAAAAAAACTCAAAATCAAAAACCCATGAAAAACCAAAAAAAAAAGTATTTACAGAATAAGAAGGGAGGGTACTTTCAGTGACCCAAAAACATCATCACCCAGACTACTTCTGTCCTTTCATTTTCTCAGTGTAGTGATTTGATGCTTAGATTTGTCTTTTGTCAGTTACAAGACAGGTAGTGCAGTTCCCTTAAAATTTGACTGCCTTAGTCTGCTCAGGCTGCCGTGTCAAAATACCTTAGCCTGGGTAATGTATCAGCAATGGGAATGCATTGCTCACAGTTCTGGAAGCTGGGAATTCTAAGATCAGAGGAATCAGCAGATTCAGTGTCCGGTGAGGGCTGGCTCTCTGCCTAATCACTGGTGCCCTGGCACTGTGTCCTCACATGGTGGAAGAGAAAAAGTTCTCCCTCCTGCCTCTTTTCTAAGGGCACTAATCCCATTTGTGAGGGCCATGCCCTCATGACGTAATCACCTTCTAAAAATCCTCGCTCTTAATACTATCATGTTGGATATTAGATTTCACCATTTGAATTTGTGGGGACATATACATTCAGACCATAGCCCCCGTTAACCTGAATTGGATCTTATGCCCTATCTTCAACGGAGTCTGGGAAAAGTAACTACTTGGAATATTCAGCATCAGTAGAAGAAAGGAGGCTCTGCTAGTAAGAGACAACTGCAGTAAGGCTCAAAGATCTTTGTGCTGTGCTGTTCTATTTGTCTGAAACACATGCACACAGATGCACATGCATACGTACCCATTTCCTCCTGCCCTTATTTGATCATAGAATGTTTAACAATTTCCTTCAACAAATATTTCTAGAGAACCATACTATCTAATCTGTCCAAGACATAATGATGAAAAGGACACATGCATTTCCTGCTTGGATGGTACTTATAATCTAGTGGGGGAAGACAGTCATTTGACAATTGAGTGGGCCTACTAATACATAGGAAGGAAATTATTGGAAAAAGTATCCGCTATACAGAGATTTTAACATATAGAAAGAGGTGTGCTAAAGGGCGACTGAATTTTTATGGGGATGGGATTCTTCTGGAACACCTTGGGGATTCATATGTAAGCTGAGATAGGAATGCAAGGACATGTCAGCCACAGAAACGTCCATAGAAGAGCAATCCAGGTGGCAGGAACAGGTGACTCAGCCTGAAGTGGGGAGTGTGTTTGCTTGTTTGGGGAGCAGAGAGGGAAGGGTGGTGTAAGATGGGTTTGGAGGGGTTGGCAGGGGTCACACAGAGCAGAGCTTTTCAGATTGCAATATGGAGAGAGAGAGAGAGAGAGAGAGAGAGTGTGTGTGTGTGTGTGTGTGTGTGTGTGTGTGTGTGTGTAAACCTCTGGAGAGTTTTGAGCAAAAGAAATGTGTTCCCAGGTTACATTATTAACAGATCACCAGCTGTTACATGGAATATGGTGTACCGATTGGGGGTGGAGAATGGAGTCCAAGATTCCAATTAGGAATCCATTGCAGTAGTCCTGGATAGAGATGACTGTTGTTGGGGTTAGGGTGTTGTTAGCAGACCTGTGAGAGGGTGTACGGATTGGGGATATTGGGGAGATGTGACTTAAGTGGAGTGTCCACAGTGCTGCTTATGTTGAGTGTGGAGGGCGAGGAAAAGAGGATTCAAGGCTAAGAGCAGGGAAGTGTCTGATGCAAGAGTCTAATCCCCTGCAGTGATCCACTGGTACCCTTTACATCAGCAGCCTCATTGGGGTGGTGAGATGGGAACTGGACTGATTTGAGATGCGGGAGAATGTGAACGAGCATGGAGCCCGTGCCACAGACAATCCCTGTGCACAACTTTTGCTGTGAAGTGATATAAAGAGAAGTAAGAGGGGAACAGAGAGGGTCAAAGAGTTTTGTTTCCTTAAAAAAGATACATTACAGCGTTTTTTTTCCCATTGTGGTAAAAAGCACTTATACATCTAACCATCTTAACCATTTGTAAGAATACAATTCAGTAGTGTTCAGTATATTCATGTTGTCGTGGTAGAGATCACCAAAGCTTTTTCATCCTGTAAATCTGAAACTCTGTGTCTTTTAACTCCCTAACTCCCCTTTCTCCCTCTCCCCAGCCCTTGGTAACTGTCATTCTACTTTTTGTCTCTATGACTGGGGCTACGTTTGCTACCTTGCATCGGTGGAATTATACAGCGTTTTTCCTTTCGTGACTGGCTTATATCACTTAGCATAATATCTTCAAGTTTCGTCCATGATGTAGCATGATTCTTCCTTTTTCAAGGCTAAGTAATAGTCTCTTGTGTGGAATGGATACATTGTATTTATCCATTCATCTGTCAGTGGACATTTGGGTTGCCACCGCTTGTTGCTGTCTGTGAATAGTGCTGCTTTGAACATGGGGATACAACTATATTGCAACAGATTTTTATACTGGTTGGAATGTTCTGGGACAAGTGGAGACATTGATGATGCAGGAGAACAAGCAGAAAATTTCAAGAGCAAATGCGTTGGGGACAGACAACCTGAGTTGAGGGTTGGCTTTGATAGAGATGGAGGCAGAGGAGGTCTCATGCGAAAGTGTAAGTGGGAGACAGGGGAAACACAAGGGAGGCTGGGTAGATTTGTTGTTGAGTGGGTGAGAAAATTTCTGTTGGAATTCGTATTTTTTTCAATAAAGCCAGAGACAAGGGGCCAGGTGCAGTGGCTTATGCCTGTTATCACAACACTTTGGGAGGCTGAGGTGGGTGGATCACTTCAGGTCAGGAGTTCGAGGCCAACCTGGGCAACATGGTGAAACCCCATCTCTACTAAAAATACAAATAAAAAAAGTTAGCCCTGCAAGGTGGCAGGCACCTGTCATCCCAGCTACTTGGGAGGCTGAGGAAGTAGAATCACTTGAACCTGGGAAGTGGAGGCGGCAGTGAGCTGAGATTGCACTACTGCACTCCAGCCTGGGTGACGGAGCGAGACTCCATCACCTAAATAAATAAAAAAAATAAAAGAGGCAAGGCCATCAGCTTTGAGAGAGTGTGTGTGTGGTGGTGGGGGGCGGGGGTGGAGAACATCAGGGGTTCTTCCCCATTAATAGCATAAATGATTAACAGTAAGTACTTGGAATCTAGTTGATGCATTTTCTTATGTGCCATGCAGAAAAAATAAAGCTGAGCTTTGTTGTCAGACAAAAGCAGCACTTATTATAATGGTTGGCATTTCAGAGATAATTCAACTATAAGAGATAATAACACATCAATCAGTCAGGAAGCATTCTTCCCAGTGATATCAACAGAATTACTCGCAAGTAATAGACTGTTCTGGACGCAACTAGGAATTTTCTTTTGCTGAAATGCTCCTATTTCTAGCAGAAGCTCACCGTTGATTTTTCAGCTTCTATTTGGAAAGTCTGTTTATTTCTTTCTTCCCGAGGGGACTGTGAGATAGATATTGTAAATGGTGAGGACTTTTTATTGTTTTTGACAGTTATCAAAGAAACATTTTTTTTAAAGCTGAACCATTGACTGAAAAATAAACCCATCTGGGATTTTTTGAGTAAAGTGTGTTGAATTATGTTTGTGATACTCACTTTTTTGGGGAGCATAACTGTACTGTGTTACCCATTAATGGGTAGTTTTTAATTTTTATTAAGTTCCAGGGTACATGTGCAGGATGTGTAGGTTTGTTACATAGGTAAACGTGTGCCATGGTGGTTTACTGTGCCTATCAGCCTGTCATCAAGGTATTAGGCCCAGCATACATTAGCTTTTTTCCCTAATGCTCTTCCCCTCCATCTCCCAGCAGACCCCAGTGTGTGGTGTTCCCCTCCCTGTGTCCATGTGTTCTCATTGTTCAGCTCCCACTTTTAAGTGAGAGCATGTAGTATTTGGTTTTCTGTTCCTGTGTTAGTTTGCTGAGGATAATGGCTTCCAGCTTCATCCATGTCCCTGCAAAGGACATGATCTCATTCTCATTCCTTTTTATGGCTGCATAGAATTCCATGGTGTATATGTACCACATTTTTTTTTAAATCCAGTCTATCATTGCTGAGCATTTGAGTTGATTCCATGTCTTTACTTAATGGGGGATAGTTTTAACCCCTATGAATGCGGAGAGGCATGTGGTACAGTTTGAGTTGGTGCCATTTTAGTAAATAACATTCTAGTTTGTGGTGATATAAATCACATTCTTTTTTTTTTTTTTTTTTTTTTTTTTGAGACAGAGTCTTGCTTTGTTGCCCAGGCTGGAGTGCAATGGTACAATCTCATTTCACTGCAACCTCCGCCTCCCAGGTTCAAGGAATTATCCTGCCTCAGCCTCCCGAGTAGCTGGGATAATAGGTGCATACCAGCACATTCCGCTAATTGTTGTATTTTTAGTAGAGATGAGGTTTCATCATGTTGGCCAGGCTGGTCTTGAACTCCTGACCTCAGGTGATCTGCCCACCTCAGCCTCCCAGAGTGCTGGGATTACAGGCGTGAGGCACTGCACCTGGCCCATAAATCATATTCTTCATTTGCATTTCTGGAAGACCATCAGGAGGGTGGTAACATTTATTAAATGTCCCTTTCCATATCTTTCTTATCTCTTAACTGAAACTCACCAGAGGCTGGCACCAGAAAACCTCCTGTGTTTGCAAACCTTGATGAAGTTTGCCAGTCACTCCCTCAGCTGCTTTTACTTCCATTTTACTTGTGTTCAGTGCTCCCTGGAAGGTGTGTGTTTCTGCGAACAGCTGCCTGAGAAATCCAGCATGTCCTGGACCCTCAATCTTTTAAAACTGTTTTTTAAAAGAATTGTTCTAAAAGAATCTTCCTCTGTTTCTGCTTCTAATTCTGGAAGAAAGGGTGGAGCCAGATGTGTTCACATGGTAATACTTTTTCTTTTGATCCAATTATATAAAAATATATGGCAGAATAAGGAGGACAGGAGAACCTCAACAATACTCAGGAGTCAGAGAGCCGAGGAAGGTGTTTCACTCTGTGTGGATCCAGGACTAGCTCTGTGGATTCCTGTGGTGGTACTGAGGTAAAGAGAGTGAAGCATCTGCCCGACGGACAGAATTTAAGAGGACACCAAAATACTCAACAGAGAAGAAATCGTGTCCTTTTTTATTACTACTTTTTTTTTGAGACAGGGTCTCATTCTGTCACCCAGGCTGGAGTGCAGTGGTATAATCTTAGCTCACTGCAACCTCTGCCTGTTAGGTTCAAGCGATTCTCCTTCCTCAGCCTCCCAAGTAGCCGGGATTACAGGCACGTACCACCACGCCAAGCTAATTTTTGTATTTTTTAGTGGGGATGGGGTTTCACCATCTTGGCCAAGCTGGTCTCAAACTCCTGACCTCAAATGATCTGCCTACCTTGGCCTCCCAAAGTGCTGGGATTACAGGCGTGAGCCACTGCACCCGGCCACAAGTGCGCATATGTTGATAGCACCTGGGAGAAAATTGATCAGGTGTGTTTTTCCCCCTTGATGAAAAGACTGAGCCACATGATCAGAATTTCAGCCCAAGTTCATAAATATCTTCCCTTGTAACATCAGTTTATGATTAGCACTGCTCATATGCTCATAGGCTGAAAGTTTTCTACTCCTATGACCCCTGAAGTGTACTTCGTGGGTAATTAGGAGCTTCCTGAGTGAATCAAGATAATAGTAATGGCAACAGTAGTAATAAAAATAAAACTCGCTGGGTGCGGTGGTGCACACTCGTAATCCCAGCACTTTGGGAGGCTGAGGTAGGTGGTCACTTGAGGTCAGGAGTTCGAGATCATCCTGGCCAACGTGGTGAAACCCCATCTCTACTAAAAATACAAAAATTAGCCAGGCATGGTGGTGGGCACCTGTAATCCCAGCTGTTTGGGAGGCTGAGGGAAGTGAATTGCTTGAACCCAGGAGGTGGAGGTTTCAGTGAGCCAAGATGGTGCCACTGCACTTCAGCGTGGGCGACAGAGTGAGACTCTGTCTCAAAAAGGAAAAACAAAACAAAAAACAAACAAAAGAACAAAAAAAAAACCTAGCATTGACTAATGCTTTTGTATGATTTCTACAGGAGTCACAAGAGTTCTTATATGAGCATTGTAATTATTACATAGGGGAAAACTGAGGCACGGGGCAGTTAAGAAACTCAGCTGTACTGAGAACAGGAATTTGAACACAGAGATTCTGGCTTTAGAGGCCACACTCTTTCTCCTCTATCCTTGTTCCAGCATTCAGTCCTGTCCATGAATACATGAAGCAAATATCGTTTTCAGAATCCAGTTTCCAGAAGGAAGCATGTTTTATACGTCTATGGCTATTGGTTTTGTTAACAGAAAAGGGGTCCCGATTTAGACCCCAAGAGGGGATTTTTAGATCTCACACCAGAAAGAATTTGGGGTGAGTCCACAGTGCAAAGTAAAAGCAAGTTTATTAGGAAAGTCAAGTGGTGAAAGAACAGCTACTTCATAGACAGAGTAGGGCGTTCCCGAAAGTAAGAGGAAGAATGCATCCACCCTAGGTACAATGTTTATACATATATCATATATAGAGGTATATATATACACACATATATATCATATATATCGTACATATCAATCATACATATCATATATCATATGTATCATACATATATATCATACATATCATATATGAGATATATCAATTTATGATATATATGATATATAAATGATCTAGATCATATATATGATATGTATGATATATATGATCTAGATCATATATGTAATATAGATGACCTATATCACATATGTCATATGATCTATATCACATATATCACATAGGTCATATGATCCGTATCACAAATGGCATATATCTCATATATCATGTATCATATATACTATATACCATATATTAAATATCACGTACATCTCATATATCACATGTCATATGTTGTATGTCATATATATCACATATCATATATAGTATATCATATATATCATATATCATATTTATCATGTGTGATATATGTTTATCATATGTGATATTTTATCATATAGATTATATATCACATATGATATGTTTTATCATATAGGATATATATTATCATATAGATTATATATCACATGTATGATATATGTTTTATATATGATATATATTATGTAATCATGTGATTTAAAAAGATCTTGGGGAGATGTGCTCTGCTACAAGGGTTTGTGATAAAGGATTTTCTTAATTATTGTGTTTTGCAAGAATCGATATTATGATCTTTAAAGCAAAATTAGGAAAGCCTTTGTTCTCCAGATACCAGGCTGTCTGGACACTCGCAAGTCTGGTTCTGTTTAGCAAACATCATTTACTTGTTCCCTTAACCATACACATCTAGAGGCCAGGAATGCCTGACTTCCTGGGAATGCGGCCCAGCAAGTCCCAGCCTCATTTTCCAGCCTTCACTCAAAACGGAGTCACTCTGGTGTGAAGGCCTCTGACAATTCGACACACGTCTGTGGTTCCTAACTCAGGACAGATGGATTCCTGTGGACTCCAAGCTTCCAAACGGCAGGCCCCCAGCTGTTCATCTCTTTAGCTCTGGCACTAACCCAGTGCCAGGCACATTAGCACTTGGTGAATATTGATTGAAATGAATTGAAATTGTGGGTGGAGGAATGCTGAATAAAGCCCATGTCTCTGAAGAAAAGAAAGTAAAAGAAAGTCGTCTTATCCTGTAGTCGATGTGGATTGCAGGCACCCTTGGCTTATTTGCAGTATCTTGAAAAGCTGCTTCCCAATCTGGTCTGAGAGAAACACGTGAGCTGAGGGGACTCCCCAGGGAGGTCCCAAGAGGAAACTGCCTCTTCCAGCCTCCCCAGGAAAAAAAAAAAAAAAAAAAAGCAAACTTCTTTCCCAATGTGGCTGAATGTGTCTTTGCAAGACATTCAGCATTCTTGTGTCTTTATTTTCTGAGTCCCACAAGCCCCGCCCTCCCTCTAACCTGCCCCATACCCCCCCTTCATGTGGGTGTCAGTTACAGCTGACTTCGCAGGCTCCAGCCTTGAACACAACAGCCGGGCATGATGCCCTGGGCCCCATGGCATACGGCAGTGGAGGTAATTAGCCAGGCGTGGCTGTGCCCTTTGTTGCAGTTTGAAATGCTTCTTGAAAAACAAGTTTCTAGCCTTGGAGAGCATTGCTTTGTACTTTATAGATGTTCTGAATGTCTTTATTGTGGTACTGTGCAAGAAATTGGGATTCTTCTATCCCGGTGCTCTATTTTGGGCTGGTCTTTATAATTAGATGTAATTGCTCATACAGATGTCATGAGGACATTGACAGCTACCTCATCGAACACATGATATCTGGAAGAATAGTGATAAGCTCTTGATGCATATTTACTCATTACATTTTCGTTACAGATAGGTTGTATTATTATCTCCATTTTACAGAAAGGGAAGCTGAGGTTCACAGAAGTTAAAGTAACTCACTACAGTCATAGAGCCCCTTCCTCCTTTCTATTTTCTGGGTATTACCAGGTTGGGTGCCTTCCACATATTTTCTCTTGTAATCCTTTTAATGACCTCATGATGATTTTGTTGTCCCTTTCTTATCGACTTGGAAGCTGAGGTTTTGCCAATGTAATCAGGATGCGATAAATCTCAGAGTAAGTTTGGAAGAAGGATTCGAACCCCAGATTTGAACCCCAGTGGCCTGATTCTGGAGTTCATGCTCTATGGCTACAATATATTGCCTACATCGGCTAAGAAATGCCTTCGATCCCCTTCGCGCAGAGCTGCTTCACTGCATTTTTGCCCTGATGATACTTTGGGATGCTGCAGAGTGCATTGGAAGGGCACAGAGGCCTGGGGACCACACACATCTTGGTGGAGAACCACAGTCTGCCACCTGTGCTAAGGCAGGCAAACTGTTGACTCTTTCTGACATCCAGGTATAACTTCTGAGGAGAGGAGATAATACAAAAGTTACTATGAAAGCTAGAGAGAATCTGTATAAAATAGCACCTATATGTTCAACATGATGATTATGAGCTCAGATAAAATTGTACCAAAAATCAGACCTGAATTCAGATCTTAGCTCTAGTGTTGACAGTATTCAGAAAGTTGAAAGGTTATTTAAATCCCCAAGTCTCAGTTTTCCCCCCTTTAAAAGGTGTCTAAGAGGAAAATACAGTTAAATAGTGAAAACCTTACAGGATTCTATGAGGTCCTGTCTGATTAAACACGCAGGATATAATAGCATTCAGTCGAGGGTAGCTATTAGTGTAATTATGAAAACATTAGTTGAACCTGAGCAATTTCCATGTGTGATAGACCCACTAAATTAAAGTTGAAGAAAGTCCTTTGAACAGAAGAAATTACAGTGATTTACAGCTTCTGTTCTTCCCCCAATACCTTTCTATTGATTGAGGGCTGTATGTTGTAGTTAATTAAAATCAATATCTTCAATCGGATACAGCAGTGCTTTCGCAAAAGAAGAGATAGCAGGATTGCAGCACAGTACAGGGGTGTGACTCTTTCAATCACAGTTTGGGGAGCCCAGAACTTTCCCTTGGGTTGCAGAAATGAGTTATGTTTCAAGAGAATTCAAATAAATAAACATGTGAGGCATTATTATGCTTGTAAATATTGAAGGCTCTGATCATTTCTCTTAAACAATGGATGAAGATTTTATAAAAATGCAAAAATTATCTCGGTGGGTATTCCACCCTTTTCTCCTGCCTACAGAAATGCCAGATGCACTCAGGCTGGTGATGGGCTCTGTGATGTGTTTCCTTTGTGAGCCTCCTGGGCATCTAGGTGTGGCCACAGGACATGATCTTGTCAAAGAGATGGAACTGCCAGTTTCTGAGAGGTCTCTGGGGAAGCTTTCATTTTCCTGATGGAGTGGGTACCTTCTAACACTGTTTCTTCTTCCCAGCCTTAATGGTGTCATTACAGTGTTAACGGTGGGGCTACAGAACTGGATATATAACCACATGGGACCTTGACCCTGATGTTAGAGTGTAGCAGAACAGTCACAGCACAGGCTGGACATATGTCACGTGAGAACATTAATCCCTCTTCAATTAAGCCTCTGCAGTTAGGATTTATATTATTTGCATCCAAAAGCAATTCTAGCTGAAATAACTTGAAAAGTTACTGCAAAATTTTATTTCTTGTATAAATGTGCTGTGTCAGGTGTGTGTGCATTTATGATATGAACAATAGTTCTTCCATTAAATATTACCTATTAGTTTTTTGTTCCAGATGAGGACTAACGTGTAACCATTTCCCTTCTTTTTTAATCTTTTCTTTTTCCTTCGTGAGAGCTTACTTGCCATTTTCAAACAGAGAAAGATACGTTTACAAAAGCAAAAGAGTTGTCTTCTTACTTTGAAATTCTTCTGGTGTTTGTTTGCATTCCTAGGCCCACTGGTTACCCAGGACTAGAAAAATGTTTTCCAAGCTAACATTTGACATGAGAATCAAAAGCGAGTATTGAAAAACAGCTTTAGTAAAATGGAGGTGGCAGTTTTTTGCTGAAAAACTCAATTATCAGAAGATGTTGATATTTCTCAAGGAAGAAACACAATATGGCTAAAATTCTGACTCTCCTGGAGAGAATTTGGAGGGAGCAATGTCATCAAAGGAGGGTAGATTACATGTGGGAAGAAAATGTTCAGGAATGGACCAGGCGCAGTGTGAATCATGCCTGTAATCTCAGCACTTTGGGAGGCCAAGGCAGGCAGATCACTTGAGGTCAGGAGTTCAAAATCAGTCTGGCTAACATGTTGAAACCCCATCTGTACTAAAAATACAAAAATGAGCTGCGCGTGGTGGTGTGTGCCTGTAATCCCAACTACCTGGGAGTCTGAGGCATGAGAATCCCTTGAAACTGGGAAGTGGAGTTTGCAGTCTGCCGAGATCACGCCACTGCACTCCAGCCTGGGTGACAGAGCAAGTCTCTGTTTCAAAAAAAAAAAAAAACACCAAAAAGGTTCAGGAGTGATGAGATCCAGTACTTTTCCAATTAAGTGAACTTTTTTTATTTTTTAATTTTAAATTTACAGGTACACTCGCAGGTTTGTTACACAGATAAGCTTGTGTCATGGGGGTTTGTCGTACAGATTATTTCATCACCCAGGTATTAAGCCTAGCACTCATTCATTATTTTTTGTGATCCTGTCCTCCTCCCACCGTTCACCCTCCAAAAGGCCCCAGTGTGTGTTGTCCTCCTCTATGTGTCCATGTGTTCTCATTATTTAGCTCCTACTTTTCAGTAAGAGCGTGTATATTTGCTTTTCTGTTTCTGTGTTAATTTGCTAAGGATAATGGCCTCCAGGTCCATCCATGTCCCTGCAAAAGACATGATCTTATTCTTTCTTCTGGGTGCATAGTATTCCATGGTGTATATAAACCACATTTTCTTTATCCAGTGTATTAGTCTGTTCTCACCCTGCTAATAAAGGTGTACCTGAGACTGGGTAATTTACAAAGGAAAAAGATTAAATTGACTGACAGTTCCACATGGCTGGGGAGGCCTCCCAATCATGACAGGAGGCAAAGGAGGAGCAAAGTCACATCTTATATAGTGGCAGGCCAGAGAATTTTTGTAGAGGAACTCCCTTTTAGAAAACTTCTGGTCCCATGAGACTCAATATCATGAGAACAGCACATGAAAGACCAGCCCTCATGATTCCATTATCTCCTGCCTGGTTCCCGGCAGGACACGTGGGAATTATGGGAGCTATCAGTCAAGATGAGATTTGGGTGGGGACACAGCCAAGCCATATCATCCAGTCTACATTGATAGGCATTTAGGTTGACTCCACGTCTTTGCTATTGTGAATAGTGCTGCAGTGTATATACGCGTGCATGAGTCTTTATATTATAATAGAACTTTTTATTGGCACATGAAAATACACATAAGCCCCCAAATAGCGTGTAATACAATTTCTTTGAACCGTCATGTTTTACCTTATAAATTTATGTAAAATTTTCATTGTTTTTCATGTTATACCCATGTTGGTTTATACAACAAGAATGTGGCCCCCGCACCAATGACTGAACCAAATTAGTGATACAAAGAGTTATCCATGTTGATCGTATTGGATTGTGTATTCTCTGGCATCCAATTTGAGAAACCTGAGAATGGTCCTGTGGTTAGCTATCAAGTACCCAGGGAGAAATGTAGCTGCTTTCAATATGAAAACCCTTTTCCAGGTAATAAAGATTCACCTGCATTATTCCATTTTGATCTTTGCAGAAACCTATTGCCATTGTTGGCCAGCATGTCATTTTGACTTTCATTGGTTTTATTAGTGAGAACACTGAATATCATTCCAGAGTTAGGGCTCTGATCCTGGAGCATCAGTCACCTGTACTTAAGTCCTTTCATTGCAGCGAGCTCCTTCTCATTCGTTCATGAGAGCCATTGGTGGGATGGATCCTGGAATAGTCTCAGACGGCCTTGCCCTCTTTCCATTATCCCTTTGATGGAATCTCCCTGTTAATATTTCCAAATCATAGTTACCATGAGCTGAACAGTTGCTTTGCACCAGGAGCTGAGCACAGCCCTGTCTTGTACATTGTCACATTGAGTGTTCACAATAAATGTGAGAGGCAGATTTGCTGTTATCTCATTTTGAAAGATGTGGAACTGGCCAGGTGCAGTGGCTCATGCCTGTAATCCCAACACTTTGGGAGGCTGAGGCAGGCGGATCACCTGAGATCAGGAGTTTGAGACCAGCCTGGCCAACATGGCAGAACCCCATCTCTACTAAAAATACAAAAATTAGCTGGGTGTGGTGGCGGACGCCTGTAATCCCAGATACTTGGGAGGCTGAGGTAGGGAGAATAGCTTGAACCCAGGAGGTGGAGGTTGCAGTGAGATGAGATCGTGCCATTGCACTCCAGCCCGGGTGCAGAGTGACACACTGTCTGGAAAAAAAAAAAAAAAAAAAAAAAAAAGGAAAGATATCGAACTGAGGCTCGAGCATTTTGATAACTTATCTAACATCTCGTTACTGGGAAGTGGCCATGCTGGGACATGACTTACAGTTTTCCAGATACCCAAACTCTTAGCTGTTCCATTGACAGCTTCCTAGCATGGAGAGCACACCAAGCCTCTACTCTTTTCTTGGGTGGTACTCATCCTCTGACTCTGTCACACGCTTTATCCTGTTGTTGATGGCAGAGCTACTTGGAATCACTAGTAACTTCATTAGAATGATGTGCAGATGTCTCTCCAATGAGTTTTGTCCATTATTTCTTTAGCTGTAAATAAATTATGAGGAAAGTATAGAATTATGGAGGGGGGGGGGTCTTTGAAAAAGCCAGGGTGGGAGAATATCGAGAGTGATATAATTATCTATTTGCTGCTTCTGGTCCGCCGACTTGCTGGCTTTTTTTTTTTTTTAATAGGATTATAGAAGATGAAAAGGAAGCGCTTACTTCAGCTTATAAGAGCAATGTAAGCAATTTTGCATTGCACTCACTCCCCAGGGTTGGTGTGAACATGTTTCTAGTAAATTAAAGTATCATAAAAGCATTGGCAACATGGCAAGTTTTATATTAATTTCTTAATTTTTCACAGGCTTAATTATAAATCTCTTGGGAGAAGAGGCAAGGCCTGTGGGTTCCTCGGAAAACAGTGTTGCATCTCTAGGCTTTGAAGGTCTGCTCCTCTGCTCAGAAGTGTGTGTGCTGTGATGTAGGCTGGGTGGCTGCTGTAGGATGCATGCACTACTTGTGCCTAGTGATAGTATTGATGCCCCGTGGACAAGACATTAGGCTGGGAGGCCCAGGTGTGCAGCCAAGTGGAGAGAGTGCTCTTGGACAAGGTGTGTGTCTCCTAGCATGCAGTAATACGTCATAAGAGCAGAGTCTCTGCAGCTTACTAAGTGTAAAATCCTGGATCCGGCCAGGCGTGGTGGTTCAACCCTGTAATTCCAGCACTTTGGGAGGCCAAGGTGGGCAGATCACCTGAGGTCAGGAGTTCAAGACCTGCCTGACCAACATGGAGAAAGCCTGTCTCTACTAAAAATACAAAATTAGCCAAGTATGATGGCAGGTGTCTGTAATCCCAGCTACTTGGGAGGCTGAGGCAGGAGAATTGCTTGAACCCAGGAAGCAGAAGTTGCGGTGAGCCTAGATTGTGCCATTGCACTCCAGCCTGGACAACAAGAGTAAAACTCGATCTTTTTTTTTTTTTTTTTTTTTGAGACGGAGTCTTGCTCTGTCGCCCAGGCTAGAGTGCAGTGGTGCGATCTCGGCTCACTGCAAGCTCCGCCTCCCGGGTTCACGCCATTCTCCTGCCTCAGCCTCTCCGAGTAGCTGGGACTACAGGCGCCCGCCACCACGCCCGGCTAATTTTTTGTATTTTTTTAGTAGAGATGGGGTTTCATCGTGGTCTCGATCTCCTGACCTCGTGATCCGCCCGCCTCAGCCTCCCAAAGTGCTGGGATTACAGGCGTGAGCCACCGCGCCCGGCAAAACTCGATCTTAAACATAAAATAAAATTAAAATAATCCTGGATCCTCCTTTACTACCTGTGTGACCTAGCGAAATTTGACCAGCCCTTTGATCTGTGAAATGTGATGGTATCAATGTTACCTGGGATATGCATGAAAAAGTCTACATCCTGCGGCACTACTGAGCATCCTCACCAGCCTAGGGCTAGCTCCAGTCAGACGAACCATCGGAAAACAATAGATATCCCTATGGATGAAGCCACTGTTAGGCAGGTTTTGTTACTTGCAGCCTAAAGCCTCCTCACCTTTACTAGTCACTAAATTAGAATAGCACAGGCAGCCCAGTGAGTTCCAGATTCATTGAATGGTGGCATATTTATGCTGGACAAAATCCTAGCTCTGCCCATTATCACATGCCTTCTTTACTTATTATTTTTATTATTATTTTGAGATGGAGCCTCTCTCTGTTGCCCAGGCTGGAGTGCAGTGGCGTGATCTTTGCTCACTGCAACCTCCGCCTCCTGGGTTCATGTGATTCTCCTGCTTCAGCCTCCTGAGTAGCTAGGATTACAGGTGCATGCCACCACACCTGGCTAATTTTTGTATTTGTAGCAAAGATGGGGTTTCACCCTATTGATCAGGCTGGTGTTGAACTCCTCACCTCAGCTGATCCACCTGCCTCAGCCTCCCAAAGTACTGGGGTTACAGGTGTGAGCCATTGCACCTGGCACCTTCTTTGCTTATAAGTCTCCTATAAAGAACGTGAAAAATCAGGAGGGAGGGCTCCTTGAAAACCCCAGGGGAAAATAACCTGGCTTTCCTGGCCAGATGCCAATGAGTTAGTTCCTCTGGATTTCACTTCTCAAGACTCTGGAACTTTCCAGGTACCTTTTTAGGGTAAAGTATTGCCACTGTCTTCCACTAGGCACAAATTATCTCCTTTCCTTTCCCCTCTCGTTCCTTCCCCTCCCCTCCCTTCCCCTCTTCTTTCCTCTGCCCTTCTGTAGCATAGTGTGGTTTAAAACGTGATCAGATTCTGTTTTAATCGTAGATTTTTTTTCTCTGGCCTCTTGTCTTTTCTGGGCTGCGTGCCACATACCGGTAGGGAATACACCTTAGGTTTTTACATATCTTTCAATTAATTTTGAAAGATTAATTTTATGATAGGTTAACTTATGCTGCACACACATACATACACAAAAGATATATGGTCTTATAAATAGGTATGGCTGGACAAGGTGACTCAGGAGGCTTAGGCAGGAAGACCGCTTCAGCCCATGTGTTCTCAGTCTAGCCTGGGCAACATAGCTGGTCCCCATCTCTTAAAAAATTAATTAATTAAAGAACACTGTGTGTGGCAAATACTGGGTTAAAAAGATTATACAGGGCCAGGCTCAGTGGCTCATGCCCGTAATCCCAGCACTTTGGGAGGCCAAGGTGGGTGGATCATTTGAGGTCAGGAGTTAGAGAACAGTCTGGCCAACGTGGCAAAACCCCATCTCTACAAAAAGTACAGAAAAAATTAGCCAGGCTGGGCGCGGTGGCTCATGCCTGTAATCCCAGCACTTTGGGAGGCTGAGGCGGGCAAATTACTTGAAATCAAGAGTGATTTCAGGCCGGGCGCAGTGGCTCACGCTTGTAATCCCAGCACTTTGGGAGGCCGAGGCGGGCGGATCACGAGGTCAGGAGATCGAGACCACGGTGAAACCCCATCTCTACTAAAAATACAAAAAATAAGCCGGTCGTGGTGGCGGGCGCCTGTAGTCCCAGCTACTCGGAGAGGCTGAGGCAGGAGAATGGCGTGAACCCGGGAGGCGAAGCTTGCAGTGAGCCGAGATTGTGCCACTGCACTCCAGCCTGGGCAACAGAGCGAGAGTCCATCTCAAAAAAAAACAAAAAAAAACAAAAAAAACCCAAAAAACAATTAGCCAGGCACGGTGGCAGGTGCCTGTAATCCCAGCTAATTAGGAGGCTGAGCCATAAGAATTGCTTGAACCCGGAAGGTAGAGGTTGCAGTGAGCTGAGTTCATGCTACTGCACTCCAGCCTGGGCCACAGAGCATGAGTTCATGTCAAAAAAAAAAAAAAAAGATAGAATTTTTTTTCTTTTTTCTTTTCTTTTTCTTTTTTTTTTTGGGGGGGGGGGG
>NW_026652298.1:35117105-35192217 GCF_009828535.3 Hylobates moloch | reverse complement strand
GGGGGGGGTGGACTTCTTTGTACCTTTAATCTGCAAATGAATGTGAATTGTAAATCTCCATAGAGTGATATAGAATAAGGCACTTACCAAACTTACTGGACAAAAGAAATTTTTTTTTCCATAAAACGTCTTGCACAAACTCACTTTAGAGAACCTGCTTATCTCCAATTTTTAAATTTCATTCGTCTTTTTAAAAATGTGCAACAGTTTTTCAACTTTTTGAAAAATTCTAAATACGTGGAAAAATGTAAGACTGGTACAATAACCCTCATATACTTTTACCAGAGTTACCAATTTTTATTTTTATTTATTTATTTATTTTTCTGAGAAAGAGTCTTGCTCTGTCACCCAGGCTGGAGTGCAATGGCATGATCTTGGCTCACTGCAACCTCTGCCTCCCCGGTTCAAGCGATTCTCGTGCCTCAGCCTCCCGAGTAGCTGGAATTACAGGCATCCGCCACCATGCCTGGCTAATTTTCCTGTTTTTAGTAAAGACAGGGTTTCACCGTGTTGGCCAGGCTGGTCTCGAACTCCTGACCTCAAGTGATCCCCCTGCCTCAGCCTCCTAAAGTGCTGGGATTGCAGGCCTGAGCCCCTGGGCCTGGCCCAGAATCACCAGTTTTTAATATTAAATATTTTTTACTGGGTTTGCTCATCCTCTCTCTGCCTCTTTTCCTTCCCTTCCTCTCCCTCTCCTCTGTCTCTTTTTGCAAATTCTTGATGGATATCTTTTCCTGACAAGAAAGAAGGTCTTCTGGATGCCACTTGCCTCCTCCATTTGCCTTTAAGAAAATAACTGAACACGCTGTAGGGCAGGTGCCTGTATGTTTCACTTGTGTTGGTTGATGATTTATTATAATCCCATCTTAGAATCCTAGAATCTGAAGATGCAGAGGGACCTGAAAGGTTATCTAATCCACCCCTTGCTCACCTGCCCACCTGGCCTGCATTCCTTACTCCTGCCCACCCTGCCTGCATTCCCTACCCATGCTTTCGAATGCCATTTATTATGTTTGCCGGGGTTGGTTGGTGAGTCAATTCTGAGTGGAATGAAACTTGCAAATGAGGCCTTGTGGGGAGCCTGCTCTCTTCCTGGGCATCATCCAAGCGATCTATTAGCAGCTTCCATTTATCAACGTCTTGTGTGGGTGTAGTGGGCCTAATAATGGGAGCTCAGTCAGAGAGCAGCATTTTGATAGAGGACTGAAGTGTTTTGCCAAGTCTTGATTACCCATGATAACAAGAATGAAAACCTTGGCCCTGGTTATGCATAGATTTATTGAATCATGGAATATTCATGCTGGATGGAATCTTAGGATCATCTGGTTCAGTCCCCGAAGTTTTCAATGGAGGAAGTGAGTGGAGAACAAAAGAGAATGAGTAGTTTGCCTAAAATCTCATCACTACCATGGTTTCTGATTTCGGGCCCACGCTATCTCCCCAGCCACTAGGCTTATCTTAGGACAGCAACAGAAAACTTTTCAGACACATGCACACACATGCATGCCCCACACATTGCAAACATACTCATATACATGGGCACATCTATACATAAGCATAGGTGGGCACAGGTGCACAAACTTACCCGCAATCTCATTCATAGATGGAATTTCTGTTCCATTGAAATATAGCTCGTGACTGGGGACTCCAGTGACCTCCAGTTCACAATCTAGAAATGTGAACTTGGAAATAGAGACTCATCCAAATACATGACGAAGGTTTATTCACCTGTTTAGTGCCTCTTGCAGGTAGCAGAGGAGAGAATAAGAATGAACATTGTAAGGCTGCTAGGATGACTATCTGCTCTGTGGAGTGACAGAAGAAATATGGAAATCCAGGTTTATTGGGAGGGCATCTCGAAGCAGCCACATTTTATCCCTATTGGGGTCAGAACTGAAATATTTGTGATGGCTAGAATAAGATCCCACAGGAAACTTGAGTTTCCTAAGTGCCAGCTAGGCACTCGTTCCTTGCGTAATCTTATTTAGTCATCATCACAGTTATGTTTCTGGTGAAAAAAATTAGATATGGAAAGGCTATTACTTACCCCAAATTACACAGCCAGTAAATGGTAAAACCAAGAATGAAATGTGGATCCAGAGAGCAGTGATGAGAACAAAGGAGTACATAAAAAAGAAAACACGTTTCAAAGAGAAACGCTCCAAAGATTTCAAAGTGTCCTAACGGTAAATCTCCCCCTAAATTTTGGGAAACAAATTTGCATTGTCCTGCTGGTTTCTTCCAGGCAGGACTTTCTCCTCTCACCAAAGCCCTATAGACCTATAGACCAGTGTAGTCTATTGGAGTTTCCTGTGATGATGAATATGTTTATAATCTTACTGTCCACTATGGTAGCTACTGTTTACTTATGGTTATTGAGTGAGTTAAGATATATGCTGGATTTCAAAGACTTAGTACGTGAAAGTGTGTTAAATAGCTCATAGAGAGTTTTTAAAAAGTCCGTTGCCTCTTGTGATAACATATTGGGCTAAATATGTTGTTAAAATTAGTCTTATATGTTTTATTTTTTCTTTTTCCTTTTTATTTATTTGGGACCGAGTCTTGCTCTGTTCCCTAGGCTGGAGTGCAGTGGTGCGATCTCAGCCCACTACCACCTCCCCCTCAGCCTCAGCCTCCTGAGTAGCTGGGATTACAGGTGCGTGCCATCACACCCAGCTAATTTTTTTTCTTTTTTTTTTTTAAGATGGAGTCTTTCTCGTTGCCCAGGCTGGAGTGCAATGGTGCAATCTCAGCTCACTGCATCTTCTGCCTCCTGGGTTCAAGCAATTCTCCCTGCCTTAGCCTCCCAAGTGGCTGGGATTACAGGCGCCCACCACCATGCCCGGCTAATTTTTGTATTTTTAGTAGAGATGGAGTTTCTGATGTTGGCTAGGCTGCTCTTGAACTCCTGACCTCAGGTGATCCACCCCCCTCGGACTCCCAAAGTGCTGGGATTATAGGCGTGAGCCACCGCGCCCGGCTTTTTTGGTATTTTTAGTAGAGACGGGGTTTCGCCATGTTGGCCAGGCTGGCCTCAAACTCTTGACCTCAAGTGATCTGCCTGCCTCAGCCTTCCAAAGTGCTGGGATTACAGGCCTGAGCCACTGCGCTTGGCCTCTTTTTCCCTTTTAAAATGTGGCTATTAGAAAAATTTTAATTGCATATATTGCTTGCATTATTTTTCTGTTGGGCAGTGTGGATCTGGATAATTTGTCTATGAAGATATATTTACAATTATATATGCTTCTCTCTATCTGTATCAGTCTGTCTTTTGAAGGACACTTTATTAAACAGCATCATATAGTGTATAATGAATTAGAATTTGTTCTTATTTAACGGTGCAATTAGGACTTTTTTTCCCCCATGTTGGTACCTGTAAGTTAACATCCTCTGTAATTATTATATAGCAATCTTTAGATAAACTGATATATTAGTCTCCCATCAATTTATACATAGTACCAGGGATGGATATAAAGTATAAGAATAGAAGCAGGCACAGCTGTGGAGAATGCAACCATTTAAGAGGTGGACAGAAGTTATCTTTGCAGACTGGAGAATAAAGAAACAAAGGGACAGAACCTACTTGCAACAGAGGTGTTGATGGAAATGAAAAAATGGAAGTCCCTAAAAGGGTCCGGGTGTAGTGGCTCACACCTGTAATTCCAGCACTTTGGGAGGCTAAGGCAGGCGGATCACCTGAGGTCAGGATGGCGAAATCCCGTATCTACTAAAAATACAAACATTAGCCGGGCCTGATGGTGGGCACCCTATAATCCCGGCTACTCAGGAGGCTGAGACAGGAGAATTGCTTGAACTCAAGAGGCAGAGATTGCAGTGAACTAAGACCACACCACCGCCCTCCAGCCTGGGTGACAAGAGCGAGACTCTGTCTCAAAAAACAAAACAAAACAAAACAAAAAAACAGAAAATGTCTGCAAACTACATGAAACATGATTTAGTTTCCCTGTATTTAGAATATAATCTTCAAGAGGACAGATACATTGAAGAAATGAATGCAATGGCAACTCTCAATTTTGGACTTCTTTGCTTCACATTTTAAAAATTCTGATAGTGGCCAGACGTGGTAGCTCACAGCTGTAATCCCAGTACTTTGGGAGGCCGAGGCAGGCGGATCACCTGGGGTCAGGAGTTCGAGACCAGCCTGGCCAACATGGTGAAACCCCACTTCTACTAAAAATACAAAAATTAGCCAGTAGTGGTGGCGCATGACTGTAATCCCAGCTATTCAGGAGTCAGAGACAGGAGAATCGCTTCAACCTGGGAGGCAGAGTTTGCAGTGAGTCCAGATCACGCCATTGCATTCCCACCTGGGCGACAAGAAAGAAACTCCATCTCAAAAAAATGAAAAATTCTGTTAGTATTCACATAGAAAGATGATAGTGTGTTTCGTAAAATATATCCAAGTTTCCCAAGTAGAAATAGCATACATTACGTTGGTGCAAAAGTAATTGTGCTTTTTGTCATTACTTTCAAAGGCAAAAACCATGATCAGTTTTGCACCGATCTAATAGTTGTGAATGTGAGCTTGGACAAGTTTCTTAAGCTTCTGGTCTTCCATGATCTTCCATGTCCATCTCAGGATATCTCCAGCCCAAGCTGCTTGTCAAGGTCCAGGAAACTAATACACATCAATGAGTGTTGATAACAGAAAACCATGCTGTATCTAGTTGTTAATTTTTTAAGATAAGGCTGTCATTTTTTATGATAGAAAAGTGGCTCTCACAATTTATTGCGAACGAGAACCACCACATTGTTCATCGTTTGCATATTTTAAAGCTCTGTGTCTAGATATTCTAATTTAGTACATTGCAGTTGGCTATTTCTGGCCAGGTGTGGTGGCTCACACCTGTAATCCCAGTACTTTGGGAGGCCAAGGTGGGTGGACTGCTTGAGCACAGGAGTTTGAGGCCAACGTAGGCAACATAATGAAATTGTCTCTCAAAAAAAAAAAAAAAAAAAAAAAAAAATAGGCATGGCTTGTACCTGTAGTTCCAGCTACAGGATGAGGCAGAATTACTTGAGCCTGGGAGGCAGAGGTTGCAGTGAGTTGAGACCACGCCGTGGCACTCCAGCCCGGGCAATAGAGTGAGACCTTGTCTCAAAACACAAGTTGGCTATTTCTGCATTTCTCCATTAAAGCTGATACATCTGTATGTACAGGCCCTGGACAGGATGCCTGGGAGACATTAATAAACAACATTGCATTTGGGCCTCAGGAAGCTCATATCCAATAGGGGAAGTGACATAATGATTAGCACAAATACGTAGTTAACTCTTTTTGAAAAACGAGTTCCCATGTGATTATCATGATCAACCCACTTCTAAAATTGTTTTTCTTGTTGTTGTTGTTGTCGTTTTGTGATAGGGTCTCACTGTGTCACCCAGGCTGGAGTGCAATGGTGCCATCTCAGCTCACTGCAACTTCCACCTCCCAGGCTCAAGCCATCCTCCTACCTCAGCTGTCCTAGTAGCTGGGACCACAGGCTTGTGCCGCTATTCCTGGCTGACTTTTGTAGTTTTGGTAGAGGTAGGGTTTCACCATCTTGCCCAGGCTGGTCTTGAACTCCTGAGCCCAAGCAATGTGCCTGCCTAGGCCTTCAAAAGTGCTAGGATTACAAGTGTGACCCACCAAGCCTGGCCCACTTCTCAAATGTTAATGTGCCTAGGAATGTCTTCAGGGTTTTGTTTCAAATTCAGTTTCTTAGATCCCACCCGCAGAGTTTCTGATTCAATCAATAGGGTGGTGGGGGTGTCCCGGATCCTGTGTTGTTAACAGAACTCCCTATGTTTCAGAAGCTGGTACTATGAAAACTGTAGCTGGAAAACTATTGTCAGAGTGTGATCTACCTCTAGAAAATATTGGCCTGTCTTTGCCAGAGTTTTACCCATTCCTTAGGGAGAACGGGTGTAGCTGTGTCTTCCTTTCCACTCTGTCAAGCAGAACCAAGCTCACGGAGAAGCAAATTTTTTTTTTTTTTTTAGATGGAGTCTCACTCTGTTGCCCAGGCTAGAGTGCAATGGTGCAGTCTCGGCTTACTGCAGCCTCTGCTTCCCGGATTCAAGGGATTTTCCTGGTGCAGTCTCAGCTCACTGCAGCCTCTGCCTCCCAGGTCAAGCGATTCTCCTGCCTCAGCTTCCCTAGTAGCTGGGACTACAGGTATCCACCACCATGCCCAGCTAATTTTTGTATTTTTAGTAGAGACGGGGTTTCACCATGTTGGCCAGGCTGGTCTCGAACTCTTGACATCAAGTGATCCACCTGCCTTGGCCTCCCAAAGTGCTGGGATTACAGGCGTGAGCTACTGCATCCAGCCTAGCAATTTCTTAAGTATTTTGTTCATCTTTTCCAAGGTCAGCTTGGGTTCCTCAGTAGCTGTGGTATTTTTCTGTGGTGTTAAATGCACATAAAGGACTTAAAAGCTAGGTAAGAAGGCAGTTAAGGATAAAAGTTACACAACTTCAACCATATTCTGTTAGAGCCACAAAGGGCTTCAGAAACCAGCTAATGATTTTACAGAAAAGATGGCATGAGTCCAAGAGGTCCCATGATCTACACAAGGTCACTTGTGTCTAGAATTCTTTGTGTATCATGCTGTGACCAATGGCCATGGCCCAGAAAGCCTGCTTCCTTCCTTTTCAAAAAAAAAAAAAAAAAAAGATTTGTGATACTTCATCATATTCAGTGCCCATTGCCCAAGCAGGGTGTCATTCATGAGAAATTATAATGGATTTCATTGTCGAATGCAGAATTCTTCTTCCCAATTACTTCTTTGCTTTAAACATAAAGCCGAGAGCCCGACGCTGGGAATAGTTCTTGTCTGAATTTCTGATAGATTTTAATTTCCCAACTGGAGCCTGGTCTTCACAGTTATTCCCTAATTTCTTTTGTTAGTCTACTGCATTCATCTTTAGTTCTGTATAGGATCCATAGATGGACTGAACTGTAACACTGACTTTCTTTTCTTTGTCTCGCTTGTCGAATAAAATCTTTTGAGGCTGAATGGTATTGATAGCTGTGCAGTGACTTGTTGCCACTGTAGAGGGGACCCTGCACACACCTTCCTGGGAGTCATGTTTGTTGTTCAAATGAGCCTTCTGCGAATCAGGATCTCTTGGAAAAGATAACACATCAGCAGTATTAAAAACTAACAAATGGCGCAAATCTTCATTTAGCTCCTTTCCGTAATAAATTCATTTCCTTGGGTTCAGGATTTGTAGAGCGTACTCTAAATGCATTACTGGCTGAGGGATCCATCAGAGTGGGGAGGGGAGGTGCGGAAAGCCATCCTGTTGCATTGAAGAAACGGAATCTGTGATCAAGACACCTGGTTAAAGGTTCTTTCCCCTTTGTAATTTTGTTCTACATAGCGAGGCACGAGTGGTGCTGCAACATATGGAGAGACTTGAGTTTAATTGTTAAAATTCCACTCAGCCGGGCCACTTCTTCACTGTGATTTGCACTATTTAGCATTTGTGTGCATTAGGTAATATATTTAATGTTTCTCGCTCCAATCCAATTTGCGTGTGTTTGGCAGCAGCCCAGCTCCATGGGCGTGGGGCAGGGGAGATCATAAATCTGCCAGCCTGCAGCATGGAAACTGTATTGCCGCATTTGATAGTATGCTTGCACGAACACTCCAAAATGCTTGTGAAGCAGTACCACCTCTTCCCCGAACGTCTCTCAGGGACAACATTAATGTAGCTCATATTGTATTGATTGTAGCCAATAAGTGCCTAAATGATTTGATGCAAGGTAGAGAGATTATGTAGGGAAGAGGGGTAGAGGCGGCTTTAGAAGAAGTATGTGGTTTAATTACTGGCTGAATTTCCTCAATCCACCTCCCCCTCTGGGAGTTTAACAAGCAGGCCTTAGCGCACTTTAGCTGTTGCTAACATCTGTTGAAATGATATCTGCCCGTGATGAGGGGAGTCTGGGAATTGGGCTTGGGGTATTGGCGGGATAAGGGAGCCACAGGAAGCTCCTTTTCAGTCTGCAAAATTAGAACGAGGAAAAGACTGCATTAGCACTCCAAGGTTAAGCTATGGAGAGCACAGCTTTATCTAATAGAATTCTGCCTTCCGACTTAATGAAGTCATCTCTATCTTAAATGCAGGGTTGGATATAAGTGTCTAGAGTCTAATGATCTTAAAGTCCCAGGTGTTGATAACAAACACAGAGTTGAGCTGAAAACGTGAATAGTGCATGGGCAATGCTTCAGGCACCCAGTTGTAAAAACCACCCCCAGCTCTCCCTTTTTAATGCCATGCTAAGAACTGTTAGGAAACTTCAAATTTTTTAGGTAAACAACAAGTGACCAGTTTTCTTGCATTTTTTAATGGGAGCAAAAGAAGCCAAAACCTACCTAAAATTTCATGTTGGGTCCAGCACCAGGAAGAATGATGCTGTGTATCTGCTAGTGTTTTGATTACATCAATAATTCACAGAAAGTGCCGTCTACTTAATCTCTTTTATGCCGCTCCACCCGAAAGGATCCTGGTTGTATTCTCAAAGTCCTGAAGCTATCATGTTCCACAGCTTTTTCTGAAATACGTTGTTTTGTTATGCTTGAAACATTTATATATGTTACCGACCAAATTGCATGGAAGCCATTTGCTTTCAGAGACTGATAAAAATTTGCTTTTGATGGTAGACACAAGGTGAAATGTTATCAAAACAAAATTCCAAATTAACTTGGATATCTCTATCAGAACATATCCCCGATTGGGCATGTGATTCTTGCATTATTGTGTGTGTGTGTGTGTGTGTGTGTGTTGGTCATTGTATTTAAAAACGTGTTTGCATATGTGTGTATATGGATACATATGTGCCTTGTATTATGCTGGCTAATTATTGTGACTAAAACTCTCTGGGGTTAAGTGGAAAATTAAAAATTCAGAACAACCATAGTCTGTTATCTGACACCTGTAATTTAGGCTAATATCTCAATTCTCTTGTTAGGGACATTTCTCCTACAGTGTGGCTTTACATAATGGGAATTGGATGTAATGCGATCAATTAATTAGAGCATATGATTTACATTAGTCAAACCTGTATTGATTACAAAATTAGTATGATCTGAAAGTAGCTGTGTGTATGTGTGTGCGTGTGTGTGTTAGAAGTGGTGCTGCTTTGTATGCGGCCAACTTGGGGAAGGGGATGGATTTTTCACTTTATTATTGTGATGTGTGATAGAGCTATGGGGTGTTTTAAAATTCCTAAGCTAATCTTGCTGGTGATGACAGAAGAGAAAGGCTTTGAGGATGGGTGCAGTGGCTCACGCCTGTAATCCCAATACTTTGGGAGGCCAAGGTGGGTGCATCACCTCAGGTCAGGATCACCAGCATGAGCAACACAGTGAAACCTTGTCTCTACTAAAAATACAAACATTAGCTGGACGTGGTGGTGCACGCTTGTAATCCTAGCTACTCAGAAGGCTGAGGCAGGAGGATCACTTGAACCTGGGAGCACAGAGGTTGCAGTGAGCCAAGCTCGCGCCACTGCACTGCAGCCTGGGCCATAGAGTGAGACTCTATCTTAAAAAAAGAAAAAAAAAAGAGAAAGGCTTTGAGGTAAAAGCTAGAGGTACTTACACTTGAGATTGGTTCAGGTTTTATAACTCAACACGCAAGTATCTGATTCTCTCCATCCTCCTATGTTTGAACCGCAAATTTATTAGAAAGCATACATAGGAAAAAACAACCCAGTTCCTTTGAGTCTGAAACTTTCTAGTCCCTAATCACTTTTTCCCGTTGGAAGTATAGTTATAGCATACAAATCTAAACTTCTCAAGTTACCTTGATAACTGGTCCCCATGTTGGTGGCCCTGGGGCATCTCGAAGATCATCAATGATCCAAGTATATTCCATTAGTTTTCATGTCAAGAACATTTTATTGTATCCTAATTATCTGAAACTTGGTCATCTGAAATAACATGGCAGTTCCCGAGAAATCATTGCTGTTTTGATTTCCTAGCCACCCAGAATATAGGAAAGCTTAGTTTGGCCTTTGCTTTTAAATTCATATAAATACAATGATATTGAGTATCTCTACTTTAGAATAACACTGAACTAGTACTGGCGTTTTTAAATTTGATATGGGACAGCTGTTTTTCTGTTCCGTGGTTTTGTGCATGTGTGTGGATGTGTGTATATAAACATATATGTGTGTGCATGTATAGGTATCTAGATACACATCTAGATGTGTATATATCTAGATGGATATATACATGTGTATATATATCCATCCTCCTATCTAGACATGCATATTTGTTACTTGAAAATAAGTAGGGCTTGCATACATTGTAGTTACTATTGTAAGTGCTTTACAAATATTTAACTCATTTACTAGCCCAACGACTTCATGCTTTAGGCACTGTATTTTCATTTTACCAACGGGGACAGTGAGGCACAAAGAAGCTAATTAGTTTGTCTGAGGTCACAAACCTAATAAGCGGCAGGATTGGGATTCAGATGATAATGTATTGCTTCACACAAATAATGCTTTGCAATTTTTGAGCACTTTTCTACATGTGAGATACAGGGATTTAATTTTTTCCTCATTCGATTTTTATGGCCAGTCTGTGAGTTGATTTCCATCACTATTCCTGGTTTGCCGAATGGGACTCAGAGGCTGAAAGAATAACACAGCTGTAGTCACAGAGTTATAAGCTGATGGAACTGAGCTTTGCATCCAGGAAATCAGACTAGACAATTTTTAATAAATTATCAAGAAAACTTCTAGGCAGCATTGAAGATTTCCTCACCAGCTTTATACATATATATGTGTATATATATTTATTTTTATATGCACATATTTGTAAGTACATTGTAGACAGATGAAAAATAATAAAAGCAGGAAGTACCTTTTGTTGTGTTGACTGTGTTTTGCCCCCAAACTTACAACTCTCAATAGCTGTCTTTTCTGTTAGCTGAAATTAAATAGAGAATTATCTTAGCATTTTCCCCCAATAACTTTAAGGTTTTTTAAGAGATGGTAAGTCCTTTTGAAGACTAGATTGATTTGACTCAACTTCTCCTTCTAGTAAAAAAGAAAATCTGCCACCAATACATGTTTATATTTGTTAAAATATCATATTTATCAGTATGAAGTGGCATCAGCAAAACCAATGACTTAAAGGTGCAATAGTCACCCTATATTGAAAATATGTTGAACTTCCAAGAGAGGAATGGCTGCTTGATCAGAGTTCATTTATATCCAAGAGGATTGCACCAGCAATAAACTTTAAGTTAATGTTAATAATTTTAATTTGTATCTTCTAATTGTTGAATTCTGAATTGCTTTCCAATTTCCCACAGAGTTTAATGTGTATGCGAATTACACAGTCAAGAAATTTAAGATACAAAAGATAGACTGCGTTTTGCAAACATACCATAATTATTGCTTAATTTTTAAAGGGTCTTTCTCTTTGTCAGGGTATTGTTCAGTTTCTTGAAACCGAACAGAAGACAACTTTTGGTTAATGATTAGTATAAGTCTTGTAATGGAACTTAATTGAATGTTAACTTTGTTGTTCTCACAACTGCAAACTACTCAATTCTCTATTTCTCTGAGGTAGGGTTTCTTGCTCTCTTAGCGCAAATAATTTGTCTTCTAGTAATAGCAGGAAAGAGTTATCAGAACATTAGTTTAATTGTCTGAAGGTTGTGCACAACACGTAAGCTCTTAGAAAAAGGTGAAAACAATTCTCATGTCTGTTTTAATATTATATTTCTTAATCACTTAAACTGCTTGACAGTCCTAGCAAACTAAAAAAAATGAAACTGAAGTTGAAGGTAAGTGCTGTTCTTTTGTTAAAATTTAAGGTAGGAAATGCTGAGATTTAGAAAATAATATAGATATAAATATGTACATTATATTTAGTGTACATAGCATATTTAGTATATAATTATCTATTTATTTATTTACCTATCTAGTGTAAAATGAAGGCAGCCAAACCAATACATTTGGTGGATTAGTAGTGATTTAGCTATGAAGCATTTATATATTCAAATATTTGTTGCTAAATATTCCTAAAGCCTACGGGGTTCTAGAAACTGGCTTAGGAGGGGAGCCTGAAGGATGAACAACACTCACTAGTTTCTGCCATTGTGTTCAAGTGTTTATACATGAATCCAAGCAATAATAAGATGATACAGATGGTGAAAACTAATTTGAAGGGGGAAAAATGAAGACATTGAGACACAGAATGGTTTGGGGATGGGGGCAGTTGTGTTAGACAAGGTTTTAGGGAAAAGGTGCTGTCAGAGCTCTAGGCAATGAGTTGGCCCTACCAGAAGCAAGAGACATAAAGTTCCAAATGAGAACAGCTGGTTGTAGTGAATAACCAAAAGAGGATTTTAATTTGGTTACATCGTTGTGATTGATGACTGCTGTTTCTTTCTGGTGTCTCCAAATTGCAATCCTGTTGCACATTTTGTGTTCTTTTCCCTCAGACTATTCCAAGAATGAAGGATGTTTGATGATGGCTACAGGTTGTCTTGTACAGAAGACTTAACATATCAGGCTCTCTTGAGAGAGTAGGAAGGGCATTTTATTACAGACTCCAGTCTAAAATTCCTTCTGAGTATTTTTAAACATACCCACAAATACTGGAGTCATGTTTCTTCTTTTTTTAATTAATTAATTATTATTATTTTGAGACTGAGTTTCGCTCTATCACCCAGGCTGGAGTGCAGTGGCACGATCTAGGCTCACTGCAACCTCCGCCTCCCTGGTTCAAGCAATTTTTGTGCCTCAGCATCCTGAGTAGCTGGAATTACAGGCATCCACCACCATGCCTGGCTAATTTTTGTATTACTAGTAGAGACAGGGTTTTACCATGTTGGCCAGGCTGGTCTTGAACTCCTGACTTCAGGTGATCCACTCCCCTCAGCCTCCCAAAGTACAGGGATTACAGGTGTGAACCACTGAGCCTGGCCTTTTTATTTTATTTTGTTTTATTTTATTTTTTTAGAGATCAGGTCTCACTATGTTGATTAGGCTGGTCTTGAACTCCTGGGTTCAAGCAGTCCACCTGTCTTGGCCTCCAAAAGTGATGGGATGACAGGCATGAGCCGTTGTGCCTGGCCAGGAGCTGCATTTTTACTCCAGATTCATTGGTGAGCCAGAGTGATTTGGTGATGCTTAAACTCATTCTGATTTTTTTTAATTTTTATTTGAGATGGAGTCTTGCTCTGTCACCCAGGCTGGAGCATTCTCATTTATTTAATGGTGGTTTTAAAATGTTTTATTATGAAAAATTTCAAAAAAACACGAGAGTAGAATAGTATATTGATCCCTCATATGCCCTACAACAGATTTCAACAACTACCAATATGTGGCCACACTTGTTTCTTTTGTGCTTTAATCTTCCTCTCCCTTCCCCATCAATATTTTGAAGCAAATCCAAAATATACTATTATTATTAAACATATCAGTATGTATATTGGAAAAAATGAAACTTTTTTAAAAAAGAACTATATCGTCATTAATGTTATTATGCCTTTAAAATTAGCAGTGGGCCAGGCACGTTGGCTCATGCCTGTAATCCCAGTATTTTGGGAGGCTGAGGTGAGCGGATCACTTGAGGTCAGGAGTTTGAGACCAGCCTGACCAACATGGCAAAACCCTGTCTTTACTAAAAATACAGAAGTTAGCCAGGTGTGGTGGCACACACTTGTAATTTCAGCTACTCGAGAGGCTGAGGCAGGAGAATTGCTTGGACCTAGCAGGCAGAGGTTGCAGTGAGCCAAGATCACGCCACTGCACTCCAGCTTGGGCAGCAGGGAGACTGTGTTTCAAAAAAAAAAAAAAAGATTCTTTAAGTAGGTGTCCAAACATCATATTATTTTTAAATATTTCGGTATTTAGAATATGAGAATTCTTAAGGAAAAAAAATACTGTCATTAGCATTATGCCTTGAAATTAGCAATAATCTCTTAATATAAGCAAGCATTCTATCATTGTTCAAGTCTACCTGATAATCTTACACATTTTTCTAAGTTGTATTATTTATCGGAAATTTAAACATGATTGATATGTCTCAAATTAAAATTAGCTGATACATCTCTGAAGTTTCTTTTATTAAATTGGTGCCACCTCCAACTCAGTGTTTGCAATCTATTTGTTGAGGTCACTGGGTCACTTTTACGGAAGAGTCTCTACATAGTCTGGATTTGCTGATTGCATTCTCTCTTCTTTATATTTTCTGTTGACTGGTGGTTAAATTCAGAAGTTTGATGAGATTTTTGTTCAATTTTGCTTTTGGCAAAAACACATAATAAGTTTTCTTTTATTTTCTTTTTTTATTTCCTTTTTTTTTTGAGACAAAAAAAGATTTTTTAAATCTCTTTCTTGCTGGATAAATAGAAAACCTTCATATTAGGGCAATTTCGTGTGTGAACACATGTGCTCACACAAAGACAAACATCTCGCTCTGCTCTGTTGCCCAGGCTGGAGTGCAGTAGCATGATCTCAGCTCACCGCAACCTCCGCCTCCCAGGTTCACACCATTCTCCTGCCTCAGCCTCCCAAGTAGCTGGGACTACAAGCACCTGCCACCATGCCCGGCTAACTTTTTATGTTTTTAGTAGAGACGGGGTTTCACCATGTTAGCCAGGATGGTCTCGGTCTGCTGACCTTGTGATCCGCCTGCCTCGGCCTCCCAAAGTGCTGGGATTGCAGGCGTGAGCCACCGCACCTGGCCAACACATAATAAATTTTCTTGTGTACTTCCATTAGGAACCACATAATGCCTTTCTTTCTTGATGTCCTTTTTGGAGATTTTTACCAATCACTAGCAACCATTACCATCACTCCTTTTTCATTTATTAGGTAGAATACTTCTACAGAGAAAAATCTTTTACTGATTCTTTGCTTACCCCGAGATAGAGTTCATGTGGGAAAAATAGGGGCATATGTATCTTCCTTCGTTTTTTTCCAGTTTTCAAATCAGTTTGAGTTAGTTTGCTTGCATATTCCAAAGGAGACTAATGATCATTCTAAATGTCCATTCTGAAGCTTTGTTGTTGGCCAGTGGGAATGTCTTTCTGTTGTCTCCCTGTTGAGATGGATGGAGAGCTTCCTTGCTTTGTGAGGTGACAAGGTGTTCCTGGTCAACTTATGTATTTCCTACCCTGGCCCTGACTCTCTCTCTCTCTCTCTCTCTCTGTGTATATGTATATGTATAACGTGTATATGTATATGTATATCTATATATATATGTATATTTTGAGATGGAGTCTCGCTTTGTCGCCCCATTGTGTGATCTCAGCTCATTGCAACCTCCACCTCCCTGGTTCAAGTGATGCTCCTACATCAGCCTCCCGAGTAGCTGGGATTACAGGCATGTGCCATCACACCCGGCTAATTTTTGTATTTTTAGTAGAGACGGAGTATCACCTTGTTGGCCAGGCTGGTCTCAAACTCCTGACCTCAAGTGATCCATCCTCCTTGGCCTCCCACAGTGCTGGGATCACAGGTATGCATCAACACACCGGCCTCTATTATTTCTTTTTAGAAGCTTTTCAGAACCAGGAGGCAGCTCAGTTTGGGAGATTTTGTGAACATCTTTATTATTATCATTTTAACTCTGTTGAGCACCTGTCTCACCTTTTCTTAGTAAGCGCGGGTCCCCAAAATAGAAGATCAGTTCTATTTGTTTTTCTCCTGGTGTCTCTTCTTGTGCACATGATTGAGCAGGCAAGTGAACTCTGGGTGTTTAGAGTGACAATATCCCTGGGCATGGTTGATTCAGGGATGGGCATATGATCAGGTGGACCACAGAGAGATTCCTGGGGGAACTTTGCTCTTAGACTCTATGGAGAAATTTGTTTTCCTCATGGGGTTGTTGATTTTGTTAGGTGAGTCTAGGGTTATGGTGGCCATCCACCTGTCAATGTAGTGACACGCAATCTAAGAAATTAGGAAAGGGAAAAATATTGATGCTGTCCCTTGAGGCCCTGGATACACTGGTGCATGAAGTTAATCTACCTACTTTGGAACTTTGCAAGCATGGGAGCCAATGCATTTTCTTGTGTCCTCTAAAGCTATTTTGTCTTTGTGTGAGCACATGTGTTTACACATGAAATTGCCGTAATATGAAGGTTTTCATTTTATCCAGGAAGAAAGAGATTTTAAAAAGTTCTTTTCAACTATTTTCGCTGAGCGCGATGGCTCATGCCTATAATGCCAGCACTTTGGGAAGCCGAGGCAGGCAGATCATGAGGTCACGAGTTCCAGACCAGCCTGGCCAACATGGTGAAACCCCGTCTCTACTAAAAATACAAAAATTAGCTGGGCGTGGTGGCATGCACCTGTCATCCCAGTCACTCAGGAGGCTGAGGCAGGAGAATTGCTTGAACCTGGGAGGCAGAGGTTGCAGGGAGCCAAGATCGTGCCTGTGCACTCCAGCTTGGTGATAGAGTGAGGCTCTGACTCAAAAACAAACAAAAAAAACAATTTTCAAATGACACTAAGTGGCTTAAAATACATTTCCTGAATGTTGACTTTGTCTAAGGAATGTGTTGTGGTAGATGCTATATAATAAAGGGAAATTAGGCTCATAGGACTTTCTCTCAACATCCTGATACACTCAGTGTGTTAAGATAAGGCTAGAAATCAGAATAACATGAGACAGAAACTTAGGAAGCTAGAAAGTGTAAGAATGTAGGAAAGGCGATGAGGTCAACATTTTATTACAGTTATTTTCTCCAAACTATGAGTAGATCTTGACGGTCTTTTTTTTCTTCTTCTTCTTCTTTTTTCTCTGTTGTGTTTGGTTTCCCAAAGAGAGGTTATACAATCAGGCCACGGTTTACAAAGAATAGTCTGGCAGGAGCATTGCATAAAATGGGTTTAAAGAAGAATGAAAGTTGTTAGACAAGTCGTTTAAAAAGGAGTTTCTGGGCCAGGCGCGGTGGCTCATGCCTGTAATCGCAGCACTTTGGGAGGCCAAGGTGGGCGGATCACAAGGTTAACAGATCAAGACCATCCTGGCCAACATGGTGAAACCCCGTCTCTACTAAAAGTACAAAAATTAGCTGGGCGTGATGGTGAGCACTTGTAGTCCCAGCTACTCGGGAGGCTGAGGCAAGAGAATCACTTGGATCTGGGAGGCGGAGGTTGCAGTGAGTAGAGATCACGCCGGTGTACTCCAGCCTGGTGACAGAGCAAGACTCCATCTAAAAAAAAAAAAAAGTAGTTTCTGAAGCCCTGTTAAATCCTGCTCTCAGAGATGCATATGTGCACCCTTTAAAAATAAAATAAAACCAGAGGTTGAAGCAAGGTGTTAAAATACCTCTGGAGAAAAACTAAGCTCTTCCAGGAACGTTTTGTTACCTCTAAACTAAGAGGTTGATACATGTAGCATCAAAGGAACAAACATAGGAAAGCTTACTTGATGCCGTAATTATTAAACACAGACAATGTAATTAAGTTAGTATGTGTTAGAAAAAGAACATCATATGCTCATCAAGTCTAATTTTATTAATAGAACTTCTTGGGATGAGACTAGAAGACAATTCCTTGTCCGGGTTCTACTTATAAATTGCAAAGACTCGCTAATGGTTTTCAGATGATTGGTTATTTGGTAAATTGGCTTTCAGTGGGTCAATGAAATGGTCATTAGGAGAACTGTCAATAAAATTTATCTGCTTTCCTTTAAAAAACACCCCATTTTCCCAGGGTAGAAAGGAGGGTTTATTTTTGTTTTTGTTTTTAATAAAAAAAGTAACACATCACGAATTTGTGTGCCATCTTTGCACAGGTGCCATACCACTTTCTCTGTATCATTCTGGTATTAGTATATGTGCTGCCAGTGTGGACACTAGAAATCAGTTTTGCTTTGTACTTAATAGAGCATCTTTTTGAATCTTATGCATAGAAGAATGTTGCATAGAAGAATTTATAATGCATAAGAAGAATCTTATGCATTATCTTTTGAATCTTATGCATAGAAGAATATGTAACGCATAAGAACAATCTTATGCGTTATATATTAATTAAATTAAATTAACTCAATTCAGATACCTAAGGTTATATTTGTGTGTTATTAAACACCTCAACATCAGGGTAAAAGCGAAGACACCATGGCATCAGATTCTTTGTCCATTTGTTTTATTTACTCTCACAGACCCAAGCTGGTCAATATTTGGCTCTGGTGGAGTCACCATACCCTGGATTTGGAGGTTTGGAGCCCAGCCCAGGTCTGGAGGATAAGTAACTTGATATGCCAGCACTCCAAGAGAGAGACCATCTCTTTGTCATGGACACATCCTAGCTATGTGTCTAAGGTTTATTAGTACAATGAATTTCTATTTAATGGCTTTAATTTAGAACAGTTTTCTTGGAAGGCTCAACATTGGTATTCCATTGTCTGGGCATTTTTTCTATATAGGGAAAATATACAAAAGCCGCATTATAACTAGGAAGATGTGTGGTGAGCTGATATTCAAGAAAGGCGAAGTAGCTGTGAGACACCAAGGATTGGCTGCACCAGATTAGGATAACCTAATCCACGTGTCTCTATAAGTGGCTGGGTCAGCTGTTGGAACCTATTGGGACAGAAAAGGTCGAATCCTTGAACAAAGAGGCCGGGCGCGGTGACTCATGCCTGTAATTCCAGGACTTTATAAGGCCGGTGGATCACTTGAGGTCAGGAGTTCGAGACCAGCTTGGCCAACATGGTGAAACCCTATTTCTACTAAAAATACAAAAATTAATGGAGCATGATGGTGGGTGCCTGTTATCCCAGCTACTTGGGAGGCTGATGCAGGAGCATTGCTTAATCCAGGAGGCAGAAGTTGCAGTGAGCTGAGATCACATCATTGCACTCCAGCCTGGGTGACAAGAGTGAGGTTCCATCTCAAAAAAAAAAAAAAACAAACAAACCCAGAACGAAACAAAATAAACAAACACATATCCTCAACTTTGTTGTGTATGGGACATGCAGTATGAAAAGATGAGTGCTAATAGCTTTCCCGTTACCTTTCAAGAGAACCTAACGATTCCTTGCCTCCATTCCAGTCATCTTCCTCCCTTTCAGTGAGATGGTGTTCTTGCTTGCTTTGGGGGAGAAAGACTAAGTTGTCTTACAGAATAGAGGGATGGCAAGGAAACATCCCAATACAGTCAGTATTTCTTGTGGAAGGACAAAAAGAGAAAAGTTTCTGGGTTGTGTCTAGAAATATAATTGACAGGAATGGGGAGAAGGAACCCAGGAATGGCAAGTGAATGAGAAAATTGGTACTATGATAAGTGTTCTATATTTTTTATCTTGATAAATGGAAAAGCAGCTCCTGAAAGGTCCTATTAGTGACGGCTTGGTGTTGTAGGAGTTGGCTTGGCACTCACAGGTAGACTTTGGTGTTGCCTGTTGAACACAAACAATTTCATAGAACATCAGCATCAGACAAGGCCATCTCAGGACTGTGGTGGTTCAGGACAAGACAAGATCACTAGGTGATCGTGTCTGAACTCAGTCCTAAACATGGACTTTGCCTAAATCGCAAGATGACCAATCGTCTTCTTTTTCTGGCTCACATGAGTGACTGCTGCTTCTTCACCAACTACAGCTTTCGCTTCACTAAATTCTTCCCTTCTTCTGGATAAGAACTGTGAAGATACCTAGTGATATAATTGCTCTTTCTGACAGCAACCAATCCAGAGCAAAGCCCCAATTGTTTGAGCCCTACTCAGGATCACGTAACAAAAAGGCAAATCCTCTAAGAAGCTGGAGAACATCTTACTGAGATACTCCATGGTTCCTCATGGTATATGTTCTCCTTTGCAATAGGTAGTAAACCCTACTTTGTTCAAATACAGGTGTGCCTTTAAACATCTTTGGCTAGAGGGCATAGGTAATGTCATTAATTTTTTTTTTTTTTTTTTTTTGAGATGGAGTCTCACTCTGTTTGTTGCCAGGCTGGAGTGCAGTGGCACGATCTCGGTTCACTGCATCCTCTGCCTGCCAGGTCCGAGCAATTTTCCTGTCTCAGCCTCTTGAGTAGCTGGGATTACAGGTACACACCAGCATGCCCAGCTAATTTTTGTATTTTTAGTAGAGACAGGGTTTTACCATGTTGGCCAGGATGGTCTCGGTTTTCTGACCTTGTGATCCGCCCACCGTGGACTCCCAAAGTGCTGGGATTACAGGCGTGAGCCCCTGCACCCGGCCAAACAAGTTTTTTATTTAGAGACAGGGTCTCTGTTGGTCAGGCTGGAATGCAGTGATATGATCACAGCTCGCTGTAGCCTCGAACTCCTGGGCTCAAGCAGTCCTCCCACCTCAGCCTCCTGAGTAGGTAGGACTAGAGTTGGGAACCACCACACCTGGCTTGGTTTTGGGTTTTATAGAGACAAGGTCTCCCTATGATGCTCATTCTGATCTTGAACTCCTGGAGTCAAGTGATCGTCCTTCCTTGGCCTCCCAATGTACTGGGACTAAAGGCATGAGCCACCGTGCCTGGCCATTAATTTCATTAAGAAAAAATAAAGCCTATGTAGAAGAGAACACTTAGCAAAGTTAAGTCACCTTCCCAAGGACCCTCAGCTCCCAAGCAGTGGAATCACACTTTGAACCCTGGCATTTTATGTCTGAGACTTTGTTCTGCTTTTAAGATCACCTCCCCATATGGACCCACTGTCTTGTCTTTTCCATGTTTTCATAGTCTTAGTTTTCTACCGCTGCCAGAAGTACCACACATTTGGCAGCTTGAAATAACAAATACATATAATCTCACGGTTCTATAGGTGAGAAGTCTAGTTGGCTCAGCTGGTTTCTACACTTTGAGTTTTTCTCAAGGCTGATGTCAATTGTTGGCTGTACGGACTGATAAGGAGGCTCTGGGAATAGTCCATTTACAAACTCCTTCAGGTTGACAGCAAAATTTACTTCCTTGCAGCTGTAAAGCTCAGGTCTCCATTTCTTTACTGGCTGCTAGCAGAGGGGCTTCTCTTAGCTCCTGGGAGCTTTTTACATCCTTTTGTGATGTGTGGACTCTTCCAACTCATAATCAGCAATGGTATGAATGCTTCTCATCCTTGAAATCTCATTGACTTCTTCTCCCACATCTCCCTTATTGCAGCTGGAGAAAGTCTTGTGTTTTAAAGGGCTTTTGGGATTAGATGGGATTCTCCCCAATAATCCAGAATCATGTCCCTATTTTTAGGGGAATACCTTTGATAACATCTACAAAATCCTATTTGTCATGTCACGCATCACATTGACCGGTTCTGGGGATTAGGACATGGGTATCTTGGGGAAGTGGGGCATAAATTTGCCTACTGCACATTGTTAAACACCCTCCCATCCTCCAGCCATCTTTGACTGTTTTAATCATTCTTTCAATGTAACTGTACGTTTCTACTCTTTGTTGTTTGGAAGCTCTTCTCTTTAACATGATTTTGCATATGCTTTTGCTGCCAATTTCTTGATTATACAGGGTAAACTCCCATGAAAATCATCTCATTTCCCTACCTGTAGGTCCTTAGAAATTGTGAGGATGGGGTAAGGCTGCTGCCACTGAAGCCTGCACGCTCCTGTGCGTTTCTGTAGCCCACCTAGTGGACACCTTAGCCTTAGGACGTATCAACATGGGCTTGTAAGAACCTCCATGCAATCTTCTCAAGCTTGCTAGCTGGGGCCTCCTAATACAACAGGTGCCCTGAGAAACACATGAAATGGCAACAGATTTCCGAAATGGTAGCAAAATAAAACCAATATAATGCTGGGCATCGTGTCTCTCACCCAACTTAGCATTATCTACATTCAGTTGAGAGCAAACTTGGATCCAGTTTCCAGCCACACCTACACCTCTTGCCCTTTCTTTTTTCATGTACAAGTTCTCATTGAAAAAATATATATCCACAGCATAATGAGAATAGTTGTTACCACAGAAAGTGTAACAGGATGATATTTTTGGTGAATTGGCTTTAATGAGTCTTGAGTGAATAGCTTGAAGTATCAGAAAGTAAAATTCAGGCCAGGTACAGTGGCTTATACCTGTAATCCCAGCACTTTGGGAGGCTGAGGCAGGTGGATCACCTGAGGCCAGGAGTTTGAGACCATCCTGGCCAGTATGATGAAACTCTGTCTCTAATAAAAATATAAAAATTAGCCAGGCATGGTGGTGCATCTGTAATTCCAGACACTCAGGAGGCTGAGGCAGCAGAATCTCTTGAACCTAGGAGGCAAAGGTTGTAGTGAGCCGAGATCATGCCACTGAATTCCAGCCTGGGTGACAGAGCAAGACTGTCTCAAAAAAAAAAAAAAAAAAAAAAAAAAAAAAAAAAAAAAAAAAAAAAAAGAATTCAGTGAACAAGAGTAAATAATTCAAGAAATTCAAGGTTGATAGCTGTAAAAATGAAATTCCCTCCCTCCCTCCCTCCCTTCCTTCCTCTTTCTTTTTCTTTCTTCTTTTTTTCTCTCTTCCTTTCCCTCTTTCTCTCTCTCTCTCTCTCTCTCTGTCCCTCTTTCTTTTTTCTCTACTTTCTCTCCTCCTCTGTTTTTCTCTCTCACTGTGTCTCTTCCTTCTTTCTCTTTCTTTGTACATGTATAATTTGAAGACCCTGCACCAAGCAGTCTCATGCGATCAGAAGCACCTTAAAATGAAAAAAATCTCTCGCCACATTGACAAATCCACAGGCCTTGCAAGAAACCCTGCAGATCACTAACACATGGCCATAAGAATATATTGACTGCAGTCCAAGCACAGGAGAAGATTGATCAATCCAGCAGACTTGCATTAATTGTGAAATAGAAGGGACGATGCGATCAATGATAGGAATGAAAGTGCAGCAGTAACAATGCCACATCCAGCTAATCCAATAATGGAGAAGCTGATGTATAGCATATTGGAATTCTACCGTCTGGGCACTTGTCACCATAAAGAATATCCCACAATTATGGGGAAAAATTGAGCAGGCAGCAGTTGAGCCAACCTAATCAGCCTGATACCACAGTAGTTCTCTTGATTAAACACTAAATTAAGTGGCACTCAGCTCTGTAACCTGCCTGCCTTATGAAAAATAATACTAGAGCTAATGTGAAAAGTTTATATTTTAATCAAAGCAAACTATGAATGTTAAAATATTCCTGGGCTATTTTGGTGCCATTTGGCTGTGAACATGTTTAACAATTTATAAATGGATCTTTTGCCATTGGCCACAAGGAAAAAGGGTCCAGAGCTATATTGGGAGGTAAGGCTTCCTGTGCTAAAAATCAATTAGACTTGATAGAAGCTCAGAGAACTCTTAAGAAAAAAAAAAAAAATGCACTCAAGAGGCCCTGGGAGAATTCAAATTTAGTTAACTTCTATAACGGTTTGCCTAAGGGCATCAACTCTATTCTTTGCCGCAAAGCACATGATCCTTCCAGGAGGGGTGAGACTTAATCAGCTGTGAATACTATGAGGATCCCTTATACATATGTGTCATTATTAAGTCCTGAAGCTCAAATCTATAGACAACCTAGGGCTAAATGGCAAATTCTCCAGGACAAAGAGAAAACTGCTTTTCATGAACATTTAGAGAACACAAGAGAAAGAACTTACGCTGTGAGCATCAAACCCAGTCTGGTTAGACTTTCTGTACAGACTCTTACCCTAGGACACACACTGGTGAGACCTTGGTGATTATTATATGTATTGCTAATAAGACCTCTTAGAGTTGACAGAGTCCATGAGAATCCAAGGGGCTAGGTGTCTGGTGGCCAATGAAGGAGATGTGGGTTGAAAAGGAAGGAGAGACACTGATCACATCTCCCCTCTTTTTTTTTTTTTCTTTTTTTGAGACAGTTTTTCTTTGTCACCCAGGCTAGAGTGCGATGGAGTGATCTTGGATGACTAAAACCAATAGCTCTCAGATACCGCCTCCTGGGTTTAAGTGATTCTCCTGCCTCAGCCTCCCAAGTAGCTGGGATTACATTTTCATGCCACAACTGCCCAGCTGATTTTTGTATTTTTACTAGAGACAGAGTTTCACCATGTTGGCCAGGCTGATCTCAAACCCCTGGCCTCAAGTGATCTGCCCATCTCTGCCTCCACCTCCACCTCCGCCTCCCAAAGTGCTGGGATTATAGGCGAGAGCCACTGCGCCCAGCGCACATCTCTTTTCTTGAGCAGAAGATAGTGTGCTGATAAAGTTCTCCCACCAGAGTGAGTCATAGCAGGGCCTTGGGCAAGAGGATAAATTAACTACTTAAGCTGTTCTTTCCTGTTATATTTTGTTTGTTTTTATTTCAAGTCAATTTGTGTCCTTTTAATTGAAAGCAAATTCTTTTTTTTTTTTTTTTTTTTTTCCCCTGTGTGGGAAAGGGTTACTTAAAGAAGAGAGGCATTCAGGCTGTGTCTTACATAGTTGAAAAGTCAAAAACTGTAGACAGATTTGGATTTATTTGATTTCAATAATTATCAGTGATTCGTGGAGCCATCATACCATTCCAGGGCTGGTTCTAAGGGCTTTTGCAACATTAACTTATGTAATTCTTTTAATGATTCTGAGGTCAAGATGCTATCATCATTTTCACTTTGCAGAAGGAGAAACTGAAGCTCAGAAAGCTTAAGCAATTTGCCAAGGTCTTAAAGAGTGCAAGTGTGGCAGATGGGGATTGAAAGCCGGCAGGCTGTTTGTTGCTATGTCTTGTTAAAACAGGTTGAGCCTTCCAAGTTGGTTTTTTTGTTTGTTTCTTTTTGTTGTGTGTGTGTTTTTTTTTTTGTCTTGTGTGTTTTTTTGTTTTGTTTTGTTTGTTTGTTTTTTGAGATGAAGTCTCGCTCTGTTGCCCAGGCTGGAGTGTATTGGCACGGTCTCGGCTTACTGTAAGCTCCGCATTCTGGGTTCATGCCATTCTCCTGCCTCAGCCTCCAAAGTAGCTGGGACTACAGGCGCCGGCCACCACGCCCAGCTAATTTTTTGTATTTTTTAGTAGAGACAGGAGTTTCACTGTGTTAGTCAGGATGGTCTCGATCTCCTGACCTCGTGATCCGCCTGCCTCGGCCTCTCAAAGTGCTGGGATTGCAGGCTTGAGCCACTGCGCCCTGCCCCAAGTTGCTTTTGGTCAGTGATACTAGTCATGGGAAATGGGAAGGAGTGGGATGCCTTTGGATGACATTAGCTCAAGTGGTATTGCATGCTCTTCAACCCCATCTTCTGCACATTTCTCTCTGGAAATAAGCCTTTCATTAATCCTCTGACATTGGCTAAGTACATCATGATGTGGTGTTCTGATCAGTGAGGTCTAGGCCAGACACTGTAGGTCAGATCAGATTATCCAGACCTCCAAAATAATAAGTGGACTTTAGGTCAGATGTGTGGAGTCACCAATTAGAAACAGCTTCAGAATCCATACGGCAAAGATCTAGAATAATCATAGGATGAGACCATGATCGCTGTCATTTATTGACCATCACTGAATGCTGGTAGCTTTTGTGGGTGTTTTTGTTCCACTTTCTTAACTCATAACCCTGGAAGATGAAAGAAATTTTCCCAATTTTAAAGATACAGGATCTGAGACTGACAGACCGAATGTCTGGCAGGTGAGATCTCATAACTACTAGTGACAGACCTGGGTCTGAATCTTAGGTCTCTTCAATTCCATCACCTTTTGTCTATGAAACTACTCATCCTTCAGGTTTCTGAGGCTACACGAGTGTGTCATAGGCAAGGAGCCTTTATTCACTCATGACATGGAAAGTCGCATCTGTGTCATTTCCCAAGCCATGTTAACAACTGCCCGGAAAAGACAATGAGAAAAACAAGGACATAGGAACATCTTATCTCTGGTTTCCTTTCTCTCTTGTAAAGTGTGATTTTTTAAATACTGCTAACAAAACAATGGAAAGGAGTTGTGCTCCAGAAAAAAAAATGAGATCTAACAGACCTTTCTTTATTATGGGACAATTAATTTTAAGCTGACTTTGTCAGCAAAGGCAGGCCAGAGTGACTTGCTTTGTAATTGTTGGAAAGCTGTGCACACTGGATTGGAGGAGAAATAATGTTTCAAGTTTTGACCCATTTTAACAAACTGATATCTTAGTGTGTTCAGGCTGCTATGACAAAATGCCATAGACTGGGTGAACTGAAAAAGAGCTATTTATTTTCCCATAGTTGTGCAGGCTGGAAGTTCAAGATCAGGGTGCCAAGATGGTCAGGTCCTGGCGGGGGCTCTCTTTGTGGCTGGCAGATGGCCACCTTCTCAATGTGTCTTCAGTGGCCTTTCCTCAGTGTGCACAGGTGGAGAGAGAGAGAGAGAAAGAAAGTAATCCCTCTCTTTCTCTCCTTATAAGGGCACTAATCCCCTTATGAGGATTTTACTTTTATGATGTTACCTTCTCAAAAGTCCCATCTCCAAATGTCTTTACACTGAGGGTTAGGGATTTCACATAGAAATTTGTGGTGTAATGCTCTGATACTCATCGGCTTTGTGACTGAGAATGAGCCATTCAGTTCTCTAAGCATCCTTTCTTTGGTGAAAAAATGCTTGTAGTCCCTATTCACATAGGACTGCTGAGGTAATTCAATGAAGTAAGGTATGTTAGGAGCTAAACTCAGTGTTCTGCTCATGTTTTATGTGCAATAAACATAAACCAGTCCCTCTCACTTGGAGGAAAAATGCCCACTTTCTGACCCAGAGAACATGTGACAATGTCTGGAGACATGTTTGGTTGCTACAACTGGGAGGAGGATGCTACTGGCATCTGGCAGGTGGAGTCAAGGCATGCCCCTAAATATCCTGCAAAAATACACAGGACAGTCCCCAAAGCAAAGAATTGTCTGTATCAAAATGTTAGCAGTGCTGATGTTGGGAAACTCTGGTATAACCTATCATTGCAACACAACTACTAATGTTACGTTACCTGGAACAGGGAGGAGGGAGGATGACATTAAAAATTATATAAATTCCATTTTTTAAGAGAGAATGTTTTTCTCTGTTGCCCAGGCTGGAGTGCATTGGCACAATCACTGCTCACTGTAGCCTCAAACTCCCAGGCTCAAGCGATCCTCTCATCTTAGCCTCCCAAGGAGCTGGGACTACAGGTGTGCACCAACATGCCCGGTTAATTTTTTAAAAAATTGTAGAAATGGGGTCTCACCATGTTACCCACGTCATTCTTGAGCTCTTGGTCTCAAAAAATCCTCCTGCCTCAGCCTCCCAAAGGGCTGGGATTACAGATTTGAGCCACGGCACTTGGCTAAAATGCTGTATATTCTATTCCCTACATCAATATTCTCCGTAAAAGAAGGAAGAGTAGGTTTCAGGGTACTTGAGGACCAAGTAGGTAACAGTATTCACTCAGTATATTAAAAATAAATACACAGTGTCATTGGAATGGCGGATTTATTGGGACAGGCACTTGTGTATGCAGAACAAATGCTCAAAAAGAACTACTGTCCAAGGTGCTGAAACTTTGACAAATGAAGCTAAACCTGTTCAAAATGATGTGTAAACTGAAGGTTTAGTTTGTTTTCGAAATGGAGTCTTGCTCTGTCACCCAGGCTGGAGTGTGCAGTGGCATGATCTTGGCTCACTGCAATGTCAGCCTCCTGGATTCAAGCAGTCCTCCCATGTCAGCCTCCCTAATAGCTAGGATTACAGTCGTGCATCACCACGCCTGGCTTTTTTTTTTTTTTAAGTAGAGATGGGCTTTCACCAAGTTGGCAAGGCTGATCTCGAGCTCCTGACCTCAGGTGATCCGCTCTCCTCCCATAGTGCTAGGATTACAGTGATAAGCCTCCCAAAGTATTAGGATTACAGGCATGAGCCACTGCACCCAGTCTTAAACTGAATTTTAAAGGGGATAACTATCTTTGCAAAAATACATTCAAAAGGTTGGGAAAATAGATTTTGGGTTTGATTGTCAGTCTTTCAAGATAATGGGAATGGAAACTTGAGACAGAGAGAGTGGGTGATAAACTAGAAGCCACGTTCTCTACCAGGTTCTTTTTTCGAGATGGAGTCTCGCTCTGTCACTCAGGCTGGAGTGCAGTGGCATGATCTCGACTCACTGCAACCTCCGCCTCCAGGATTCAAGCAATTCTCCTGCCTTAGACTCCTGAGTAGTTGAGATTATAGGCATGTGCCACCATGCCTGGCTGGTTTTTTTTTTGTTTGTTTGTTTGTTTTTTTTTTTTTTTTTTTTTTTTTTTGTACTTTTACTAGAGGTGGAGTTTCACCATATTGGCCAGGCTGGTCTCAAACTCCTGACCTTGTGAAATACCCGCCTCGACCTCCCAAAGGGCTGGGATTACAGGTGTGAGCCACCGTGCTCAGCCTCTTTACCAGGTTCTATGCTTCATGAATGCAAGGATTCTGTTGATCTTTTTTTTTTGCATTATGGAATAGCACAAACTTGGGGTCTGAGACAGAGTTAAGGGTCAGTTCATGTTCTCTTTATCGTTTCTCCTTAGTCACTCTCAGTAGCCTGGATTTGTTGTGGTGACAGCAGCAGATGCATCCAACGGCATTGTGAAGGCATTAGTATCATTATAGGTGCTGAGGCTATGGGTGAGCATATGGCCTGGGACTGCAAATCAGAAACTGCTCACATTCCTGGGGTTGTTCTCCTAGACTATGGAGTAGATCTGGAGCTTGGCTTTTCAGCCTTTGCTGGGCATCAGAATCACCTCAGAGTTGGCAAAAACAAAGAAACTTGAGCCGTATTATAGACTTACGGAATCTGAATCTTCTGGAGTATAAGGCATTGAGCAGGGAGTTTTGGTCAACAGTGTTCAGACAGAGGCTGGGGAGAGCAAAAAGTATTTTTCCATTCTCAAATCAAACATCAATTAATTCTCAGGACTGTTTTGGATAGAAGGCTGTTCACATTATTCTGAGATTTTGGCTTATTTAAGAGCCTATTAGACACCATTTGTGATTCAACTCCTCTTGTTTAAAAAGCTCTTTTAAGCAAACAAGGAGTATGTGAAATTTTTTGATGACTAGCGGTCTAGTTATTCACATTTCTGTTATGTTCTATTCCATTCCCAATAATTCATTTTAATAACATTTTCTTCTTTTTTTCTCAAAGAATTTTTTTTTCTGATTAATAACATTTTCTGATCTGGGTAGAAAGAAATATTCCATAATAAGCAATTGTGAAATACCAAATTTACTTGGCTTTAATTATATCTGTAGAGGTAAGCAACATGTTTCAGGGAAATCTAACTTCTGTTTAAAGGGTAAAGACCCAGTTAATTCATCATTTGCCCATTAGTTGGTGTGATAGACAACACCAGTAGTTATTGCTGTGTGGTGATAGGGTTTCCTTCTTGGAAAGACTACACTTCCTAGTCACTCATTACAGTTAAATGACACCATAAGGGTTGTTCTTGCCAGTGAATTGTAGGCTTAGTAAAGTTCATCACTTCTGGGACAAAGCATGGAAGAGTGAGACATCACCAGACACCACCATCCCTTGCCACGGTGAATTTGAAGTTCTTTGTTGAGATCATGAAATCACCATCAACCTGTATCCCCAAGTAATTATGTGGAGTGGGACCTGCCTCATCCCCAAGATCCGTCTCAGACATATGGTATATCCTTCCGCCATACTACTCAAACTGGAGATTGAGAGTTAATGTGGTGTCATGATATAAACTAGCCTATAGAGTTGAGTTTTAGAAGATGGCTTTTGGATACTAAAAACAAGGCACTGGACTTAAATTCTGCAGACTGGATTTAAATCTGGGCTCATGTTTCTCACTTGTTTTGGGACCTAACCTAAGTCACTGAACTGCTTTGATAACAGATATAGCCACAATGTATTCAGCATACCTGTGTGCCAAGCATTGCATACAGCGTTTTTCATGTATCATCTCACGTAATTCCTCCAGCCACACTTCCACTTGGGTAGACACGCCTCACTTGGTGGAGGTGAAAATAGGCATGATACATGATGCAAAACCAGAAAGTGGGAATGCAGAAGCTGAAGTCACATCTGACTGATGCCTATCACTGTATTTTTCTTTTTCTAAAGTGAAATCGATTAAACTATCTACACTGGGCAGTTTTAGGATGCTGTGAGCAGGGTAGGTGACAGGACGTGGTTACCCACTAGGTGAGGTTATTGTGATTTGGGTTCTGCCAGCACTTGCTGGAGAGAACTTAAGACTGTTTCTTTTCTGGCTGTCACTTGACCCCTGTGTACCAACCTTGAAATCCCTGACTGGCATTTTGGTAAATTTGTTTCACGTTTTTGTCCCACCAGTAGTAAAGGTTTCACCATTATTTTCATCTCCTGGTTGAGCGACCCTCTTTCTTTCATGACTTTTGGCTTCATCTTTCAGCCTCTTTCTCTTTTTTTATGGTTCCATGTTGCTGTGAGCAGAACTCATTTTTCAAAAGACAGATGGTGGCAACCCTGTTCTCTCTAAATAAAAAAGCAAAACAGCTGTTAAGGTGCAAACAGAGTCGCGGCCAGCAAATCGTATCTGCTTCAAGTGTTGGCGAAGTTTCCCTTCAGGGAAGAGGAGCTATCTAAACAAAATGTGCAGCCTCGGCTGGGCTCTGCCAAGGCCCAAGTATAGAATGATGGCAAATAATGGAAATTTATAGCATACTATAGATCCAGCACCTTTATATCTTGGCGGGTGCATATTTAAATGCAGTGCTAACGGAGCTGAAATTTATGGCTCTCTAATAACGATAAAATGCCATCAGAGAATGAGATAAATCTTGGCCGCAAACCTTAGCATGCAACGCACACACACACACATGCTTGTAAAATATAGCCAGATACTGCTAAGTCAGGAGTCTGAGTTTGGAAGAAGCCAACGGAACAGAGAAAGTAGAGGAAGTGTTTTATAGACGACTGCAAATTGTTGTTTTCATGAGGCTGGGGTCAAGGTACATTGTGGCCTCAGGTTGAAATGAGTGTTGCTTTGTCTCATGGCTGATATATACTTGACCTTGGTGAGGGAAGCTTTTCCTTTTCTGGATGTTCAATAGCTTTTCTCTTCACCTTTTCACAACCCTGTGACAGGCCAACTTCCAAACAAATACTGATGAATTATCACCCTCTGGGAAAAGAACTCTGTGGTGTGCTTACACATTTTCTTCTGTTTGTTTATTTATTTATTTGTGCATTCATTCATTCATTCAGAGAGAATTGCAGTCTTTGAGGCTTAGCAAGAACGGAGAGATGAAAGACATTTACCAAAATGGTATATTTGCAAACTGTCAGCGATGTGTGAATTAGGTGTGCCCCCTTTCTCTTCAGGCACTTGTGGTCTTCAGGGAATGGAATTTTACAAAATATCATTTAGGAGGTTGTCATTCACATTTGAAAACAGGCCTGGCCAGCTCCTCCAGCCAGCCTGCATGTAGACCTAGCTGTTTTCTCTCTGTGGAGCATGTAGGTCTTATGAAGGGAAGTCCATCTGGAAATCTGTCTTAACCCCTTGCTGAATTTCTACAAGCCGTCCATCGGTGGATCCTGCAAGTCAATAACTACCTGAAGAGGGAGGCGTTCTCTACTGGCTCTCATTCTAGGTGTTTCCTCCAGCTTCTCCTTATGCAAGGGAACTTCTAACATTTTGGGCGAGATGTTTAGTTTCAGTGAGAAGCCTAACCTCCAGGAATTATTTCAGGCCACCTCCATTAAGAGTTAGATCCTTCTTTCTAGATGCTTCTTTATGCATAATTGTGTGTGTGTGTGTGTGTGTGTGTTCCTGAATATTGTCTTAATTGCTCCTGTTTTTGAAATACAGTGTCTAATCCAGTCTATCATTGATGGACATTTGGGTTGGTTCCAAGTCTTTGCTATTGTGACTAGTGACTAGTGCCACAATAAACATACATGTGCATGTGTCTTTATAGCAGCGTGATTTATAATCCTTTGGGTATATACCCAGTAATGGGATGGTTGGGTCAAATGGTATTTCTAGTTCTAGATCCTTGAGGAATCACTGTACTGTCTTTCACAACATTAGGAGATATACCCAATGTAAATGACGAGTTAATGGCTGCAGCTCACCAACATGGCACATGTATACATATGTAACAAACTTGCAATTGTGCGCATGTACCCTAGACTTTAAAGTATTTAAAAAAAAAAGAAATATAACGTCTACAGATTAAAACCCGCTCTAAGCCAGGTGCAGTGGCTCACGCCTATAAACTCAGCACATTGGGAGGCCAAAGTGAGAGGATCTCTTGAGCTCAAGAGTTCAAGACCAGCCTGGGCAACAGAGTCAGATCTCATCTCTACAAAAAAAATAAAAAGCAAAAAAAATAAATAAAAAGAAAAAAGCATTCTTGTTCAGAACTGAAAAAACTGTTCCTGGTTTCCTAGGTTTTAGAAGCGTGTGTGTGTGTGTGTGTGTGTGTGTGTGTGTGTGTGTGTGTAAAGACTAAGAGGTAATGATATTGATTGAGTTGAAAATAACCATTCCTGTGTAATATTTCTAGAATTTTTAGGACACAAAATTATTTTATATAAAAGTATATATTGTTAGGTAATTGGTGTATTTGCCTTGTTTAGATTTTTTTACATTGGTGCTTAAGAAAAAAATAGGTAGATCCGGAAAATGTTGATGTTTCGGATGAAAAGGGATCCAGTTTTTCATACAAGATGAATTCTTTAGAGTAAGAGCTTTTAACTGAGATGTATGGACTTCATGAAAGTATGTTTGTGTGTGTGTGTGTGTGTGTGAGTGAGAGAGAGAGGGAGAGAGAGTGTGGGAGAGTACATTCATGCTGTTGTAGTTTTTGGTAAGAGATTTTGTACTTTTTGTTAAGTTGTCAAAAGCCCTCTTGTCTGAACCCCTGAGCCCATGGTCCTGTCTCTCCTCTGATCTGTGCTGTGGATTTGCAGTTACTTTACAGTTCGAATGAATGATCTGTGCTGTGGATACGTAGTTTTATTTTACAGTTATAATGATGTGATCAGGGCTGTGTTTCTAGGCTAGGCCATTACTGGGAAAGGTGTGACTTGGACCAGAAAAAAGGTAACGAAGTGAATCTCATGCTAAAGAGAACAAGCTTGGTTTCAAACACTGCATGTTTATGGGCTTTGCCCACCAGGTTTACCTTGTACAGGGAAATACCCACACCCCAATTCCCATTAATCCTGAACATATGATTCTCTGTAACTGCTCCACACCTCCCAGTCTGTGGTCCAGCAATACTGACATTTTTGCGTGTGTTGCAACTAAACCCTGCTCTCTTTTATCTCCCAACGTTTCCACATTTTGTTCTCTCCACCTGAAACAATCTTCCCTTCCTTCTGGCTTTTTTATTGTCTCTGATGAAGTGCTGCTACCCTCAGGAAGGTGGCTGTAGTGTTTTCTAGATCACCTTAGGTGAACTTTTCATGTCTTCCTCTAGCCTTCCCACTTTCATTGCCAAGGTATTTACTACAGTTGTCATGTCTCAGGCCAGGTGCAGGATACCCGGGGACTCTTTCATGCTATCGTTATACCTCTGTGTAAATCTACAAAATTTTCTTTTTTTTTCTTTGTTTGTTTCTTTCTTTTTTTTTTTTTTTTTTAAGAAAGAATCTTGCCCTGTCACCCAGGCTAGAGTGCAGAGGCACAGTCTCGGCTCACTGCAATCTCTGTCCACCAGGTTCAAGTGATTCTCCTGCCTCAGCCTCCCGAGTAGCTGGGATTACAGGCCACCATGTCCAGCTACTTTTTTGTATTTTTAGTTGGGATGAGGTTTCACCATGCTGGCGAGGCTGGTCTTGAACTCCTGATCTTGTTTGTGATCCATCCGCCTCAACCTCCCAAACTGCTGGGATTTCAGGCGTGAGCCACCGTGCCCAGCCAATCTACCATATTTTCAAAATAAAATGTTTATGGAAATTAAATAAGGAATCTAGGACAATATCTGTGTTTTATCAAAGCAAACAGAAGATCAGACATGTCCACATAAAGAGGGATGAACAAGTATTCACAGAAAAGGAAATGACATTGGACACTGTGTCATCATCCTGCAGAGGGAAGAAGAGGAGGAGGAGGGAAATGTCCTTCCCTCTAAGAACCATGAGCTCAGTGAAATCCCTGCATTCCCAGCCACTTCCTTAATGTTCCCAGTATTCACCACCCTGATCGGCTTAAGTGAGCACTTAAGAATTTTTCTTGAGGCCAATCTTGAAGGCTCAGGCCTGTAATCCCAGAACTTTGAGATGCTAAGACGGGCAAATCACTTGAGGCCAGGAGTTCTAGACCAGCATGGCCAACATGGTGAAACCCTGTCTCTACTTAAAAATACAAAAATTAGTTGGGCATAGCAGTAGGCATCTGTAATCCCAGCTACTGGGGAGGCTGAGGCAGGAGAATCGTTTGAACCTGGGAGGCAGAGGCTCCAGTGAGCCCAGGTCGTGCCACTGCACTCCAGCGTGAGTGAGAGAGCAAGACTCTTTCAAAAAAATTGTTTTTTGTTGAATAAATGAATAAACAAAGCATCACAGGGCAAGGGAAACTTCTCTCTGCTCAGCTAGTTGCTGAGTACATTGTTGTTTCTTATGGGTTGCATCGGACCCCACGTCTTTTGGTTGCTATTTGGGTCCTCTTGGTTTCATTTTATTTTCTCTCTCTCTATGTATATATTTACTTTTTAATACTTAACATTTTTGAATATTTTAATATTTGTGTTCTTATCTATTTTAAAATATTTTTATTTTTAAATTTATGTTTTATATATTAGTATATATGTTTTATATATCAGTATTAATATTTAATATATGAATATTTATATAACTATTATATTTTATAAAATTTTTATATTTTTATAAATTATATTTTTATAAAACATAAAAATAAAATATTTTATGTTTTATAAAATATAATATTTTATAAATTTTATAAAACTTTCATAAAAATTTTTAGTTCCCTCAGTTTATTTGCACAGACTGGATTAAGTGTCCATCATAGTATTTACCAAGCTTTTTGCACTTAACAAAAATGACCCTAAAAACAAGAGTAGCAGCTTTTATTTATTGAGCATTTACTATGTACCAGGCATGCTTGAAGAGCCTTTATATATATTATTTCTAATTCTTGAAGGTAGTTGGTATTATCTTCATTCTAATTTGCCAAATCGTCTTGTCTTTTCTTTTTTCTTTTCTTTTTTCTCTCTTTCTTTCTTTCTTTCTTTCTTTCTTTCTTTCTTTTCTTTCTCTCTTTCTCTCCCTTTCCTTCTCGCTTCCCTTCCCTTCCCCCTTCCCTTTCCTTTCCATAGCATCTCACTGTGTCACCCAGATTCGAGTGTGGTGGAGCGATCTCCACTCACTGCAACCTCTGCCTCCTGGGTTCAAATGATCCTCCCACCCTCCTGAGTAGCTGGGACTACAGGCACACCCCTAATTTTTGTATTCTTTGGTAGAGACAGGGTTTCACCATGTTTGCCAGGTTGGTCTTGAACTCCTGATGTCAAGTGATCCGCCCACCTCAGCCTCCCAAAGTGCTGGGATTGCAGGCATGAACCACCACTGCACCTAGCCCCAAACCCCATATTCTTAAAGATGGTAGAGCTGGGATTCAAAGTCAGGTCTGCTTAAGCCCAGAGCATATCTTTATGCCCCACATCTCCCTCTGTCTCTTTGAGTTTATGGAGTTTATTTGAAATGTCGTATTTCTTTTTCCTTCTTTATACTCCAGATTCCCTGTAAGGTCAGGAACTAGGCCTTATTCATGGTAACCCTAGTGAAGATCCTAATTTTGAAAACTTATCTAATATTTATTGGGAAGCTGTTGTGAGCCAAACACTGCAGTAGGCTCTGGATATATTAGGCCCATCCCCATATAGAGCTGACATGTAGCAGATGAAAGCAGAAAAAAAAAAAAAAAAAAAAAAGGTAAGTAGGCAAAATGGGAAAAACAAAGTCTTAGTATGGGCCAAACACTTTCCTAATGTTTGTTATATTAGCTCATTTTATCCATGAGACCAGCTCTATTTTTATTGACCCGATTTTGTATTCAAGGGAGCTGAGGGGTAGAGAATTTGAAAAACTGGCTCCAATGTTCATACAGCTAGAATGCTGCAGAATGAGGGCTTGCACCCCATTGTCTCACTCCTGAGTCTTCATTCTTTATCACTAAATAGACACAGCCAGGAAGGAGGCAGAATGGGCAGTGAAATGCTTTTGCAGAAGCTGGCATTTAATCTGAAGCTTGAAAAATACGAAGGAATGACCATTTGAAGTGTAGAGATAAGAGAATCCTATGCAAAGAGCCCAGCCTGTGCAAAGGCACCAAGGTAGGAGAGAGCTGGGTAAATTCAAAGAAAATAAAACATGTAGTGAGAGGCTGCAGAAGGAGGGAGGTGTAATGACCATGAAGAAATGAATGGGCCAGGCGTGGTAGCTCATGACCATAACCCTATCACTTTGGGAGGTCAAAGCGGGTGGATTGCCTGAGGTCAGGAGTCCAAGACCAGACCCCATCTCTACTAAAAGTACAAAAAATTAGCAGGGAGTGGTGGTACACAACTGTAATCCCAGCTTCTTGGTAGGCTGAGGCAGGAGAGTCGCTTGAACCTGGGAGGCAGAGGTTGCAGTGAGCCGAGATCATGTCATTGCACTGTACCCTGGGTGACAGAGTGAGACTCCATCTCAAAAAAAAAAAAAAAAAAAAAAAAGAAAGATGGGCTTGAGTTGGGTGGAGCGCTTGATGCCAGGGGTTTAAAAACAGCCTGGCCAACATGGTGAAACCTTGTCTGTACTGCAAATAAAAAAAAATTAGCTGGGCATAATGGTACATGACTATAATTCCAGCACTGGGGTGGCCCCAGCACACCTTGGAACTCCTCAGCCTAGGTGATCTCCCTTGTCTTTCTTTCTTTTCCTTCTCTCTCTCTTTCTCTCTCTCTCTCCCTTTCCTTCTCGCTTCCCTTCCCTTCCCCCTTCCCTTTCCTTTCCACAGGATGTCACTGTGTCACGCAGATTCGAGTGTGGTGGAGCGATCTCCACTCACTGCAAAGATGGGTGTTACTTACTCTACAGTACACACAGGTATCACTTATCAATCCCTGTGTTCTTTTCCGCTTAGCTCAAACAGTGCCTCAGAATCCTTCTGAACACTCTGGAGTAGGCTGCCGTTTTTAATCACCCAGATGTTAAATTTATTCATCATCCCTGTATATATTTCCTGCAGGATCAAAGTATATTGAATTTGGAAAGGGAGCTGAGAACAAGGAAGACTCCCTGCTTTTGATTCCCATGAGGGCAATAGCTGTCCCTCTCCTAGGGGATGTTTTGATAAGACAGCCACTTAAGTTTCTATATCCTCCTGATAGTTGTATGTTGGAAAAGGATTTAGGAGGAAGATCGTAAAACCAGGGATTTCCTAACAGCAGGCTGTGGCATGGCTTACTAAGAATATACTTCTAATGCATTTTAATGACATGCTTTATATTATCATGTTAAAGATTGTAAAAGCATCTAGTAATCATTGAATAAATATTAATGAAGCATTTACAAATTGCACCTTAATTTACAGCATTGGCACTCATATCCTGCTCTGGACACGAATGCACAGAGACATGGTGGCTTTGACAAAGACTGTCATGGAGAGCCCGGTTCTGTGACATTGTGCCATCCTGGTACCATAAGTGATTTTTAAAAATAATAATTCTTGGAGGGCAGTTCAGTGCAATGAAGCTTGATACCCAAAGCAGTTTTAGCAATTATTATTCTGTTTGGGGAACATTAAAACATAATCTACCATGAATTTATAATCCATAGCTTCTCTCTCATGCACTTCTTAATAATAGGCAGTAATTATAGACCCTTGTGCAAAAATTCCTTGTAGATGTTAGGAGATACTTCCTCGTTCTGTAAACACTGGGGCAGGTAAGGGATTTATTGCAAGTGATGACTGTGGGATGGCCATTCTGCTGCCACCATCTTTGTTTGATGGTTAGGGAGACCTCCTGTTGTTTGCAGGCGCTTAGATATGAGTGGAGGAGTCCCAGGCACAAATTCCTCAGCGCTCTGTCCTATTCTTCTTGCTGGACTTGAGTGCAGACAGTGCATTCAAGGTTGAGTTCAGAGCCATTCCCTGCAATTCCCTCTGGACCCTGTTGGATGTTAACCTCGATGGTTCTCACACGGGGCTGGGTGTCACGTAGCTCACAGAAAGCTACAGCTGGAAGGGCCTTAGAAGTCACCTTGCTCCACTCTTCACTTTACAGAGGAGGACACTGAGGCCCACAGAGGAACAGGACATTCCCAGGCCACACACCAGGCAAGAAGCAGAGATGAAACTGTTACAGGCAAGGGGTCTGGATCCCAACCCCAAGAGAGGGTTCTCAGATCTCACGCAAGACAAGAGTTCAGGGCGAGTCCGTAGACAGAAGCGAAAGCGTGTTTATTAAGAATGTAGAGGAATCAAAGAATGGCCACTCTATAGACGGAACAGCCCTGAGGGCTGCTGCCTGCCCATTGTTATGGTTATTTTTTGATGATATGCTAAACAAGGTGTGACTTATTCATGTCTCCCCTTTTTAGACCACATAGGGTAACTCTGTGGTGTTGCCATGGTGTTTGTAAACTGTCAGGGCGCTGGTGGGAGTGTAGCAGTGAGGACGACCAGAGGTCCCTCTCAGGGCCATCTTGTATTTGGTGGGTTTTAATGGGTTTTGGCTGCCTTCGTCACTGCAACCTGTTTTTATCAGCAAGATCCTTATGGCCTGTATTTTGTGCTGACCTCCTATTTCATGCTGTGACTTAGAATGCCTAACCTTCTGGGAATGCTTCCTAGTAGGTCTCAGTCTTATTGTATCCAGCCCCTATTCAAGATGGAGTTGCCCTGGTTCATACATCTCTGACAAAACCGGATCCCAAGTCATAAGATTTTGCAGTGTGCATTTGCATGCTTCTCAGCCTCACAGCCAAGTAGACCTGGGCGTGCCCTGGGGGGATTTTGGATGGAGAGGTACACCTTTTCATCAGGGGCTCTGGAGAAGGCCTGGCCTGGCCTCAGGAGCCTGCCGCCGCCAGTCAGGACGTCCCAGCTGGGCGGGAGCCACGGGCGTCCCAGGGAATCATAGGTACTGAGAGGAGATGGCCAGCAGATGGCGCTGCAGGGATTCAAACTGGAGTAGCCACATCCGAAAGCAACCCCAGGCCAGGGATTCAAAGCTCCAGCAACCAGGATAAGCTGCTCGATAGTAGAGGCCTGGACTTCAGGGACGCCTGGACCCCTCTGGCGAGCTCCAGCCTCGCCTGGAAAGAGAGCCTGGTCTAGAATGGGCTGGTGCAGGTATCTGTAGACTGGTCATACTGGATTTTTGATCAGACCCCGGACCAAGCTGTAGAAGGAACAAAGGGGAATACAAAAGGACTAGCGCAGCTGCGGTGTCCAGGCTGGGGTGCTTGCTATGTGGGCAGGACTATGGCCTCAGGCCAGGGTGGAAATGGCAGCCAGAAGGCCTCCCTCTGCGTGGGGTCTCCCTTAAACCTAACTTCTTGGGGCCCACTCTGAGGACATCAAGACTGTATCTTCTGGAGAGGCAAGAGGCCAACACCCATGAAGCTGCTGTTTTTCCTTTCCCGCTGATGACTTGGAGGCGTGGAGATTGCCATCAGGCCATGTTTAATGTCTTTTAATTAACAGCTTAACTTGGGTATCCGTGATGAAAGGGTTTTGCAAAGGAATTCAATTTAGTTTTCAAAATTGCAGAATTAAGAGGATAAAGAACAGTTTAGTGCAGCACTTACACTTCTGAATGTTTAGACTCTTTTCTTCTTGTTCTTTCATCTTTCTCACACTTCCAATATGCCTCTTTTCTTCTTCTCTCTGTTTCTGTCTCTCTCACACACATACACAATCACAGCTGCTTCATACGGCTTCTCCCCCTCCCCTCTCCTGGCAGCTGTGGCGTTTCTGCACAGAGGTGCAGGGAAGGAGGAAAGGCCTTGTGTCCCCTGGGCAGGAGCCGGCTGAAACGTCAACCAGAAATACCGTCCCTGTATCTCTCAGGTCGGGTGACTTATTGTGCCTCTGAACTCTCTCTCTTCCATACCTCCCCTACCCAATTCCCAGGCCTGAACTTTGTGCTGCCAGAGGGCACTATGCCACCTTTAAATCAGATTTAGAAAAAGTTTACACGTGGCACCTGCTGATCTGGACATTCTGGTCGGCTTGCTGTATCTCCTAGTTGCAAGGGAGGGCTTTGCATAGAGCATCCTGTGCCTTGTCTGGTAATACCGGAGCTGGCGGCCTCCCAGGAAGGCTGCAAGGTGCTTGGGTGCTTCGCCGTCTCTGAAGCAGACATCAGCACCCCTAAGGTCCAGCTGTGCTGCAGCCACAGCCCACACACTCCTCCATTCTCTCTGAAAAATAGGACCCTCGCTGAGATAGTCTGGTAGGAGAGGGGAGGCTCTTTCCTGAACCCGTCTCTCCTAAACATTTCTTATGCCTTAGAGTGGTAAGAACAGTCTACCCTCCTTAAGAGACTCAGTGCTTCCTTAAGGCAGGAGCTGCGTCCTATTGAACTCTCTGGCACACAGTAAACACTCATAAATATTTGTTCAATTAATAAACAAGTAAATGAATAGAGAGGATGAATAATCTTTTAGGGTAAATTAATTACATCTATTTTATCTAACAAGCATTATAGAATTTTGTGTCTGTGCCAGGACCTGCTTGAAGTATTTTTTAGATATAATCTCATAGATGCCTAACAAAAACCCTGTAAGTTAGACACCCTTAACACTTCCTTTTTTCAGATGGAATAGGAAAGATGCAGATTGGGTAGGTAACTTGCCCAAGGTCAGGCAGAGCCAGGATTCAAACTTAAGCAGTCTGGCTTCAGGGCTTTTTCTCTAAATCAGTCCCTGTGGTTTGTCTTAGTCTTAGACCAAGACTAGTGTACTTAGATATACCCAACCAGGGAACAAGAATGCATAGAATTTAACCCCCCAAGCCCAACTTTCATTATTCAGCTTTCAAAAGACATGGCAAGAAAGGTTTCCAGACAGAAGAGGAATAGTCAGATTTTTTTTAATTCACCAAGAAAACAAAAAGACTTCTTTCCTTTTATATTTGTAACATACAGGTTTCATTTTTTATTTTAAACAAGGAAGAAAAAATGAGAAAGAAGGGAAGGAAGGATGGAGGGGGAGGGAGGGAGAAAGGAGAGGGAGGAGAGCGAAACAGAGAGGAAAAAAAGGGGGAAGAGAAGAGAGGAAGAAAAGGGAAAAGGGAAAGAAGGAGGGAGGGAGGGGGGAGGAAAAGGAAGGAAGAAAAAAGGGTAGAAGGAAGAAAGGCAAGAAGGAAGGGAAGAAGGAGAAGGGAAGAAAGGAAGCCTTATTTAATCTCCAGCACAGAAAGTGTTTGCAGCCCTGAGAAACGTGGTTTCTCATTTGCCTGTTACTTGGCACAGTTTCACTGCCTAGAAGCCTGCAGAAATATTGGAAGTCAAGATCCAATATAATAATTGGCTTACAGATTTGAAGAAGGATAGATAGACTCTTCCATTTCCAAGATTCATTAGTCCAGCTTTCCCCGTAATAGACAGGGCTTGCTCTACGTGTAAGCCATTTTCTAATCAAATTGGCACACAGTTCATGCTCTGACTTGGTATAAATGGGCTTCTGTGAAATTGCTCTGCCTGGGCTCGAGGCTGGAGTTAGATGGGATGGATTTTTTCTTACTGATGCTTGATCGTCTTGGACTCTTCATGGAGAAAACCCGTCTCTACTAAAAATATGAAATTAGCTGGGCATGGTGGCACATGCCTGTAATCCCAGCTCCTTGGGAGGCTGAGGCAGGAGAATCGCTTGGACCCAGGAGGCAGAGGTTGCACTGAGCTGAGGTTGAACCATTGCCCTCCAGCCTGGGCAACAAGAGTGAAACTCCCTCTCAAAAAAAAAAAAAAAAAAAAAAAAAAAAAATTCAACCACACATCATTGTGACTTCCATTTGTGTAATATTCCCAAAGGATATTTGAAAATGTGAACCAACAGTGAATTATTGCAGGACTTGATATACACAGGAAATGTAATAGGGACGTGGAGTTTCGTAATGTGAGTATGGAAAAATGTGAACCAACGGTGAATTATTGCAGGACTTGATATACACAGGAAATGTAATAGGGACGTGGAGCTTTGTAATGTGAGTATGGAAACCATGGAACATCCAAACATTGGCGATCAACATAGCCAGCAACATGTCGACAGCTTATGAGAAAAGGTGTGGGCATCGCTTGGATCCGAGTAGGAATCCAAGCTCTGCCACTCAGCTATGTGTTGCTAGGAAAGTTTGCAAGCATCTGTGAAATAATGAAAGTTTAAATGACCATAGCAGCAAGCACGCTGTTTGGAAGACCAATCTCCGAATGAACTTAACTAAGGGTTTCTAGAGAATATATTTATATATATATATATATATATATATATATATATATATATATAATATATATAGTTTATATATAGTATAATGGGGTGGCCATCTTCCATTTTTTTGATGTTTAGGCACTTAGATATGAGTGGAGGAGTCCCAGGCACAAATTCCTCAGCGCTCTGTACTGCTCTTCTTGCTGGACTTGAATGCAGACAGTGCATTCAAGGTTGAGTTCAGAGCCATTCCCTGCAGTTCCCTCTGGACCCTGTTGGATGTTAACCTCGATGGTTCTCACATGGGGCTGGGTGTCATGTGGCTGACATATATGTATGGTCAAGAAGAGCCAGAAGAGATTGGAAAGATGTTTGGCCCTGATAGAAGAAAGCTGATGCATCACATAGAAGAAACATAAGTCTTCAGTTCTTTTGCTCTTGTCTTCTCTGTCAAGAAAAATCATCTTCATTCAGGATGGAATAGACTTTTGTTTAGGTGATGAAGTCAGTGTTGGTGAAGCAGAAGGAAGAGAGTGCTAGCTCTAAAGAAGTCTAAGTATTTTACCCGGACTAATATCCCCAAACAGGAGAGTAACTTGGACATGAGATCATTAAGTATCATTGACAATTTGTGGCAAAAAGCAAAAGGGTATGAGATTTGAAGTGGGGAAATATCAGATGATATTCTAATTTTCAAAAGAGATGAAAGAAGCTGGGAGACCCTGTAACTATAGGGTGGTAGCGTCTCATGGTGTGACCAGTATTAATGGTTCAGTTGTTCTATGATTAAAGACCCATGTGATCTGATCCTCACATGAATCTGGACAAGATTATGAAAAGCATGGTTTGTGGATTTCTTGAAGATGAAAGAATGATAAATTGATTATGTGTCCATTCATTGGGACGTAGACCCAGCAAATGTTATTTCTTCTCACTGGAATGGGAGATTTGGAAAATGAGGTAGACACATGGTGTGTGAATTCCAGCAAGACAGTCAACGAGGACACCCTTTTTGAGATCACGTGTGATCCCTTTATAGTGGACGATGGTGGGATAGATATTCAGAAAAGTATGTGAGAAAGTAATACATTATTGGAAATTGGTGCCAAAAATTATAATGAGTATATTGGCCCATCACCCTGGTGGTTTTAATTGTAGTGATGTCAGTGAGCTATGTTCTGAGATATGTCCTGATGGCATTTTTTCTAAATGGTTGGATCATGATAGAGAAGGCTGTTCTTCAGTGACACAGATGGGATGTAGTGGAGTGCCTCTGTTTAGTGGAGTCAGGACTTTCATACCCATTTTACAGATGAGGAAATAAGGCATAGGAAATGTATTCATTTCCTAGCATTGCCATAAGTTACCACCAACCGGATGGCTTTAAAACAACAGAAGTTTATTCTTTCACGGTTCTGGAGTCCACAAGTCTGAAATCAAAATGTCAGCAGGGCAAGTTCCTTTTGAAGGCTCTAGGGGAGAATCCTTCCTTCCTTCTCCCACCTCCCAGTGGCTCGAGGCATTCCTTGGTTTGTGGCCACATCACTCCAGTCTCTGCCTCTGTCTTCACATGTTACTGTCTTTGTTTCTCTGTGTGTTCTTTTCTATTTCTTATGTGGACTCTCTTTGGATCTAGGACCTACTCTAATCCACTATGATTTTATCTTGATCTTTACCTTATTTACACCTGCAAAAACTCTATTTCCAAATAAGGCCACATTCTGAGGTTCTGAGTGGACCTGAATTTGACGGGACACTATTCAACCCATTATACAAAGTTATGGGGTCTGTTTAAGGCCGTCAAATAAGAGGCAGGTCCTTTGTCCTAGAGGAGGTGATAAGGATAGGGAAATGAATCCAATCCTTGTCATTTGACGAAGAGTGGAAGGGAATGTGGGTATTTATCTTGAAAAATAAAATACTCAAGAAAGGGCATGGGGTTTGTGGAGCAGAATAATCCTGCAGAAAGAGGACCTTTATGATCTAGTTGGTTTGGGATGGGAGATGGTCTATGATGCTGATGCTGCTTCTTCCAAGGAGGTAGCCAGGGTTGTAACTAAGACTGCAGACTGGGTGGAAAGGAAGCAAGTGCAGGTATGCTGCAGGATAGTGGCTACAGCTTTGCATGTAGAGAGGCAGCAATGCCTTACAGTTAAGAAAATAAACCTAAGATTGGCTGCCTGGGCTGGAATCCTGTCTCCTCCATTTATTCACTATGTCAACTTTGGCAGGTTGTTTTTTTTCTGACTACACCGTAGAGATAAAAGCAGCATCATGGCTGGGTGCAGTGACTCATATCTGTAATCTCAGCACTTTGGCAGGCCGAGGCAGGTGGATCATTTGAGGTCAGGAGTTCAAGACCAGCCTGACCAACATAGTGAAACCCTGTCTCTACTAAAAATACAAAATTAGCCAGGCATGGTGGCACATGCCTGTAGTTCTGCCTACTTGGGAGGCTGAGGCAGGAAAATCACTTGAACCCATAAGGTGGAGGCTGCAATGAGCCGAGATCACGCCACTGCATTCCAGCCGAGGCAACAGAGTGAGACCCTGTCTCAAAAGGTTGTATCAGCCTCATCAGAGAGATGTGATGAATAATTTTGATGGGACTGGCGAGATAATCCAGTACCTTATAAATGCTACCAATTGTGATTTTTAAAGTACTATACTCTGTGCCCTCAAACAACATCCCATGTTTTACCCACTTCACAGAAGATGCAGATGGCTTGTGTCTCATGGGGCCTGGCTCACATGTAAGCCAGGGTGGTCCTTGCCGGCCCGTCAGATACACAGGGAGCTCCACTACCTTGCCTTCTAACTGATCTCTCCCTGATCACTATAATTACAGAGGCCTTGCTTTCTACCAGCAGCCAAATTGTTGGGATGGACTTCCTTGTTATTTAAAGCATTTGTTACTGAAGTTAGTATGGCTTCCTGGCTTTGCTCACATCTGGGAAAGAAAGTCGATTCTCCTTTGCATTTAGTGGCTTGGAAGCTGCCAGCAACTTTTGGATGGCCATAGTGTCCCCTCTTGAGAATCAGAAAGTTTCATTATTGTTTTTAAAAATCTTATCTTGGCTGGGTGTGGTGGCTCACACCTGTAATCCTAGGTCTTTGGGAGGCCAAGGCAGGCGGATCACTTGAGGTCAGGAGTTCGAGACCAGACTGGCCAACGTGGTGAAACCCTATCTCTACTAAAAAAAACAAAAACAAAACAAAAAAATTTAGCCGGGTGTGGTGGGAGGAGCCTGTAGTCCCAGCTACTTGGGAGGCTGAGGCCGAAGAATTGCTTGAACCCAGGAGGTGGAGGTTGCAGTGAGCCGAGATCCCAATGCACTGCAACCTGGGCGACAGAGCAAGACTTCATCTCAAAAAACAAACAAATAAATAAATAAATAATAAAAATCCCATCTTAATTCTTTAAAGGAAAAAAAAACCTATGGTCATGAGCAAATTACAGATCAGCTAACTTACCTGGGAACATCTCCCCATCTACAGCTATTTCTGTTTGTTTCTTTTCTTTTTTTTTTTTTTTTTTTTTTGCTAGATGAGCATTTTCCCTCCTCAAGCTGTCTAACTCCTTGATGGAATTAAAGATGATGATCTCTAATAATTCCAGTGAACCCATGGTTCATTTTCAGGTAGTTTTATCCTTGAATTTCACTTGTTATTTTGTTGTCGGTGGCAAATTTTCCTTTTACCGTCTGTGAGACACCCCCGCCTTGGGTCTACCTAAACTAAAAATATGTTTGGTGTCTTCAGACTCCCGGCATAGCCACTGTGGGAAACTTGTCTAACTGCCAGATTCTCAAATTTCTGCAGCTGAGAGCATGTCTCTCTTTCGGGAAGGAGGCTCTTCCTGGCTGGTGGGAGAACAGCTTCAATTTGGGAGACAATGTGAGTCAGCAGGAATAACGCTAAATGGCTGGAAATCAGCTCAGCTAAAATAGCAGGAGCACCTACTGTGTAAAGACTGTCCACTAGCCCTGTCTTCAGAAGGCAAGAAAGGAATGCCAACCCTCTCCTCTTGGGCTGAGTGGGGAGATGAGACAGGGCAGGGAAGAAGGAAAGTGGAGTAAGCAGGTTCTGATGACAAGGAGGTAAAGGTGTTGATTTTAGGGATTACAGGGAGGCCACCCGTGCCTTACCTCCTCCTTAAAAGTCCGAAAACAGGACGGGCGCAGTGGGTCACGCCTGTAATCCTAGAACTTTGGGAGGCCGAGGCGGGCAGATAACCGGAGGCCAGGAGTTTGAGACCAGCCTGGCTGACATGGTGAAACCGCATCTCTACTAAAAATATAAAAATTAGCCGGATGTGATGGTACATGCCTGTAATCCCAGCTACTTGGGAGGCTGAGGCAGGAGAATCGCTTGAACCCGGGAGGTGGAGGTTGCGGTGAGCCAAGATTGCACCACTGCAGTCCAGCCTAGGGGACAGAGGGAGACTCAGTCTCAAAAACTAAAAACAATGGTGAATGTGAACGTCCTTTCAGAGGACAGAGCTGATCATCTTGGGTGATATGCTTAGGATAACTTTAAAGACACCGAATGGCTCCCTGTGGGAAAACTTAACAGAAACAAGCAGATGAGGAAGGGAGACTGGGATGGGGCTTGGTTCCCTCTTGAACAATAGAAAGACATTTTGTCCGGGTGTGGCGGCTCAGGCTTGTAATCCCAGCACTTTGGGAGTGTGAGCCGGAGACCAGCCTGAGTAACATAGCAAGACCTCATCTCTACTAAAAATAAAACAAATTAGCCCAGTAGAGTGGCATGTGCCTGTGGGCCTAGCTACTCAGGAGGCTGAGGCAGGAGGATTGTTTGAGCCTGGGAAGTTGAAGCTGCAGTGAGCTATGGTTGCATTGCTGCATATCAGGCTGGGTGACCAAGCAAGACCCTGTCTAAAATGTCTCAAATAAAATAATAAAGGCATTTAATTCAATACTTAGTGAATACTTGGATTTCTGTCCATTGCAGAGATGAGGTAGGGATGGCAGGGGATGGGAATGCGGTGGTGGAGGTGTCCATGCCATGGCTTAAGTGTGATCCCTGGAGCAACAGCAGCTTGTCTCAGTGATTCTCATTGCTGAGATTCTCATCTCTGATTCAAATAGCCTGGGTTTGACTCCTGGCTCTGGTTTTTCCTAACTTGGGGCACCTTGTTTAGCCTCTCTACATCTCAGTGCTCTCATCTGTTCAAGGGGATAATGATAATGACAGTATGTACTTGGTAAGGTCCCTGTAAGAAGTCACTGTAGGATGAAGGCAGAAAGCTCGATCATGCCTGGTAATGACCAGGTTGGTGCTGGAGGAGAGGGGGCTGAGGTTGGAGATCATCAACACACCAAGGGTCTGGGGATGATGAAGAGAGCCACTGCCCTCTGCTTTTTCCCCCTCCTTCCTTGCTGGGCTCCAGCTGGCTGAAAGTGACCATCTATCTCTGAAAATGACCATCTATCTCTAGGGCACTTCAGAAAGATGGATGGGAAGCGGGAAAAGGGGATGAGGCTGCCTAGAAAGCCTCGAAATTTTAACTTCTATGAAATATCCAGTGAAGACCCCTGGCAACGTTTTTGTGTCTATCTCATTGAAGACACCTGAGTGAGGCTAGCAGAGGGCCGTCTTTATTGGGGAGCAGAAGAGGAGAGATTTGCCTTCCAGTGAGGACACCTCACATCAGTGACCCTCTAGATTTATTGTGAATTACCTGGGGTTTGGGAGAGGGCTCTCAGAAAATGCAATGTCTAATTCACTTGGTCTGGGGTGGGGTCTAAGATACTGCATTTCTTTTTCTTTTCTTTTTTCTTTTTTTTTTTTTTGAGATGGAATCCTACTCTGTTGCCTAGGCTGGAGTGCAGCGGCATGGCCTCTGTTCGCTGCAACCTCTGCCTCCCAGGTTCAATCGATTGTCCTGCCTCAGCCTCCCAAGTAGCTGGGACTACAGGTGCTCACCACCATGCCTGGCTAATTTTTGTATTTTTAGTAGAGATAGGGTTTTACCTTGTTGGCCAGGCTGGTCTCAAACTTGTGACCTAAGGTGATCCACCTGTCTTGGCCTCCCAAAGTGCTGGGATTACAGGCGTGAGCCGCTGCACGCAGCCTCTGAGTCGCTGCATTTGTAATGAGTTTCCAGGTGATGCCGGCACTGTTGGTCCTCAGTCTCACTTTGAGTGTTACGATCCTGCAGGATACTCCAAGTGAGAACTGTACTTGGGATTCCGCACCCTCCACTTTCTTCCTCACCCAGATGTGCCCATTTGGCTGTGGTGCTGGCCCATTTATCCTAGTTAAAGGGTTCCACAATTCCCTGTGATTATCCCTCATGATACGGATCACGTTATACACTTAAATTAAATAAAATGCACCCTATCGAATGCACTGCACACAAAAAGAATATTTATTTGAATATTAAGTACAGATAAGACTTCCCCTGGGATTATTTCAGAGCGCATTTGCAGAATTTAATTGCAATATTTTCCCACTCAGTTTCTTTCTGAATGCTACTTGTGAAAATATTTTCTTTCTGAAGGTAAAGCTCTGTGCTGTTGGTTTATTATTATTATTATTTCAAATCTGAAGGGCTGTCTGAGCTCGGTCATTGCTTCCAGTGTCTAATTAATACTGATGATGATAAAGCAAACAGCCAGGTGACCTAGATTTTCCTTTTAAATTGCTGGCAATTAACATGAATGCCTGCTCATTGTTGCAGGACTTTTGGGAATCTAGTCCTTCCAGTTAGGATTCTTCAAGTTGGGGGTTTTAAGAGTTCATTTTGTGTGAAGCATACGTCTTCCAGCACTCCTTCCATTAAGCTTTCCAGGAAGAAAACACACACACACATACACAGACCAACAGTCACCACCACCACCCAGCCAAGCCTTTCAGACAACTGAACTGGAAAATTAGAAAATGAATACTCCTCAAGTTTCTCAAGCTGCCGAATCATTCCCATTTCTTAAATAATGACATTTTGTAAAGTCGTAGAAATCAGCAGTAGAAAAGACCTCTTGTGTAAAGATTTCTTCAGATGCGGAAGTCAGAATAGCGTGGAAAGATGGCCTGGGGATGTCTACCTGGGGTGCCTTCTACCCCTATTTCCTTGTCTGGAAAATGGGTCCCATGGGACTTAGTTCACCTTGAGATTTTTTTTTTTTTTTTTCCATGATAGCCTTGTAGTTCTTACAGGATGTATTTCTTTTGCCTTTCTCTACAATCTGTAGATGTGGATTTACAGTGTCCCATCCTAAAACTTTCAGAAGCATTAGCCAATTTTTCAAAATCTTGGTTTTCTACCGCTGTGTTATGGGAAAGGGGTCCCAATCCAGATCCCCAGATAGGGTTCTTGGATCTCCTGCAAGAAAGAATTCAGGGCGGCTGGGAGGGTGGCTCACGCCTGCCTGTAATCCCAACACTTTGGGAGGCCGAGGCTGGTGGATCACGAGGTGAGGAGTTCGAGACCAGCCTGGCTGTCTCTACTAAAAATACAAAAATTAGCTGGACCCTGTGGTGGCTGTCCGTAATCCCAGCTATTTGGGAGGCTGAGGCAGGAGAATCACTTGAAACCATAAGGCAGAGGTTGCAGTGAGCCAAAATCGTGCCACTGCACTCCAGTCAGGACGAAAGAGCAAAATTCCGTCTCAAAAACAAAAATAAAAACAAAAAAAAGAAAAAGAATTCAGGGCAAGTCCATAGAGTAAAGTGAAAGCAAGTTTATTAAGAAAGTAGGGGAATAAGAATCGCTGCTTCACAGACAGAGTGGATGAAGGGCCTATGAGCCCCTCATCAGAGTGGATGATGAGCCCCTTGGGGCTGCTTGTTTCCCATTTTTATGGTTATTTCTTCATGACATGCTAAACAAGGAGTAGATTATTCATGCTTCCCCTTTTTAGGCCATACAGGGTAACTTCCTGACGTTGCCATAGCATTTATAAACTGTCATGGTGCCCGTGGGAGTGTGGCAGTGAGGAAGACTAGAGGTCACCTTCGTCACCATCTTGGTTTTGGTGGGTTTTGGCTGGCTTCTTTACTGCAACCTGTTTTATCAGCAAAGTCCTTAACGACATCTATCTTGTGCTGACCTCCTGTCTTATCCTGTGACTTAGAATGCCTTAGCCATCTGGGAATGCAGCCCAGTAGGTCTTATCCTCTTTTTTTTTTTTTTTTTTTCTGAGATGGAGTTTTGCTCTTGTTGCCCAGGCTGGAGTGTGCAACAGCAAATCTTGGCTCACCACAACCTCCACTTCCTGGGTTCAAGCGCTTCTCCTGCCTCAGCCTCGCAAGTAGCTGGGATTATAGGTAGACACCACCACACCAGAGGTCTTAGCTTCATTTTACCCAGCCCCTATTCAAGATGGAGTTGCTCTGGTTCATACACCTTTGACAGTTGTGATGCTGTCTGCTAAACATGTAAGGTAATAGTGAGGTAGGTCCAGTCCACTGTCAAGTTATGAAAAGAACAAGTCACAACAACAACAAATGGACTACTGAATTCAGTTTACTTTCTTGTAGTGAAAAGGCACGTTATATAGTGCTTTCTGTGTGATAGGCACTCTTCTAATTGCTTTGCAAATATTAACTCATTGAAATTATGTGATGACCCTGTGGGGCACATGGGTAGACCCAGGCAAGGAATTTGTTCAAGGTCCCTAAGCTAATAAAGAGTTGAGCTGAGCTTTGAACCTTGGAAGTCTGGCTTTAGAATTTGTTCTCTTAACCACTGCATTTTAGATGCCTCTCAAATGTCTGTCAATTAATATGATCAAGATGATTGCCCAGATAAGGCCATGGCCTGTGTGTCTCTGCTGAATCTATTTAATTGGGATGCAGATTATAAAATTATCAACTTCTGATAAAATTATCATTAGAGCTCTGTAACATCCAATGAGAAAGAAAAAAAATTCCAGTTAAAACATCTTAACTTGAAAATGTCTTGAGAACATATATTCTATCCAAGTAGAGATATGCAAATAGTATGTAAATCCCCCACCTGCCCTCCCCTCCACACTCTTTCCCACCTCTGGGTGTAGAGAGGAGAATGATGGGAAAATCTTTGTTGGGATGCTATTCTACACAGAGTTGCCTGGCTATAGGGTAATGATGGTCCCAGGAGACCTGTTCAGGGAAGGATGCCAAGCCCTTTTAGTTACCCAGGACATTTTGGTGAGTATTGCTTGAATTTTCTTATACTGAGCAAGGGTTTGGGATGGGGCTGAAGGAGGACAATTATAACCCTTGATTATGAAGGAAAGAAATAGTGATTGCTTTTGCTGCTGAAACAAATAGAAATCATCTTTGCAATAACTGCAATTGTTTTCTCCCACCCTTCTCTGCCTCGGTTCACAAAATACCTTATTAAATCTGGAGAATAAAAATGTACCTGGGGTAATGGTTTATTATTAGAATAAATAATAGGCAGTATGTTTCTTTTACCCTGCAAGGTATCAGATACAAAGACATTTCGTGGTTTAGCTTGTAAAGGTGCTTACATGTGTCTGACCAGCTAGGCTCTTCATGGCCAGGGGCTGCCCTTTAATTTCAAGACCAGCATCAAGCCTGAAACGAACAACTCCACAAGACTGCATTCTTGCAGAAAGCAGATGTGGGAGGCCGAAGGGGATATTGGCCATGTGCTGCTTGGGGCTGCCATGTCTTGCTCAATGTTTGTCTGTCTGATTTATCTGCCTGGACCTGGGGGACTTCTTTTGTTGATAATGGGGTCTTTACCAAGAGGGTGCATGGCAGAGCAAGTGGGAAAAGCACTTCCTCCCGAGAAAAACACCTCATTAAAACCTGTAATTTAAGGTTTGTTCAAGTGGGCATCCTGACCTCTGACATCCCTTTAATCAGACAACCAACACTTGAGTCTCTGTAGTGATGCATAGCCAGAACAGTGACTCTCTTGATATAAGTACCATTATTACTAAACAATATGATGCTTAAAGGAATAGCAGGAGAAGTGCTCACTAAATGCTGAATCTGTTGTCCTGCCTAGGAGATACCACCCCATAGGTCATTCAAGTAGTAAGAATACTAAGTGTTTTGAGATTTTAGGATATGCTCTATAAAGGATTGCCAAGGACTCTTAGCCATAAATTAAATATGTTAGAGCTTTCGGCATTTGGGTTTATTGTACAAGTTTATGTATAACAACAAATCCATTATTATTTTTTCTACTTAGTACTTAGCCTTGTCAAGCTCTGTCCTCCACCTCCCTTGACCCTCCAAAGCTGGCATCCTTTCAAAACCAGACAAGATTTTAACAGCAGATAATGGTCCTCCCCAAGGTTAAGAGGAAAACATGGTGGGAGAGCTGGGTGTGTTCTCCAAGTTGTTTTCTGAAGTGCATTTTGTTCATTTATGCAACATGAGACAGAATCAAGTTAATTAATCATGGCTGACTCGAGTCATTGTTGTGACTTTTTGTTTTTATTTTTTTAATTGATTATTTCTCACCTCCTTTCCTGAAACCTACGCATTTACTACTGTAACGCACTTCTTTTCTCCCTTTTGACAAAAAGTAACAACCTTCATGACCAGTGGTGGGATCTGTATTTGCTTATCTGACACAAACTATCCTGTCTTCTTAGAATCAGAGGACACACTTTATTGTGAGATACACTTGCAAAAAGCAATGGATATGGTTACAACCATACGTTGGATTATAGGACTGTATTATATTCAAAGATTTCAGGCGTTTATAAACTCAGGTATCTAATAAACATTACATATGAGACCCTAGAAGCAGACTAGGCAACGTGACCTCTCTCTTTTTATTTTATGTTTGTACTTTTACTTTCCTACTGAAGAGAATCCACACGAAAATATGTAATGCCCCTGCAGAATTGGAGCTTTTGTTTCATTTTTCAAGATAGCCACCCTACATTTACTCTTTTGGTGCTGTGGGGAGTTGTTATTATTATTATTATTATTATTTTGAGACAAAGTCTCACTCTGTCACCACATTGGAGTGCAGTGGTATGATCTCAGCTCACTGCAACCTTCGCCTCCCCGGTTCAAGCAATTCTACTGCCTCAGCCTCCCGAGTAGCTGGCACTACAGGCGCCCGCCACCATGCCAGCTAGTTTTCTGCATTTTTAGTAGAGACAGGGTTTCACCATGTTGGCCAGGATGGTCTCCATCTGTTGACCTCAAGGTCCTCCTGCCTCCGCCTCCCAAAGTCCTGGGATTGCAGGCATGAGCCACCACGCCTGGCTGAGTTATTTTATAGCTACCATTAATCAAACACTTACTACGTGCCAGGCCAGGTTTGGCTTTGATGCTCTACAGATAACGTCTCATTTAATTATTACAATAACCCCATAACTCAGCCATTTAAATTATATTATTATTGCTGCTCTTCCTATGAATTTATAAAAGTGATGCATGCTGATTGCAATAAGTTGAGGTGATAAAACAGAATACAAGATTAAAAATGAGAAAACCAACTTCGCTGACCCTTCTTCTCCACTATTGGTCTGGTTCCCAGGACATCATTTTTGTGCTTTTGTCTGAAGTTTGTTGTTTATCATTCCAGACTTTTTTCCATGTATAAATGGATATTTTTCTGTGCACGTACGTGTGTGTGTGTGCATAGTTTTTTATACATAAATGGATTACAGGTTAAAAATGGTTTTAACTTGCTTTTATTTCATCATAGACATCTTTCCTTAAATCACTCAATTTCTAATGGATCCATAGTATTCCATAGTATAGATCAAAGTTTGGCAAATTATGGCAATGGGCCAAAGGCAGCCCCACTGCCTGATTCTGTAAATAAAGGTTTTTTTTTTTGAGGTGGAGTCTCACTCTTTCCCCAAGGCTGGAGCGCAATGATGCGACCTCTGCTCATTGCAACCTCCACCTCCTGGGTTCAAGCGATTCTCCCGCCTCAGCCCCTGAGTAGCTGGGATTACAGGCACGCGCCACCATGCCCAGTTAATTTTTTTTTTTTTTTTTTTGTATTTTTACTAAAGACGGGGTTTCACCATGTTGGTCAGGCTGGTTTCGAACACCTGACCTCATGATTCTCCCGCCTTGTCCTCCCAAAGTGCTGGGATTACAGGTGTGAGCCACCGCACCCAACCCTGTAAATAAAATTTTATTGGAACACAGTAGCACCCATTTGTTTACACATCGTCAGTGGCTGATTTTCCACCATAATTGCAGAACCGACTAGCTGCAGCAAAGGCAAGAGAGTCTGTGGCTCTCAAAGGGCAATGTATTTCCTATTTGGCTCTTAGGAGAAAAAGTTTTTCAACTCCTAATGTAAATGAACCACAGTTCTTTTAACCATTTCATTACTTGTGGACATTGGCATTATTCTCAGTTCTGGGTCTGTTCTGTGACAAGCGCCGTCCTTATTTCCTCATACGCCCTTGCACTCTGTTAAAGAGATTCCTAGAATACTAACCATTGAATTAAAGGAAATGAAAGTTCTGCATTGTGATAACTGCCAGCTGCCCCCTTGAAACAGTCAGTACCAATTTATCCACCCTTCGTAAAAGGATAATATCAAACCTTTCAAAATTTCAAGGAAGCTGTTGTCCTCTTTTTTTTTTTAAGAAAAGGAATCTGATGCTCCAGAAGTGTCATTAATTTAGCCAAATTCCCAAGGCCTCTTGGGGAACAAAGCCAGGATTTAGACCCAAGTCATTTGACCCAGTGCTTCTTGTGAAAACCTCCTGTCTCATTAATTTGAATACCAATTACTGGTATTTGCTGAATTTTTAAATGTGCTAAGTGCTTTGCTTAGTAATTCAAATAGATTATGCTCACAATAAAATTAGACATTGTTCAGGTACCATATTATCTCTATGGTACAAATGGGGAAGTTGCCCGCAGAGATTATATAATATGACTAATGTTACATAGGAGACGAACAAGGACTGGAGTTCCTTAGTCTGATTCCTGAACCTCCAGTCTCCACCAGGGAGAAAACTGGATCTACAGAAGGGCCCAGTGCTTTGATATCAGAGAAATCTAATTTGGTGGAAATTATACTGGTTCTTACCTCAATAAGCCAAGTATGGAAATTTGTGTGTTTTATGGAACTAGAGAACACTAGCTAGTCAGTGCATGTCTTGTTGTAGAGAAACACAAGTGTGTAAACAGCATCTTGTCAGGGCACAGTAGCTAATGAGCACCTGCTAAGGACAAGGGAGGCACAGCCTGGGGAGGAGGGCTAACGGTGTAGGTATCCATGGTTTGGGTTTGTTTACTTGACCCTGGAAACTTTACAACGGTGATTCAGAGAGTACACCTAGTCAACCCATCTGCATGGTAATTCCCTGTTGAATATTTCCTATCTTTATGGTTTCAGGAATTCACTCACTCTGTGCCTCAGTTTCCCCACCTGTACAATGGAGCTAAGATCAAATCAGCTAATGAAATCAATTGTCAGCTGCTTACAAAGTTCTGACAATTAACTGAGCTCATAATTAGGAACTGTTTAGCACATTTTATGACATATTACAAACATTGGATACATTTTAACGAATGTTAGTGTGAAATTAATTTCAGCAAAAAGTGATTAAGGCTAGGTGCAGTGGCTTGCATCTATAATCCCAGCAGTTTGGGAGGCCCAGGCGGGCGGATCTTTTAAGGTCAGGAGTTCGAGACCGACCTTGCCAACATGGCAAAAACCCATCTCTACTAAAAATACAAAAATTAGCCAGGTATGGTAGCGTGCACCTGGAATCCCAGGTACTCGGGAGGCTGAGGCAGGAGAATCACTTGAACCCGGGAGATGGGGGTTTCAGTGAGCCGAGGTTGTGCCACTGCACTTCCTGGGTGACAGAAGAAGACTTTGTTTCAAAAATAAATAAATAAACAAAGTGATTAAAACAATTACTTTCTTGGCAGCATAATTAAAATTGAGCAAAACCCAAATGTTTTGCAATCCCGAAGTACCTTTGCTTCCACCCTCCACCCTCCAGTCTGTGCCATTCGCAGTCTCTTGTTTCTGTATCCTCGGGGAGGCCCTGCTGCCCAACTCCTGTTTACTCAGTAAGGGTTAGATTGAGGGTCTCAGCTCCAGAAACACCTGACTGATGTCTCCTCCACTGCTTCCCATCCTTCAGCCGGCTGCATCGGTGCCTCTCCTTTGAGCACCCCTGGAACCCTGTTTTTTCTTTTCTATCACATACGACCCTGTATCATCATCATTATTTTATTCACTCCTCCCCTGACTTTTTTAAATAAAATGTACTATGTGTCATTTAGATACACACCCCCTTTCATTAGCACAGCCTAGGCAGTTGGTACCCTGAGTGCATATGTCAAATGTGTATCATGATCCTGAAATGCATCAAGGAAAAGGCAAACTCTAGGGCTCACCGTAGGTACTTGGAGACATGTGTTTATAAGAAAATGCCATCTTGTTTCAGCAGAATTTATAATGATTACAAAAACAGCAACGCTGAGAAATACAGCTACCAATTGATTTGATTTATTGAGTTCTGTGCTGCTAAACTTGTCCAGTGTTTTCCTTCTAACTGATTCATAATTGTCCTGAAAACTGGATTTTCCAACATTCTATTATTGCGGACACAAAAACATGCACATCTATTTATCCATTCATTTATTGTGTGTCTTCTACTTCTTTTGAGTCGTACTTTCCACAATTCAAGTTAATTCTCTCACCAGTTCCCTCTTGCCCTTGAGTCTTCTGTCATATTCAATTATTGCACTTCCGTAATCTCACTGAGCTTTCCACACATCCCCCCACCTTTCCTCTGAATATATTTTTTTCATTCTTTCCCTGGATACCTTGTCTAAAAGACAAAAAAAAACAAACAAACAAAATACACGAACACCTTTTTCAATTCTCCAAGACAAGTTTGGCCACCTCCTATGCACTGTAAGCACCTCTTATACTTTCACTGTTCAAATGTTCTCTGTATTGTAATTATCCAAAGAGTCATCTTTTTCCCCACCTAGACAATAGCTCCAGCAGCCTTCTTTGCTATTGTATTCCTGGCACCTAGGACAGTGTCTGACACCCAGAAGGTGCTTGAGATATGTGTATGTATATATGCATGTGTGGGTATGGGTGTGTATGTGTGTGGGTAAATAGACATATATGAAAGGATGGATGAGTAAACAAGTGGATTCCAAACATCGTACTCATTTCTAGAAAAGGAAAGCCATCTAAGGCTCAGTTCTAGTCCTTGCAGAACCAGTCTGATGTGTGGGAGGGAAAATCAGACTGAAAGTAGGGTCAGAATAAAGCAGGAAGCACTGATAAGAGAGAGCCCAAAGTCAGGAGAAGGATGAAAAAGCTTGAGTGTGAGAAAGCGTCTTTGGCCCTGTTGGCTAAATGAAGATAGGAGACGGGGAAGATGAATCCCTGCTATTAAACATCTCGTTCAACCAGGAGAGCAAAGGGTCTCATGCTGAAGTTTATTGCTTCAGTTTCTAACCTTTCATAAGTGCTTACTTGGCAGCCCTTTCGAGAGTGGTATTTGATTCTGGAAGCATCTTAAAGGAGCAGCGCCCGACCTTCCACTCTCCTTTTTTTTCATTTAGGCCATAAAATATATTGGTTTTGTGCATTACTGCTATGGGAGAAAAAAAAATATCACATGTTAGTTTCCAAATGAAATGACATTTGATAAAGTGTACATTTAAGATATTTTTCAAGGCTGGCTTTTAGAGAATGCCCAGGTAGGGTCTTTTTTCATCACAGACTGTAGGCAGTTACAGGTGCCTTTTTTGCCAACTCCCCTTTCCGCAACCTGAGGCTCTCCCATAACGGTTATGGGGAAAATTTTTTAAGAGCCTCATTAGTTGCAGCAATAACTTACGGAGTCTTCTGAGCATCGTTACACCCTGTTTGGGGTGCTGTTTGATGAGCAAAAGGCTGCAGCCGAAATACACAACTCATGATGGGATTCTGGCATTTTGGACAATGGACAGCTCTGTCTTCAGGGAGGATGTGAGGAAAGCATGGATCTGCATTTGATGACCCCTGCTTAAAGAAGGGGAGGTCACTGGCCACCTTACTCATGAGATGTGTGTGTCACTGGATTGACTCAAATTGGCCAGGGACTCCCACTTCCAAACAAAGGGGTTGGCAGTAGGTGGAGTATGGTGGTGGTGGTGGCATCCAGTTTGCTAATAATTTATGAAATGGAACAGGTGCATGACCCAAGAAAAGCAGGATGTTGTCAGTAGAATATAAGCAAAACAATATGGGATGCTGTGCAGGGAAAAGGAAACACAACAAAAACAAACATGTCTACTATAGAGATTACTTGAAATGTCCTTTCTGTTATTCCCAAATCTTGTTTTCCTTATTCGGCTTCATTTGAAGGGCAGCATAGCTATTTCCTTGGCTACTGTTGGGTTTTGCATTTGACATCGTCTGCAATAGGAATATGATAATGTGGTGCCACTTCACGTGACACAGGTCAGAGGTCCGTAGGCCACCCGGTTCCTTCAATGTCGTCATTGTGCTCCTGTGAGTCTGGCAAATCCTTGTAATATTTGAAGGCAGATGTTAAAAATATTAATCTTGTTATAAGATATACTATTTTTTTTTTTTTAAATAGAGCAAGACAGTGTCTCACTTTGTTGGCCAGGCAGGAGTGCAGTGGCGAGATCTTGGTTCACTGCCTACCTCTGCCGCCCAGGTTCAAATGATTCTCTTGCCTCAGCCTCCTGAGTAGCTGGGACTACAGGTGCGTTCCACCACGTCCGGCTAATTTTTTTGTATTTTTAGTAGAGACGGAGTTTTACCATGTTGGCCAGGCTCTTCTGGAACTCCTGACCTCAGGTGATCTGCCCACCTCAGCTTCCCAAAGTGCTGGGATTACAGGTGTGAGCCACCATGCCTGGCTAAGATAAACTTTTCATTAATTAAGGAAAATCAGTGCTATCACTATTGCTATACATTTTTTTAAAACACTTGTATTTCTGCAAGGTACTGATATTAAAATACTTGCTGATTATAAATGCCCTGCATGTCACAAAGGATAATTTGAAAACTACAGAAAAGCATTAAGAAGGAAGCATTGCCTTCAGTCTTTAATTGCATTAGCCATTTAGTTTATATTGTACATGTAGATGGGTGTTCCATTTTGAGTTAATTTTTGTATAAAGTGTGAGGTGTAGGTAAAGGGGTGTGTGTGTGTGTGTGTGTACACATCCAGTTACCCTAACATTATTTGTTCTGAGTATTTCATTTTTTATAGGTTTTCTTAAAGGTGGTATTGTAGGGATTATCACACACATCTTTCTCTCAGTCTACAAGACTCAGTATTTTGCCTCTTTAGTTGGAACGCAGAAACCTTATCACCCATGTTAATTAGCTTGACTGGGGTGATTGTTTTTACGATTTATACATAGGTTAAAATATGAAGTTGAATACCTTAAATATATGTAATTTTTATTTTTTAATTGTGCCTCAATAAAGACGGGAGATAATAAAGAAAATGTATCACCATGTATGCCTCTTTGTTTCTTTAGTCTTTGTGTTTTGTTTATTTATTTTTTTTTGGAGTGGGGGAGTACACAGTCTTACTCTGTGTGCAGTGGCACAATCTCGGCTCACTGCAACCTCTGTCTCCTGGGTTCAAGCGATTCTCCTGCCTCAGCCTCCCAAGGAGCTGGGATTACAAGCACACGCCATCATGCCCAGCTAATTTTTGTATTTTTAGTAGAGACACGGTTTTGCTATGTTGACCAGGCTGGTCTTGAACTCCTGACCTTAGGTGATCTGCCTGCCTCGGTCTTTCAAAGTCCTGGGATTACAGGCGTGAGCCCCTGTGCCTGGCCTATATTTTGTTTATCTTATGTGTTGTATATCCATAAATTAGAAAGCTCTTCATGCACTTCCCTCCCCCCCGTTTTTTTGCTTTAAGCCATTAAACATATTTTAATGAACTCAAGAGTATAGAAAGCTCTTCATGCAATTTCCTTTTTTTTTTTTCTTTTTTGCTTTAAGCCATTAAACATATTTTACTGGACTCAAGAGTACAGTCACCAATTAACATTTACCCATATGTTTACCATTTCCATTTCCACTTCTTCCTTTCTTGTTGTTTGAAGTTTCCTTCAGGTATCCTATTTCCTTTATCTGGAAAACTTCCTATAGTGATTATTTTAGAGCAGGTCTGTCTGCAGTAAATTTTCTTAGTGACTTTCATATTTCAGCTTCATTTCTAAAGGACATTTTCATTGGATGTAGTATTCTCAGTTGACAATTATTTTTTCAGTATTTAAATAACTGTGTGTTACTTTCTCCTGACCTCTCTGGATTATTGTTTGTTTACTTTTTGTTTTAAATCCATAGTTCTTGGAATTGTTGGGCCCTTACAAGTATTGCATTGTTTGTCTCTGGCTGTTTTCAGTGTTTTAATTTTAGGCTTTACCAATATGGCTATGATACATGTGGTTGTGGATTTCATTGATTTTAACTCTTAGTTCCTTGAAATTGTGTTTATATCTTTTGTCAAATGTAGGAAGTTTTCAGCCATTATTTCTTAAAAAAATTTTTTTCTGCAGTGAACTCTTTATCTTTACATTCTAGAATTTCAGTAACATGAAATGTTGTACGTTTTGATATTTGTTCCACAGGCTCTACGTTTCTCTCTCTCTCTTTTTTTTTTTTTTGCCTTCAATTTTTTTTCCTCTATGTTGTTTAGAATGGATACTTTTTATGTACTCAAGTTTACTTCTTTTTCTCCTGTTGTCTTGATTGTGTGTTTGGACACCTTCAGTGAGATTTTATTCTGTTTTAATTAATTAATTAATTAATTTTTTTGAGATGACGTCTCACTCTTGTTGCCCAGGCTGAGTGCAGTGGTGCAGTCTTTACTCACTGCAACCTCTGCCTCCCAGGTTCAAACGATTCTCCTGCCTCAGCCTTGTGAGTAGCTGGGAATAAAGGTGCCCACCACCACGCCCAGCTAATTTTTGTATTTTTAGTAGAGAAGGGGTTTCACCATGTTGGCCAGGCTGCTCTCAAATTCCTGACCTGAGGTGATCCACCCTGCTTGGCTTCCCAAAATTCTAGGATTACAGGTGTGAGCCACTGTGCCCGGCCCAATATTTTATTTTTATTTTTTTAAAAAAATTTAGTTATTTTTATGGTTGTAAAATTTCCTTTTGGTTTTTTTTGTTGTTGTTGTTCTTTTGTTTTTGTTTTTGACATGGAGTCTCGCTCTGTCTCCCAGGCTACAGTGCAGTGGCGCAATCTTGGCTCACTGCAATCTCTGCCTCCCAGGTTCAAGCAATTCTCCTGCCTCCGCCTGCCTAGTAGCTGGGACTACAGGTGCATGCCGCCAAATCCAGCTAATTTTTTGTATTTGTAGTAGAGACAGAGTTTCATCGTATTAGCCAGGATGGTCTCGATCTCCTGACCTCATGATCCACCCGCCTCAGCCTTCCAAAGTGCTGGGATTACAGGCGTGAGCCACCGCACCCGGCTCTTTTTGGTTCATTATCTTTTGTTTCTTTGCTAACACTGTCAATTTTTTTTTTCATTTATTTTCAGCGTGTTTTTTCTTACTGTTTGTAGCAGTTTTATACCAGCTGCTTTAAAGTTTTTAATTGATCATTCCAACGTCTTTGCTATGTTGATGTTGGTGTCTGTGAATGTCTTTTCCCATGCAAATTTAGATTTTCCTGGTTCTTTGGTTGCTAAGTCATTTTGATTTGTATTCTGGGTATATTGAATATTGTGTTGGGAGACTCTAGGTCTTGTTTAAAATCCCATGGAAGTTGTTGTTATTTTTGTTTTCGTAAGCAATCAATCTTGTTGCATTCAGGCTGAAAGCTCTTGCTTTTCTTCTGTGGATTTGTTTCCAATATCAGTTCTGTTGGGTGTCTTCCCTGTATATATCAAGTCTGGGACTGGGCAGTAGTCTATTCCTTAGTTCAATTCTCAAAGCTTATGGAAACATTTTAGGGTCAGATACAGACATGAGCACAGAGGTCAGTGTAGGAGTTTATAAAAATACTGTATGGGGGTGATTTTCCCAAATTATTTTCTCTCCAGGATCCTCAAAGTAATATTTGTTTTCTAGGGTTCCCTGTTTGTTGTCCTCCACCCAGAAAGTTGGAGGTTTTTTGATTGTTTTTAATTTTTCTCTTCACCTGCTTCTCATCTGAGTCTGCATTTAAGGCCAAGTGTGAAGAGAAGGGAGGAAATAAAAGCAGTGGGAGGTGGGAGTTGTTTCCCCAACCTCTTGGGACCACAGTCATAGATGTTAAGTGTCCACAGCCACCCCTGTTGCCACTGTTGTTTATACACAAACACTACCCTGAGATTGCCTGGAGACTGCAGCATAAGAGGACAGATAAACTCTTAAAAAAAAAAGAATAATAATAATAATAAAGAACAATGGGGATTTTCCCTTTTCTCTGAGCATTAAGATTCCTGTCTTGTTTCTCAAGACAAAACCAGAGTGCTTCTCCTGAGTCTCTATCTGCCTGGGTGTCTCATTTTCAGCTCTTGGCTACCTTGCACCCACACTAAGGGGTATTGGTGGTGGGAGGTGGTAATTCACCACTTCCTTGGTGGTACTTTAAGTTTTGGTTGTTTTGTTCCCCCCCTCCACTTGCTGCTGCTTAATTTTCAGAGATCTCAAATAGCTGCCCCATGCATTCTATACTGATTTCCTCACTGCATTCATTGGGGGAAACAGGATGAAGTGTTTTCGTTCCATGTCGTCAAGAACTGAAACCTCACCACCCACTTCATTTATTTTATTGTGTTAAAATGAACATAAAACAAAATTTATCTTTTTTACCATTTTAAAGTATACATTTTACTGGCATTTAAGTAAATTCAGAATGTTGTGAAAATATTATCCAGTTTGAGAACATCTTAATCACCCCAAATAGAAACCTCATACCCATTAAGCCGTCACTCCTCCTTTTCCATTAACTCAGTCCTCTGGCAACGTTTAATTTGCTCTCTGTCTCAATGAATTTTCTCTACTTCATCTTTTAACAGTTCATGGAGACACAATTTACTTAATATAAAGTCACCTATTTCAGGTGTATAATTCATTGTGGGCTTTTTTTTTGGATATTTATAGAATTGTACCAGTTTCTTTTTAATTTTTTGGAATATTTCTCCTAGTCTTTTCCTCTTTAGTTTCTTTTTTTCCTTTACTTTTATCTTTTTTTTTTTTCTTTTGAGATGGAGTTTCGCTCTTGTTGCCCAGGCTGGAGTGTAATGGTGTGATCTCAGCTGACTGCAACCTCTGCCTCCAGGTTCAAGTGATTCTCCTGCCTCAGCCACGCGAGTAGCTGGGATTACAGGCACCCGCCACCATGCCCAGCTAATTTTTGTATTTTTAGTAGAGAAGGGATTTCACCATATTGGCCAGATTCGTCTCGAATTCCTGACCTCAGGTGTTCCACCCGCCTTGGCCTCCCAAAGTGCTGGGATTACAGGCATGAGCAACCATGCCTGGCCTTCCTTCATTTTCTTTAGTGATCTGTTTCACTGTATTTTTAACACAAGATAGGAACCACAATATTGTATATTTCTGTGGTTTCTTTTCTTAACTGCATGGTGTCTTTTGAACATTTTTCATATCTCTATATTTAAAACTATGTTTCTAAATGGTACGTGTTACGCTATACTATCAGTGTACTGTATTTTTTAATTTTTCCATTATCACACATAATGTTTATAATTTCTTTTTTCATACATAATGCTGTTGTTAATTGACATGGAATTAAGCATTTGTGTGCGTCTCTGCATATTTTCTTAAGAGCTACTCTTATTGGTAATATTTCTGGGTAAAAGGGCATAGAAAAGCACTGATTTATAGATTTGGGGCTCTGGTGCATCCTTAAGTAAAGATTCTTCTTTTTTTTTGTTTTAGAGAAAGTCACAACAAACTTTCTATACAAAATGCGTAAAATACACATCAAAAGTTGGTTCCTAATCCTTCATATCCCTTAGTAAAAGTTTCGAAAACTTACAGTATATTGTCTGGTGCTGGAAGTCGGGAGTTGTTTCATTGGTTAAAAAAAAATACTGGAAAGATACAGAATAAAGGTGAATGAAGACCTAAATTTTATTTCAGCTTAACTATTTTAGTTGACAGTGGATTCTAACAGCTCCTGATGACAGAATGGCCATACATCTCAGAATTCCTTGTATGTGTTCCTTTTTATCTGTGTCCTTAGCATAATCATGTAATACTACTCCACCCATTCCTCTTAACCCACCTATGTTTTCTTGTTTGGATAATAAATTGTATGGCCACTCTAAAGAAGCATCCTTGGACATTAAGTAAAACATGTCAGTAGGGCAAAGATAATTAATGCACGGCATATGTATTGCTAATACCCACTTTCCTATCTGATGGCCGATACCAGAAACCTATCAGGGTTTCTTTTTCTGAAAGAAGGTTTGACCTCAGAATTCTCCCCAGCACAATACTATGGGAACTTAACTGCCATCTGATTAGAACCGGACCAGAAAATGTAACCCAGTTGCCAAGGCATGACAACTGACACTACTGGCCCTAAACATTGGAGAAGACTCAGTGTGTTTTCCACTGACTTATCACAACTATCTCTAGTGGGCCGTTATGGAGGAATTCTTGCACCTGTGAGATAGGGCAAGTTGGGGTTTTCAGGAAAAAGGGTGGGGAGTTTCATGATGAGAGGGGAGGTGCCCTCATCCCAGGCAGATGCTGCCTCCCACACATTCTCCTGCACCTCTCTCCTCGTCCCCTTTCCAGTCTCTGACTTATCCTAGCTGTGCTTCTGAATCACACAATTGAACTCCAAGTGAAGCTTGAGCCATGTAAACCTAAAGAAAAATTGAGTACATAATTAATTAATTATGGGTTTTCTTTGAGCTGAGTAATTAAAAGTAACTGTCTGTTTTCTTTCATGTTTTTCTGATGCGGAGCCTTCTGACTTTTCCCCTTCATTTTCTTTTCTTTGTAGGTTTCAAGAAAACAGATGAATTGTGAAAGAGAGCAGCTAAGGGTAGGTGCACCTGCTTGTAAAATGCTTCCTGATTCTCATTTTTGTGTGATAAGCAAAAATTTCCTTGTGTCTCCCAAGACTCGGGTTCTAAATAACAGGCTTCATCTTAAGACTGGTAGAGTTGAAAATATTTATCCCAGCTAATTTAGTATTGATTGAGCTGGTAAATACAGTATATCTTCTTTTGAAGTGCCATTATAGTAGATATGGATTTTTTGATTTAGATTCAGCAATATATACTTCTCTTCTGGAATTTGTTTGACATCATTGTACTCTTTTTGTGTACAACGCGAGGTCTAAGTAATAACAAAGGTCAAAAGGATGGGTTGCTGCCTTCTTAATATGAATACCGTGCTGTTTGCTGAGTGTCTAAAATGCTCTTTGGCTGTTGACTGGGATAGGTGAGCAAGGAATATTTCAAGGGTGTTTTCTAGGAGAATGTGCGTTATCTATAGACCTCTTGGTTTTAGTGACATTTGTGTATATGGGAGAGGGAGACAAAATTTTAAACCTCATATTCTGTTTCCCCACTTAAAAATGAAACTGTCTTGGTGCTCAGGCATATCAGTGTAAGAAGTATTCCCTAGATGTGGAGGGAACGTTTGGTTATAATGGAGCTTGGTGACATTGTTCTGCTTTCATTGTGTCTGAGTGGACATTTTCTTGGTATGGGGATGGCATTTTAAGAAACTATGGGATTTCTCCCCATTTGTTTTCTTTTAAATGAATTCAGGTTTTCAGTGGACGAGATTTAAATTATGATTGGTCTATTTTTCATGTCACTAATATAGGTTGGCAGTTTTTACTGGACAATGTGCCTTGTAGCCATGTTTTCAAATTGTTTTAAAAATTAGAGAAATACGCTGCTTTTAAAACCACAACAGTGGGATTTGGCGTTAGGAAATCGCTGTGCCCAAAGGTGTCTAATAAATAAGAATAATGTATTAAACAGGGCTAATGCCTTCATACAGTGCCCTGTAACTTTTCAGAGCATTTACCTAATGATAGTCTCATGATGGCAATAATTTGTAGAGTTGCTTCCATTTCACAGTTGCTGTTGGCATCAGGTTTGTCAAGTACTTGGGTAAAATAAGCAACAGAATCCAGGTGCATGAAACCGAGAAAGTGAGACAAGGTTTTCTGTTTCTTTTATGCATATTTGTTTAATGCACTATCTCAGTGTGGCCCCTCTCTACCCACTTTCTTCCAAGTACCTGTGCCAACATTCATTGTGACCTTTTCCTTCATGGAACAGACTTCAAGATTTTTAAGCTTTTCTGAACTCTCTTACTGCTTTTTTCCTGCAGTCTGAATTACTGGTTCATCCTGTTAAATAATGTATTACAACTTCAGATTTCTCTTGCTGTTTGGATGGGGACGATGGCCAGAACTAGGTCAGAGCTACATAAAGAGAAATACGTGCCTTTGTCTCCAGGAGTCCCTGATAAATTCCTGAGAATTAAGATAATCTTGAAATCTCTACTGCATATGACACTTGCCTGGCAAGTTAAGGACACAGTAGGTACTGAAGGTCTTGTTTGCATTTTGAGGGATTATTTCTCATTGATGAGTCCATTGTGGACAGGGGCGTGGTTTAGGTTCAAGAATGGAGTCTTCCCCTCTCTGTTACATAAGTGCAGGGAGTGGCTTGATATTAACATAATGGTTCATTTAGTTTAGTCCTGACTGTGGCTCCAATAGTCTCATCTCTAACATCACAAACCAGTGCTTTGTTTCTTGTTACTTTTGTGGTCACTGTTTTTGCTTTTTAAATGAATTTATGTTTTGAATTGATAGATGGCACATTTGATTGGATGGAGCACACATACGTAGGGTTCAAAATTTGAATAGTACCAAAGAGAGTGCAATAGAGTTTTCCCTTCCCACGTGACTCAGGAGTCCAGTTCCCTCTGGGAGACCCCCAGTGTGATTAAGTACTGGTAGCTATCTCATCTGTAGATATTTTCTTCTGCCCTCTTCATTTTTGTTCTCTGTCTTTCCATCTCTTTCTTCCTCCTTTCCTCCCTCCTTTTTTTCCTTTCACACCTGTGTCTGTAAGAGCCCTTCCACCGCCTCAAAAGAAAACTTCCCTTATTAAGGTGATTTTTTTGAGGGGAGGGGGGGCTTTTTTTTTTTTTAGACAGAGTCTCCTTCTTTCCCCAGGCTGGAGTGCAGTGGCGGAATCTCAGCTCAGCGCAACCTCTGACTCCCTGGTTTAAGCAATTCTCATGTCTTAGCCTCCAGAGTAGCAGGGATTACAGGCGTGCGCCACCACGCCCAGCTAATTTTTTTTGTATTTTTAGCAGAGATGGGTTTTCACCATGTTCGCCAGGATGGTCTCGATCTCCTGACCTCATGATCCGCCAGCCGCGGCCTCCCAAAGTGTTGGGATTACAGGCGTGAGTCACCGCGCCAAGCCTGGGTGGGGGGGGGGGGGGGGGCATTTTTTAAGGGAAAGAAATTTAGAACTGAACGGTAAATACCTGTCCATCTCAATGAAATGCATTTTACTTAATCTCATTTTGCTTTCTTAGAAAAAGAGTGGAAGAAAAATAGAAATCTATTTAGTTACCACATCGTTGAAGGGTAACTGTCTGCAAAGCCACAATTAAAATGTGTCCTAAGTGCAGCCATCAAAATGCATTTCCAGGTATGCTATCCAGGACGACTGGACTGTGGCCGTGTTATCATGTCGAGGGTCCTTCATTAGTGCATTCTGTTGTCAGAGTTCAGGGATATAAGTGGAGAGTTGTAAAATTTATTCCTTTTTCTTGGCCTCCTGGAAATAGCAGATGATTTAGGAAGATAAAAATGTGCTTTCTGTTTTGTGCCCATCGAGGCTGTGTAGGAATTGGCATATCCAATACCTGGTCTTAGGATCTCCTTTCTTTTTCTCACGAGGCCTAAATTAATTTTTCCAAAGCAGACTCTGTGAAGTGCTTAATATCTTGATGATATTAAGAAGTCTTTAAAATGATCATATGATTAATTTTAGGAAATACCATGTTAAAAAAAAGCTAAACTGTTTTTATTTTTTAACTGCAGGTCTTCTCATAGTCTTTAATAGGCAAAGGTGAAATACAAAGAGTTGGATATAATACACAACTTTTTTCTAACTCAGCTGACTATGAAACATTTTTGTTTGTAGAACATACTCTTGAAATCATATCAGTGTTATCATTTAAGATGCTATTATCTGTGAGTTATAGAAAAGCTAAGAGTTATAGAAAAGCTAAGAGTTATTTACAAAAATAAATAACTCTCCGCCTCCCAGTTCCAGGGTTGATTCAGAGGCTTTTTGGTATCAGGGCACTGGTTTGGAATCCCTGTGCTTCCGTTGGCCTTCCTTTCCTTCTTCCAAGATGGCTGCCATCTACCCCACATCACGTTCTCACAAGGCAGCACTCTCATCAGAAGGAAGGAGGAGTTTCTCCTTCACAGCTCTTGCATTTTACTGGAGGAAAATAATTCCCAGAATTCGTCACTGCAGCCATTTTCTTAGATCTCATTGGCCAATCTCTACATCAATCACTGGCAAGGTGAACTGGAATCTCAGCGATTGGCTACAGCAGTTACGATTCGTTTCCAGCATCAGGCACATTGTCACCTGCACAAAAATAGGATTTACTTAAACTGGAGGAAGGAGAAAATGTGCTCCAGTGTAGTTACCCAATGGAGTCTGCCACAAAAGGAATCCACAGGGTTCCGCTCTGATTGTCAGGGTGCTGGTTTCCTGTCATTTCTTTTCATTCCTCTCTTTCATCCTACATGTATGGGCTCGGCAACTTTGTGGATTCTGGTTTGTGGAATTTGACACAGATGCTTTCTCTTCCAGCCTTGAATCTCACAGGTCACATCTTGCATCCTCACCTGTATCCTAACTTTTCTACCCATCTTGGCATTGTCTTTGTATTTTGCCTTGTGTAATTTGACTGCACTGGATATAGCCTTTACTCATATCCCATCAGCATTAGGTGTGGGCAGCAGGCATGGGGCATCGTGCCTTAGTAACCAGCTCAGCACAGAGATGCTGTCCATGAGCTTCCTGGCTCCTACCCTTCCCAAAAGAAGGGCATCAGCCAGTTACTCCCAACAGTAGGGTCACTCTTCTTAGAGAACTATTGGGATTACTCACATTGCTCGGTTGTTACGCACACTACACAACACGGAAAATTGTTCATTCCTCCATCCCAAGGTTTGTTAATCTAGAGTAGACTGAGTCTTCTTCTGAGCTTGCAATTCACATTATTGGCTGGATTCTTCTGGGGAGATGGTCACAGGAGCTCCCTATGGAATCTGTGCATTAACCACTCCTGATCCTATAGGCTGTATTTACCAGCTTGTTCTAGCATCACCACAGGTCATGCTGATAGTTGTGCAGTGACCATATCCAATTATCAGCATTTACCTCTCCAGCATCTGCACCAACAGATGGTCAAATAAACAACTAAGAGAGAAATAAAATGATCCTGGGAGCCTGTTGTTTCCCTGAACAATGTACCAGTTGAGGGAGATTGTATGTTCATAGGGTGGGAGATTCCAAAGCCCACCTTTCTGAGCACTCATAAAATATATGATTACAAATGGATCTTTGTGCTTGAGTAGTAGGTGTTGGTTTGGGGGCTGATTAACGAGCTTAGTTAGAAAACTACTAGGTAGCCAAATGCATGACTGCCAGATTCTGTTCCGTGGATTCAAATACTGATTGGCAATATGGCAATGTGACTCTATAGTCAGCATACTAGGAAGGGTGGTTAGGGCTGATGAAGCACTGGTTATGGACTTAGGTTCAGATCCCACTTCTGAACGCTCCTTAGTGTCTCAAAGCTTGACTTTACGTATACGTAAAATAACAATAGCTTTCTCATAGGATTGGTGACTGGATAAAACAACTTAGTTAAAACACTGAAAAAAGAAATGCAGGCCTCATAGTCAACAAGGTGAGCTACTGTTAGTATTATTCCCAATCATTATTTCACTTCTCTTCCTCCTAGAAATACCAGACATGAGAATACAGAGAACACATATCTACTGCCAGCAAACTCCCCACAAGGAAAGACAACAGAAAGGGCAGGCTCTGTAGTTGATTGCATGGCGAAGTATTTAGGAGATAACTCCCTCTCAGTTAAGATTGTTTGGAATGCAAACAATAGAGACAGATTAGAGCTATCTTAAGCAGAAAAGGCATGCAACTGGGCCTCCCAGGAATCAGACCTTAGAATGCGAAAGCTGTCTGAACTCACGTATCTCTTGCTCATCTCCTGTCTTTGTTTCTCTTTATGAGTCCACTCTGGATTTTTCTTTTGATAAAGACTCCCTCTACCTTTATGCACACATCACACCTTCTAGCCCCTAAGATGTATGTTGCATCGCTTTTCACCGGTATACGGACTAACCATCAGTGCATCCTGGTTACAAATTCCTGGAAAAGGAGCCTGATTGGCTTAGTCTGGATCAGTTGTTCACTCTGGGCCAGTTAGATCTGTCCAGGGAAGTGGTATGAAGAAACGTAGTTGCCCAGGGCCAACTCTTGAGGGAAGACTTCATTATTAGGGAAAAGGAGCCTTTGGTAGCTGAGTAAATAACGCCATAAATGCCGGGTGCAGCAGCTCACGCTTGTCATCCCAGCACTTTGGGAGGCCGAGGTGGGCGGATCACCTGAGGTCAGGAGTTCGAGACTAGCCTAGCCAACATGGTGAAACCCCGTCTCTACTAAAAATACAAAAATTAGCCGGGCATGGTGGCGGCTGCCTGTAGTCCCAGCTACTCCGGAGGCTGAGGCAGGAGAATTGCTTGACCCCAGGAGGTGGAGGTTGCAGTGAGCAGAGATCATGCCATTGCACTCCAGTCTGGGCGACAGAGGGAGACTGTGAAAAAAAAAAAAGTCACCAAAGATATAGATATCTGCTATGCTTTCAAAACATGGATATCAGAGCTGAACAAAGGATCCTGGAAAATACATGTGCTACCACCAACTGCTAGCTCTGTATTTCCCAAAATATAGGACACCTACCCCACGTCTTACTCACAGCTTTCAGGCCAACACCAAGTCATTAAGAAAGGGGGAATCACTTAGAAAGTTACTTCCCTTTCCATTGTCTCTCAATGGTTTTTATGTCAATGAGAAATGCTCAGTTTAAACTATAGTATCTTTCGCAGGGCTCTAACACTTTCTAAGCTTTCTTTTTTAAGGGAAAGGGAGTGTGCCTCAGGCTGAAAGCCTACAGCCCCAGAGCATCTCTTTGCACTTTGAAAACATTGTTTGCAAAATATAGTAGTTAAGAATCAGGAGCCTGGAGCTAGGCCTACTGACATAAAATCTAGACTTTGCAATTTAGCACTCTGTAGCCTTGTACATGTTACTTAAATCCTCTCTACCTCAAATTCCTTAGCTGTATAGTGGAGATAATCATTGCACAAATTTCATAAGTTTTTGTGTATGTGTGTGCATGCGCATGTGTCTTTGTGTCTGTATTTTTGCATGCAAAAAAGATTAAAATAATTAATGCATATGAGGTTGTTAGAAAAGTGTCCGGAATAGAAAAGGTCCTTAATTATTGTTGGATATTAATGGATTTTTTTCATTAACTTTTATGTGTGACTGTTGATATTGGTTTTCCATTTACAGCGGCAATACAAAGTTTCCTTGGCACACATCGTATTTTATGTTCCATTTGTTGTTCCACTTATTTAAGTTAAAAATGGGCTGCTTTAAAGATAAATATTAATTTTATAATGTTACAGATTGCCCACAGTTATGACAAAGATTGTGATACTGGAATGCAAATGAATGAGTTTTTTTAGAAATACTCAAATCATGGTACCCGCCTTGTGAAAGAGGTTGTAGAGCAGATCTGCATTATCAATATTTAATTTGTCAGTTAGAAGCGAGTTTCTCATTTCTGCTAGATATAAGTGTGATGTGGCTTGCATAATGCAAATTGCTAATGATCATCTTGGCTTAAACCCATCGCCTTCATCTGGACATCAGATAATGAAACTTCCCAACAGCCTTGGAATTGAGCTATCAGAATCAGAGATACCTTCCCCCGCTCTGTCTCACCCCTCCCCGCTTTTTAAAGCCCAACTTTTCATTCCTTAGTGGCTCTTATGATAGCACGGAAGAAAATGTAAGCCCCCCTTCTCCCCACTCCTTGGTGAGACCTCACAAGATCCATGTGTTCTTCCTGACTATAATTTTAGGATGGTTCATTGTAGAAATGTCTGCTTCCATTCAGTCATTTATTCAAGAAATATTTTTTGAGCACGAACCATATGCCAATCACTTTGCTAGGCAGTAGAGGTATAATAATATACTGAAACTTGCACCATTCTTATTCTCTTATACCTCACAGCCAGTGAAAAAGACACGCATTTGTCAAATAATCATTGACAAACACTGGCAAAAAAAGTCCAACGTGAAACTGATGAATATGAGAAACAAGAGATGCTTTGTAAAAGGGTATGAATAGAAGAAGCTTACCTGATTGACCTTCACTTATCAAACATACCAGATTAATACATACTGTCCCATCTCTTTATAAAACATATTGGCAGATGTGCACAGCATCCTATGTAGTGACTGTTTGGTACAAGTTTACCTTTCTCTTCACCCGTTGCAGTATCTGCTTGCCAAGAGTCAGTTGTATTTGTTCCCAGGGCTGCTTCTGCCAGCTGCACTTTTCATTGTAATTACATTATTTAGTGGAACATTATGTAAACTGATGAAAAATGAGTGCAGTAAGAAAAAGAGCTGTTTCTATGAAAACTAAATGCTTTGGAAACACTGTGTGAAAACAAGATTCAAAAATTATTTTGATTAGCTGTGGGTGAGAGGGCTGTAAAATATTAGTGGAAAAAAGCCCTCAGAAATCTGGAGAGATTCTGCAGTCAGATTCTTTTCAATGTGTCTTGACATTCTCATTCCACTTTAGTCAAACCCAGAATTGATACCATAGACCAGAAGTTAACAAACTTTTTCTGAAAAAAGCCAGATTGTGACTATTTTAGTATCTGAAGGCCATAGGGTCTCCATTGCCCCCATTCAACACGGCCATAATAGCACAAAAGCAGCCATAGATAAAATGAATGATTGAGGCTATGTCTCAATAAAACTTTATTTACAAGAACAGGCAGTGGGCCATAGTTAGCCAGCCCCTGCTGGTGACTGCAATGTTAGTGAGGTGTATGTGGGAAGGATATTGAGGGATTTTTATCAACAGAAAAATCATTCAAAGAAAAGGCCTTAGACTCACATCAAAGATCAACAAATGCATGCATGTTCATATATTTTACATTAAAACAGAAGTTTGAAGTTATTTCTTTATCACTTTGAAAGTGATTCCTTGCTTTAAAGGCTTCCAGTTAAGGACCTTCTCCCATTCTCAAATGAAATGGCTTCTAAAGAATAGAATAGCTACAAGTAGGGCTGGAAACGCAAAATAAAATTATGCTTATTTTTATGTTCCAACCCTAATGACTCAGAACCCCATCTGTCTATAATGGAAGAACAAATTTATCCTTTTTTATTCGATCCCCCAGCAAGTAATTTCTGGGACTCCCCAGGGAGGGTGACATTTCCACATATACATCCTGGTGCTTGTCCTAGGCAAACTTGTTCAGCTCTTCCAGAATTCTCCCCTTTCTTAACAAAAGTCTGGTAACTTCCTTCTCTGGATTGTTCTGTACTCATAAGCATCCCTCTGTAGGCATGAATACCATTCTTTGCATTAACTTTCCAAATGATCAGCTAAAGCCAGACTTCAGTGATTAGCTCAGGAGTTAGCAGAAATCCCAGGTAGGTGCTGACTTGCACAGAGGACCCTCAGGGTTCAGGCCTGAGATCTTCATGGTTGATGAGATTTCATGAATGTTCTCGTGTGTGTGTGTGTGTGCGCGCGTGTGCACACGCACGTGCGCATGCACACAAGGAAAAATCTGGCGGAAGTTTGCTTGCTTTAATCTTACATAACGAATGGTCCCACCTTTGTGATTTTCTCCAAGCAAGGGGAGTTTGCCCCAAAGTAATTAGTTCTCTACTTCTAGAAGCTGCAGGAACTCAGGCAAATAATCCCTAGGGGCCGCTCCTGTACTAAAATAAGAAATTCATAAATACATTTAAAATGTTTTTAAAATATCATCTTCACAAGACCTATTCCATACAGAGGTTGTATGTTCTCCCGTCTTTGCAAGAACATTCACTGATGAACACAAGGAAATCAACTTCTTGGTTGATTCTGATCAAGAAATCAGCCAACTAGTCATAGATTTTAATTTCTCCAACTTCATTGTGAAATATGATTAAATAAAGAAGTGTACAGGTATCCACTTTTCTTCATTTTTGTTGCTGAATCTTATAATTCACATATATGTTAATTAATTATTTGAGTCTCCCCAGGCATTTAAACACTTTATTTGGAGAAGACTCAAAAAAAAGTTAACACATTGAGGATATTTGGCCTAATATTCATTCTCCCTTTCCCTTGCTTTGATTTAGCCTATTATCCCCAGTCATCATGCCCCTTTCCAGGGAAAATCTATTCCCATTTCTTGCTTTATCATTAAATCTGTATCAAACAGCTCCAAGCAAATCGCTAATAATGCTGACATTTTAATTTGTCATAGCTACTCTTCATTTCTATGACTGATGCCTCAGCAAGGACTTGTCTTCCTGCTCCGTTCCTTTGAGGTCTAAATACCGTTTCAGGAGAAAAAAAAAATACTTGATAGGCAAGGGAAATAGGGCAGGAAGCAAATTAATAGGCCATCTCTAGTTCCCTCCAGTTGGGGGTAGGGAGAGGCAAGTTTCAGTGGGAATGAGTAAGGAGCAAGAAACTCTCCCTTCCTGACGATGCAG
>NW_026652298.1:34726422-35116705 GCF_009828535.3 Hylobates moloch | reverse complement strand
CCAGGGCTAGACCTCAGATTCACCCTGATTCCTGCCTTTATGTTTAAGCCTGGTTATCCGTCTATCCATCCCTTAAGCTACCTCATCTCATTCAAATGATCGCTGTTTTTTTTTTTTTTTTTTTTGCTGAAGTTAGACCAATTCCTTTTTTCCTGTGATCAAAGAATCCCTACTGATACACTGGGGAAATGTCCTAAACTTGGAGAACTGCAGAGCCAAGAGTTTGGTTAAAGGTTTGCTAAAAGCCAACTCTTCATCATACCCTCAAATGCTTCCCTGATGCCTCTGTGGATTGGCGCTGACTTTATGTATTGGCAGCTAAGAGAAAGGAGCTATTGGTTTAGGGCACACGCAGGGCTAGATGCTTACCTGAATTTGTACATCTTTTTAGGTCAATTCGCAGTCATCAAGAGCAGGGAGGCACGGGAAGAGAGGTCTGTGCTTCAGGGTCTTTGGAACCCTGTCCTTCCCTGTAGGAGTGAAATATTCCCCCCAACCACAGGGGACCACCCAGGTGCCCACAGATAAAGGGTCTGTATCAGTATCAAACAGATATCAGTATCAGAGGAACTTGTGATGTTACAGGATCATCACATGTCTCTCTGCCAACTTATTCCTTCTCAGAGTACCCTTCAAAGGCCACTGAGAATGTTTATAACAAGTGCCGTTTCCTCAGCTCTACCCCAGATCTACTGGATCAGATTCTGGAGATGGACCTGAGGGACTATTTTTAACCCACTTCTCAAGTGGGAATGAGACTTGAGAATAGTGCTTTTCAAATTTAGGTGGTAAAATGTTTTGATGTCTCAGCCTCAACCTAGGAATGCTATTGGCTCTTCATATCTGTAGGTTTCATATTTGCAGATTCGACCAACTGTGGGTCAGATATATTTGGGGGAAGAAAAAACCCCAACACACACCTGTATCTGTACTGAACATATGCAGACTTTTTGTCATCATTCCCTAAATATTCTGGATAATAACTGTTTACATAGCATTCACATTGCATTAGGTATTCAAGTAATGTAGAGATGTTTTAAAGTATGTGAGTGGATGTGCATAGGTTATATGCAAATATCACTCCATTTTATATCAGAGACCTCATTTTATATCAACATCCATGGACTTTGGTATTCGCAGGAAGTCTGGACACCAAGGTCCGTAGATGTGGAGGAACAACTGTACTAAATTATCATGTTATATGGACTGAGTTGTGTCTTCACAAAAGTCATACATTGAAGTTCTAGCCTCTAGTAACTCAGAATGTGACTGTATTTGAAGCTAAGGTCTTTAAAAAGTTAAGTAAGATAAAATGAGTCCATAAGGGTGGGCCCTAATCCAGTATGACTGGTGTTCTTTTTTTTTTTTCCAAGATGGAGTCTCGCTATGTGGCGTAGGCTGGAGTGCAGTGGCATGATCTCTGCTCACTGCAACCTCCGCCTCCCTGGTTCAAGTGATTGTCCTGCCTCAGCCTCCTCAGTAGCTGGGAGTACAGGCACCTGCCACCATACCCAGCTAATTTTTGTATTTTTAGTAGAAATGGGATTTCCCCATGATGCCCTGGCTGGTCTTCAACTCCTGACCTCAGGTGATCTGCCTTCCTCAGCCTCCCAAAGTGTTGGGATTACAGGCGTGAGCCACCATGCCTGGCTGGGTGGTGTCCTTTAAGAAGAGGAGATTAGGACATAGACATGCACAAAGGGCAAACTACATGACCCAAAGGGAAATGATCACCTACCAGTCAAAGGAGGATGGTCTGAGAAGAAAGCAACCCTCCTGACGCCTGAGTCTCAGACTTCTGGCCTCCAGCACTGTGGGAAAATAAATTTCTGTTGTTTGATTTCCCTGGTCCACGGTACTTTGTTACAGCAGCCCTAGCAAATGCACATCTAAGCCTCGTGATGATCAAATACGTTGCTACTAAAATTAAAAGCAAATGAACAACCAACTAACCAACAAAAAGCCCCCCAAACTTGATAGTTCATCCTGATGTGTATTGGTACCTCTAATTTAATTACATATTCTAAATCCTATTGCCCTCTTGAAATGCAATTTTAAACCAGCTATGGTATGATAGTCCCTGTGTATGTGCATTTTCTTGTTTACTTAAAAAATAGTGGAATCCCTTGGGGGATAGAGATGATATCCTTGGCTCCCTGTGTGTCACCACCGCATACAACAAATCAGATAGATGCAGCAATCCTCTATTGTTTGATATGGATGGAGAAAGGAACACATGAGTGTGTGAGTCACAGCGTGTTACTTGGTTTCATCTCTGGAGTTTACAGCCTCCTGTGAGACCAATTCTGTGTAGAGACTCATTTGTAACCTTACCTAAATGGGCAAGCAACTGGTGTTTGGAAGAATGCTTTCTAATATTTCATGCTTTAGTGCCCCTAGCTTACTTAGAAATTTTGCTTCTATCTAGCTTTCTTGTACCAAAGGTAGAAGGTGCCTGTGTGGTCCTTTTACAGATAATCTGATGGAGCCGGACAATCTGCTTTCTTCAGGTTCAGGTCTCGCCTTGAATGCCACCTTTCCCCTGATACACTCCACCTACCCACTAGTGTTTAGCATCATCTCCAAGCACCCTGCCTCGTTCCTCTGTCCACATGCTTTGTGATTTTGCATGGGTTTCCCGAACCTTCTTCTGCAGCAAAGCTGCCATCTATCTAAAACGCTGACCCTTTTTTAAACCATTTTTCTAAAATTGACAAATTAAAATGGTATATCTTTATTGTATACAGCATGATGTTTTAATATGTGTACATTGTGAAATGGCTAAATTGAACTAATTAGCATTGTATGACATCACATGCTTATCTTATTTTTTTGGGTAAGAATACTTAAAATTTACACTCTCAGCAGTTTTGGGGAATATAATACGCTGTGATTGCCTATAGCTGCCATGTTGCACAGTAGATCTGATGAACTAATTCCTCCTGGCTAATTGAAAGTTTGTATTATTTGACCAACGTCTCCCAAATCCTCCAGCCTCCCAGCCTCTGGTAATCACTATATTCTACTCTTGCTTATATGAGTTTAATTTTTTAGAAGCTACATATAAGTGAGTTCATGGGGTACATGTCTTTCTGTGTAAGGCCCTGACCCTTGGGTTTTTTTCTCCCACAGTAACCTGTGTAAAACCCTGTACCAGAGAATAACAAATAAATAACAAAAAAACTATTATTGACCAATTGAAATGGTTTAATTCACTGCAAGGGGGGAAAAAGTTTTGCAAACATCTAGGTCCCTTCAGAGTGTTTGATAGTAATTTGCATGAGAACCTTAAAGCCTGTAGTCATTGGGCACAAACAAATGCTAAGCATTGCACATATTAGTCCATAGATTCTCTTTAATTCACACTTAGAGAAAAAGAGAGGTTAAGAGTTACAACCATAGCTAATTGTGGAGCTGGGAATTGAACCCAGGTCTATATTCACTTGTTTTCAGAAACATGGTACACTACCTCGATGTCTATTGAGATTGCCTTAGCTCAAGGCAAGAATGCATTTGCTTTTTAGAAAGGAGCTAAAATGATCAGTCCTGTTGTGAGGCTAAGATATGAGAAGGGTATGGTGTTTTTTTTTTTTTATTACTTTGGACTTTGGGGTTAGACCTAGCATTGAGGCCCACACTTTGTAGGATGCAACTATGACAGCTGGAAAATGCCTCCCCTGGTTAGTTAGATATTTAAATAGCTACCAAATGAGCTGAGTATTTTATGTGCAAAGTTTTAGGTGCTACCAGTTAAATTCTTTAACGTCTACCTTCTTGACCCTGACTCATAAAGCGGGGGGTGTTCTTCTTAAAAGTGTAGACATTTTTCCAGAACTAAAGCAGCAATTATAGAAATCTATGTGTTCTAATTTAAGGTCCTTCTACAGTCAGGACTGCAGTCTCTGAGTGGATTGGTGGTTGAAATCATTTCTTCTTTGTATGCCAGAGTTTTCCAAGGAGGAAAGGAAAGAAAACACAAAGGTTTGTTTCAACAAGAGGAGCATTTGATGGCAACTCTGTCTTCCCAGCCAGTGAGTGGCAGAATCCTTCTATTTCTAGCCATTTACTTATTTTGAACCCAGACCATTTATTTTCTAAAAACAGATTACTCATGTGGTAGTTGATATACCAAACTGTAGAATTTTTCATTCCAAAGGCACATGGAAATGCCTCTTTATGCCCCTAACAAACAGTAAGAGATTATGCACACAGAACATCTACTCTAAGTAAATAATAATAAGCTAAAGGGACACACACAGAATCTATACCAGGCATATCTGAGGGGGAACTCAATATGCCCACCCCAGCCTTCCATGCTTGTGACATGGGCCCCGAGAACTGATCAGGTGATTCGTTCACCAAACCCAGAAGGGGATCTTGAAAACTTAATTTAAGCAGAGTTCTTCCAGGCAGCCGAAATGACTAGTTCAGAGTTGGTACTCATGTTGAAATCTGTATTAGTTTTTTATTGTGGCCCTAACAAATTACCACACAAAAAAAGTGGTTTGTAGAACCCTGATTTACTATTCTGCAGTTTTTTAGGTCAGAATTTCAACACGAATCTCACTGAAGTAAAACTGAAATGTCACCCAGGCTGTGTTTCTTTTGGAGGCTCTAGGAGAGAATCGTTTCTTTTTTTTTTTTTTTTTTTTCCTCATTCTGATTGTGGGCACAGTCCAGTTCCCTGTAGTTGTAGAACTGAGGTCCGTGTTTTCTTACTGGCTGTGAGCTGAGGGTCATTCCTAGTGTCTAGAAGGCGCCATTTTTTTTTTTTTTTTTTTTTAAATAGAATTCATGGCTCCTTCCTTCATGTTTAAAGCCAGCCATGGTTTATTGAATCACTCTCATGGTTTGACTCTGTCGTGACTCTTCTGCTGTTGTATCTCTCGGACTGGTTTCTCTCCTGCTTTTAAGGTTCATGTGATTACGTTGGGTCCACCCAAATCATCCAGGATAATCTCCCTATTTTAAGATCCATAATTATAATTCCATTGGCAAAATCCTGTTTGCCATGTAACATAGCACACATAGAGCTAACATCAGCCAGCCAAGATCGTCGGGTCCAAAATCATGCAACACTATTTGTGTAGTATCCCCACCCTAAGTAGACTGATTCTCCATGTGTATTCAAACACTGCAGACATTTGATTTGTGTTCTGGGATGGTCCACCTCCATTTTCATATAAAATATCAAAAGTCAGAGACCAGAGCATTCAGAACTACCATCCAAGGTAGCCCAGGGTGGCCATTGGCCCAGGACTCACCTCTACCTGCCTTTTGAACTTCTTCTTTCACAGTCCCTACTGGCATTCATTGCTTCACCATTTAAGTCCAGCTGTTACAAAAGAAGCATTGTTAGAATGTCTACCATAATAGCACTGACTCTTTGATACTATTGTTATTATTATTATTATTATTATTATTATTATTATTATTTTGAGACAGAGTTTCACTCTTGTTTCCCAGGCTGGAGTGCAATGGTGCAATCTCAGCTCACTGCAACCTCTGCCCTGCTGGGTTCAAGAGATTCTCCTGTCTCAGCCTCCCACGTAGCTGGGATTACAGGTCCCCACCACCACACCTGGATAATTTTTTGTATTTTTAGCAGAGATGGAGTTTCACCATGTTGGCCAGGCTGGTCTCGAACTTCAGACCTCAGGTAGTCCACCCGCCACGGCCTCCGAATGTGCTGGGATTACAGGCGTGAGCCACCATGCCCAGCCTGATACTGTTTTATTACCTGCTAGTTCTGTTGATTTCTACTCACAAAGTGTGTCAAGTAAGGTAATGAGAAAGTAGAAATGTAAAAATTATTAAAACAAGAAACATTTATATGTGTCACCTAAGTGCTAAGTAAAACACATGAATGAATGAGTGAATGGCTGTTTGTAAAGACTCTGGGAGATGCCTGTAGCAGATGGCATCAGTTCCCTGACATTTTATTTTATCACCCACTCCTTTGTGTCAAAGGCTGCCTATGAAAAACACCTATGAACCAATTTTTTTAATCCTTCAATTTATTTATTTTTAAATTACTATTTTTTAAGTTCCACGGTACATGTGCAGGATGTGCAGGTTTGTTACATAGGTAAACATGTGCCATGGTGGTTTGCTGCACCTGTCAACCCATCTAGGTATTAAGCCCTGCATGCATTAGCTGTTTTTCCTAATGCTCTCCCTCCCGCCACTCCCCGCCAAGAGGCCCAGTGTGTGTGGTTCCCCTCCATGTTTCTGTGTGTTCATTGTTCAGCTCCTACTTATAAGTGAGAACATGCAGTATTCAGTTTTCTGTTCCTGTGTTCGTTCACTGAGGATAATGGCTTCCAGCTTCATCTATGTCCTTTCAAAAGACATGACCGTGTGCTTTTACACTGAATCTCTTCATAAGGGCTGTTTTTCTGGCTAAGGGACACATTCCTTTCATGGATTGAGTAAGCAAGAAGCATCAGGGAATTAACAACCCTGGAAAAAGCACACAACTTACGATAAATGGGGACTTAGTGGATCGTGCCCCAGCTTCGTCATGCGCTAGAGTGAGTGGGGCAGCATCAAGGTGTGTTCTGCCATCTGCCAGAGCCCTACAATGGGATTAAGCCCCAGTTGCCCATAGTGGGCAGTTGGTTGTTAACAAAAACTGTTTTCCTCCTATCCATGTCTCAATTTCCATTCCCATAGATGTTCCCTTACATCCCTCTAAAATGTACAATTTGCACTTGAATTTTACCCCAGCTCTGCTTCCAGGGAAATGGAAACTAAAATAGTACATTCACCATAATGAGAAACACCATAGCCTAATAATTCCATCAAGTAAGGTTTTCTGATCAGTGGATATTCTCATTTTCATCCTTTTGTCATCAGTCTTTTATCCCTCCCCCTCTTTCTCCCCTCTTGTACAGTACGTCACTGCTGTTGTAGGATGTGGATTCTTGGATTATTGAATAGGTTTGAAAGCAACTGCAGCTGTGCTCATGGTGCATTTCCCAAAAGTTAAAAAACTTGAGTTGGGCTAACCGAGTGATCAGAGCACAGGGTTTTGATAGCACAGTGTGTTGCTCACGTGTGAGGAGACTGATGTATTTGCTGCCACCTTCCACTCATTTATACTTGCCTCAGTGTGGTTTCTCATTTGCAGGTTGCTTTTAACAATATAGATGCTTTCCTGGATAGAGAACATGGAGGCCTGATTTTTGGAAAACTTGTTTGCCTCAGATGCAGCCACGCATACACAGATAAATGCATACACAGAGTATTCTGATAAAAACTTAGAGATTTAAATATTTTTGGCAATATTGTGGTGTTATTTTTGGGGATTGTATATTCTTAATCTTGATTGCATACGTGTCTTGACATCTTTACGCCAAAGGCATGTTTTTATAGATGTCTGAATTAAACATTGAACTCTTTTCAAGATAGCTGAGTTAACGTTTAAGTGGTTTTGATTAACCTGGGTTTGCTTATTTGCTCCTAAATGTTCTAATGCAGAACCATCTCCCTTGGCATGAAGTGATTTGGGAGCACAGCTTTAGGAATAATAATTTTCTAAATAGCCAAGAGTATCCTTCCCAGAATGTTTCCCAAAACTGGCCTCAAACTGAAGAACTGAGGTTTAGCCATCCCCCTTCCCCTTAGCAATTCAGGTGGTGCGGATTGAGAAACTGGAACCTAGCTTCACAGATGCCAAATTGACCAAGGGTGACAAAACCAGCGCTGAGAAGACTGTGGTTGTTGGGTAGGGGAAGGGTTCATGACGTAGTAAGCAGGACTCCGCTTGGAATTTGGAAAATCCTTAGTGCTTGCAGTTTTGCCCAGAGTGGCATGTTGTCAAGTTGTCCTCAAGCTACATTTGCCATTAAGAGAAATGAACTTCAAAAAACAGCATAGCCCTTCACAAGCCTATCTTTACTCGGAGCCTGAGAAAGGAGGGTCCCATCTGGCTTAACACATTACAATTTCTTCACAAGTGGAGCTTCTTGGCTGCTACCCTGAAGCTTCCGTTCTGACTAGTGTTGGTTCTTAGGTATCATAGAGGAATTACATTATTCTGAAAGCTTTTATTGAGCATATACTATATACGCCACTAGGAAAATAGTAATGTCTTGCTGTCAAGGGCTGTGCATTCTAGTAGGTGGTGCGAAAAGGTAGGTATATGTAATTATAATACAAGGGAAAAGAAAATGCCATTCGTTAGTCATGAAATTAGGTACTAGAAAAGCTCAGAGAAGGGTTTCATTACTCCTCCTAGCCTCCTAGCCGCAGGAACTGTGGCAGATCGTTTAAAGGATATATGTGTATTATGTACGTATTATATTTTATGTATCTGCTAATTCTTGGATTTTTGAATAGGTTCGAAAGCAACTACAACTTGATCACAAATTGTTGTTGGGGTCACAACTGACCCCAACACTAATTTGCCCAGATATGTGTGCGTGTGTGTGTGTGTGTGTCTGTATACATAACCTCGGTAATTTATACATACATATATATATATATTATATATATGTATTGTATATATTTTATACATAATATATATATAGACACACATATATCTGTATATCTGTATATATGTGTGTGTCTAGATATATATATATATATATATATTTGCCCAGTATTAAAATACTACCTGAATTCTAGGTCCTTATACACAAAAAGTTACTGTTTATTTTAACTTAAATATCACTTAGACATCTTAAACTTCATTTACCCAAATTCACACTCATTATGTGTATCCTCCACACACACACACACACCCGCCCATTAATCTGCTCTTCCTCCCTTATCATGTCTTTTTACAACAGCTCCTAATTCAGTTGTTGAGACCAGAAACTCAGCTGTTGCTCTTCACTCCTACATCTTTTTCACCTCTACCTTCTCCTTTAGATTTGTGATTCGTAATATCTCTCTAGTCTATGAGTTCCTCTCAAAATTCACTCTCACGAACCTACTCGAAGTCATCATGATTTCTAATCTAGATCATTCCAATAGCACTATAGCATTCCAACTATCTGACCTGTTTTCTAGTCTTTGTTCCTTTTAGGGTAAACGTATATCTTGAGTTGCCTGGAACAATAGTAGTTACAACTGTTGTCCTGGTATAATTATTAATAGCACTTTCTTCTTTCCCAAGAAAGTCCTGGTTTGGAGAATAAATTATGATCACTCAACCTTCTATTCACTCCTTAGGGCCAGAACGACCTTTAAAAAGCTTAATTAATGCTACTCTTATTCTTCATTTGTCACATTCATTACAGTGCTTATCACCTTCCTTACACTCACCCACAATCTGTTATTCCCTAGTTTGTTTTGTGGTTTACTTGGTCATGGTTTCTCACTCTCCTGTCTTCCTATTCCCTTTAGATTGACTCCTCTTAAGGGTAAGAGAATGCTTATTTTGTTCTTAACTGTACTCTGTACTGCCTATAACATAGTAGAGACTAAATATTAATACATGTTTGCAAATACCAGTGGCTATTGTTTTTTTATTTAAACAGTGAAAGAATCAGTATGCACCAATAACATAATTTGGCTGAAGAATAACCTTTATTCTAGAAAGCTGCCCTAGGACGAGATTTCAGAATATTTCAGAGGATCTTCTGTTTTTTGCCATGGCAGAATAACTTGTACCATAAACAACTTTAATACTGGACAAAATATATGAGGCATCATTTTCAGGCAATGGGTACGAAGCAGCACAGAGCTGTGATCCTTCAGAGAATCGGAGACATGTGAGAGGAAGCCACCGTTGACCCAGTTTTATTCCTGGGAGGGATGTCTCGAATGTAAGTGCTCTGAGATAAAGAATTTTGAAGTTGGGGGTGATGAGGTAGCTGGAATTTGTGGAACCGGTTGCTATGGAAAGGACAGATTTGTGTGGGAAGGAGAAGTCTCCATGCCCTGAGTTCTTGGCTGAGAAATAAGCCACTTATGTGCAGGGTCAGGCTCTGTGAGTCCTCACAGGGAGGGTTAACCGTGACGCAGAGGCCAGGATAGAGGTAGTACAGGTTGTAGGCGTTCAGATGAGACTCCAGAAAGATCAGACTTTAGGAGTAAAGTGTGTGTCTTAGGGCAAGGCTCAGCAAATTATGCTCTGCAGGCAACATCTGGCTATGGGCTGTCTTTGTACAATCTGTGATCAATTAAAATGGGGTTTAGATGATTAAAACATAATATGTGGCTGAGACTGTATTTTACCTGCGAAGGCTAAAACTTCTACTATTTAGCTCTTTTCAGAAAATGTCAGCCAATCCCTTCCCTATATTAAGGGGCATGCCCCGTGACTATAGACAAATCCTAAGCAGACCTTCCCAACAAAGCATAAAAATGAGCTTGACAGGGTCAAGAGCATGCATGAGTTAGCCGAGTGCTCCCAGAACAAAATTCAACCACCATTTAAAGAAAGACAATATAATTCAGACCGCCTACAATTTGTTCTATGTATTGAAATCCACACAATTGAAATGTCCAGTAGTAAATGTCCATTAATAAAAAATAAATACCATGGCTGGTGTGGAGGCTCACACTTGTAATCCCAGCCCCTTTTGGAGGTCAAGGTGAGTGGAGTACTTGAGCCCAAGACTTAAAGACCAGCCTGGGCACCATGGCAAAACCCCTTCTCTACAAAATAAAAAAAGTACAAAAAAAAAAAAATTACACAGGCATGGTGGCGTACGCCTTTGGTACCAGTTACTCAGGGAGCTGAGGCAGGAGTATTGTTTGAGCCCAAGAGGTCAAAGTGAGCTGTGATTTCATGACTGCACTCCAGCCTGGGTGACAGAGCAAGACCTTGTCTCATAAAAATAACAAATAAATACTAGATGTGTAGAATAGAAAAAAAATTGACTGACAATCTAGAGCAGGGTTTGGCAAGCCACAGTTTGTGAGACAGCTCCCTGTTTCTGTAAATATTCTTATTTCATTGGAATAGAGTCATTCCTATTTGTTTCCATTTTGCCTATGGCTACTTTTGTTTTGTAACCAGAAGGTTGGACAGTTTCAACAGAGACCATATGGCCCACAGAGCCTGCAATATTTGTTTTCCATCTCTTTTAAGGAAATGTTTTGTCAACTGATTAGGGGAAAAAACAGTCAGTAGAAAGGGACTACAAGATGACGCAAATGTTAGGGTTGAAGTAGACAAGGACGTTGAAATAATGGTAGAAGTACTGGAGGGTTTATAGGAAAAGATGGACATGATGAGTTCACAGATGGGAAGCCTCAGAAATCAAATGAAAACCATAAGCAAGAACCAAACTGAGATTCTGTTAAGTTGATGCAAAAGTAATTGTACCTTTTGCCATTAAAATGATAATAATTAAAATAATGGCAAAAGCTGCAATTACTTTTTACCAACCTAATAAAATTGACAGTATAGTACCTGAAATGTAAACATCAGATTGCAAAATACTGAATACAGAAATCCGTTAACTTAAAGATAGAGAAGAATAGAACTAAGGAACAGAAAGAAGAAAAATACCGAAAAAAATTTGAAAAAGGCTTCAGTGATTTATGGGAAATATCAAGCATTTAAATACATATAATTGGATTTCTGAATGGAGAGAAGAGACAGACGATGGGACAAAACACTATATTAAGGAATAAAAGCTAAGGTTTTCCAAATTTGGTAAAAACATCAGCCTGTACTCCAGAGATCATGGGGAAAACAAGCAGTATAAGCATAAGAAAAAATTATACCTGAAAACATTATAAAGAAATGCTTAAAACCAAAGATACACAGATGCATTTTCTTTTGGAAAAGAGATCTGTATTTGTGCATTGTGCAACATCTCTCTAGTGAGTACAGGTAACTAAGTTCTCTAAAGCCATCGCGCAGTGAGACATTGTGAAAACTTCTGGGACTGGAAATGGTCAGTTTGGGAAGAGGTAGGGGAGCTCATTGAGAGTAGAATCAAAGGGAAGTCAAAGAGTGAGAATTAAAGAAAAAGAGAAAAAGGGGGCAAAGGAACTCCCCAAAGCATAAAAGCAGCATCCAGCAAATTCGATAGTAGCCAAGATGGGGTTCTGTGTTATTTGAAATGTGCTACTCATAGGGCTGAGGCTGTGGAGTTGATCTGACTACAGACAAGTTGGTTTTGTTCTGTTGCATAGGTACAGACTGCAGTGATGTTGCATATATGGGGAATCCTCTTCTGGGTACCAGCAGTAAAAGTGCTTCATTGCTCAGTGATGATCAAACAGTCTTCAAATGAAAGCAGTTATTGGTTTTAGTTAACAGTTATTTATAGAGCACTCACAGGTTGCCCGAAAGAACTCTAGGAGAAGAGTTGGGAAGTCGAAAACTTTCAGCTGCTGTGTTGCCTTGGAACAGTGTTTCTTAGCATACATGATTAGGGGAAAGAAGGATAAAACACTTGGAAATATTTAAGAATCTGGAAGTTTCACAGAAATATCTAGATTTTTTTTGGTTTCTCTTTAAAACAATAAATATTAAAAAATAAAAGCCCACGTACCTTTGGGCTTGCATTTCTTTTTATTTTTTATTTTTTATTTTTTTCTTTTTTTTTTCCTTTTTTTGTGAGATGGAGTCTCGCTCTGTTGCCCAGGCTGGAGTGCAGTGGCGCGATCTCGGCTCACTGCAAGCTCTGCCTCTGGGGTTCATACCATTCTCCTGCCTCAGTCTCCTGAGTAGCTGAGACTACAGGCGCCCGCCACCAGGCCTGGCTAATTTTTTTATTTTTAGTAGAGATGGGGTTTCACCGTTTTAGCCAGGATGGTATTGATCTCCTGACCTCGTGATCTGCCCGCCTCAGCCTCCCAAAGTGCTGGGATTACAGGCGTGAGCCATGCGTCCGGCCTGGGCTTGCATTTCAACATGGAAACAATTTCTTGTGACGGAGTAACCATGGCTTTATTTGAATGAGGCATACTACACTCTGCCACAGTCCTTGCACTTCCCTATTAGTCCCCTAAACTGACACCAGTTGTCAGTTTCTATTTATCTTCACACTTTTTTTTGTTTTGGTTTGTTTTGTTTGTTTGTTTGTTTGTGTTTTTTTGAGACGGAGTGTCGTTCTGTTGCCAGGCTGGAGTGCAATGGCGCGATCTCGGCTCACTGCAACCTCTGCCTCCCAGGTTCAAGTGATTGCTCTGCCTCAGCCTCTCGAGTAGCTAGAACTACAGGTGCACACCACCATGCTCTGCTAAATTTTTGTATCTTAGTAGAGACAGGATTTCACCATGTTGGCCAGAATGGTCTTGATCTCCTGACCTCGTGATCCACCAGCCTTGGCCTCCCAAAGTGCTGGGATTACAGGTGTTAGCCACCGTACCTGGCCATTGTTTTCTTTATAGTAGAATTAAGTAGAAATGAAATCGTTTATTTTACCCGAGTCTTTGTCAAAACCAGCAAAAGAAAAGACCAAGAAGAGTCCCATGCTTGAGAAAAATGTGTATACCAGATTTCTTGGGGGAAGTGTAAAATATTTTCATATGCCTAATACACACACAAAAAATGCCATATCCCTTCTCACTTGACTCAAGTGGAACACCTGTGGGATGCCTGCAGATACTTGAATTTCTTCAAATTGTTGCTTTAGGAATACTTTATTTTTGCACATGAAATTTTTTTCCTCCCAATAATATACCATCATACTAACAAAGGTTAACAACACAAAGTGTAAACAATTCTCAATACCACCTTCCCATTTCTAACCAAGATGTTCGCTTGTAACAGTGTGTGCATTAATATGAAATCACCAGTTTAAAGTTCCATTCCAATGTCATGGTTGATATGCCCACTCATATACCTCCTGTGAGCCCTGGCCATAATGACACAGTTTCTTGTACAGTTTAAGTGGTGTCACCTCTCTGGAGACCAGTGAACAGACTGCTGGTTGTTGTCTTAGTTAAACACTTACTTTCTAACAGTTTTGTAACATTGCATTTCTGGAACAGCTTGGAAATGTGCAGTGTTATTGGGTGTAAGCGGGAGAGGTGGGCAAACACATCCTTCTGATTTCTTGGAATAAGGCCATTTAGTTAGTGGATGGATGAGACCCAAGAGGTTTTCTTTGCACAGACTTCTCCTGATCCACTTATAATTTTCTGCCCAGATATCTCTTTAAGGACTGTGGTGTTTTAGCTCTGGGGGAATTATTCCTCTGAGTAAGTGGCTTCCCAGCTGCACACACAATGCTCCAATGAGGCTAGTCCTTGTTTGTTGTTCGGGATTGTCTAATCCCTGAGGGGAAATGTTGGCATTTGGGCAAGGTCCTGTTAGCCCCATTGTTTCAAAGTATATCGGTGATGTCCCTGTGTAACTGACCAAAGTAAATGCTGTTTTGCAAACTGCAATGAGTTTTACATGATGAATTTTCCTACAAAAGTCAAAATGGGAAATTCAGGTTAGTGTAGGCGGTGAAGCTACTACATTTATTAGCATCAAAAGCACAGTCTCAAAGATTAACTAATCTGTGAATAACTGTGCCATTTGTAACATCATAAACACGGACTAATGGGGATATGTTACAGTGGAATGCTGGTATTTGCAACCTGTCATCATATTAGTGCAATGATGAAATTTGCTGCTAAGTTCCTCAGCAAATATTCAGTATCATGTTTGTGCCTTCTTGTTATAATTTGTACCGTATTAGTAGCATCTTACCATATTAGTGACTTTAAAATGTTTTTAAAATTATTTATCTTGGGTTGATGGAAATGGAATGTTCTGGGGTTGTGCAAGTATTAGTCATATTAAACTTGTCCTGTTAGCAGCTTTCCCTTGAACTGATACTTAAATGAGGTTTTAATATAAACAAAATGTACTTCTGAGATGTGCTTCCAGCTACAGCCAATTTCTCCTAGTCCATTTAGCTACTTTGTATCCCTCTTAAGAAACTTGAGATTGTGCTTTTATTGAGGAGCCAAAATGTTTGCTCAACTCATTAGGCCAAACAGAGAGAAAGTAAACTCAAGAGCTGTGCTGTCTCCTGAGTTACTCTGGGGCCCGGTGAATGGAGCATTACCTCCATCACTGTTAAGACAGACAAGCACCTTTTGAGATTTTCCTGCCTGTGCCTCTCCGTACCACTTGCTACTCCTACTCTTTGGCTCATGAGAAAGGCTGGTAACTCCACTGTTGATTCTTTCGCATCTTTAGTCTCTGGATTTCAAAAGTCATCGTTTTCTTGCAGAAGAAGGAGAAAGGAGCACTGAATAGGCAAACCAGCTGATGGCCACTATACAGAGTTTTTTGGTGTCAGGAAAGCTGGTTTAGAAACCACCTTGGGAAATGACCTAACCCAGAAATGGTTTATCTTTGTAAAATGGCTTTTTCTCTTGTTTATAACCAACCCCATATACTTTATTTATTTATTTAGATGGAGTGTCAGTCGATCATCCAGGCTGGAGTGCAGTGGCATGATCTTGGCTCACTGAAACCTCCGCCTCCCGGGTCCAAGCGGTTCTCTTGCCTCAGCCTCCCGAGTAGCTGGGATTATAGGTGCCTGCCATCACGCCCGGCCAATTTTTGTATTTTTAGTAGACACGACGAGGTTTTGCCATGTTGGCCAGGCTGGTCTCGAAACCCTGGCCTCAAGTGATCCACCTGCCTTGGCCTCCCAATGTGTTGAGACTATAGGCATGAGCCACCACACCCGGCCAGGACCCTATTTTTTATTTTATTTTATTTTATTTTATTTATTTATTTATTTATTTATTTATTTATTTATTTATTTATTCCCTCTGTCACCCAGGCTGGAGTGCAATGGCACAATCTCGGCTCACCGCAACCTCCACTTCCCAAGTTCAAGTGATTCTCCTGCCTCAGCCTGGCGAGTAGCTGGGATTAGTCATGTGCCACCACACCTGGCTAATTTTTATATATATATATATTTTAGTAGAGAGGGGGTTTCACCATGTTGTCCAGGCTGGTCTTGAACTCCTGACCTCGTGATCCACCCACCTTAGCCTCCCAACAAGACCCTATTTACAAATGAGGCCACATTCTGAGGCACTGGGAGTTAGGGTTTCAGTCTATGTTTTTTGGGGGAAACATGGTTCAACTTATGACAGCCCAGAGTCTCTACTTGCGCGTGTCTATCCCATATGGTGCACCGTTCTCAATCAGCAGGGGCCATACATTGTTGCTATAGGATTGTAATCAGACTCACTGACTTCACTTCCTATCTCTGCACCATTGCCTATGGCCCGGGACTGCATATGTTTATTGGCGATACCCAGTTTTACTTGCTCATCATGCATCTGGCTCTGCCCCAACTGGAGCTTGCAAACTGAGGGTTGGGCAGGGGAGGTTTGTTAAGAAGAGATCGGTGTGTGTTCCTAAAAGAAGGGGGGCAGAGGAAAGGTATGCTGAGCAGGTACAACAAAGAAAACACAGAATGCTTCATACGGAAAGTTCTGCCTGAGCAGAACCACAGTTTACATTGCGTACCTGCATTTTGTCATGCAGCACAAGCCCCAAGAATAGAAGGAGACATTCAGCAACTCAGAGTCCTTCTTTGTCAAGTTCGGGTTGTAAATTCTTGGAGAATTTAGAGGCGGGGTCACATCTGTTTCTCTCCCTCTGTATAAAGAAAAATAAAATGCCGTATTGAATAAGTACCTCATAAAGCCTTTTGCATTATGATGGAGAGAGAGCCGGGAAGATGAGAGTGAAAAGTAAACATTTTCCTGCATGGCAAAGGGAGGCTTTTGAGGGTGCTTGAGATGTTTAAGGTCTTGTCTTGATCTAGGTGGTAGTTACACAAGGTGGTGTTTGTGTGTGTTTGTCAAACTGTACACCTAAGATTTGTGTGCTTTAACCCCAGGGTTGCTAGGGGCTGTAGGGTGATAATGGGAAGTTATTATTAAGGGAGTGTAGAATTCCAGTTTTGCAAAATAAAAAAAGTTCTGTGGGTGGATGGTGGTGATGGCTTCCCAACAATGTGAATGTACCTAATGCAGCTGAACTATGCATTTAACACAGTTAAAATATTAAATTCATGGTATATATATATTTTACCACAATTTGAAAAAGAATAGTATACTTTACTATATCAATATTATTCCTCAGTCAAAAAGTAAAAGTAAATAAAATGTCCCATTCCCATTTGTTTTTGGGAGTCACAAGAAGGGTTGAACTGACCTCTGATTTCATGCAGCGTGGACAGGCAATTTTAGGGATCCTTACTGCAATATCTCAGCAGATTGTTGAACACTGGCATAAATAGATTATTTCCTCCAGTGCCTTGCCTATCATTCTGTACCTTCTTTGGCTTTCTGAATCCTAGCAACAAGTAACCTGTCTTTATCTTGGCAGAACTGCCTTCATTATGATTTCAATGCCAAAGTAATGACTATTTGTACTGAATATATTTAAGAGAGCCTCAGTCCCTAGGGAATGTGTATTTTTCCCCTTCATGTTTCTTATAAAGTTTGCAGATCACCATCCCTGTAGTCACTTAAGCTCTCTGACCTGTTCAGAGATTCCTCAGCAATTTGCTTTCTGGGCACCCTTTTATCCTGGTCCATGTTCTCTTGGGGTACACTGACAACTTTATTTTTCTAGCTGCAGGCTGGCATTTTGGGATTGGCTGCCATATGAACCCTGGGTGTTAGGGTATGCTTCCCATCACAGATGACATTGAGTAATTCAACCCTCTCCATCTGTCCCCGTGCAAGCTATCATCGTCATTCATTGCCTGGAAGACCACAACAAACTCTTTATTTTATTTTATTATTATACTTTAGGTTTTAGGGTACATGTGCACAATGTGCAGCTTTGTTACATATGTATCCATGTGCCATGTTGGTTTGCTGCACCCATTAACTCGTCATTTAGCATTAGGTATATCTCCTAATGCTGTCCCTCCCCCCTCCCCCCACCCCACAACAGTCCCCAGAGTGTGATGTTCCCCTTCCTGTGTCCATGAGTTCTCATTGTTCAATTCCCCCCTATGAGTGAGAACATGCGGTGTTTGGTTCTTTGTCCTTGCGATAGTTTACTGAGAATGATGGTTTCCAGTTTCATCCATGTCCCTACAAAGGACACGAACTCATCATTTTTTATGGCTCCATAGTATTCCATGGTGTATATGTGCCACATTTTCTTAATCCAGTCTATCGTTGTTGGACATTTGGGTTGGTTCCAAGTCTTTGCTATTGTGAATAGTGCTGCAACAAACATACGTGTGCATGTGTCTTTATAGCAGCATGATTTATAGTCCTTTGGGTATATACCCAGTAATGGGATGGCTGGGTCAAATGGTATTTCTAGTTCTAGATCCCTGAGGAGTCGCCACGCTGACTTCCACAATGGTTGATGTGGAGAAATAGGAACACTTTTACACTGTTGGTGGGACTGTAAACTGGTTCAACCATTGTGGAAGTCACAGCAAACTCTTGACTGGCCTTTTCACTGTCACTTTGCCTCCAGGCCATAGTCCATCCTCAGGACAAAGGGAGCCTTTGAAATAAGTCATTTCCCCCTTGATGTTCCTTAGCAGTTTCTCATTGCTTGTGGAGCAAAACACAGATCGCACCTTTGATAACTAAAGCTCTGCACGAACTGGTCTTTATCTCAGTTTCCCTCCTCAGCCCTTGCTAGTCGCTGGCCCTAGCCACACTGGCCTTATTTTACTTTTTTGAGACAGAGTCTCACTCTGTCGCCAAGGCTGGAGTGCATTGGCACGATCTTGGCTCACTGCAACCTCCACCTCCCAGGTTGAAGCGATTCTCCTGCCTCAGCCTCCCAAGTAGCTGAGATTATAGGTGCGCGCCACCACACCCAGCTATGGTTGCATTTTTAGTAGAGAGAGGGTTTCGCCATGTTGGCTGGGCTGGTCTTGAACTGCTGACCTCAAGTGATCCACCAGCCTTGGCCTCCCAAAGTGCTGGGATTATAGGTGTAAGCCACTGTGCCCGGCCCACTCTGGCCTTATTAAGATGCAGAACGTGGTCATAGTGTTCATTCTAGTAAACCTGTTTGTGTGTTTGTGTCCTAAACCTTAGCTGTTATAACTTGGCCACTCCTCATGGGGAAATCAAAGGGAAGATGTTCTTGGCTTTAGAGAAATTCACTTCCCAAGGCTAGAAAAATAGAAGCACTCATTTCTCACTAATGATGGGAATGAGAGTAGCAGGAATTTTTATATGGAGGACATTATTTATGTACTTTTTAAATTAATTTGTTCATTGACTCAATACAAATTGATCATCTCACGATTCCTGTGTTTTATATCTCAAGTTAGGAGTTGGGTAGTCAAGTGATAGTTTTATTATTGTCCATATTTCATAATAATTATTTATTTTAAATATTTCATAATGAGTAATTTTTAAAAATCATACTGATGACCCTGGCCTTGGTAACATGGGTGATTTGTGCAATACCTGCCTGGAGAATCCAATAATGGTATTGCTCTTATTGATGAACTAATATTTTTAACCATCTTCCTGTTGAGGTCAGTCTTTTTAGTGGCATAAATATTTCTTCCAGGTAGTGGAGTTTGGGATAATGTAGTAGAAATTGCTGGAGTTTCTCCTAAAGGAGAAGAATCTCCACTTGCTCCTGTGGCCAGAGAGATCCCAGCTGGAAATGAGAAGCCGCGTGGCTGAAAGTGGAAGAAGCGGTTGAATTCCTCCCATCCTGTCTGGTTCATAGTGATGGTCAGTGGTAACCCACCCCAATTTGCAGGATCCGGGAGAACCACTCGAGATCACTCCTTGGTATCCAAATTCCCTGTTATCTATCTTGGTAAACTCCAGCCTTCTGGTTGGATATTTTAGCTACTGCAACATTGAAGACCTATGGTTCAGGATGAATCTGCCTTCTCAGGAGCTTCATTTGTACAGAATATAGTGTCAAGTGATGTCCTGTAAACACGTATTAAATGAAATTTCCAGGCTGGGCCTGGTGGTTGCTGCCTGTAATCCCAGCACTTTGGGAGGCTGAGGCGGGTGGATCATTTGAGGCCAGGAGTTTGAGACCAGCTTGGGAAACATGGCACAACCCTGCCTCTACCAAAAATACCAAAAATTAGTTGGATGTGGTGGCATGCACCTGTGGTCCCAGCTACTTGGGAGGCTGAGATGGGAGGATCGCTTGAGCCTGGGAGGTGGAGGTTGATCCAAGCTCCACCTGGGCGACAGAGTGAAACTCTGTCTCAAAAACAAATAAATAAATAAAAATTTAAAAAGTTTCAGCACTGATTCAGTTGAGTTTATCAAGTCATTTTAAACATTTAGTTTAGTGTTTAGTAACACGATTCTTTAATGAAGACTTGTAGACTTTCTTTCATAAAGTTTAAAGTTGGATGCTGATTGCTGTGTATAATTAATGTATCACAATGGCATTCAATTTCTGTAGCGGATCAGAAGCCACTGAAACAGATAGGCCACCAGTAGCTTAATCAGTGTTGGTTTCAGGCTATTGCTTTGCAATTGATTAATTATTGTGTTGAGTTGATAACTGATAACTGGATTAATTATTTTAAAATAATTTCTCTTGAAGCTTGACAACAGGAGTTGTAAATGTTTCCACTGTGAAAGCAGCTCTGGACCTACAAGCCTGCTTGTATATATGGAAAAACATGGTTTTGAATTGAATATTTGAATATATTTACTTTGTTATTAAAATGATTTAAAATGGAAGTTTTTGGGGGTGGCAGTAAATAGAAAATGTCACTCTGCTCATTTCAAGGAACAAGGTTTGAGGAATTGATTGAATCATCAATTTGGTTATGAGCAGAATTTCAAACGTAGAAATAATTTGCTGACACCCCCCGAGGGGACAGTCCAGGGAATGTTCCATTCCGTCTGTTTAACCTCTGGACTCCAGAGTACAGGGATTGTAACACCTCACACACTTGATTAATGGGAAACAGCTGTCTCCTGCTTGTGTCACAGTGATAAAATGTTTCTCCATCTTAGGGCGAACCTCATTCCTTGCAGAGGGACCACATGTTCAAGCAGGTGGGAGAATGAATGGGTGCAAACTGAGCAGAAGCAGGAAGAGCATAACCAGGGGACTCATTTAGGCTCACAGAAGCTGAAGATTAAATATAAAAAAAAAAGAAATGACACATACCAATCTGTTGGTGTATCAGAGGCCATGAAGTCTAGACTGTGTACACCCCTCACCGTGGATCAAATGGGTTTCTTTGCTGGCTTTCTCAGAGCTTGTAAGAGAACTCAGTCTACTAACTCAGATGCACAAGAAACACCTTATTACATTATTCATTTTTAATCAGTTTAATTTTAAATCCAGATTCTTGTCCCTGTCAGGCACAACGTTCACTTTCAGGTCTTTCACTCCTTTCCCTTTTCCTAGAGATGTGCAAGAGCCTGTGAGAAGATAGTGCCCAAAAGGCCCCGGGCATGGGTCGGTTGTTAGCGGTTGCCTTGGTGGCATCTGCTTTCAGGTACACGTAGTGCATGTTGGCTTGGTGGCTCACTTGGTCCTCTACCACCCTGGGGAATGATGACTCTGTGGTGAAGCTGGGAACCCTGTCATTTAGCATCCTGCCTACCTAAAGGCACCATGCAGCTGTTTTCTTCCTGGGACCCAGAGCTGTTTGCCCCACTCACAGTCTTGATACCCTGTGACCTCTTAAAGGCCCTAACACTCTCCTGATCATCTTTCAGGTCACTTACCCTAATCCCACCCATGGGCTTCTGATCAGACATCCACAAAGCATGGGCAAATAAATGTGTGGGGCAGACCTGGTGTAATACAATCAAAATATGGAAGGACTGTGGTAAACAGGAGAGCATGATTCAGGTCCAAAGGCATTCAGATGCAGTTAAACACAACAGAACTCTGTGCTGGTCAAATGGACTATATATGTATATATAGACGTGTGTGTATATAGATGTATGAACTAATGTATATGTATGAAATACATATATACATACACACTTATATGTGGGGGAGTAGTGGAGGAGGGAAAAAAGAAAAAATGTGATCAGAAAAAAGCATATTAATATTCGAACAAATAATCTTGCTATGCACACCTCGAAGAGTAAAAAAGAAAATGTGAATTTTTGCATGGACCTAGTAACGTCTTACTTAGAGAGATCCATTTTTTCCTTTAGTTGATTTCAGTGAGCCCCTTGTAAGAAATAGAGCCCCAAGCAGCAACGCCCCAAGAGAAAGGGGAATGTCAAGGTGCTGCCTCGTAACTGACTTCAGTGACTATGTGAGAGGTATAAAGGATTTCAGAGGTGGTGATACATTTGTTCAAATTGAGCTTCAAAGACCAGAGGGTGATTGGTCTCCTGTGCACACTTGCCCTAGGTGAAATGAGGTTTCTCCCTAATGTAGAATAGGTGACCTGTAACTCTCATTGCAGAAAATGAGCATTGAGTGAGTGTAGAATATACACACAATCATGATGTGTTCATATTCCCCCTCTCCCTCGTGTCTGTCTATATCTGGCAATCTTTGTCTGTCTGCCTGTCTGTCTGTCTGTCTTTCCATTTGTCCAACCAGCCATCCAGCCATCCATCCATTTGTCCATCCATGCATCTATTCATCTATGTATCTGTCTATCTGTCTGTCCGTCCGTCCATCCATCCATCCATCCATCCCACTAATGTGTCAGTGTCTTACTCAGAACGGAAATACGATAAATTATTATATTGTAAAAGTTCTATATGAATGCCATATCTAAAGTTGTGTGTGTGTGTGTGTGTGTGTGTGTGTGTGTGTTCTTACATCTCAGATCAAATAAAGAGGCTACAAACATAAATGCCTACAAAGGCCAGGCCTATAAGGAAGATTGGTTATTCTACTTGCCAAATAACATCTGATCCCATGGATTGGTGCAGACTAGAGAACTGGAACATGTTTGTCACCTAAAGAGAACAGCTGCCACTCAGCAGCGGCCCATGGTTATCACTATGAAAATGTAGACCTTACCTTGCTGGATCATCCAGTACTTCAAAAAAATATATATGTGCAAGTTATATAAAATCTCATGGTTTTTAAATATTGGCAAATAAGTTATGTTTCAAAAAAGTGTCGATATATTGGCCAAATGAAATGTACCATCAGGGTATTTGCTGGCCATGGATGTGACCGATTCACCACCACTGCATCCCAAGTGCCTCCACAGAGATGGATACAGAGCTCGTGTTCAGTAGAATATTTATGGAATCAATGAATGAACATATGCCTGCAAAATTTGAAAGAGTAGGGTGCTTAGTTATTTTCCCCTAAGTTTTCCTATCAGAAAGGGCACATTTTGTCCCTGTGCAAATTGAGAATTAGTGGAGATCATGTCCAGAGGTGATCTCTGTCACCAGAAACCATAAGAAAGATGAATTTTCTATTTTTCTTCACTGTAATGACAAAGTGTGTGCAGAACTTCTCCCAAGTAGAAGAAAGCAATCAGTCCTGGTTTGTTCAGATGGTCCTGGTTTTAGCATTGAAAATCCTGTCCCCCGGGAAACCCTTCTGCCCCATCAAACCAGGATGGTTGGTGATTCCATTCTTGATCCTCTGTGCTGTGATTCATGGGCTCTACAACGTAGTAAGCAGATTGTTCAGTGTGTATGCCTGATTGAGAACTTTCCAGTTGGGAGCTGTGCTGTTATTTTCTTACCTCTCTGAGATAGCCAGCTCTGAGGCTGACTCCATCACTGCTCGTTTTATGGCGTGGCTTGGTGGTGATTCTCTCCAACATGCTTGGTCAGTATGCATCTTGATGGGACTACCTATAGGCTATTTAAACAGATTACTCGCCACCTATCTCATGCTGCAAATGATTCCACAATTTACCTAATGCTTTTTAATTGTTTAGCTTGACATTTTGCCATGTGCAGTTTTAGGTAAAAATTTAAATCAGTGAGGGGCTTGGTTAAGCAGTTTTCTCTGTGTGCCGTGTAAAAATATCACTAATGGTCAAAACTCAGACCTGAGCAAGAGATAGTATTTCCCCCTCTCCCCTTCTGTACATTGTCTTTTTAAATATTAATTCTTTATCCATATATCAATAATTGAACACTGCATCCATTAATATGCTGCGCAAATTGCATTCCCCATCCTCTCATTCATGATGTATTTCTGTAATGGAGATAATTTTCAAGATAAAGCATACAATTTAAAATGGATTAAAAAGAAAAACTAATAAAGGAGAAGTGATTGATAGAAAAAAATTTTGGATACTTTCAGGAAATCTTAGCTGTGCATCGAAGCCGATGGATTTTGTAAGGAAAACCTATTGAAATGATCAAGTTTTATGCCTGCTGCAAAATTTCCTAGGTCTGCGATTGCAAAGAGAGGGAGGGAAGAATGTATACACACACACACACACACACACACACTTTAAAATCTGTTCTTCTAATGAGGGCTTGTGTATCATCTTCATCCTTAGATTAGGAAGCTACAGATTCATGCTAGCAAGTCTTCTTGAAGCTTTCATTTGCTGGGCTTAGTTGGTGGGGCTTGGTTTTTTGCTTTTGATTTGCTGAATTGGCACACAGGCTTCTGATGGCCCATCCCCCGGCCCTCCTTCCCTTTTCCCGGTCCACACCCTGGCTGAGAGCCCTGCACAGAGACGGGCAGGCGGCAGCTGCAGCGATGGGCAGGACCGCAGCCTCTGAGCCCGCAATGACACCGTGGCGTCGGTAGATGGCTGTAGACAAGTGTGCTGAGCTGTGCGGTGTGAAGAGTAATGAGTCTGGGGAGGCCTTGACCTGACTGGATGCTGCTTTTATCTGAAGTACATTTAAAGAGATAAGGGGGAAGCCGGGTTGCTGCACATGTTCTTTTCTCTGCGGCTGGAGCTTTACTTTGAGTTTAAAAAAATTCTCAGATGCTGGCCTCCCAGAGTCACCGGCTCTGTGCAGATGGGCTTGCCTCGAGAGGATCTGCCGCCTTCCTGTAAATTCCACCAGTGGGGACTTCCGTGAATCTCCCACCCGCCATCAGGAAATGGTGTAGTGCCTGTCTGTTTATGATCACACCATCGCTAGTATTATGAAAATTACCATCACCATCAGTTTTTGTTTTCGCCACTGTGGCTGGCCGCCTAAAGTGTCTGGATTTGCTCATTAAACAGCCAAAGCAAGAATTTGTTACCTAAGCAGGCTTGACAGAAAAGAGAAGAAGGGCAAGAGTTAGGAAGGGAAAAGAGAGAGAGAGAAGGAGGGAGAGAGGGAGGGAGGGGGAGAGAGAGAGAGAGAGAGAGGCAGCCAGAAGCAAGTCACATCACATACAGTGCCACCGAAGGAATGTTATCCTCATAAACTCATAAACAAGCACACCAAACCTTGTGTGAGAAAAGAAGAGGGTCTCTAAGGACTTGACAGGAAAAGGCAAGATTTTATACCCACTGGTTTCAGTTTTTCTTCCAGATACTCTTGGTGAAGTAAGGAGACTTCTGTTTGCTGACAGAGCCCTTGATTTCTCTTTCAAGATGATGATGTATTTGTGGGTAGGTAGTGTCTCTTTCTCTCTTTCTCTCTCTCTCTTTCTCTTTCTCTCACTCTCTCTTTCTCTCTGATTAATAAATCGACTTCGGGGATACAGATTGCAGCCCAGAGTAATCGCATTTTGTGTAAGGTGATTATGCTTGTGGCAGAATAATCTTGCACTGCTATAGTACATGTGCTTGCATTTCTAGTGGGAGTTTAGGCAAGACCTGGTTCATTAGCATTAAGCTGCATTTTTATTTTCAGTTGCAGAAAGGAAAGACAAAAAAATGTGTGTATGTGTATGGGGGTTGTGGGGATGTATGGTTTTCTGTTTTTTGAAAACACTGATGGTGGTGAATTCAGAAAAAAAGGTCTAGGGAAGTCGGGTTAGACATGAAGCAAATCCTACATCACTTGTAGCTGTGCGGGATTTCATTTAATTACCAAGAATGAACTGTTCTGAGTAGTGGTGGCTTTGTTTATTTGTTTTGTTTTTGTTTCTGTTTCTCTCTCACAAGTGACTACTTATTTGTCATTTTGGGGTTGAGTGCTGTAGAGGAGAGTAGCATCTTTCATTTGCTTTAACCAGATGTGTGTCTGTATGTGTGTATGTGAGAGAGTATTTTACAAGATTCGTCTTGAAAAAGGTAGATTTATATGCACTTATTCTGGCTTACTGATAAATACTGTGCAGTTGTTTTTTTTTTTCTGGAGATGGTATTAAAATAAGAGCAATGAAGTGGTAACCCGTAGTTATGAATTACAATATTTAACTGTTGAAGCAAGAAAAAAATCGTAATCTAGCATGAATGGCTTAGAAAAAATTACTTATTATGTTTTGGGAGACAAATATATATCCTAGTGTAGTTTAGCCAGTAAAGAGCATGTGTGAATTTCTCATGCCAGTAACCAAAGTCCTTGCTCTGTGATTTCAGGTTTAGAGCAGGTGTTCCCTGCTTTGCCAAGGGAGGGAGGCGTTTTCGAGGTTCAACTCTACCTCTCTCTTTCATCAACATCATCATCACTGTTGTTTTTCGTTGTTCGGCAGACTTAGAAAATCCTCCTTTTATCCGCTTCCCTCCAGTCCCTGTTCTGGTTCAACCCAGATCTATGAACTCTCTTTGCTGTAAAGGAAGAAGTCCTTTTTGTTGAATTCTTTGTTAATCACTTTGGTTCTTTGACCTCTGCTGGTCTCTAGGTCTGCCCTGCCCTTCAGTGAGCCTTGTCATTTACACCCCTGCCCCCTTTCTTTGGGACATTTTCCTTTGTAGTGACTTTAGCTCCAATTCCACCCGGTTTATTTTTGCACAATTTAATACAATGAATTCTGGCAGTTGGAGACAGACTTCCTCTATTATTATTTTGTCTTCATTTCTGGGCAAGTTTTCTCTTCAAGCTTGCGTATCATGAAAGAGGTATTTCAAAATATAAAATCACTAGTTAAAACTGCATAAACTTAACAGAGTTCTACCTAACAACACTGAATTCTCATACCATTTATTTTTGACAGTGGAGGTTGAAGCAATTAAAATTTTGAATGTTTACAAATGCTGATTTTTAAGCATTAAAAAAAAAGTAGTCACGTGGGATTATCGCCTCAATAATTGAGGAAACAACTATACTAGTATTTCACGGAAAGGAGCCTTTTTGGCTTTTATTTTGTGAACAGATTCTAGTTAATTATAAACAAATTTCAATAATTCATTTAGGCTGTGTTGAGTTGGTTACTAGTCACACTCTTTCTCTGAGTTGTTAAGTAGTGTCTGTGATATTATTTATGAAGTTTGTTAGCCTTACATATGTACATATTTGCAACTCAAAGCAGAGGAAAAATGTTGCGTGTCTCAGACCCCCTTCCACATCCGAAAAACTTGCTGATCTGTTTCCTAGTAATTAATCTTGACTTAAAAGCAGCATCCGTCAATTTCTATTTTCTTCTCTCAGACCAGTGCATTTTAGGGCTACATGGTTTTATTAACTGCATTTATCAAATTGAAAAATGGGTACTACCTTCCTGTCCTGTGCTCAAGTATTCTACTTACATCTTTAATTCAGGTTTTTTTCCTGCATTCAAAAAAAAAAATGGCAGAGACTTTAAATTGGAACAGCTGGATGCAGGCTGTTTAAGGAGATATGAATTAGCAAGCTAGCATTAACACTGTGAGATTGGAGGGGTTTTCCGTTCTTTTCTTCTTCTTCTTTTTTAATGCAGAGGCTCTGCTCTTGCCTTCCAGTCTGTAAATAAAGATACTCTAAATGTGGTTGATATCTCTGTTTAAGAGCTCATCTTGTTTTAGGAAAATGAGCCTCAGCTACATTGACGTATGAAAATAGTGTTTGCTACTCTTTCATGGACATAAAAGTGAAACTGAAGAGACAAGGAGAGACAGTAAAATAGAATCCATATTCAGTTTACTCCTGTCATTGTTTCTTAAATTTGTAAAGTAACCTCTTATATGCAGCTATCTGTGTTAACAGCACACGATTTCAGTGAGTATGTTTTTACTAAGATGGAAAACTTTTTGCTGGGGGTAGGTGTGCAGTAGATGGTACAGTCTCCCTTCTTCTCTAGACTGACTTGGTCATTTTAGTCTATAAAGATGGTCCTGTGTATTTGAAAGGTAAAGAAATGCTTTGGAATTATATCAGTTAAAAATAGTGTAGCCCCATTAAGCCAGTCTGATTAAATAGTTACAGATGCTTAATATCTCCATCATTTGATGTCATCTCAGATTTATACATTTTTTTCCCTTAAATTTCTTTAAGAAGGTTTTCCTATCAAAAATAAATTTTGTAGTTTTCATTGTATTGTATTTTCCCTGAGTGAGTACGGGTTGCTGTACAGGGGAAAGAAAGTTGAGTTCTCTGCAACCATTGGCTGACTTCTGGGCAGTTTTGATTCACCAAACTTGGGCACAGTAGGAGGGGGAAACAGCCTTCCCTATGGACTTCTTGGAAAAGCAGGGAAGTCACTTTTACTGAGGATGTGATCTGAGCTGGGCACCAGGCTACACTTGCCATAGAATGAAACAAAACCATCTTAACCAGCACAACCTCCCGCTCTCCTGTGGTTATTTAATTCCGCCAGGATTAGAGGTTCTTTGGAATACAATTGAGCTGTTTCTCCTAGGGCTGGACAGTAGGCAATTGGTACCTACTCATCTAATTCACAAATAGGATACCAGTTCCTCTGCCCCTTAAGTCTTGGACCAAATGGCCCCCACTTAAACTCTACTACAATTAGTATTTGTTTGACTTTATAATCTTTTCGTTTCTCTTTACTTCTTTAGTTGGCTGAAACAAATAACTATTTCCATTTTGTTATTTTTACTCACGTTTTCTCATTTACATTCGAAGTGCTCTTCCTCTGTTTTCACTTGTAGCTAAAATACTGCAAGTTTTAATTTTAACTGTTTTTTGTTTTTTTTTTTACAAATTTGGTGTTCCATTTATTCACTTAAAATAACACTTTATCATTTCACACTTTATCCTCACCTTTTAAAAACTTCTTTTTTTTTTTTTTAGAAATATCATTTTATAGAAACATATCTGGGTTTAAAATGGGAGAAGAGCAACAAGTCAAGAATTTCTGAATGGTGTTGAAAAGACAGGGAGAGAGTTATGCCAGGAGGCAGCCTCTCTCCTTTTACCAATGTAGTTGAATCACTTAAAAAAAAAAAAAGAAGAAAATGAAAACGCATCAATTTTTCTACATGATCCTGAGAGTCCTCTACCTCCCAGGGTTTGTTACCCTTGGCAGAAACTCCACCACCCAGACAGCTCCAGTTCTCAGCCTGCTGTAAGCAAACTTGTGAAGTAGCTGCCTGTGGCTTATCCCTGCTCTTTCACCCCATCCTCAGTATTGGGGGAGTCTCCTCTGAAATCTGCATTTTCTTTCCTGAATGCTAAAGCTTTTTCTGGTCTGCACTCTACATTCTAGAGCTTGGTTACTAACTGAGTACAGAGATGGCCTGATTTGTAGATTCTATGTGGATCAGAGATTATGCAAAAATTGCAGATAGAGACTATAGTTGCTTTATTGTCTTTCGTGATCATGCCAATTTAATTTAAGGTCTTTCAGGACAGAAACAGCATCTCCCCACTTTGTTTGACATTCTCTTTCCCCCTTTATTTCAAACAATACACGTGCTCTTTGTAGTAAAATTAGTCAGTGAGAAAAAAAATAAATAACACCACCTCTTCTAGCACCTAAGATATATGCTGAGACACTGGTTAAACTCTTGAAGATATGTAAAGACATCTGAAATATGTTTTCATAAGATGCACACACACACATACCCTTCTTTTCTCAATTTGAATACAGCATTGATTACAAGGTTACAAGGTATACCACTGATTTATTGATAGGGTTTGTTGTTGTTTGTTTCTGCTTTGGTGTGTGTTTGTGGAGAGCCAGAAATGCTATCGCATTAAAAGCCTGTGTCAATTGTAAAACACATCTCCATTTCAGATACATTAAAATGTGAAGAAGGAAAAACAAAGCTTCTGAGAGGAAATATTCTCTTTCAAAAAATGAGATCACACTGCGTTAGAACTTACTGTTTTGTAGCCTGCTTTTATCACAACATTTTGTGCCGTTAAACACTTTCCACAGCAGCCTTTGTAATACTGTATAGACAGTATTCCAGTGAATGGAGATTCCAGAACTTATTTAACCAATTCTTTGATTGTCAGTTGTTTCTGCTTATAAAAATCCTTGCCAGTTCCTGGTATGGTGTGAATGCATTCACTAATCATATATTTATATGTTCAGTGGGTTGATTATTGACTGAGCCTTTACGGACTTGGGCATTGTATATGGTACTGGGCCTTGGGAGATGCACAGTTAAGATAACAATATGTTAAAGGGTATAAAGAGCTGAAAACAGAGGATTGCTTGTTAATATTAATCACCTGTTGATTGCAGGTCACAAGTTTGGTGATTATTTTTTCTTCAAGTATTCTCTCCCCGTTACCATATCGAACGCTGGGACGTCCGCCTTTTCACAGTGATTCTTATTTCCACTTAGGTGCACTGGAGGCCTAAGTGTCATCTATTTTTTTTCCAAGTTAGTTGACCCGTTCGTTGAATGGTTCCTTTTCGTAGGAACTTGTGCTAGAAATTGCCTCTGGCAGCCAAAAGAAACATTTTTGTTTTGGAGAGAGAAATTTTCGTTTTTTATTCCAAAGTTCAGCATTTCTATGTTTCCTATGACTATAGTGCTTTACAGCAAAATGCCTCAGGAATACAAAGATGACTTCTTTTCCCCAGTGAATTCTGATTCAGAAATTCGTTTCTGTTGACCTGGCAGGTTCATTCAGCACCCATACTGGTCACCGTGTATCTTAGTTAGGGGCTGAGAAAATGGCCCGGCAGACTCTGATTACTGTGATGAAGGTGTTCACTATATTATCCCTTATCTTTCATGACTGTAATGTATACTGAGCTTGCCTCTCTTGTCTGTGTCACCAGGAGACAGTTCAGAGCCCTGAACGTTCTCTGCTGTCTCGAATATTCCAGCCACCATGCTCTTCTTACATACCCAGCCCACCTCTTCTTTGGCACTCTGACGAAGGCACATCTGTAATGTTGCTTAAAGATGTTTTTGAACATTTGGAAAGGGCTAGTTTCCCAGCTTCTTTAAGTCAGAAGTACCCACTTATCCAGATACTCTTCAAGTAGAGGAATGACGATGGACCCTCATGAACATCTCAACCTTCTGGTTGATTAGAGGGAAACTGGATGGGTTGAAAGTTAATGAATGGGAGCTCATTTGTGACTTACATCTTCCCCCTCTAGCTTATCCATTCATGGCCTCCCCACTCACTGCAGACTTTGTGTGGCAGAGGGAGTGATATGCTATTTTCCGCTTGAGCGCCCAGAAGCTATTGATGTAAATTGATCAGTACTTTTTTGTATTTTCCTGAAATTCTGTTTACCTGCACATTCCCTCTTTGTGTGTAAAGTGATTTGTATCATAAAGCCACATCCATTTTTTCCCACTGTAATAACGACACAAAAGTCATTGAATATCTGTGTTTAAAGATTCTTGCAAAACATAATGATGTGACTATATAAGGCATATATAATTTTTTTAAAGCAAAACCTGATGAGTATTGATAAAAACAATGATGAAGTCTCTGTTTGTGTTTTAAACCTAGTAATTGGTCAGCTGCGTGTTCTTTAGTGCCAGAGGATCAGAACAAAACAGACTCAATGTGAAATAGTCGTTCTGTTCTTCATTTTACATTTTGAGTGGTGTTTCACTTACCTTTAGAAAATTTCCCAAACCTTCAGACAAATACTTGATCAAATGATGCGGGTTTGAAAGACATAAGCAAATTAGTTTCTGTGCAAACCTTGTGTCCCCATTCAGAGAAGAACAAATTGAAAAATTGATATTCAATACCAACAAGATAATTTCGGGAAGCAGTAGAGCATTGTTTTAACAACTAAGGAACATGAAGCTTTTAGGACAAGTAGAGAGAGCTTTGCACTTTGTCTTCCATGTATTATCCAAAGACATTTTAGGTGAAAAAAATGGGAAGGAAAGGTAGGAAGAGAAAGCTTTGAAGATGATTTGGAGACATGCAATGCTATTTCAAGTGGTGCCGGGGACTGGATAGAATACACCATTGATTTCTTTGCATTCTTATGTCATCTTCTCCTGATTTTATCATTTGAAGTCAGACTGTCAAATCCTGTGTATTGGGAAACACCCTTTGTTACCTTGACCTGGGGACTCCTTCATTTCTTTTGCAGTTTTTTTTTTTTTTTTTTTTGTCAGTACATTGTTCACCCTACACCAATGTCTTGTTAGTGGTTTGGTGGTATGGCTAAGATGGCTGATGACCTGAAATAAGGGCGGACTGTACAACTGTGCGTGTGTGTGTGTGTGTGTGTGTGTGTGTGTGTGTGTGTGTTGAGAGAGAGAGATTGAGACAGAGGGAAAGAGAGTTTTTCTGCTTACTTTTAAATAACTCGCTTATGGATAACATTTGGATTATGTGTTCTCTTTAATCACACAGAATTTTGACCCTGTCTCTTAATACCTGTAGAACAAATTTTGCATCTGTAAACACCTATTGTAAACAGCAGTGTAAACATCAAAGGTAAACATCGATTGTGGAATAACCTTTTTACTCAGAGAGAGTGATCTGCAATTCTGTTATTTGCAAATCTGTCTATATCTTGTTGATATTAGTAATTTGTTTTAACTAGAATTTTCTTTCTTTCTTTCTTTCTTTTTTTTTTTTTTTTTTTTTTTTTTGAGATGGAGTCTCACTCTGTCACCCAGGCTGGAGTGCAGTGGCATGATCTTGGCTCACTGCAACCTCCGCCTCGCGGGTTCAAATGATTCTCCTGCCTCAGCCTCCCAAGTAGCTGGGATTACAGGCACTCACCACTGTGCCCGGCTAATTTTTGTATTTTTAGTAGAGACGGGGTTTCACTATATTGGCTAGGCTGGTCTCGAACTCCTGACCTCAGTTGATCGACCTGCCTCAGCCTCCCAAAGTGCTGGGATTACAGGCATGAGCCACTGCAGCCAGCCTAGAATGTTCTTTCTTAATACAACTCATGACAAAATGAAAAGATGCTTAATTTTTATCTGTGATGTGGAGTTGTGTGTCCTCTTTTCCACTTGGTTATTTCTTTTCTCTTACTCTGAGTTACATTGTGAGAACTTTCACACAAAGAAGGGTCTGAGCCTTCTCTATACTTGGATGTCATGATACACACCAGGTGGGAGCTTGGAATGTGTTTACAGAGGATGATCATGTTGGTAAGGTCTCGGTTGATCACTCGATAAGTAGCAATTTGTTTTTTAATTCATTTCCTTGTTAAGAAAATATGGAGCTGAGCATGGTGGCTCACGCCTGTAAGCCTAGCACTTTGGGAGACCGAGGTGGGCAGGTCATGAGGTCAGGAGATCGAGACCATCCTGGCTAACATGGTGAAACCCCTTCTGTACTAAAAATACAAAAAAATTAGCCAGGCATGGTGGTGGGTGCCTGTAGTCCCAGCTACTTGGGAGGCTGAGGGAGGAGAATGGCGTGAACCCGGGAGGCAGAGCGTGCAGTGAGCCGAGATGGCGCCACTGCACTCCAGCCTGGGCGACAGAGCGAGACTGTCTAAAAAAAAAACAGAAAACATGGAGAGCATCTCATGCATTAGATATTGTGTGTGCTAAGTTCTGAGGACCCAGGAGACATGATATGATCCCAATCTTCATATAAGTTACATGTAGTGAAGGAGACAGATAAAACACAACACAACAACAAAACTAGTAACAAACGAGCAAAACTAGTCGATAAAAGTGTTACTGCTGAAACTCATGGTTGCAGAGCTAAGTAGAGACTCAAAGGGAATATGTAGGCTGACATATCTGAGAAGTCCCAAGATGACAGGCATTCAGAACCAGGTGGATGCAGATCATCTCACCATGTCATTGAAACTCTGACTCAATTTCTCGGATCTGTTTTTCCATGCGTCCCCCAGCAGGATGTCTGAGGCAGCCACTAGTAGCTTCTGGCTGACATGCTGCTGTTAACAGCAGTCGTGGTGTGTGGATCACACTCATCCAAGAAGTAGCAGGCTCCAGGAAAAGTTTTGAGGCCAATTTTCTTGCACCTGGATTGAGTTCCTTACCTCCCCCTGAACCATTCCCTGATACTCAACGTCCAACCCTGTGTAAACTACTTGTTGTTTGGATCTAGGAGTGGACTTAGCCCCAGTAAAACGGGGACTGAGTTGAGCGCGGTGGCTCATGCCTGTAATCCCAGCACTTTGGGAGGCTGAGGCAGGTGTATCACCTGAGGTCAGGTGTTTGAGACCAGCGTGGCCAACATGGTGAAAACCTATCTCTAGTAAAAATACAAAAATTAGTTGGGAATGATGGCTCGCCCCTGTAATCCCAGCTACTTGGGAGACTGAGGTAAGAGAATCACTTGAACCTGGGAGGCAGAGGTTGCCCTGGGCCGAGATCGTACCACTGCACTCTAGCTTGGGTGACAGAGTGAGACTGCATCTCAAAAAAAAAAAAAAAAAACTGAGGGAAGTGGTGGTTTCCCAGGAAATATTAAAGAGCTGTTACCAGCAAGCGAAATGAAGCCTGGTTAGGTAAAAACAACAGATGCCTCCTATACAAATAAACACATGTGATCATTTGCAAGGAGATCTAGGACAAAAACAAAAAAAAATGTGCTTGGGAAATGGAACCGTGAGAGGGGTATTGTGAATGGTGACTTCGAGCAAAACTTTTCCAAGAAGGTGTCTTCTCAGCTAGGACCTGAGAGTTAGGAAGCTGCTGTGAGGTAGGAGGATGCTAGGGAGGAGTGGTGGTAAGAAGGCTGTTGTGTACATGGAAATTCCAGGAGGCAAGGCTGGCTCAGCCTGAGATGTGAGGAGTATGGTCAGAGAGAGAGAGAAAGAGTTCTGAGACAGGTGGGAGTCAGAGCCTGGTACATTAAAGTTGCTTGCATCAACCCCAATATCAAAGATCCCCATCTCCCATGCAACACCCTAGCATTAAAGCAGGGAGAGAGAGAAGAACTCTATAGAGGACAGTGAGAGAGTGAGTGGAGTTTTCTTTTCTGTTTTCATTGAGAAGTGTTAGAGAATTGTGGAGTCATTTCTTTCTAAGATTTTAAGCACCTCTCCATCTGCCTCAAATAATCAAATTCCATCCAATTGCATGCTGCTGCCACTCATAACGTGCAAGTCTACATATGTACTAAACCCAGGGGCTCTCTGCAACCGGTTTTGATCTGTATTTTCAAAGAAACCTGCTCCCCAAACTTCCACGATGATTCCTTCACAGATGCTGAGTCAGCAGGAAGCTAGTGCATATTTATCCAGAGATTGTGATGAAAAGGGAGAGAAAGAAAAATCTAAAAGAAGAAAAATACGAAGTATATGGAAACTCTGAGGTCTCCTGCTGAGTTAGGGAGAAGGGGTTGGGGAATCCTTTAATAAATCATAGTGCCTCACACAATGGCCTGCTTTGTCTAGTAAAAGCACTTTTGGTTGAGGATCAGAAATACAAAACAGTTTAATAATAGCGAGTGTTGTGAGGAATTTCAAGTATCTTCAAGGGCATTTGACTTAAATGAGCTCAGTGATGGAGTATTCAAGTAAAGCCAGGGTTGTTAATGTGCTAACTTAAAAGGCTGATCAAACAGGCAAGTGGTACAAGTGAGAAAAGGAACACAATTAGTTAATGGAAGATTGAGGGTAATATGGAAGGGACAAAAAGGTTTTTATTTTTATTTATGTATTGCTTTATTTAGAGACAGGGTCTAGCTCTGTCACCGAAGCTAGAGTGCAGTGGCACGATCTTGGCTCATTACAACCTCCACCTTCCTGGTTCAAGCCATTCTCCTGTCTCAGCCACCAGAGTAGCTGAGATTACAGGTGTGCATCACCACGCCTGGCTAATTTTTGTGTTTTTAGTAGAGACGGGGTTTCACCATGTTGGCCAGGCTGGTCTCAAACTCCCGACCTCAAGTGATCCACCTGCCTCGGCCTCCCAAAGTTCTGGGATTGCAGGCATGAGCCACTGTGCCAGGTAGGCAAAAACTCTTATTCTATTCATTCATTTGTAAAATTAAGCCAAAGGTAGCATACTTTACTTTATGGAAATGTAACACACACACACACACACACACATACACACACACACATCAGCACCCTTAAACATATACAATCAGTTATAATGTACTGGTAATAACACATTTCTTATGGGGATATAGGACATTAGAGTGGTTAAAATAGTGATCTTGGCTGGGTGGTGGCTCATGCCTGTAATCCCAGCAGTTTGGGAGACTGAGGCAGGAGGATCATTTGAGCTTAGGAGTTTGCAACCAGCCTGGGCAACGTAGTGAGACCCTATCTCTATCTTTAAATTAAATAAATAAATAATAATTAAAATCGTGGTCTTTCTAGTATGGCACAGCTATATTCAAAATTGGGTCCTTATCCTATTTTTTGCAGTAACCCTCAGTTTCTTCGTCTTGAAAATGAGGTATTACTAGTGCCTGAGATTGTTATTCAACTGATATTGAGCTGGTGGCTTATAGCCGTTAGTCTTTTTGATTGATGGCTGCCTCCTTTTGGGGTTCATTGTCCAAACTCTCTCTTGTTAAATGATTCGCAAATCATCCTTGCATAGTATCTTTCTCAAAAAGTTATGGTGAACGTTTATATTGCAAAAATAGTACTTAGAATTAGAGATGGCAGATAGTAGATGTTTACTAAAAGTTAGTTGTAACCATCAATACTGTTATCATTACAAAAAAACTAAGTACAAACAATTTCTTCTGCATATGTGTGGATGTAGAATGAGGGAGGGTAGATACAGGGCAGGAGAGATCAGTCTATCTTTCTGCAGTGGAAAATTGCTCAAAAACCAAGGAATTTCGAGACAGCCAGGCCTGGTGTGAACTCATTTTGTACCAGGTTCTCCTTGCAGGATCTTTCTTGGGTGTTTTATTTAACCCCTCTTTAAAATGGGTCTAATACCAGAAGGGGAATGGGATGAAATGACAGAACCATATTTAGTGTCTAGCTAAGTGGTTTGCACTGATATGTGAGACTTTATGCTCTTTTCTTGTCCTATTACTTATAAACCAAAAAGTGTCTGAGACAAGTCTCAATCAACTGAGAAAGGTTATTTTGCTGAGGTTAAGGATGCACCCTTGACACAGCCTCAGGAGGTCCTGAGGACACGTGCCCAAGGTGGTTGGGGTATAGCTTGCTTTTATACATTTAGGGAGACATGAGACATCAATCAATACATGTAAGATTTGCATTGGTTCTCTGTAGAAGGGAGGGACACTTCAAGGAGGAGGGTGTTTCCAGGTCATAGGTAGATTTACACATATTCTGATTGGCAATTGGTTCAAAGAGTTATCAGTAGAAAGGAACGTGTGGGTTTCAGTAAAGGGTTGTGGAGACCTAGGTTTTGTCACGCGGTTACAGCCTCCAAGTAGCAGGTTTTAGAGAGAATAGACTGTACGTGTTTCTTATCAGACTTAAGGTTTGTGTTGACGGTAATGCTGGAGGAGTATAATGAGGCATTTTCACCCCTCACTTCTCATCATGGTCTGAAGCAGTCTTTCAGGTTAAACTTTAGATTGCGCTGGTCGAGGAGGGGGTCCATTCAGATGGTGGGGGGTGAAGGTGGTCACCTTCAAATTTTATTTTTGGTTTACATACTAAAGCTCTCTGGTGAAGGGAACAACAAAAAAAAAACTTTAGAGAGGGATGCAGAAAAAACAAAATTGAAGTTGAAAGGAGTTTTGAAATTTGTGTGTTAAAGGAATGAATATTCAGTGCTGATATCAGGGTTGTGAAAAATGGGTAGAATAAAATGCACATGAAAATTTCTCTTTTTAAAAAGAACCCTTTTTCTGAAAATAAAAGACATATCTGGACATTATGAAAAAATTGGCTATATGAAGTAGAACGTGACTCCCCCCGCCTATCACTCATCATTGTTAATATTTTTGACCTATTTCCTCCTCTTTTAAAATATCAGTATATTTGAATTTTCTTAGATATCCCTTTCCCTCCAAAATAGAATCATACTATAAACATATTTTCATACAAACTATCTCATCAACATTTTCTAATGTTACTGGTGATTTGGGAAAACATGGGTTTTTAAAGGTTGTAATTTTTTTATCATTTGGCTTTACTGTAGTTTACCCATTTGCCTATTGTTGGATGTCAGGTTTTTCTTGGCATAGCCTGTGATAAATATTAATGAAATGAACAATAACAACTTTAAAAATGTACAAAATGGACAAAGGAGAGTGAACAGAGGATTCAGAGGGAGGAAAAAAGATCCAATGGCCGTAAATATAGGACATTGTGTTCACCCTCCCCAATGTCAAATGAATGCAAACTAAAAACGTTTTGTCAAATTGAGAAATGTTTTACAAAGGGCAATACTATACTGAATGCTTGTGAAGTTAAACTGCCAAACATTTTTAGAGGTTTGTTTGCAAGTACGAGGGATTTTTTTTTAAATGAAAGTGATTGTACTTTATAGCCTGATCAAAGATTATTTTTTCAGTAAATACTCAGAAATATAGTGAAAAAAATGTTATGTACAAGGATATCTGCTACAAAATTACTTATATACACTAAAACATTTCTCAAGTTTTCGTTCAAAGAATAAAAGCCAATATTCTCATGCTATGGTATTTTTAAGGGACTAAATGATGCCTGTGGTTGGTTGCTGAGTATTAAGATAGTCAGAGCTATGCATGCAGGCAGAGCTGGCCCATGCAGGACCCATTTTTGTGACTAGGAATTTATTCTTTCTGCACCAGCATGGCATACAGAGAAACTGAGTGAGTGCAGTGCCAGCTCGCCTCTAGCTTGGATGAATTCGTGACGCACCATTGTGCTTGGAGAAAATGCTATTTATTGAAATAAAAGGGAATTTAGGAAAAAATGTAATACTCATCAGTAATTGCAAGGAAACTCCTGGATTTCATTCCAGAGTCTTGGTAATAGTGGTTACATAATGTAGCAGTGAATGTATTGTGAGATTAGAGAATTTTAGAAGGAAGAAACTGAGATTCAGAAAGAGACCTGGCGTACCAAAGTGTATTCAACCAAAAGCCTTCACAGAGAGGGAGTAGATCACATATTGAACAGTGGTGCTTTTGGAAAAGATCATATGACAGCTATTAAGACTATGATGAAAGGTTACTAGGAGGTTACTCAAAGGTACTTTTTTTGAAGGCAAGATTTTAAGGCATGTTAGGGTAGGCATTCAAGTAGAGTGATTTTTTAAAAATGTATTTGCTTGCCGCAAAAGACAAGTACAGATTCTGCTCCGATACCTGTCCTGGTCCTCTTTCCCTTTTGATGTTAGAATGTGGCAAATGCTCAGTAATCACTGAGCTAGGGATTTCCAAGGCTCTTGTCTTTGTCTGCATCCCAGGTCCAGGGATCGTACAGTTGGTAAACTGCACCAAAGCATGGAGACAAGGTGTTTACCAGGATTGAAGCATAGTTTGTGCTCCTGTCACCAAGCCCTGTACCGTAAGCCTAGTGCTGCATCCATCCAGACACAAGGGTGCCATTTTCTTTACTCCAAATTTACATAAGCTACCAATGTTTGCACCCATGCTGGGCTGGCCCCACCCAGAGGAGGGTGCTTTTTCTAACTCACAACCAAAAATACAGGCAGAAATGGTCCTGCCTGTGCCTAATTCTCTGTTAGAAAAGAAACACTCCTCTTACTCACACTCATCAGATTCCAGTTAAGCCACTATTTGCAGGGGCATTCCCTGAGGAAATTCGGGCTGGAGAAGAGAGATGAAAATATCTATCTCAATTCTAACTTTATATAGGAACTCCGTTCTTTGTCTATCCATAGACTATTGGATTCCCTTAGCCTATATGTGAAGAAGGATCTGATCCAGAGCCTAAGTCTTACTGAGAGCCTTAGAATTGTCTTTAGTGAAGTGTTAAATAGTCTCCTTCAAGCATTCACTTTTTTAGATGTCTTCACAGGATTTAAAGAAAGAATAAAATATGCCAGGATATTTATGAATCATGAGATTTAATAGAGACCAAAGTAGATCTTATTATTGATGTGCTTACTGCTTCATTAAATTCCCCTTAAGGTTTGCGGCTTGGATATGGATCATTTGCAGTAATAATTATGCAGTGATCGATTGATTGGGTCTGACATTGCACTTGTCACCTTGAAATGCAATATCCATCTTTTTTCAACAGTGTGAACATTTCTCGCTAATCTTGCACACCAGCATGTGATAGTTTATTTTATGGAGAAAGTACAATTTATAAAGTTTGGAGACTTAACATTAACCTTTTACTAAGAATGAAGTATCACTTGTCATTTTACAAAGAAATGAAAATCTTCCAACCAGCAATTTTTTTGAGATTAGAAAACACAGCCTAGTTTCAAAAGAATTTTTCAAACCCAAAATGCTTGCACTTCAGTTGAGTGCTACAAGTATATTGTGAGTATTGGAGTTTACTAAACCTTCACATGGAGTATAAATGATAAAATTGTGAGCTTGAGACTAGCTCTGCTGTGTGTACGGACACACACACACACACACACACATTTAGACACACACACACATCTATTTGTCTACCTATTTCCACATTTAACTCCCTAATTCTATCTTTGCCTCAAAAAAAAAAAGCAACACTCTGTTTCTGAAAAGTGTGGGTGCTTTCCAAGCTGTCGGACCAATGTATTACTGAAAGTTATTCCATTTGAGGATTTACACATTTCTTTCCAAGTTGTGATTTTTAAAGAGGGGATAAAAAAGCAGTGACCTCATTCTTTTGCATTTGTATCAACTTTGATTTCCAGAACTTTAACTGTTTTGAGTTTATGACATGTCCAGTCTCAAGTCAGTATAGCAATGAGTAATCATTATAGAATTGCCTATTAAGGGGCAGGCATTGTTCCTGATGCTGGAATAAAACAGCAAATGAAGCTGGCCTGGCCCATTTCCACACAGAACCTACATTCTAGCTAGGAAGCAGAGGGCCCCCTTCAGTCCTGCTGAATTTAGAAATACAGTATATTAATTGGTATAAAAAGACGTTCACAATGTATTGCTATGTTAAGAGATGATCGGTGACAAAACTGTGTATCAAATGTGTAGATAGATAGATAATCTACACACCAAGTTGCTAAAAGTGATTGGTTTGAATGATTTCTCTTCTTCACCTCTCTGCAGTTTATAGTTTTTTTGTTAAGTACATCTGTTATTTACATAATAAAATGACTTACATGTAAATAATAATGAATATGCCTCATACAGGACAAACTAACCAGCAAGTCTGGTGGCACCAGAATTTGTACAGAAAAACCTCTAAGGTACCCAGCAACATGTCAGAAATTAACAGACTCGTGGCTTAAAGTGCCTTTAACTCTTAATCATGAGAAAGTACTATTACCTAGTGACACCATTTGCAAAAGAACACACAAACAGATGTTTCTGTTGTTTAGCTGAGTTTCTCTTTCAAACATCCATGGACAGTTGAAATCTTCCAAGTGTCTGTTGGTTTAGACAACTCGCTCCCTATTATTAACAACAAGAGTAAAATAGAATTTAAATTTTGTTTTGTGTTTTTCCACATATAAAATCTAAAATAGTTTGTTACTAAAAGCAATCCTGCAATCCCACAGATGTCAGAATAGTAATTGTAGGAAATATGTACCTAGCTGTATCTATATGGAAATTAAGGCCAAGATAAATGATAACAAAGTAGCATTCATTTGTTAAATACCTTTGCTAGTGACTGCTGTCTGGAACTACTGAAAACTGCATTATTAACCTCTAAATTTTATCCCCGAGACCCTCTTCCCACTCACACCCATTTAATGGAATTGAGGATATAAGACAGTCCTATTAGTTGATGTAACTTCTCATAAGGGGGATCAGTGTAGCTTGGGCATCTCGTTAGTCAGTCTGGCACCTCATCCCCATCAGGACAGTATGCCCCTCTGATTAAAATAGACCATTGTCATCCTGAGATGGAGGGAAATTGATTCTAATTCATAGACAAGGAAAGACTAAGATTTAAAAACATAATCTATTCAATATCCTGACTTTAAAAGCAATGGCTTAGCTAAGATTACTCAAATAATTTGTAATAAAGGTGGAGTGAAAATGTTGGGCTTCTATAGTCAAGTCAGGACCTCTTGCTATGATATTGCTAACTCCTCAGCCTGGGTATTTATATCAGGACACCAGAAAGACACATGTTTTCCTGTTGGTTACATATTCATGGTCAGTGGAGTTAAGGACAATTAACCAAGGGACTCTAATGTTCATTTTCTTCAACCACTTCATCCTTTCTTGAGTATTGCTCTACCTTTTTTGGTTGTGACTTGCAAAAATAACCAACACAAAGAGGCTCAGACAAAACACATTCTTCCAGGGAGAACTCACTGGTGTACAAAACATAAAACTCCAAGAGATGGATCTCAAGTACAGCCCCAGCCATATTCAGAAAATATACTCAGAAATCTCTGTGCGTGTGTGTATGTGCATGTGCTTCTGTGGTTGTGTGTGTGTTTTTATGTTTCTTAGCTCTGCTTTCTTTGATTCAGTCACAGACAAGCCCTTGCTGGCACCTGCAGATCTCTACTTACATTCTTCTAGCTGAGCTCCTCGAGCTGAAAGAGAGCACCTCTGCCACTAAAGCCTGGATGTTTAAGCAAAAGTCTCAGGACTGCCTGTCATTGCTTCAGCTTAAAGTATAGGCCCATCCATTAACCAGTCACATTGGCTTGGCAGTAGTCTATGGAGATTGGCCACATCTAGGTCACATGACAACCTGTGGAGGCCAATCCTTAATCTTTTTCTCTGGAACCATATGGTCTGATTTTTTTTTGGCTACACCTATTTTCTTTTTTCTTAATTTTTTATTCTCATAGGTTTCGGGGGGTAGGTGGTGTTTGGTTACATGAATAAGTTCTTTAGTGGTGATTTGTGAGATTTTGGTACACCATCACTCAAGCAGTATACACTGCACCCACTTTGTAGTCTTTTATCCCTTACTCCCCTTCCACCGTTTCCCCTGAGTCCACAAAGTCCATTGTATCATTCTTATGCCTTTGCTTCCTCATAGCTTAGCTCCCACTTATGAGTGAGAACATACAACGTTTGTTTTCCATTCCTCAGTTAGTCTCCAATCTCATCCAGGTTGTTGCGAATGCCATTGACCCATTCCTTTTTATGGCTGAGTCATATTCCATCATATCTCTCTCTCTTTCTCTCTATCTATATGTCTATCTATATATATATAGATATCTGTCTCTCTATCTATATACATAGATATCTATCTCTCTATATATCTATCTATCTATATATAGATAAATTATATATAGATATATATCATCTATGTATATAGATAGATGATATATATCTATATATCATCTATGTATATAGATAGATGATATATAGATATATATCATCTATGTAGATAGATAGATGATATATAGATATATATCATCTATGTAGATAGATAGATGATATATCGATATGTATCTATGTATATAGATATATAGATTCAGTCACAGAGATATATATCTGTATATCTATATATCTGTATATCATAGAGATATAGATAGATAGATAGATAGATAGATAGATAGATCACAGTTTCTTTATCCACTCATTTGATTGGTGGACATTTGTGTTGGAGGAAGCGTCTGATCTGAGAATGGAGGAGGTGTGGTTTCACTCAGGAGAGGTGTAGGTAGACAATAGATGCTAAGGAAGGAAAGCAATTGTTCTTTGTCCAGTCTTTGTCTGTGCTAATGACAATTCTGTGAAGCTACTCAGTCCAGGAGGATTTCTCACAGCACAATTCTCTGGTATTCATGGGACTTACAGTGCTGGAATATTTAGAACTGTTCAGTACCCCCACCTCCTATCTTGAATTCCTCCTTGTCCCTTGAAACTCCTTTACTGTGAATCTATAGGAGCATCATGACCTGTGAAGACATGGTGCACTTTGAGTCAGTTTTTCCTGTGGGCTCCTTTTTGTTTTCATGTTTCAGGTGTATAATGACTGCGTGTGCATGAATGGGCGCATAAGCATGCATGTAAACACATACGTGAGTTTCCATCTCTAGAAATTACTGTTTTTCATCCTGGTCAGAGAATGTACAGCTTTGTTTAATTAAATGGTGAAGTTAGTTGAGAATTGGCAAATGGAGTCAGATTGAAAAATATTTTACAGCTCTTTATTGTTCATTTTATATTTCTCGTGTTAAACAGAGAAAGAAAAAAACACCCTTGGTGATTGTAAGTGATGAACTTAAGTCCTTGGGATTCCTTTATAATTCAGTAGGTCATTAATTCTGCATTACTTGTTGCCTTTTGGCTTAAATATTTGTGTTTTCTATGTGCTTAGGGACTTCTTTTTAATCTTTTAGACATCTATCTGTCTAAAAGTCCTGGCATAATAATAATACTGTTTTTTCTTGTGTAATGATTTGATTTAATTCAAACATTATGGAAATCCTCCCATGTGTGAGTTCTATGCTAGGTGCTTGAGATGTGAATTCGTGACACATAATCCCTGCCACCAAGAAGCACCAAATTTTTAAGGAGAATTAGAGAGTGACATGAGCAGATGTCCTAAAAGGTGTCTGCTGGATGGCCTCAAACAGATACACAAACAAAATAGTATATTAATTAATTCATGAAACCAGTGTTTATCATGCACCAGACACTGTTCTTGGTAGTGGGCATGCAACAAGGAGGACATGGACAAGTCCCTAATCCTAGGATGCTTGCATTCCCATGTAAGAGACACACAGTTAAAAACACACACACACACACACAAAATGAACAAATGCATAATTGCAGCCTGTGGTAAGTGCTATGATGTCAGGAAATACTTCTATGAGGAACTGATATTTAAGCCTGTTTTGAAAGTGGGGAGGACCAACTATGCAAAGAGCCAAAATGGAAGAACATTCTATCCAGGGAGAGCAGAAAGTGCAAAGCCACCGAGGCTGAGAGAGATTGCTGGGTTCAAAGACTGAGTGGCTGGTGGGTAGTAAACCTGTGGGAGATCAGCACACTGTGAGCTGGAGAGCAAGGTGGAAACCTTTCTTCAGGGATGTAAATGTCTTCTGGGGCAGACAGACGTAGATATTCTCATCTAACGCAGCATATTCTGGGGGTGTCAGTAGCTCAAACTGGAAGGGGGGCCACTCCAGGGTGAAGGCTGGACTTCACCTTAGAACTCTACGATTCTTGTACAACACTGCTCTCCTTACTCACGAGGTTTTGTTTTATTTTCTTAAACACAGCTTTATTGAGGAAGGATTAACAACAATAAACTGTACATATGTAAAGTGTACATTTTGATAACTTGACTTCTGCGCATACCTGACAAACTTAACTGTAATCAAGGCGGTGAACATCTCTGTCACCCCAGAAGCTTCTTCCTACGTCGCTGACATCCTTCTTTCTGCTCCTCCCCTTCCACCCTCCCCAAGACGACCACCAGTCCACTTTCTATTTCTACACACTAGTTTGCCTTTTCTAGAATTTTATATAAATGGTATCATAGAGGAGGTGGAGTTACTTTTTATAGCTATTAAGCCTACACAGAATAAAAGTATTCTAATCTTTTTTTCCATATGTCTTTTTGTGTCTGAAAAGGATCTTAAACATCTTTAACAATAACCTCCTTGTTTTCTATACCCGTGGTCTAAAACTTGTGTTTGCTTGATGCTAAAGGGTGGAGGGATTTTCTGACTTGAAAAAGGTAGAGTTTACCTCTCCTTTTCTTATCTCCATTACTATTTTGGAAAATGCAATTGACCTAGGAAAGAAAAAGGGGGATGACAGTGACATAAGATTGGGGGGGAGAGGGTAGAGAGGTGAAAGGATGAATCAAGCAAAGATGCTGCTTCATCGTTCTGATCCCAGAAATTAGATGTGTGGATGACCAATTTTCAGCTGATTGGCATAAAACAAAATACATTTCAGGAAAATTGTGCTCGACACAATTTAATCTCTGATGGTCCAGAACAGTCTCGGTGTCATCATGAGCATCAACTCTGGAATCAGAAGCACTGGGGAGAAGGATTAATGGGGAACTGGTGTTCAGGGAGCTCAACATATATGCTCACAATCCCCCCATTAACAATCAAAAACTTCTTCCTATTTTATTTCAGTACAGTTTGTCGTTTGTTTGCTTCCTGAAGAATTTGAAAACATGTACAAGTTGAAGTGCAGTGTAATATAAGACTTTCAGATATTAAACATTACATAGGTTAAGTATACAATTGATTCATCCATTCATTGATCTGGTAAACATTTATTAAACATGTACTGTCTCCAGGATACGTTTCTAGGTACTGAGTATATGGTGCTGCACAAGATTATTCTGTATGTGCCTGTAGGTGTCTGTGTTTGGCTATGGTTCAGTGGGGTTTGTTAGACATATGACTAATTGCTTGTAAAATAGGAAAGACTACCCTGAGCATAGGAATTTAAAGTAATGCAACAATTTTGCAACATCAACCACAGTTAAAAGTGTCCATACTCTTTGATCCTCTGATGGCACTAGTAGAAATTTATCTTGGAGATACACTCACACCTGTGTGCAAAGATGCATGTATTACGAGACTCATGGAAGGCTTGTTTATTGTACCTAAATCCCCGTCAAGGATGGACTAGTGAAACGAGTCATGATATATATTTATGGTTGAATACTATGCATCTATGAAAAGAAGGAAGTTGGTTTGTCTGTGCTGACATTCAACAAACTCAGACATATGGTCAAGGAGGAAAAAAGCATGAAGCATAACATTATGTGTGGCAGGCTTGCATTTGTCAATGGGATGGAAAAGAGGGCAATATACGTGCAGCATAGGGACATACAAGACACTGCTAACTTTTGAAAATGTATTGATGAGCAGGGGAGTGAGGATGGAAAAAGAGCCACCTCTTTGAATTACTTTAAATATTTCCAAGGTGAATGTACTGGATTTTCAGTTTTGGAAAACTAATCTTAAAAGTAGAAAAATAGATAAAGCGAGTATAAAGGATATCAATAGATTTTCTAATATTAACCTTGGGACCTCATATATTATTGGATGCAAACGTCTCCAAAGGTTGCTATTCTGTCTCCCTTCTCCCTTGATCATGCCCTGAAACACAGAGAAAAGGACCAAATCCCTGCAACCAAACCCTCTCACCAGATTTGACTACTGCCAATGAAATTATTGAGTTGCCGGTTGCCTCTCAGAACCCTAAGGCAATTTGGAGCCCAGAAGGAAAGTGAGGCCCCCAGGTGGATGTATGGAAGGAAGGTGGTGCACTTTTGGGCCCTTGTGATCCAGGTGAGTGACAGAGTGACTCACCTAAAAAGAGAGGGAGGTCTCTGCAGATGGAACCTGCAAATGGGGATGGTAGAATTTTGCACAACCCAGGGATCACAAGCCCAGTTTTAGGGGAAAGGGCTCTAAGAGTAGAGACAACCATATAGGTGCAGATAGTCCTCCTTTATTTAATTACACCAGTAGATGCAAGGAGTAAAGGGTCTTGAGGTGGAAAAGAAGAGAGGTCATTCCAGATCCAAAAAATCGAGATGACTCCTTTGAGCAATTTCATTCACTCATTTGCTGAACAAACCTGAATTGACACCTTCTTGGCACAGCCCTGCACTACATGATGGGGTGAGGTGCTAGGACCAAGTCACTAGCCTTCATTGAACTTTTCATTTCATGCAAGGGAAAGAGCCCCCTATCAGATAATCTCACAGACAAATATACAATTAAAAACTATGATAGGGGTTATTAAGGACACTGCAGAGTAAAACAAACAAGCCTGATTATCTTACAGGGAAGAGGAGTTATAATTCACCTGTTTATTTAGAAGCCTGCTAATACCAATCACTAAGAATCTCGGTGTGGTGGCTCAGGCATGTAATCCCAGCATATTGGGAGGGTTTGGAAGGAGGATTGTTTGAAGCCAGGAGTGTGAGACCAGCCGGGGCAACATAATGAGACCCCCGTGTCTCAAAAAAAAGAAAAAATAGCCAAGTGTGGCACCAGCCTCCTGTAGTCCCAGCTTCTCGGGGAGGCTGAGGCAGAAGGGTCCCCGGAACCTAGGAGTTTGAGGCTGCAGTGAACTGTGATCATGCCACTGCACTCCAGCTTGGGTGACAGAGCAAGATCCTGACTCTTAAAAAAAAAAAAAAGATCGTCCCCACTTTACAGTTGAGTATATTGAGGGGTTGAAAGATGAATTTGCTTGCAAAACACAGCAAATATGAGTGGAGACAAGACTTGAACAAATTAACACAGGGCTCCAGCTTAAGGAGAGCTTGAGCACAGTAGTTGCATAATTGGTTATTTTAACAATAAAATCTAAGAACTTCAAGTACACAGTGGCTAATAGCTAGGAGGGATCTCTAGGCACGAAGATTAGTGTAGTTGCTCTGGTGACATTTGGAATATTAACATGAGACATGAATAAACCTAAGCCACATTCATTCCCCATAGTTAAATGAGGCAGGAATCAACAAAATAGATCCTGGCATTGATAGTCTAAAAACAAGATTTTTGACTTTTTCTTAAAATTGTGCATGTGATATTACAAAGTGGTCATGTCACAAGAGAAAATTTAGTGACTAAAGGCTGGAATGTCTGTCTCTATTTATTCTAGTATATAACTGGTAAAGAATATGTGTTCCCCCCATATCCCAGGGTCACCTGTGATACAGAATTAAGATTTTTAACTTTGGGTAGTAGAAGGACACCAGGGCATCCATGCTCTCCCTGAAATTGTGTGTCGTACAGTATTTCTGGGAAGAAGTCTTCATTTCTTTGTTGTTTTTTCTCCTAGAAGGGCATAGCACACACATACATAAAGGTTAAGAAAAAATACTGTTTTTGAAAAGCCAAATAACTGTGGTTCACTATCTCCAGACATGTGGCAAATCTCATTTTCCTACAGATGTTGTTGGACATAAATTGATGATTTCAAGAAGCAAATAGAATATTCTGCAATGCTCAGTATTAAGGAGTTCAGTGTGATCAGATGGGCCTTTGTCAAATTGAAGTATTTTAATTAACTTACACCATAAAAGTGAAAGTGTAAAGCTTTGCTTTTCTTCCTAGCTAATCAATGAAGATTAATATTCTATGGGAACCTGATTTTGCAGATGGAGCTGAGCGGCACTATTTTCCCTACCATTTTTTCCTCATAGTAAATAAATCATTTTTATTATACTGTATGAATTTACTTAGCTCTTTTAATAGCCTTTGTAGGAATAATGCTTCCTTTGATTATATTACATTTTTAAATGTGTGCAGCGTGGAATACAATTCTGCTGTTGGGGGAAGGGTAGTGAGAAAAGGAAAGAGATACTGACTGTATCAGCTTTATCAGCTCATCCTCTGTGTTTTAAACCAGATGAAGCAATCTCTGAGTATCCTGGGAGTCTTAGGAGTAAATTACTAAGTATTTGCTTGGATTGAAATGGCTCATACCTGTGCCTTGTATAAAACTACTTCTGGGGAAGATGAGATTAGTCTGAAAGGAGCTGGTCTTTATAAAATTATTCTGATTGTTATTTTGTACTTTTTTTTTTATCTTCAAGGTTCTGGCCAATCTATTTGATTTTTTTTCCCCCAAAGGAGAGAAGTAAACTTTATAATTCCAGGGCTAACATCCACATGTATAAATTGATCAGCTGAATTGAAAAGCTGCTGACTGGCTGATTTAGCAGGTTCTTCAAGTGGTCTCATTCACAACTGATAAGCTGACTTCTCACTCTGAATTCTTGGAGGCTTAACCCTTGGAGGACAGATACAGTTTAGCCTATACAGGTTATACTTTTCATGAGACAGGAAAAGGGAGGAATGGAAGTAAGTGTGACAGAGAGAGAGACAAATTGATTTCATGAGAAACAAAAATATCCTGTGATCTTATGCATTAGACCAAGTCTTGAAATATTGAAGTTCCTGATGAGAAAAGTCAGAATCATACAAACTTTGTTTTTATATGCCATCCATCTTGTACATTGTCAACAAACCCATTCATTTTTTTTTTTTTGAGATGGAGTCTGTCTTCCAGGCTGGAGTGCAGTGGTGCAATCTCGGCTCACTGCAACCTCCACCTTCTGGGTTCAAGTGATCCTCCAGCCTCAGACTCCAAAGTATCTGAGACTACAGGTCCATGCCACCACACCTGGCTAATTTTTTGTATTTTTTTTGTAGAGACAGGGTTTTGCCATTTTGGCCAGGCTGGATTCGAACTTCTGGCCTCAAGTGGTCCGCCCACCTCAGCCTCCCAAAGAGTTGGGATTACAGGCATGAGCCACTGTGCCCGGCCTAACAAACATACTTTTAACATATATTGTCCATCAAGTCAGAACCTTTAATAGCTCCTATTCAGAACCTATAATAGCTCCACACTGTTTATGGAAAATAAATAATGGCTGAGGCTGAAAATTTAAGGTTATCTTAAATCCAGCCTCAATATGTAAACTGTGTGTGTGTGTGTGTGTGTGTGTGTGTTTGTGTGTGTGTGTCCGTCTGCAAATGGGCCAGAGTGAAAAGCTCTTGGGACTTTGATTCACAAGACTCAGGTTTGAGCTTCATTTCTGCAATTTGTTAGTTGTGTGACGAAAGGAAACTTGTTCATCTGTTCTAGGCCTCTATTTTATGATTTGTGTAACAGGAATACTAGTAATGATAGCAATAATGGGGATGACTGGGTTATAACGCTGCTTACCTAATTTAACTGATGTTTTCTGGAAAGAATGAAATCAGAAAGCATATCTGCAAGTGCTGGCACCCTCTGTAAGGCGCTGCCAAAGTGGTTGGTTGGTCTTACATGAATTCAGGGGTGAGTCAGACCCATTGAACTGGAGTCAGAGAAAGCTTTGCAAGCTGGACAGAATGGATAATTAATTTTTCCTATTGCTTCAAGCACATGTTGAACAACGGTCAATTCAAGTTTGAGCTCTCTGCAGATACATACATTTTTAATTTGTCAACTAAATAAATACATAGATACATAAATACATTGAGCTTTCTGAGGAGACCTGGAGCCTGCATATTCTATGGAGTTGATTTGAATGGAGACGCAAGAGTGCACCTCTGAATCATTTTGGGTAAGAGTAATGCTCTATCGTTCTTTATCTTTTTTTGGACTTTGAGGACTTGTGCAATATAATGAAAAACACTGTTTTGAAGTCTTTCCACAGTAAAGATTCTTACAAATCAAAAGATAAAAAGTTTCCCTTCTTTCTCATCTACTTGCCATGTTCTCCTCCTGTTGACAATATCCTCCTACTTCCATTTCGATCTTGTTATGTATTTGGTTGAATCAGATTCCATTGCTGATATTTGACTACTTAGATGTATTGTAACAGCAATATATTATGCAATTATGCACCCACACCATTGGATCCACATGATTATATATTATGTTAGCGTAGAGTGCCATACTACACAGTGTCTTCTGACTCAATATGCTTCCAGCCAAGAAACACGTCTTGGAGATTGTTGCATGTCAACATGTGGAGATCTATTTTGTTCTTTGCAAGGCTGCATAATCTCCTATGTTATAGATGTGTTCTCATATTTTTTTGTATATTTGCTCCCTTATTGATGATGGGCATTAAAGTTCCCTCCCGTACTGATGGACATTAAAGTTGCCTCCCACTACCAAGTTTTCACAGTTATTCACAATGGCACTCTCGGGTCATGCATCTCAGTGTGCATGGGTGATTTCTTTTTATAGGATATATTCCTAGAAGTAGAATCCTTGAGCTTTAAAAAAAAATCACTTGTGCCTTTTGCATCATGAGTGCTTAGTAAATTTATAATTATTTGATCAATAATGAATGTGCAATGAATTTTATGAGCAAAGATCTCTCACCTCATATTTGGCAAAATTTTCTGTCACCTCAGACTTGGGCTATTTTAAGAAAAAAGAAACCTGAAACCTTTTGAGTTTTTAACTCTCATTTGTACTTAAGAGATGAGAGTTGGTGTTCAGAGGCAGATCAGTCTTTATGTGGAGTTGCTAAGGTTGCAAATTACAAAATAATTAGAAAAGTGATTGTGTGTGCACATGAGTGTACTTGTGTACATATTTTGGAGATTTTATATTCAAACTGAAATGAAAAAATATATGAATACCTGGGTAGCTCCCATTTCGCTATGGAGGTCCAAGGTCACATATCTAACAGTTCTAAATTTCTACCCCTGGGAAGGAAGTATATGCTCACTGTACCCTTTAATAAAGGCACAGAAATGTACCATGCAGTCTGCAAGAAAGCATGAGTGAGTGCTATTCATTTTAAGAAGCACTCAAGCACTGTGAAAAATTAGCAGTGGAACATGGTTCCAAATGAAAGTGACACCATGAGCCTAATGAGAAATTGAATACCATCTATTTATCTCCTCTAGCCCAAGATCTTTCTCTTCTGTCATTTGAATGGTTCTGAAATGCGTTTTCTTCTTGGGCTGAGATGTGCCTCATGCCTTCTTCCCCTGCCTCGCTGGAAATGATAGTCCTTGTGCCTTTTTCCTTTCTACGCTCATGGAGAGTCCTGCTAGGTGCATGGAGACTTTGCTTTCGGTTTACATGTGCTTCTCTGTCTTGCTAACTCGCCGTCCTAAGTTTTAGGTACAGTAACTCTAGTGGTGTCCGTGAAGCCAAATCATAAAGGTCTGAGAAATACACACTGTGTGTTGCTTGGTTTGTCTTGGAGCAAACCAAAATTTGGAAAATTGTCTAGGTAGGGTAAGGTCACTTAGCTTTGAAGCCACTGCTGTTAGGAACTGGAGAAGTGATTTGAGGTTGAAAACAGGGTAAGCGTATTTACTCTTTAGCCCCTTAAGGAATGCTTCTTCAGCTTCTTAAACTCACTGAGTTTGTGTTTGAAAAATATTCCAAAGCCTTTGCTTAAAAATAATGTATTATATAATATCCTTCGAATAAGTTTCCAACATATGGATTCTTGTTAGCATTTAGTGCTACAACTTTTATGAAGAAAACTGGTATTTTTTTAATTAACTGATGAAAAGGGATGTAAATGAGGGGTGGACATTCCCATGTCAATGAATCTTGATGGTGGCCTCAAGTTACTCATGGAAGGATGTATTTTTGATTACTTGTTGTGTGCCAGCAATGTTGCTAGGCTTTGGATGCATGGAAGCGAATAAGAAATATCAAAGTCTTACCTACATAGAGCTTGTATTCTAATGGAAAACAGAAACTGATTCTATTGTCTTAGCTATCTATTGCTACGTAATTACCACCTCATAGTTGCTGTGGACTGAAAGTCCGAAAGCATGTTTGCTGAGTAGTTTTGGCAGGTGTTGGCAAGTCAAGGCTCTGTTGGAGGGGGAACTTCACTGAGCTCTCTCACCTGGCTGTTAGCAGGCTGGAGATTTGCCACCCACAAATTTACAGGGAACTCTCTGGAAAGGTGCTTTGGGGCAAAGTACATAGTTCCTCCAGAATAAGCAATTCAAGAGAGAATGAAAGAGGGGACACCCAAGACAGAGAATCCAGTCGCTTTTATTACTGATTTAGGAAGTGACATTCCATCTCTCATGCTGCATTCTTTTCATTCCTATAATTAATTAATCTAGCCTGTCCTGAAGGGGAGGGAGTTACACAGGAACAGGGATCATTGGGGACCATGTTACAGACTTTATACCACATTTTTTAAATGCCTACCCGGGGGAGCACTGAGAAAAGCATAAAATAGCAGTGATGGGTATAATAGCCAATGACACTTACTAGGGGCTTAATATTATATCAGCTGTGTACCAAGGGTAAGGATAATGAAAGCTCACATATATGGAGCAACCACTGTGCCAGGCACTGTACTAAGTGGCCATGTGCCCTTTCTCATTTGGTCTTCGTAACAGCCCTCTCTCAGTGGGTACCAATCAGTACCCATTTTACAGATAAGGAAACTGAGGCACAGACAACAATGGCTTCTGAAATTCTCTTCTCTGTGTCATGCACTGCATTTTTCTCCCATTCACCAATTGCATCTTAGGTCTCAATTCATTTTCGCCACCTTCCTGAATATACAGAGAGAAAGCCCATTCAATAAACCAATCAAATCCTGGCCATCCAAGCTGCTCTATCTGCCTCGGAAAGCCTAGGGGTAAAGGGAAATTGTCCTCATGAGTAGTTCGTGAGGTGTCATCCAAAGCACTTTTGAGGCAAAGTATTATGTTTCACGGCCGTGGTTCCCAGTAGGGATAGCAATATTGCAGTCAAATGCACCAACATCTCTGCCTATCCCAAACTCTCCTCTCAAACCAGTTTATTGAAATGAGGCCTCACTTCACAAGTAAATAAATAATAGTCAAGCTCTGGATTTGTCTCTGCTCCAGCTTACTGTATATTTCCACTTAATGAGTCCATTAAAGCTTAAACCAAACCTTTTGGAAAAGAAAAAGAAAACCCACAGCAGCTGTCCAGGGCTGTGGGAGTTAGAAAATGCATTTCATGTGACTTGGTGGAATGCCAGTGAAGCTACCATTGGATTATTCACTAAGTAACACTCTGTTTACTGTTAAGGTAAGTGGAGACAGAGAGGGCTCTGAGGATGCCTGATCTGCATTTGGATGACAGGTATTGACCACCTCCTCGGTGCCAGGCATGGTGCTATGCAGAGGCATATAACAGCACACACAGGACACAGACCATCCCATCAAGGGTTTTGCAGTCTTGTGGGAGTCATCAACACAAGATTTAAATAATGTGTCATGTGTGCTAGGGAGAGGAAGTTTGGGATTCCACAGGAGCATATAACCTTGAGAAGAATCAGGCAGGGAAAGTCCATAGAGAAGGGGTTGTTTCCGCTGAGGTATGTAGGCCAAGGAAGAGTTAGGGAAGTGAAGACAAAAGAGAGGACAGTTTTGCCAAACATCAGCTATAAATACTCAAAAGCAGCTAAAATAATGATATATCTGCAAAACCACAAGCAGTTCAGTAGGGTTGAAGAAAAGATAGAAAAGTGAGGGCTGGAATGGGAGGGCAGAGAGGTGGCAGGTTGGAAGAGTAGCTAAGTATTATCAGCTTTGTAACAAGGGCATTGAGACCTTTTGAACTCGTGGGGGAAAACTGATCCTTTCATTGTGTGAACAGTCTAGCTTATAACGTTATTTAATTAGAAAATTTTCAGAATACTTTTGATTCAGTGGTAATGTGTCAACAACCCTAAAGTATTGTGTGTTTTTCTGTAAAGTGTGGGGATGTGAAGGGAAGCAACATGGGGCATGATTATTAAGAGCATAGCTTCTGGAATCAGAGATCGTGTAAGTTTGAATTCTAGCTTATCCAATTATTTAATGTGTGAGTTTAGAAAAATCTATTAAGTCACCACAATCTACAGTACCTCATCTGAAAAATGGGAATAATAATTAATACTGAGCTCATAGAGCTTTTGGAAGAATCTGGTTAGGTTTTTACGCTGCATAGCACATTACCACCCGCAGAAGCTTAACACAACACTCTTTTGTTATCTAACAGTTCCTGTGTGTCAGAAATTTGAGCGTGGCTTAGCTGGGTTCTGTGCTTAGAATCTAAGAGACTGCAGTCAGAGTATCAGCCAGGACTGGGTTCTCATTAGAGACTCATCTGGAACAGGATCTGCTTTCAAGCTCCCTCAGGTTGCTGACAGGATTCATTTTGTTGTAGCTGCAGGATTCATGGCCGCTTGCTTCTGCACATCCAGAAACGGGAGGAGAGAGAGACAGAGACAGAGAGGGAGAGAGATGTAGGAAGATAGTTGCTATAATCTTATGCAGTCACTTAGGTGGATTTCCTCTCTTTGCAATTGTGAATTGTGCTGCATTAAGCATGCACATGCAGCTGTGTTTTTTATACAGTGACTTCTTTTCCTTTGGGTAGATATCCAGTAGTGGGATTAACTGGATCAAATGGTAGATCTATTTTTAGCTCTTTGAGAAATCTGCATACTGTTGCATACTGGTTGCCATAGAGGTTGTGCTAATTTACATTCCCACCAGCAGCATATGAGTCCCCATTTCATCACATCCGTGCTAACATCTACTGTTGTTTGACTTTTTAACAGTGGTCATTCTGGCTGAAGGTGGTAGCTCATTGTGGTTTTAATTTGCATTTCCCTGATGATTAGTGATAAGCATTTTTTTCATGTTTGTTGGCCATTTGTTGGCCATTCTCATCTTTTGAGAAATGCCTATTCAAGTCGGAGACTCAGAAGAAGGGAGGCTGGGAGGAGGGTAAAGGATGGAAAATTACCTGTCGGGTACAAGGTATACAATTCAGTTGAAAGGTACACTCAAAGCCAGCCTCCACCACTATACAATTCATCCATGTAACCAAAACCCACTTATGTCCCTAAAGCTACTGAAATTAAAATAAACCTTATATAATCACATACACATAATCATACATATCTTATCACCTCTGTCATATTCCATTGGTTAGAAACAAGTTATGGGTCCTGCTCACATTCAAGGAGGGATTAGCAAAGGCGTGAATGTTAGGATGTGGGGATCATGGTGAGAAGAATCCTCAAGGATGCCCACCACAAGAATTTGTTAAAATCATGCACAGAAGGACAGAATGGAAGCGTTTAGCCTTGTGAAGAATTACCAGGGCACTGAAAGAGAGAATGGAAGAATACACCAAATAGAGCACATAGAGAACTTGCTCAGATCTCTTAACTGTTGTTGTTATGGTTATAATATGATTTTTAGGAACACGTGGCAGACTGGTTCTGTGACTTTGGTAGCAAATACATATTGGATGTACTTGCTTAGTCACTTTTGTGGGCTGGAGGACACTCATGGGGAGAGATCAAGGTTACTTTCTGCAGGTGGCGCATTTTGTAACCTAATGAAACCCAGTCAGTAAAGCTAAGCAACACGCAGAATCTAGGCAAGTGTTGCATTGTATGTGTGCTCTTGATCTGAGGAAGACCATGCATTTGACTCAGACTAGAAACCTACACCACACAAATCCCAGCCACAAGCAATGCTCTATTACTGTATGCACAAGGCAGTAATTTTTTTGTGTCCATGCACGTATGCATGTGTTTGTGTGTACATAATTGACAAGCTATCCTCATGTTTCCCTGTGGTGAACGATTTATTGAGTCATCAGACTTGTGGAACACCTACTCTGTGGTGGCCATGATGCCAGCCTGTAGAGATAAAAAGTACAATAAACGAGCTATCTTCAGGAAGCTCAAATTACTGTGGCAGGTAGAACTAGTAAACTGACAACTGACAATTCAAAAATCCATGGGGGAGTTCCATTTCGAGTTGGATGGGACATGTTTAGGGCAATTCCCACCCTGTTGCACTTTGATATGTTTCGCTACATATCAAAGTAAACTTCAGAGAAAAAAAACAAAAGAAAACAAAAACACCCAGACATAGAGGAGGACATTAAGTAAGGATAAGAGGGCCAAGTCACCAAAAAGACAAAACAATCCTAAACAATCATGATTGTTTATGCACAAACTACGGAACTTTAAAATAAAGCCAAAACTGATGGAACTGAAAAGAGAAATGGAGAATCTACAAACATAAGTGAAGTCTCTCTCACTATTTGGTAAAATTACTATTGAGAAAATTAACGAGGCTGTAGAAGTACTGAACAACACCATCAGCCAACAAAACATAGTTAAAATGTGTAATCAACACCATCCAACAACAGAGGGATGTGTGTTCTGTTCAAGTCCATATGAGATATTTGCCAAGATAATCCATATTCTGTATTATAAAAAAATTAACAAATTTAAAATAATTGAAATCATATAGTTTTTTTCCTCTGATAAAATTGAGTTAAGCTAGAAATCAGTAACATAAAATAAACTGGAAAAAATCTAAAAGCGCTTGGAAATTAAACAGTGAAGTCTAAATCACCCATAGTTCAAAGAGGAAGTCTCAAGGGGAATTATAGAACTTAAATGAAAATACATTTTACAAAATATGTGGTGGGAAGCGAAAGCAGTGCTTAGAGGGAAATATATAATGCTAAATGCTTCTATTAGAAAATACGAACGTTCTCAAATCAACAATGTAAGTGCATATCATAAGAAACTATTAAAAAAAAGGCAAATCAAAAGCAAATACATGCAAAGAGAAAGAAAGGAATACTAAATGTAAGATAAAAAAATCAATGAATTTGAAAATCAAAAAGCAATCAAACCTAAATCTGGCTCTTTCAAAGCATGGAAGTGATGAATCTATTCTAGCAAGACTGACAAAAAGCAGAGACGACAAAAATTACAAACATCACATAAATTACAAGGATTATAAGGAAATAATCAAATAATCTATCCACATGTAGTCAGCAACTTACATGAAATAGACTAATTTCTTGACAACGATTACCAAAACTTATTCAAAACAAATAAGATAAGCTAAATGGTTCAACAGACTTATTTAAAATATCCTGCCAAAATAAAAATTTTCAGACACAAATGGTTTCACTGGCTATTCCACCAAACATTTAAAGTTGGGGGAAAAAAAAACTATACACAGTCTCTTCCAGAAAATAGAAGTGGAAGATAATACTTCTCAACTCAATTTATGAGTCTAACATTAATCTGATACCAAAACCAGGCTATATATAATATTATATATTATTTGTATATTATATATATATATATATATATATACACACACACACACACACACACACACACACACACACACATACATAAACATATATCATGGAACACATATAATATAGAAAAATAAGAACATAGCATGACCACATAGTATTAATCCCAGGAGCCCAAGGCTGGTTTCATATTGAAAAAAAAATCAATGTTATGTACCATATTAACACAATAAAGAAGAAAACTAACACATGACCCTATAAAATAGTGCTGAACAGTATTGGAAAAAAAAGCTAATCTACCTTGATGATAAAAACTCTCAACTAACTAGAAATAGAAGGCACCTTCCGCAACCTGGTAGAGGACGTCAACAAACAACCCCACAACTAATATCATACTTATTGGTGAAAAAGCGACTACTATCTCCAGTAGAGCAGGAACAAGGGAGGAGCTCCACTGTCACCACGCTTAGGCCGTATAGTACTGGAAATCTTACTCACTACAATAAGGAGGAAAAAGAATTATCGAGCATATTGATTGGAAATTAACATACAAGGGCATCTTTATTCACAGATAATATAATTGTCTGTTTATAAAATCCCAAGGAACTCTAAAACCTCTTAGGTGAAAACACAAATATCAATCGTATATTTATATACTAGGAAAGAACATTTGGAAGCCAAAACTTAAAAACAAACCATTTACAATACCTCCAAAAAATGCAATAGTTAGCTATAAATATAACAAACATGTAAGAGATCTTTATGGTGAAAATCATAAAATATTTGAGAAGTTAAAAAAAGAAAATCTAAATAAATATATACGTAGATTCAAAGACTCTTTGTAGTAAAAGTATTAATTCTGTACAAATTGATGTATAAGTTTAACACAATACAAATGAAAACGCTAGCAGGTATTTTTGTAGCTATACACGTGAAGATTCTAAAAATTATAAGGAAAAACAAAAACTAGAATATCCAAAATAAAGAAGAATAAAATTAGGTGCATATATCTAATTTATTTTATATAAGCCTATGGTAATAAAGATAGTGCACACTGGTAAAGGAGTAGACACATTAATCAACTGGACAAAATAGAGACTCCAGAAATAGACCCACAAAATATACTTAATTAAATCTGAGAAAAGGTACAAAATCAAGGGAAAAATGCTTTTGTTTTCAACAACTGGTGTTGGAATAATTGCAAATACATTTGCCAAATCGTATGCTTTACACAAAAATTAACTCAAAATGGATCATAGATCTAAACATAAAATGTAGAACTATAAAGTTTTAGAAGAACACGTGGATGAAATATTCACGTCCAAAGGAGTTAAAATAAGAATTTTTGTCCATGACACCAAAGGCACAATCTCACTTCCCCAATTTGACTTAACAAAATTGTTAATAAATTATATGTGAAGGACTCTGTTAAAAGAAAGAAAAGACAAGAATCTATAAAGAGATATTTGTAAACCACACTCGACAAAATGTTCAGTATCTACAATATATTTTGAATTCTGAAAACACAAAAGTTAGAAAACAAACAAACTATTTTAATAATGGGAAAAAGACTTGAGTAGTCACTTCACTTAGAGTATATTCATACTCCTTTCTTATTGGGTCCTGGGTGGGGGGAAAAGAGGATATTCATAAGGAAAAAACCTGAAAAAGAAACCACACACTGTGAAAAGCTATTTAACATCATTAGCCATTCAGTAAATGCAAATTAAAGCTAGGATGGAATACCATTAGACGCCTAGTAGAGGCATAAGATAAAAAAAAATTGACAATACTTAGTGCTGTCGAGGATTCAGAGAAACTGGATTTCTCCTGTACTCCTGGTGGGAACGTAGAACAATGCAGACATTCTTAAAACATTTTGACAGTCCATTACAAAGTTAAGTATATAGTTATCATAGAGCCTAGCAATCCCACTCCTGGGTTTCTTACCCAAAGAAATTGTATATTTATAAAAAACATGTACACGACTGTGTATAACAACTCTATGATAGCCCTCTAGAAACAAGCCGTGTTGCCTTCAAATAGATGAATTTGAAGTATTACATGTACACATGGAATAGTACTGAGCAATAAAAAGGAGCAACCATTGATATATGGGAAAACTTGCATCTATTTCAAAAGCATTATGCTAGAGAAGGAAGCCAGTCTCAAAAGATGACATACTGTATAAATCCATTCCTATGATATTTGCAAGAAACAAAGCTGTAGGGTTGCGGAGAAAAGATCGGGAGCTGCCAGGGATTAGGGGCTGGGGGGGGAGGGTAATTGCAAATGAATAGCACAAGAGAGATTTTGGGGTGATGGAACTCTTCTGCTTCGTAATTGTACAGCTGTTATAAGAATCTATAAATTATGTTAACATTTATGAAATTGTACATCCAAACTTTCAAATTTATGGTATATTAATTTAAACTAAAATAAATGCAAGCGCATAAATTATATGAGGATAAAGTCTCTGCATATTTTTGTTGTTATATCTCCAGCCCATAGCATCATTCCTGGCAAACATTATACATTTAAAAATATTCGTGGATCGAATAAATGAAAGAGTGTAGAATTACCGTTGTCATTATTATTTATTTATTATTTTTTGAGGCAATGTCTTCCTCTCTTGCCCAGGCTGCAGTACAGTGGTGCCAACACAGCTCACTGTAACCTTGACCTCCTGGGTTCAGATGATCCTCCTGCCTTAGGTTCCTGAGTAGCTGAGACTACAAGTGCACCACAGCATAACTGGCTAATTCTTTTAATTTCAGTAGAGATGGGGTCTTGACATATTGTCCAGGTTGGTCTCAAACTCCTGGCCTCAAGCGATCCTCCTGCCTCAGCTTCTCAGAGTGCTGGGACTACAGGAGTGAGCCACCCCACCTGGCAAGAATTATCTTTCAAAAGCCGTATGTTAGGAGCTGGTTTAGGGGAAATATGGTGGCTACTTGGACATATATATTTATATTGTATGATGATACTTTACAGCTATAGATTACTAATAATTTATAAAGTACATTGTTTTATATTTAGAATTTGCAATATAAGAAGAAGGATTTTGAACGAGGGTGAGGCTGTGGTCATTTGATCCAGTTTCTGTTTTAAGAATATCCCACAGCCTGCAGTGGGGAAGAAAAAGGAGAGAGGGAAAGTGGAATCTCTGAGTTGTATTAATGCTACATCAGTGACTATTCTTCTACATAGATCTTTGTGTGTATGATGTCTATTTAATTCTAACAATGGAATTACTAGGTCAAAGGTTACGTGTATTTAGAAATATTACACATATATTACATGACCCTCCCAAATGCCCACAGTGTTTTTATACTTTTACCAAGTCTCAGGAGAGTTTTCAATGAACTTGTACATAAAATAAAAGCTGGTGGCGTGGTGGCTCACATCTGTAATGACAGCACTTCGGGAGGCCAAGGCAGGAGGACTGCTTGATCTCAGGAGTTCAAGACTAGCCTGGGCAAAAATATTTTTTTAAAAATTGCCAGGTGTAGTGGTGTGTGCCTTTGGTTCCAGCTACTCAGGAGACTGAGGTGGGAGGATCACTTGAGTTCAGGAGGTTGGGGCTGCAGTAAGCCAAGATCACACCACTGCACTCTAGCCTGGGTGACAGAGTGAAACTCTGTTATAAATAAATAAATAAAGCTGATACAGTGTCTGTAATTTGAAATATGTACTGCATACTTTTGAACCAACCATCCTCCCTCCATTCCTCCCTTCTTCCCTCCACCCTCCCCTCCCCTCCCCTGCCTCTATCCAACCCTACCCTTCCCTACCCTCCCTCCCTCCCTCCCTCCCTCCCTTCCTTCCTTCCTTCCTTCCTTCCTGTAATAACTTGAGAGTTTTCTAATAATGTCTTCGCCAACAGGGCAACACATGATAGCCCTCATTTCACATCCTACCCAAAAATGTGAACATCACAATAATCCAAAATCTCCCCACATACCAAACAAACAGACTCTATATCACATATGGAAAAGGTAGCTGGCTCTTGTTCAGTGGTTTTTCAATGAGGAATGGCTGCACTTCCAATGAAAACAGACAGCCAGTGTAGAAACAGTCCGTATCCCGTTTCTACTGTATGACTCTGATTCATAAATTACTAAAGTGTATTCCTGAGAAATAAATATTTCACCAGCCAGTGACAGACTTATGAGCTAATTAAAATCTGAGTCCTGGAAGAAGTGGTGCCATTAGCTCAATTCACAGGACTGGAAAGTATGTGTCTGCTCACGGACTGAGAGGTAGACGTTTACATATGGGAAGGAGGGGCCAGCTTATTAAGAGCAACATTTGGGTTTGGATGAAGGGAGCGCTCTGTCAAAGCTGAGATACTTAAAGAGAAGCCAAAACGACAGTATGAGAGGTTTCTTTTGCCCTTGGGAAGAAGGAGGTAACACTACATGGTGGTGTTAAGTGTAAGGGCTTGGTGGACGGGTCACACTGTCTTGAGTTCAGTTGCCATATCTGCCATTTAGCAGAGATAGAACTTTGGGGGTTGTCGTTCAACCTTTCTAAACTGCAGCATCCTCATTTGTGCAGTGGGCATAGAAATCCGCATAGTGGCATGGGTATAAAATCAGATACTACATTTAGATCCTCAGCAGAGTGCCAGGCAAATCAATAGATGGTAGATACCTGTCACAAGCGCCAACTGTTGTATCCACAAGAAGTCATGTTTAAACGTCCAGTTTTCTGTTAAAGATTTCAAACCTGTCGGATGCTAAGCAGTTTTCTAGTTTGAAGTTTGTTCCCTCAGAAAATACGGTTAACACACATTTTTTGATAACTTATGATGTGCCAAGTCACGGATGGTTCTAAGCATTTTAAGGTCACCATCTCATTTCATCATCACAATAATATAGAAGATGGATATCATTAACTCTACAGAGGAAACTGAGGAACAGCAGCAATGAGTTATTTGCTCTAAAATTTAACACGTGTTTGTTTTTTTTTTTAAACAGACGTCTAAACTCCCTTTGTTTCACATAGCTATGCAAATTGTGAGGCCAAGGATATGACCGCAAACAATTAAGGTTTAATTTACATGAATAGCCAGGCGAGGTGGCTCACACCTGTAATCTCAGCAATTTGGGAGGCCGAGACAGGCAGATGACTTGAGGCCAGGAGTTTGAGATCAGTGTGGCCAACATGGCAAAAACCCATCTCTGCTAAAAATACAAAAATTAGCCAGATGTGGTGATGTGCACCCGTAATCTCAGCTACTTGGGAGGCTGAGGCAGGAGAATCACTTGAACCTGGGAGACGGAGGTTGCAGTGAGCCGAGATCGCATCATTGCACTCCAGCATGGGCGACAGAACGGGAGTCCGTCTCCTCCCACCAAAAGAAAAAAAAGTTTACATGAATGAGCTTTCTTCCCCATGAAAATAACTGTGTCACTTCGCACTTGGTCTAACACACACACAAAATCCCCACCCTGTCTGGCACAGATACGCTTAACATGCAATATTAAGTACAATTTCCATTTTATTTTTCTCCAGAGAATAGTCTGTCTTCAGTCTTGAAGGACTCGTCTCCTTACGTGGGCTTTGATGGGGGTCATGGGGCAGTACCTGCAGGTCTAAATCGAGGTGGGGGTGTTTGGTCCTTGTGGCCTTCACAAGGTCAATTCCTGACTACTTTGCTGTGAACTGCACAGCTCACACAGTAACGTGGCTTCACACACAGCTTGGGAAGCACAAAGGCATCGAAGACGCTTGCTTCAGAAATGTCCCTGACTGCTGTGGCCTCTAAGTTTTGAATACGAATTTCTTAATGGCCTTGTCTTTGGGCACGCGCTGGGCACAGTTCGTGCAGCAAATAGGCTGCATGTGGCCGCAGCCCTTTTTGGTACGACTGTTGTTCTTCCTTTTCTTTGTCATCTTGGAGGCACGGACCGGAGACCCCAAGTTGTTCTTTTAAAAAAAAAAAAATATATATATATATATATATTTGGCTGGGTACATTGGCTAACGCCTGTAATCCCAGCATTTCGGGAGGCTGAGGCAGGCAGATCACCTGAGGTTGGGAGTTTGAGACCAGCCAAAGATTTTCTTTCAGCCTGGCCAATATGGTGAAACCCCATCTCTACTAAACATACAAAAAATTAGCTGGATATGGTGGCAGGCACCTGTAATCCCAGCTACTCAGGAGGCTGAGGCAGGAGAATAGCTTAAACCCGGGAGGGAGAGGTTGCAGTGAGCCAAGATTGCGCCACTACACTCCAGCCTGGGCGTGACAGAGCGAGAATCCGTCTCAAAAAAAAAAAAAAAAAATTATTGCAGTCCTAAGAGAAAATCTCGTTGGTCCTTCCTAGACCCCTTTTGTTTAAACAGCTGTGACTGAGGGGAGCACTTCATGTGGTCATAAATGGTGGCCGGTGTTCTACCCCTGACGGTGATTACGATTTCAGAGAAAGAAAGTCTTTGTGAACTAGCCACAAATGCCTCCAAAAGCATAAAATCATTATTCAGCATTCTCCATGCTTTCCTTTATCCATGGTGTTGTCAGCAATATGTAATATTATCCATAGTATTTATGATACTGTGTTTGCTTGGTCGCAAGAGAGGAGATAAGGTTAAAAGTAACAATCTCAGGTCTGGTTATAAGTATTTTGTAAATAATAACTTATTTGATACTTATTATCACCCTATGCACTTAGCCATTATTATCCCCATTTTATATATACTGTTATGTCAAGATAGGGAGAAATAAATATGTTAAGAAATAAATAAAGCAGTTTTTGATGACAGGGATTTACTTACAGGTCTTGGCGTATATGGTGTGTACTGTATGTGTGTGCATGTGCGTGCATGTGTGTGTTGGGAATGTGTACATTCTGTATCAGGGTGTGAATAAGTTGAGAGTGAGCATCGGGAGTAAGGGAGATGACAATTGTGTGGTGATGATTTCAAGTTAAGAGTATAACTGTGGAAAGAATGAGTTTCTTTCAGAGGACTTTGGGTTGTATACGCTTCAAAACGAGCTCTTATCTTCTACATTCTTCCTCATAGCCCCGTGGAGGCAGGCTGCAGCCTTAGCACGTCTTGGTAGGATGACCTGACAGAGAGCAAAGGTCGTTTGCAAGCATATAAGGACTTTATGAAGCAGCATATTAATCAGGCACTTTTGGTTGCAAGCAACAGAGTCACAATGCACCTGGTCTTTTGTTTAGAAGAGGGAGTTCATTGGCTTACACAACTGCAAATGTCCGAAAGAGGCTGGGTTCAGATGCACAAATACTCGGATTGAAATCTTGTTCTTTGCTGTTTCTTTGCTCAGCTTTTCAGTCTTGGCATCATACTCTGGCAAATTCTTCCTTAATGGGGGCTCAAGTGATGCAGCAGCTCCAGGCTTATTTTCTATGAAATGGGCAGCCCTGGTGGAAAGCCAATGTCTCCTTCCTAACCATTCTAATAAGAACAATAAAATCCTCAAAGATTTTCTTTCAAAGAATAATAGCACGTGTTAAGTGTCAGACACTGAGTCCTTTTTGTATACGAACTCTATTATTTCCTTGAATCCTCACAATAATTCTGCAAGTTAGGTACTGCACTTAATCCCATTTTAATATGATGAAACTTAGTTACAGAACAGTTGTGTCAGTTAGCTATTGCTGTGTAATGAGCTAGTCCAAAGCCTAGTGGCTTGAAAGAGTGACCATGAGTCTGATAAATTGGCAAACTAAGAGAGCCTGAATCCTCCAGGGTGACATCAGCTGGGATAGTTCAGTTCTGTACATGTGTCTCTCTGATATCCCCAGCAAGCTAGCCTGGTTCACTTAGTGAGGTAGAGATGCATCAGTGAGCTGGCACAATTGTACTTGCAGAAAGGGCAAAGGTACTCAAAGCCTTGAGAGGCTCATGCTAGGAACTGATACATTCTCATTTCTACCCTGTTGTTACCAGAATATGTTACAAGTCCAGTTTGGATTCAGAGGATGGGGAACTAAACTCTACCACTTCATGGGAGGAGGATGTTCATGGTCATATCACAAAGGGCTAGAACTGGGGAAGAATCGGAGGCTATTTTGGTAATCATTCTAACATATTGGTAATTTTTTTTTTTGAGACGGAGTCTCACTTTGTCATCAGGCTGGAGTGCAGTGGTGCAATCTCGGCTCACTGCAACCTCAGCCTCCTGGGTTCAAGCCATTCTCCTGCCTCAACCTCGCAAGTAGCTGGGACTACAGGTACCTGCCACCATGCCCAGTTAATTTTTGTATTTTTATTAGCGATGGGGTTTCACCATGTTGGCCAGGATGGTCTCAACACCTTGACTTAGTGATCCACCCACCTCAGCCTCCCAAAGTGCTGGAATTACAAGTGTGAGCCACGGAACCCAGCCATAAAGGTAATTAAACTTGCCCAAAGTTACATTTTTAGCAGGATTCAAACCAGGGAAGTCTGGCTCCAGAGTAGAAGTTCTTCCTCATTACAGTGTTCTTTATATAGTTTTTATTGATTCAGCTTGGCTAGTAACCGCACAATTGAACCAATCATTTTGGTCAGGAAAATGAAGTGTTTCATTGGATTGTTTAGATTTGGGTCCTGTCTTCTTCTCTAAGACAAGGTACAGAAGTCAGCCCTACCTAAACCATGGGTACTGGAAGTGGCATAGGAACAGTAGTGCAAAGGAAAGTTATTTTCAGAAGAAGTAATGGATAGAGATCAGGTGACAAAATAATAACCCCCACTAATAGGGATATGGTAGGGGCAATTGGGTCAATTTCAAAGATAAGGCCTTGCCATGATACTCTTGGATTACAATGAAGAGACATATTTGCCCTATTTACTGGGGAAAAATGATGGAGGAATTACAATTGGCTTTAAGTGTATGCATCGGATCGTTGACTAGATCATGATGAGGATAATGTGGACATTAGGAAGAGGGGCCTTGCAGAAAGGGGCAGAAATAGCAAATTTCAAGTGCCTGGGAGCCCCCAAATGGGGTTGTGTGTGCTGTTTTTAAATTACCAGGAGCCAAGACAACTCCTAGGTGCAAAGAGACATTTATCACACTGAAAAAAAAAAGAGTGAATGGTTAGACAGATAGATGGATGGATGATGGATGGGTGGGTGGGTGCATGGATAGATGGTGGATGAAAAAATAAACAATGAATGACCCTCTAGATGATAAGTGGAACCCTGCTTTGCTTTCCATTTCCTGCTTCAAATCTCATTTCCCAGCAATACCAAATAGGATATATACTCCACTACTTCCATCTATACCTGGCCTCTAATCTTCTTCATTTTTAAAGATTTTTTTTTTTTTTTTTGAGACAGAGTCTGGCTCATGCCCAGGCTGGAGTGCAATGGCGAGATCTTGGCCCACTGCAACCTCTGCCTCCTGGGTTCAAGCAAATCTCCTTCCTCAGCCTCCCAAATAGTTGGAATTAACAGGCACGTGCCACCATACCCAGCTGATTTTTGTATTTTTAGTAGAGGTGGGGTTTCGCGATGTTTGGCCAGGCTGGTCTTGAACTCCTGACCTCAGATGATCTACCTACATCAGCTTCCCAAAGTGCTGAGATTGTAGGCATGAGCCACCACGCCAGGCCTGAAGATTCTTTTTTTTTTTTTTTTTTTTTTTTGAGATGGAGTCTCGCTCTGTCGCCCAGGCTGGAGTGCAGTGGCGCAATCTCGGCTCACTGCAAGCTCTGCCTCCCGGGTTCAACGCCATTCTCCTGCCTCAGCCTCTCCGAGTAGCTGGGACTACAGGCGCCCTCCACCACGCCCGGCTAATTTTTCTTGCATTTTTAGTAGAGATGGGGTTTCACCGTGGTCTCGATCTCCTGACCTCGTGATCCGCCCGCCTCGGCCTCCCAAAGTGCTAGGATTACAAGCGTGAGCCACTGCGCCCGGCCAAGATTCATTATTTTTAAGCCAGCTGAATGGGTTAAGTGTTTGTCCATTGTGCTCTAGAAATTCTCTGAGCATATTCACATTATTACACTTAACACTTTTGTGAACCACATCCTTTTAGGCAAAAGTGATCATCCCTGTCTCACTTATTGCAATACTCTTATGCCTAACACAGAGCCTGACCCAGAGAGAGTGCACGGCAAGTATATTCTGAATGATGGAATGAAACAGTGAGTCAATGTGCAAATAACGTGTGTTGATAAGAATATGTAGGGTCTACAGTGGTGATGTAGGTTTTATAGCCAATGACATCTCCAGTGCCTTTTTACTTGATAAATATGAGACTATAATTTTCTTAAAAGCATAAATAATAGGCAGTGTTCTGGCAGCCCTTTCCTGGCTAAATTGTTTGCTTTTAATATCGTGCTTAAATTTTGTCAATGCATTTCTTTAAAAAAATGGAGGAAAACTGAGTGGGGAACAAGAACACTTTCTCATCTCATTCATAATCTATCGGGCAATCCTGGGGTGCCATCAAGAAGAGATTATGAGGCGACAGTGAGACAGCAATGACTGCCTTCAGTTTTATCATCAGTCCTGGACAGAGAAGATGCATCACCTATAAGTGAAGGTGATCAGTTCTCCTATTTCCAAAGAGATGGGTATCTTAAAAGTTAGAAATTTGTGACTTTGAATTGCCTTTTTAATCATAAGCTTCTGGCCGGTCGTGGTGGCTCATGCCTGTAATCCCAGCATTTTGGGAAGCCAAGGCAGGAAGATCACATGAGGCCACGAGTTCGAAACCAGCCTGGTCAACATAGTGAAACCCCATCTCTACTAAAAATACAAAAAGTTAGCCAGGTGTGGTATCGCGTACCTGTAGTCTCAGCTACTCTGGAGGCTGAGGTAGGAGAATTGCTTCAACCCGGGAAGCAGAGGTTGCAGTGAGCCGAGACCACACCATTGCACTGCAGCCTGGGCATTGCAGCGAGGCTGTCTTTTTTTTTTTTTTTTTTTTAAAAGAATCATAGCTTCTGCTTAGGCAGTGCCTACTTATGTTTTAAGTTATAGTTGGCCACTTTACATCTATTGCTTCTGCTCCGGTAGGTTTCATAAGCTCCATTTTATAGTTGAGGAAATGAATACCTGAAAGGGTGGAAGAAACTCACCATAATCAACCTGGCTGGCAAGTGACTGGAACTGAGGTTTGAACCATGTTCATTTGACTCTGAACACTGCAATCTTTCCTGAATACCATCCCTCAAGCAGAGAGTTGGGCCCAGATGGGATGGGCAGAGCTTCCTTAGCATAAGATCAAGATTGTCTTTTTGGCAGACAGTAAGCCAAGCATAACCGCATACATCTGACCAGAGGCTCTTGTACAAATTGGCCACTCAGGTTCTCTGAAGGAGCTTGATTTGGGGCCTGTGAATAGTCCTGTGAATATTGGGATACATGAGATTAATTTTTCCCTATATCTAAACATCTAAATGGGTTAACTTTCAGAGGGGCACATCTTAGCTTCTAGGGGGTGAGAGGCTTCACAGCATCTTAAAGAAGTGGTTCTTAATCCCACTTGCAAGTTAGAATCACCTGGAGAACTTTAAAAAACATTGATGACTAGAGTCCCAGTTCTTTTTTTTTTTTTTTTTTTTTTTTTTTTTTGTCACTCTGTTACCCAGGTTAGAGCGAAGTGGCACAATCTCAGGTCACTGCAACCTCGGCCTCCCAGGCTCAAGCAATTCTCCTGACTCAGGCTGGAATTACAGGCGCCTTCCACCATGCCCAGCTAATTTTTGTATTGTTAATGGAGATGGGGTTTTGCCATGTCAGCCAGGCTGGCCTCAAACTCCTGACTTCAACTGATCTGCCTGTCTCGGCCACCCAAAGTGCTTGGATTACAGTCATGAGACACCATGTCCGGCCAGAGTCCAAGTTCATCATTACAATGTTCTTTATCTGTATATATTTTTAATTGAACTCCTATGTTCACTGCAGCATTATTTATAATAGCTGAGAGATGGAAGCAACCTAAAGGTCCATTGATGGGTGAAAGGTTGAAGAAATTGTGATATACACACACGTACGCACACACACGCACACACACACACACAGTCACTCTATCTTGAATAATGTAAGACACATGTATTCAGGTATAAGTATTTAATTCATGATGCCTTGCATAATGATCAGAGGCACACATGTTTGTGGAGGTGGAAATAAACTATTTGTAAAGCTGAAAAAAAAAAAGCCACCCACAATGGAATAGTATTCAGCCCTGAAAAATAAGGGCAGCCTGCTGCACACTTCAGCATGGATATTCCTTGAGGAAATTACGCTAAGCGAAATCAACCAGTCACAAGAAGACAAGTACTTCATGATTTCACTTATATAGCTATTTAAAATACTGAAACTCTTAGAAACAGTGGGCTTATCAAAATTGAAAAAAAAAAAAGATACATCTTTCAGTAACTGCCATAAAGCAAGAGAATGCTGCCACGTGGTGATAAATAGGTCCCCTGACATATGTGCATAAAAATTGTGCGCATTTTAACAGGATACGTTTTTTCCCTTGTGACTCTGATGAATCTGCAAACTAGAGTCAGAAAACAAACCCTTATACCAGGAAATAAACCGGAAAATAAGTAACCAGAAAATAAATCATGTGCCTTGGTATTTTCTTGAGTTTCAGAAGTAACCTTATTATGGGAAAACTATTTTTTGATATTATGATTTGTATGCATCGAAAATGCAGGTTTTAATACCAGGATCCATGACCTAGAAAGAGGTTTTAGTATCAGATTCTTAATGTTTTTGATGAAGAGGGAAGGAGAAAACATACCATTTAAACAATTATATTCAATACATGACAGAATTTTATATTTTGAACAAGATATTGTTCTGTATATAAGCCACGGAGAGTACACCTGAAAAGCTTTGGCTTTTGAGATACTTGGTTTCTGGACTCTTGTTTCTGTCAATTAGAACATTCCAGTGTGGGATGAACATATTGGTTGAAGATCATTGCAATGGTCATGTTTTTCCATGAGAAGTAGTTGAAATCATTTAGTAGCATGTGAATAAAAGCAAGGTTTTTAGAGGCAATTCAGTAATTTTTGTAGCTTTTGTTGCAACTAACAGAGAATCAATGACAAGACAAGGAGAAGAGAGAGAGCGGCTCTTAATTTAAAGCTGAAAGACACCCACATGATTAATACCAAAGAAACTTTCCATTTTATTCATGGAATGAAAGAAACCTTTTAGAGCTTTTCTGTATTGGTAGAAAGCAAAAGCAAAAAAATTGTTTATTTAAAAAGTGGTATTTTTCTGAGTTCTGCTTATAGTTTCCTTAGACCTACAATAACACATCATTAAGAAAAATAATAATTGATCTGCCGTGAAAAAAAAAGAATGACTAACACAGCTTCTTTGCTGTCAGCCCTTTTGTATTCCAAAACATAATGCTCATTTCGAAATATCATGGCTAATCCAAAAAATATACAGCTAAACAGAAAAACAACATCAGTTCCAAGTATGAATACATGATCTGCTACTTAATATGTCAGGGTATTTGTCAGGTTGATAACATTAGGCTCTGCGGCATTCAATTCTAAGCCTTGCAATATTTGAAGTGTGATATTGTGCTTCAGTAAATTTAATACATGGGCCTCAGTAATGGAGGGAATCGCGTTAGCACTTGGCAGTTTGTTATGCTGTATAAAATTGACTGCCCTGCAAATACAATAGCGATCATAAAAACGGTGGTCAGCAGAGAGGGGTGTAATGCATTTTTGAGGTTTCAGTAAAGGTCCAGATGAAATTTATTGAGATTTTTGCCATTTGGATGATGATCAATAGAGCTGTGCTAATAATTTGTTGTGAGGATGTTCTCTGGGGATATGACATTTTGCTGTGAAACTTTGGAAATTCAGAAAGTGGACTAAGTGATAATACTGCTCCGGTATATATAACCGTCAAAGACTTTAACATCACTCTGGGAGAGGATTTATAGTGACGGTGATTACTTCTTCAGGCATTGAAGATGTGATGCATTCAATTATTGATATGTTTTCATGCATTTTCCAGTTTGGACTCGCAGTCATTTGATCATATTGCTGTTTCAGCCCAGGGTTTTGTGATAGGTTTGTTTTTAATTTCATTCACAGTTTGCAAATTGCTAGCCTATTTTCTTAATTATATCATTGATTTTCCCTGCCTCCTCTCCCTTCACCCTGCCCCCATCCAGAAAATGATCGTTGAAGAAAAGAATTCCGTTAGCTTTCATTCACATCAACAGAGCCTACTTAGAAATCCTGACTGTGAAAATTACTTTCGTTGTGTTGTAGTTGCTGTTGCTGCTGCTGTAGATGGCTTATGTGCTGTACTAAATTTGCAAACAGGCTTCTGAGTTAATGTTAAAGGAATACATAGCATGCAGATAATGTTTGTGATGGTTACAGTTTTAATGCACATATGTCAGGGGACCTGTTAAATCACCATGAGGCAGCATTCTTTGGCTTTATGGTGGTTGCTGTTGAATTTATCTTTTTTTTTTTCAATTTTGATTAGCCGCGTTCCAAGAGAGAGAGATGAATTATCCAATCTTTGCAAAGTCAAAATCTTTGCAAAATCAATGCAGAGATATCATTCTGAGAAAAATAAAATAAAGAAGATTTTAAAACTTTGCGTTTGGTAAAACCGACTTATCCTGAGGCTGTTTTTATGTCTGTTCTGTATGTTAGAAAAGGAAGTTCCGAGTTTGTGTTTGTTTCCCTGTTACATTTTTCTGTTTCCTCAGTGTATTTCATGAACCTGACCAATTAAGTTTCAGCCCTGTCTAGGAATTTTTTTGTTGTTGCTGTTGGATTAAAGTAACTAAGTAACTCTGCTGTGGGCATAGGCTTAGAGACACTCCGTATTATTTGTTTGCAAGCGGAAATTTGTCAGTGCTTTGCAGAAAGAACACTGAGACTAGGCACAACAGAACAATTTATTTTCAATGAGCATGCACAAAGTAAGATTTATGACTTTGCACCTTCGATGACATTTCTTACATTGTTACCAAGCTACAGCAAATTAAAGGGATCCGTGAATACTAAGGGGTGTGTTTTTGTAATGAAGGAGAAGAGACAGAGCAATAAGAAGATAATTAAGGTAACAACTTGTGAAAAATTAAAGTGTTTCCATCTTTCATTTTTGAATCTCTGAGCATAAACTTTGTAGTTGTTAATTTAATTGCCGCTGTTCGTGGCATCCCTGAAGAATATTGAGGATTAATCATCTGGTTCATTCCAAGAAGAGATAAGGCCTAAGTGAATTGAAATTTTACCAATTTAACCCTGTCTTCCTCCTAATATGACATGATTAACATTTTTCCATTAAGCACGTGTAATTATTCTGAAGGCCTCGTTCCAGTTATTTCTAGTCTTTTTGACTGCAGATTGGCCTTTTCAGGTAGTTTGGATCTAGAATAATTCAAAGAAAGCTCCATTTGTTCTGTTTTGCATCTGGCACAGAGGTTCATCTGCATTGTCTTTGGAGTTGCCATTTCATTGGAAAATGAACATCCATAACAGGTGCATTCATTTTTGCCTAGGTGCTCTTCCTGTAAAGCACAGTGCTGCTTATTGAAGCCTGAAGGAGTAATGTGGCACTGTTGGAGCATATTTGTAACTGAACAGAGTGAAAGACTAAACACCTTGCAGGCGAGAATGTCAAAGGTAGAGATTGGCTGGAAAAGGTTTTCCACAGTAAATGGAAAGACCTCAAGATTCGGGAGAGTTTGGCATTTCCAAGGAACAGAATAGAGCCTAGTTCTTTGTGCTGGTCCATATGATAGCCAGTAATCACTGTGAACATTGAAATGTAAATTAATTAAAGTTTAATGAAATCAACAGTTCAGTTAGTCTCACATTAGCCACGTCTCAAGTGTCCAATGACCCCCTGTGACTAGTGGCTGTCATATTGGAGCCAATACATAGTGGAGATAGAGAACATCTCTATCATCTTGGGATTTTTTGTTGTTGTTGTTGAGACAGGGTCTTGTTCTGTTACCCAGGCTGGAGGGCAGTGGTGTGATGATGGTGCAATATAGCCTTGAACTCCTGGGCTGAAGCGATTTTCTAACCTCATCTGCTCGAGTAGCTGGGATTACAGGTGCACACCACCACACCTAGGTAATTAATTTATTTGTTTGTTTGTTTGTTTGTTTGTTTTGTAGAGGCAGGGTCTCACAGTGTTGCCCAGGCTGATCTTGAACTCCTGGCCTCAAACGATCCTCCTGCTTTGGCCTCCCAAAGTGTTGGGATTACCGGTGTGAGTCACTGCACCTGGCCCCATCTAGGGAAAATTATTGGATAGTGCTAGGCCAGAACACAGTCATCAGGTGGATAGTGGTTAGTATTAACCAGGGCATGCTAAATTCTGATATGGCAACAAAAATCTCTGTACCAGAGGGGTTAATGCTACAAAGGTTTATTTCTCTCATACACAAAATCCACTGCATACCTGGGCAGGAAAGAGGCATCTGGAAGTTTGCGCTGGGGCCCTTTCATTCCTCGTCATGGCCCATGGGCCAGGACTGGATGCCCATGCCCAGCCTCCCTGTAACAGGACTTTTATTTCAGTCTTTTGTTTGCCAACTGGACCCTAACTTCCTATTTGTATCACCAAAAACTATTATTTCTATTCTATAAAGCAGAAACTGAGGCCCAGGGCAGTTAAATAGTCTAAGATAAATACCTAAAGAATGATGGAGTGGGATTCTAGGTACATCTGAGTCCAGCTACAAAGTCTAATCTTTACTGAGCTAGTTGGACTCTTCTGGTGCATGCTGGGAAGTCATCAGAGGCTTTCTGGGTTTAGAAAACCTATTCTGACCAGCACAGGTGATATGGCTTTGCTGTGTCCCCAGCCAAATGTCATCTTGAACTTTAGCTCCTGTGATTCCCACATGTTGTGGGAGGGAACTGTTGGGAGATAATGGAATCGTGGGGGCAGTTTTCCCCATACTGTTCTCGTGGTAGTGAATAAGACTGATGAGATCTGATGGTTTTGTAAGGGGAAACCCCTTCACTTGGTTCTCATTCTGTCTCTTGCCTGCTGCGAATGTAAGGCATACATTTCACCTTCTGCCATGATTGTGAGGCTTCCCCAGCCACGTGGAACTGTGAGTCCATTAAGCCTCTTTTTCTTTATACATTACCCAGTCTCGGGTATGTCTTTATCAGCAGCGTGAAAATGGACTAATACAAAAGGAAACTTAGAAGGGAACCTCAGATCAGGGCAAGCTCCTTGGTTAGAAGCCTGATAAGTGACAACAGCAACTTAACTCAAAGGAATCATGGTGGTAAACTCAAACACGTAACATTATAGAGCAGTCCCTATAGGGTCCTAGAGTAGAAACATCAAAAGGGGAAGGTTGTAGTTCATCTGCAAATGTATGTGCACAGGCTCATTACATGTTGTGGCTGATTTTTATTGAGCATCTGTGATTTGCCAGATATTGTTTTAACTTTTTAGCTTGATATGCATTAGCTAATTCAATACTCTAAATATTTCAATGAGTTAGCTTCTATTTTCATGGTTTTACAGATGAGAAAATGCAGGTAGAGAGAGGTTAGGTAACTTGCCCTAGCTGACACAGCAGAGGAGCTGGAATTTTAGTCTCCATCTTACTCAAGAATGAAGTAGTGTTTGGAAAGAAGTGTGACTCAGAGATTTGTATCATAGCCAAATCATACAGAAAGCACTGTTGACTCAAATAGGGTAATCAGATAATGCAAATCTAAAGCTTTGGGTGTGAGGATTAGATGGGGCAATGAGGATGGAGAAAGGAATACGTGAAGTCATGAGAGATGGTAAGATTGCTGAGAGGGTGCAGATATAAAGGGAGAAAAACAAGAGGCCACACATGAGATCTTTGGCAACATGACTTAGTAAATAAGGCCAAGGGTTTCAGTGTTAAACGGGCTTCTGTAAATCTTGGCTTTGGCACTATGTGACATGGGCAAGTTGTATCACTTTCTGGGACAACATTTCCTTATTGGCAACGTGGAGGCAAGGACGCTCAAAGCATCAGACCCCACCAGGACAAAGAAGAGAGTGAGCATGCACGTCCCTGCCCACAAACTCAGTCTTGCAGTAAGAAGCACGGTTTTGTGTTATTGTGAAACAAGGTTAATTTTATCCTCATCCCCACTTTTCCTTCATGGGCAGGAAATGTAAGCCCCCCATTATGCAAAAGATCATGATTCTCACCTGGGGCCTAGAGAGATGAAGGGGATGCGGAGGACCTGCCTAATCATCCACCTTCATTATCTCCCAGATATATAAGCCGCATTTATGCAGGCCGTATGCTTGAGACTCGAATATTTCACTAAAACAACGAACACACATCCATTCCCCTTTGGAGATCTCTGCTGCTGGATAAACTCAGACTTTTTTTTTTTTTTTTTTTTAATAAGATGTAGTCTTGCTCTGTTCTGCAGGCTGGAGTGCAATGGTGTGATCTCGACTCACTGCAAGCTCTACCTCCCGGCTTCAAGTGATTCTTGTGCCTCAGCCTCCCAAGTAGCTAGGATTTTAGGCTCCTACCACCTGCTTAATTTTTGTATTTTTAGTAGATACAGGGTTTTACCATTTTGACCAGGCTGGTCTCAAACTGCTGGCCCTAAGTGATCTGCCTTCCTCGCCCTCCCAAAGTGCTGGGATTACAGGCATGAGCCACCGCGCATGGTCAACCTGCAGATTTTGATATTCTTGTCAGTGTCTGGACATCTCTTTTATAATCCAGATGAAATCTCTCTCTCTCTCTTTCTTTCTGTGTGTATGTGTCTGCTCCTCCTCCCTTCTCTTTCTTTTTCTATTTTCATTATAGCTACTCTCTCACTCTCCATGCAGAACATCCAACATAATCACTTCAATAACCAGCTTTTGGAAAAGCAAAAGCTTCTTACAGACAGCATTGTCTTTCTGCCATGCTTGGCTCCATCCCTCCACTAACTCTATTCCTTTTCCTCCTTGGGTTCAGAGACAAAGAGGGTCCTATCTACCTACCTGTTTGAGTGATGGAAAAGACGAGAAAACACAAGGAGGAAAATCCTAACCAAATAGCGCCAGATAGTTTGCAACCAGGTTTGTAAAATGCTTAGCACAGTTCCTGGCATATTATCTGTGCTGAATCAAGGGTAAGGGTAACTTCTACTACGACTACTTTTATCAGCAATGGTGAGGAAAGGAACAGAGACCCGAGTCCACCCTGGACAGTTTCAGTTTCTGGTAAAGAGGCAACGAAAAGGAGAACATTTCAAGAATGTTGGGTTGGTGAGCAAAACCAAAGGCCATGAAGAGGTTGAAGACTGAAAAATACATTGATTGGATTTTTTTTAAGTTCATTGGTGACCTTTCAGGGGCAGTTTTAGTTGCTGTGGACAGAAGACAGGCATTCATGTCTTAAGGAATGAGGAATTGAGGAGGAAGCTAAGACCCTTAGGATGGGGTGAGCTTGTAAAATGTTGGCTCTGGAGGAGGAGGAAGGTAAAGACAGAAGCCTGAAAGGAAGAACTGAGATGAGTTTTAGTTGCTGACTTGACATTCAAGTCAAGATGGCAGAGGTCCTGGAAAAAGATAGCTGTCTGGGCATTAGAGGATTGGGAATATTAGCCAAAGGATTGTAGGCTCTGTCTAGATATTTATGGACTCTTCTCTCTTTCTCTCTGCCTGGAACTAATTCATTCTCATTCTCTTATTCTCTCATTCTCTCCCTTTCTCTCTCTTTCTCTCTCTCTCTCTCTCCCCCCCTCTCCTTCCCCCCTCCCATTTTGTCCATTTTCTGAATGGACAAAGAAATTTTGTCCATTTTATTTTTATTTTATTTTTTTAGTTTCTTAAAGGTCACCTTCTCTTGGTTATTTTTCTGACCACGCAAAGTTTCTTTTCCCCAACCTGAGTCTGTATGATAGGATTTTCTTCATTTTCTTTGCCACTTCACTCAATTTGCACTTATGTTTTCATGGCTATATTGTCTAACTTCCCAAATATGTAGTTTTGTAAGGAGAGAAACCGTTTGTTCAATTTATTGATGGATACCCAGGACCTAGCATACAGCATGAGTTTAATAAATACATCTTTTAAGTGCATAAATGAATGCATTGATGAATTTGGGGGCATCTTTCTATTTTTTTTAAATAAATGAATTAAAGAATGTGGCATCTTTCTAGGCAGAGCTCATCAATATCTGAACCAACAATTCCCATGTGAAACGCTGAAAGCAGAATCTCTCAGAGTGATATCCTGTGCAATAATTATTGGAACTGGGAATGAGAGACGGAGACTTGAATCAGGAAATATTTATGGGGAAGGTAGCGTTAGACTTTCCGGGGTGTTTCCTTGGTCATAATGGATTTCGAAGATCCATACCTCTTGGAGGATTCCAGGAGCAGGTTTCATGAAGCTCTTTTGTGAAATGCTTCCGTTAGGCACTGGCATCTTTCCCAAAGGGATTCAAGCATGGTTTCTAAGTGTCTCAGAGCCTAACGTGGAATTGGGAGAGAAAAGGAGGGAGTGCAGAGGAACCCTCGTTGGAAGTAATAATGAAGCCTCCCCCAGCTTTGCAGAGCTCTGCCAGGAAGCCACCCTCAGCAAACCAGGGAACCTCCTGATGATGAGCTGGGGTGGTTTCTGAACCATGAGTCATCTTGTGCAAAGTGGCTCTGGCTTTATCAGGATGATGTGTCTAGACTTGTAGTCAGCTGGGGAGCAAGTAGGAGGATCCTGGGGAGAAGGCAGGCAAATAATGGGTGAGTGTTAGTGCTGGATCCAGATCGCTCTCTGCCCTTCAAGGAGTTAAGTTCAGGGCATCTATTCACCCCCAATATTTATTCATTATTCACCCACGGAATGCCAGACACAGTGCTTGGTTCTGGGAATCTAATGCTGACCAAGACAGATAGGACCCCTTCTCTGATGGGCCTTAGAATACAGCTTGGGAGGCAGCTCGAAGACCTTATCAGATGAGTGTTAATCCGAGTTCTCAGGGATGATCTAAGAGGAAAATGTGCAGGAGTCAGTAAGAGCATAAAGCACACAAATGGAGTTTTGCTAGAGTGCATCAAGGATCATTGTTATTTAATTTTTATTTTTATTTTGGAAGGAGGGGCCATTTATAGCTCCCTATACCTGATGAAAGACTGCATGTTCATTAACATATTAATGTCATTTGTAGTTTGGATGAGTTAAACTCATCTAACTTTAGTGTTTACAAGGGATGAGCTACTATAGTCTTTTTGGATCCCTTCTTCTCCTTTACCTCATCATCCTATCCACCAGCATGTTCTAATCCATCTTCCCTACTCTGTCTGTGCTGTCACCAGCCTGGTCACGGTCCATCATATTGACGACTGCACCAGACTTCTAACTAGACACCATGCTTCTGCTCTTGTTTCTTCTCACCTTTTCTCTGCACAGCAGCCATAGTGACCTTGGAAAGTCATAAATCTGTCAGGTCAGTCCCCTTCCCCCTTAAGATGTTTCAATGGGGTCCTATTTGTTCTTTTCCTTCTCCTCCTCCTTCTTCTCCATCTTCTCCTTCTTCCTTCTTCTTCCTTCTTCCTTCTTTCTTCTTTTTTTCTGAGATAGGGTCTCACTCTGTTGCCCAGGCTGGAGTGCAGTGGTGTGATCATAGCTCAATGCAGCCTCAACCTCCCAGGCTAAAGGGAGCCTCCTGCCTCGGCCTCCCAAGTAGCTGGGACTGCAAGCACACACCACCATACCTGACCAATTTCTGTATTTTTTGTGAAGATGGAGTTTCATCATGTTGTCCAGGCTGGCCTTGATCTCCTGAGCTCAAGCAGTCTTCCCACCTCAGCCTCCCAAAGTGGTGGGATTATGGACATGAGCCACCACACCCAGCCAAGTCCCATTTCACTTAGGAAGAAAATCAGACTGGTTACCATGCCTGTGAAATGAGGTCCAGGTCCTGAGCTTCTTGTTGATCTCATTTCATGTCACTCTTCTATCAGCCCCTGTACTGCAGGCCACTCTGGCTTCCTGAGAGTCCCTGGAACAATTTAAGATTGCGTCCTACCCCTGAGTATTTGTGTGGGCTCTTCCCTATACTGTTCTCCACATGGCCGGCTCTTTCTTAGCCCTTGGGCTGTGCCTCGATATTATTTTCTCACTGGGGCTTTCCTTATCTGCTCACCTTCTGGACTGTCAATCAGAGCATTTTGACTGATAACAGCATAATCAGCAATTATCTTGTTTACATATACATGTCTTTAATCTGTATCTCCCTCTCTAAGGTCACTGCATTCCAGTGAGAACCACCTCTACTGTTTTGTATATGGCATTCCCAATGCCTTACACCATTTTGAACACAGTGTTGCTTAAACCAGTATTGAATGAATGAAAGATTGAAAGAAAATGGTCATCCCTGAGTAATTTTCTCTTATTTTTCTTCTCTTTTCCTTAATACCGTCTGCGGACACATCTGCAGAGTATTTTTTTTTTTCTGTGAGAATCCGTTTGTACCTATGATATAGCTGGTTTCTGACCCTTGAGATACGACTCCAAAATTGGAACTGGGTGGCTGAGAGTGCTTTAGGAGAGGTGAAATTTGTCGTTAGTATTATTCTTTATGTGTGCAGTGTCCTTCATATTTTTTCCTTTTATATAGCATTTGACATTTGCAAAATGTTTTCCATTTATTTTTATGTTGGGGAAAGCAAAAAGCCATACGTGTTTTTTGGTGTAGGTGAGCAATAAAGCAAGGCATCTGATTCAGGGTGATATTTTTTGTCATTTTCTTTGTGTTTTGATCAGGGAAAATTAAAAGAGAGAGAGAGAGAGGAAGAGAAGAGGAGAAATGACAATGCATCCAACTGTTTTCCAACCCTCCTCCACCACGCTCCCGACCCAGCTCTCAGGGAGAGGACTGAGCCACTGTAGAGAAGTGGGAACATTAAACAACCCAAGAAAATGTGAAATGGTGTGGGGTGTGAGATTTCTTTATTAGTCAATTTAAAATAAAATGTGGCTCAGTAATTTAGAATCTGTCTGGAGTCAAGCAGAAAATTAGCCATATTCACATATCCTACCCCCGCCCCTGGAGGCAGCAGAAGCACCAGTAAAAATAAAAATAAGAATACCTTGTATTTATGGGGTAGCTTTCTCCCAGACCTCCTTGTCACTCACCCTTTTTATCTTTTCTGTGTCCTTGGAGGGGAGCGAGTGAGTCTCTGAAACCTGGGAGTTCAGCTCTCTGCAGATATGATCCTCAGCATTAAAACTTCTCTGAAGTCCTTCATTTGGTCATACATTCATCCATGGGTTTATTTGTTCATTTATACTATTTAGCAGTGCTTATTGAATATCTACACTGTGCTTACTGTGTATAGTGATTATACACAGTATATCTTACAGGTAGTACAAGATCCTAGCAGGTAGTACAAGATCCTAGAAGGTGGCCGGGCACGGTGGCTCACACTTGTAATCCCAGCACTTTGGGAGGCCGAGGCGGGCGGATCCCGAGGTCAGGAGATGGCGACCACAGTGAAACCCCGTCTCTATTACAAATACAAAAAAATCAGCCGGGCGTGGTGGCGGGCGCCTGTAGTCCCAGCTACTCGGAGAGGCTGAGGCAGGAGAATGGCGTGAACCCGGGAGGCAGAGCTTGCAGCGAGCCGAGATCGCACCACTGCACTCCAGCTTGGGCGACAGAGAGAGACTCCGTCTCAAAAAAAAAAAAAAAAAAAAATCCTAGAAGGTAAGAGTTACTACTGTATAGTTCCTAGGAGCTATTACTGTAATGTCTGTTCACAGACTATGGAATAATCTTGTTAGTTTTTTTCTGAAAACAATCGTAACTTTCTTTAAACCATGGTGTTGTCTTTGGAGCATTCATAGCTTGGTTCCTGTGTGCTTTTCAAGGTCTGTAAAGGCTGAGTTTCAGGTTGATGTGTCTGTAGGCTTTTTCCCTTGGGGGAAAACATCTTCATAGAATTTGCTCCTCTGGGTAATAGGTCATGAATATATCTCTAGTTTGCAAAAATGATTGTTTAAGAAAGGACATGGATAGACGGATAGACTCCCTTTCTCATCTTAAAGATTTCCTTATTTTGAGAGGTCTCAGAATTATTTGAGTGTCTGATGAAAGCAAAGAACTTCCTCCCCAGAGGAATTGATATATGCACAAAGATAACACCATTTTGTACCATCACTTTAGGTTCACACTTTCTGGTACCCATCCTTGGACACTATCCATGACCACCCAGGTTAAAACACTTATTCTTCTTTTCTTTCTTTCTTTCTTTTTTTTTTTTTTTTTTTTTGAGACAGGGCCCGTCTGTTGCTCTGGCTGGAGTGCAGTGGTAGCACAAACACAGCAGCTCACTGCAGCCTTAACGTCCCAGGCTCAAGCGATGTTCCTGCCTCAACCGCAAAAAGCACTGGAATTACAGGCATGAGCCACTGCACCTGAATCTAGAGCTATTTAGAAAATTAAAGTCTGAACATTTAGGGATGCCATAGAGAGCCCTCCCTTCCTACCAGCATTCGTTAAATGATGGTTTTCACTCTGCAGAGCAGCTTCCCTCCCCTTTCCCCAGATAGTCTCCCTCCCACCTACATATGAGAAAATAAAATGTTTTCCTGCATCACTATGAAAAAGAGCCCTAAATCAATAGCAAATCAAGCTATGGAATAAAGGAGTCTTTATGGCCCGAGAAGGTGATTGCTGAAGGTTGTCATTTAGCAGCATTGGGTTTGTGTCTCCCTGGGGTCTCCAGCAGCCCAGTTTCTCTGATGTGAGGCACCTTTGCCTACATGAAAGTCAGGCCCTTTCCCCCTCCCCCAGTAGAGTGCAGGGAGATAAGAATTCTGAAACAGGTCAGCTGGCATTGTTTTTTAAAAAGGTTTTCTTCTGGGCAAATCCTAGCCGGATGTGACTGGTCTGCTCTTTTGGTACCAATCCTAGCTTGACAGTGATCCCTTTCCAGATACAAGCACCTGCAAGTCTCAGGATGGTTTTGCTACAGGCAGGGGTACCACTGCAATCGTTTCTTTACCCCGTACCCTTTTTTTTGTTTGTTTTTGAGATGGAGTCTCGCTCTGTTGCCCAGGCTGGACTGCAGTGGCACAATCTCAGTTCACTGCAGCCTTAACCTCCCGGGTACAAGAGATTCTCCTGCCTCAGTCTCCCAAGTAGCTGGGATTACAGGCATGCATCACATCCGGTTCATTTTTTTTTGTATTTTAAATAGAGACGGGGTTTCACCATGTTGGCCAGTCTGGTCTCGAACTCCTGACTTGAAGTGATCCGCCTGCCTTGGCCTCCCAAAGTGCTGAGATGACAGGCGTGAGCCATTGTGCCTGACGTTCTTCCCCTTTTGCCATGTAATTTTTTTTTGTTGTTGCACTTAAACCAAGTGCAGAACCTCATATGATGGTCTACATGCACCTGCTGTGTTTTACCCCTCTTGGTTATGTTAGTGGGGTTATTTAGGAACCATGCTTATTTTCTGGGTGTTTAATAGCTGAATTTGGTTTCATTTAGATACTGATAAGGGTCTTGAAATTTAAAAAATGTATATTTAAGCTTGACATCTCCCAGTGGTATGGCCCTGTATTACGGAGACATAAAAACCATGTATGAGTCTCCCTCTCCCTCTCTCTGTTTCTCTTCCCGCACACACACTACTTCTCCACGGCTCCTCCATATGGCCAATCCTCTTCCTTCACATACAGCCTGGCTCTCTGAGGTTCCCATCCCCTCGAGTCCATGACCCTCTGGCGGAGTAGCCGTAGTGGACAGGTACACCCTCCTTCACTACCTTCCTTTCTATGCAACTACTCACCCCACCTGTGGCCACAGTTTGATGACTGGCTGGGGGCTAAGAGTGCTGTGATTGAAACTGCTAACTCCCCACTTCTTTTGACTGTTCCAAGTGGGGGCAAGAATGAGTTTTAAAATGCGCTTTGCCTGTCAAAGCTTGTCTAGGTTAAGGGATGAGCAATGGCACAGCGTCATTTACTCCAGAGCATGAACTGTTGGTCCTAGTTCAAGCCCCTTCCCCATTTCCCATGATACTGGGCGTCACATTCCCATATGCAGGAAGAGCAGATGCCACGTATTGAAATTTCTAGTTTCTCTACCACTGAAAATGATAGCTCTGCTTGCTTGCAATATATGTTGCCTTTGAAATACACTTGCAGTGGTGGTCTTTCCTGTGCAAAGGCAGAGAAGAAGTTGTCTCATCAGTGTACCTTGCTGAACCAGCTGAACCACTCGCCTACCCAGCAGCTCTGTCACCCCCACTGAGGCTGGCTTGCTAGTGACGATGAACAAAGGTGGTCTTCAGCTTTCTGATACTAGAGAGAGCTAGGATGCATAGGCCATCAGGGTTAACTTTTGTATTTCTTTCACGTCTTCTTGGGTTTCTCATTGAAACAAAGCAAGAACAATAAGCTTATGATACCCAGCATACTCTCCAGCACTCCAGAAACTCAGAACCCAGAAGATAACGTAAAAATAACAATGTGGCTGGGTGCAGTGGCTCATGCCTGCAATCCTGGCACTTTGTGAGGCTGAGGCAGAGATATCACTTGAGCCCATGAGTGTGAGATCAGCCTGGTACACATAGTGAGACCCCCAACTCTAGTAAAAATACAAAAACATATCCAAGGCTGTGGCGCATGCCTGTAGTCCCAGCTACTTGGGAGGTGGAGGTGGGAGGATCATCTGAGCCCAGGAGGTGGAGGTTGCATTTTTTTTTTTTTTTTTTTTTTTGAGGTGGAGTCTCCCTCTGTCACCCAGGCTGGAGTGCAGTGGTGTGATCTCGGCTCACTGCATGCTCCACCTCCCGGCTCATGCCATTCTCCTGCCTCAGCCTCCCAAGTAGCTGGGACTACAGGTACCCACCACCATGCTGGCTAATTTTTTTTTATTTTTAGTAGAGACAGGGTTTCACCATGTTAGCCAGGATGGTCTCGATCTCCTGACCTTGTGATCCACCCGCCTTGGCCTCCCAAAGTGCTGGGATTACAGGCATGAGCCACTGCACCTGGCCAAATGGGTTTTTTCAACTGCAGTTGGTTCTAGCGTTTATTTGCATTCTGTTTCATTTCAGACCTTCACGGCACTTAAAATCTGGCCTTGAGACTCCCACCGCGGTGGGTGCTATGCATGTCACACTCAACACATGATTCTATTAATGCACCAGCCAAGAGCCGTCAAGTTGATGTGGCTGAAGCCGAAGGACCCTTTAGGTTTACTTTTGCTTCATCTCATGGCCTCCACCTTGACATTGAGGCTGTTGCTATGGGCGATTACCTAGTTTTTTTCTCAGGAGAAATCTGATCAAACAGCATGTTGAGTTTGACAGCAAACAAGAAAAACCATAGGGTCAGTGACATTTAAAGGACTTCCATGGAAGCCATGATTGGGATAAGCAAAGACTGAAGAAAAACAAATGGGAGTTATTTTTCTGAGTGGCTTTTCAAGAACTAAGTGTGTGTGTGTGTGTGTTTGTGTGTGTGTGTGTGTGCGTGTATGCAGGTGTGCACTCTTTCGGGTCTTTTGCGTGTTAAATTTTTATTTTTTGCAATTTTTATTTTAGGTTCAAATGCTACATGCACAGGTTTGTTACATGGGTAAATTGTTTGTTTATTTATTTTATTATTATTATTATTATTTGAGATGGAGTCTCACTCTGTTGCCCAGGCTGGAGTGCAGTGGCACAATCTCAGCTCACTGCAACCTGTGCCTCCCAGGTTCAAATGATTCTCCTACCCCAGCCTCCTGAATAGCTGGGATTACAGGTGCCTGCCATCATGCCTGGCTAATTTTTTTTTTTTTTTTTTTTTTTTTGGTAGTTTTAGCAGAGACAGGGTTTCACCATATTGACCAGGCTGGTCACAAACTCCTGACCTCAAGTGATCCACCCACCTCAGCCTCCCAAAGTGCTGGGATTACAGGCATGAGCCACCATGCCTGGCCTTATTTTTAATTTTTTTTTCAACTTTTATTTTAGGTTTGAGGGGACATGTGCAGGTTTGTTACACAGGTAAACTGCATGTTCCTGAAGTTTGGTAGACAAATGATCCTGTCACCCAGGTGGTGGGCGTAGTACCTGATAGATGGTTTTTCAACCATGGCCTTCCCATTCCCCCGCATCTCGTAGTCTCCAGTGTCTGTTGTTCTCATCCTTACGTCCATGTGTACTCAATAGTTAGCTCTCACTTACAAGTGAGATTATGTGATATTTGGTTTTCTGTTCCTGCATTAATTCACTTAGATTAATGGCTTCCAGCTGCTTTCACGTTGCTGCAATGAACATGATTTTGTACTTTTTTATGGCTACATAGTATTCCATGGTGTATATGGACCACATTTTCTTTATCCTATCTGCCATTGATGGGTATCTAGGTTAATTCCATGTCTTTGCTCTCGTGAATAGAGATGCAGTGAACATGTGAGTGCATGTGTCTTCTTGGTAGAACGATTTATTTTTCTTTGGGTATATACCCAGTCATAGGATTGCTGGGTTGAAGGGTAGTTCTGTTTAAGTCCTTTGAGAAACCTCCAGACTGCTTTCTACAGGGGCTGAACTAATTAACATTCCCACCAACAGTGTATAAGTCTTCCTCAAGGAGTAATGTCTAATTAGAACCTTGCAGTCACACAAGAGGTATACAAAGGTAAGAGCTGCCACTTCAAGATCAGAGGCCAAATGAAAAACTTTCTCTTTAGCAGAACACTCAAGATGAGCAGACAAACCTAGTCACAGCCCATCTCTAGGAAGTGACGCACAATTGACTTAGTAAAACAAAGCAAAAAATGCTATTCTCAGGGCTAAGTTGGGATTTACACCAAATACTGCCTGGGGTCTGTTAGACCAACAATTAAGATGAAAACAAAACTTTCAAACAAATGGAAGAAGTTTGAAGGCGCACTCTGGCATGCTCTGGGTATTATTTACAGAGGAGTTTTCCTTTCATTGTTGTTTATAAGGAAACTCCAAGAAGCCTGATTTTAGCATCTATGCAGGCCTTATCGTATTAATTTTTTGCATTAAGCAACACTCCCCTCTTTTTAATTTTCACCTCATCTTAAGTTCCTTCTCTACGTATTTTAAAACCTCTTTTGCTGTGTGCATCTCAACTTCAGATCTTTTTCACACGCCGAGAGGGGGCTGTATATATTTAACGTTTTAAGGCTGCAGTGCCGAGTTCCCTGAACAGACAACATAGCTATTTGATCAAGAATGGAGATTTTCCAAGTTTGATTTTCTAACGATTCACCCTTTCCCTTGTACTTGTGATAAATTCCAGTCGTATGGTTTAAATGGTCATTGAATAGATGTGCCGCTCTACTGTCTACAGTTTTAACATGCTTGAATGATCTCAAAATGAGGCAATCATTTGAGCAGAAACCCGAAGAGGCCTGGGAGGCAGAGCTGCCTGAAACTGATCCTGAGTTCGGCAGCCCCAGGCATTTGCCCTCAGACAGGCTCTGAGTATGTTTGTAGCAAAGTGACCCTTGGGTCACCACCACCTTTTTCATCCTTATGCTCGGAGATAGTCAGATGACTTTGCATGTGCCTAAAATCAGTTTAGTCTCATGCATTTCATTTCAAGAAGGCACAAAGACAGGAAACCTGGAGCCATATCATTTTGCTTCTTTCCCGGCTTAGAGAGTGCTTCAAGGGAAGGGGCCTTCTGTTCTACCAGTTCTGCCCTTGTTCTTTTTTTCTGAAACATTTCCTTTCTCACAGTCGGAGACAGTCTTTGAAAACCCAGGTTTCCAGACATGGAAGAGAGAAACCAAGTATTGGAAATCATTTCCTACTGCCCAGTTTCCCCAATTCTCCTCCTTCATGTTTTTTATTCAGAGTCAAGACTGCTGGACTTCCTGGTGCTGTTTTGATCTGGTAGAAGAGGGAGTTGCAATATGACTGTTTGCTTGTTAAGGAGTTGGCAGTAGTCGTACCACTCAGGATGCAGGGTAAAGAGTCAAGTCTCTTGGTTTTATCTCTCAATAATCATAAAAATACATCCATTGATCCCCCACTCCATTCCCACTGGTGAGAGGCTTTTGCTTAAGACCACTGTCTTTCATGGATTGATGCAAGCTTCCTGTGGCTCTTTCTTTTTCTTTTCTTTCTTTGTTTTTTTTTTTTTTTTTTTAGACAGGGTCTCAGTCTATTACCCAGCTGTAGTACAGTGGTGCAATCTCAGCTCAGTGCAACCTTCTCCTCCCAGGCTCAAAAGATCCTCTCACCCCAGCCTCCTGAGTAGCTGGGATTACAGGCACACACCACCACACCCAGCTGATTTTTGAACTCATTTATTATTATTATTTTTTTTTTTTTTTGTAGAGACAGGGTTTTGCCATGTTGTCCAGGCTGGTCTCAAACTCCTGAGCTCAAGCTATATGCCCCCGCAGGCCTCCCAAAGTGCTAGGATTACAGGCATGAGCCACCAGGCTTATCCTCCCATGGCTCTTTCCTTCCCTCTCTACACCTGCCTCCACCCCATTCTGACAACTGCAGCCCTAGTGACTTTTCCATTAAGTAATGTCTAGCCACATTGCTTCCTACCGAAGACTCCTCAAAGGCTCCCAGTGGGAGTACCTCTTCCTTAATGTAGCCCTTTCTATTTGACCCCTACTCACTGTCTCATCTCAACTCCAGCCACATCTCTTGGCTTGTTATTTGCAAAATATGCCGTGTTTTTCTCATACTCGGACTTTTGTGTGTGGTATTTCCTCTGCTAGAACCCTTCTCCACCTCTGTTCTGACTCAACAGAGATTACAACTCTTAGGGGAAGCTGTCTGTGAACCTCCTGCCCCAGCCGGGTTGCCTGTTCTTCCCTCCCTCTTTCTTTGTGCTTACTCCAGTCATAGGGCTTTCATGGTCTATTGGCGTTTCCTATCAGCAGCCTCCTTCTGCTAGAACACGCACATCTGAAGGACAAAACATGTTTTATTTACCTACTGGCTGGCAACCATTTAAATGCAAGAGGTAAAAGAGACGCCTCCACCTGTCTGTACAACGTTGGCTGTGTCTCATTTCTTTCTGGACCTCTTTGTATGTCTTCACGGTTGTGTCTGTATTAGACAGTGCCCACCCTATGTTAATGCCCTATGATTTGAGATTATTTGAGAACATCATGAATTGGTCCCCAGGCTGTATTTGGAAACTGCTGAATCACACTCCACTGTGCAATGTCGGCCACAAGTTCCACCATTATTACCGCTCAATGACGGTAACAATTCCCTAAATGATGACACCATGAAGAAAGTAAGGGATGGCTACTGTGTGATCAACTCTTAACAGATGATTTCTCTGTTACATTACATGGCTCACTTTTAGGATATTTTCTTCTCTACTGACAGCTTAATTCTTTACGACTGCTGTCTCCTCCAGGAAGAATTATTGAAAAGTATAGTGATGTTTAGAAAGAGATAAGCCAAAGATTGTTTGGATATCAGCTGTTAACTTTTTGCTTCTTACTTGCAAAATAAAATAGAACCAGCAGTGTTCACTGGAGCATGTGTGGGTTATTAATAATTTACTCAATCTATTGATGCTTGTTAATTGCAGTCTCTGAGAAAAGTTAGTTAATAATGTGCCTGCTTACACCACATTATAATTATGATGGTAGTTCCCCTATTATTAGGGCTGAGTAGGTGTTCCCATTAGAAACCTTAATTTTCGAGCTGATTGTCTTCACCATTTTAAATTACATTGGGCCACATGTTGGCAGACACTTTCTGAAAGCAGATACTCTCCTTTCCAAAATGATTTTTATGGTAGCACAGAAGTTCTCTCCCTCAAATGACAGAGGCTGTTAAGTGTGTTCTACTTTCAGGAACTATTTTGTTAAGCCCCAACCAGCAATGTCCTATGTAAACTTATCCCAAAAGAAAGAAAGATGGTTGCTGAACTAGAGACCACCTTGGCAAAAATCAGATCTCACTGGGGAAGAAAATTTTTAAAAGTCAGCCATAGAATGGGAGATGGGCCACACTTTTCTTGCCTTCCCTTGGATTCAGAATGGTTCTGATTACAATCAACAGACACCAAATTCCAACGTATTTAAACTTTGTATTTTTTGACAGTGAGATTTATTGCCTCATGAAATTAGGACTGCAAAAGATATGTTGTCTTCAAGCAGGGCAGGGTAAAGGGGTTAAACTAATGTCACGAATGTCTTTACTTGTTCGCCATCCTTCACCTCCCTCCTGAGTGTTGACTTCATTCTAGAGCAGATCTTCTTCACAGGGCTACTTGTAGCCTCTAGACCAGTGCTCCTCAACCTTTTTGGCATTGGGGACTGGTTTCATGGAAGACAGTTTTTTCCAGGGATGGGAAAATGGAGGCAATGATTTCAGGATGATTTGAGCCCTTTACATTTATTGTGCACTTTATGTCTATTATTATTACATTGTAATATATAATGAAATAATTGCACAACTCATCATAATGTAGAATCAGTGGGAATCCTGAGCTTGTTTTCCTGCAACTAGACAGTCCCATCTTGGGGTGATGGAAGGAAGTAACAGATCATCAGGCATTAGATTCTCATAAGCCACATGCAACCTAGGTCCTTCGCATGCATAGTTCACAAGAGGATTTGTGCTCCTATGAGAATCTAATGCTGCTGCCTATCTGACAGGAGGTGGTAATGTGAGCTATGGAGAATGGCTGTAAATATAGATGAAGCTTTGCTTGCTCACCTGCTGCTTACCTCCTGCTGTGTGGCCTGGTTTCTAACAGACCATGGACTGGTACTAGTCCATGGCCTGAGGTTTACGGACCCCTGCTCTAGACTATATTGTTGACAGCTCCTGTATTGAAGCAAAGCAAGACCTTCTAACACATGGGTTCCATATATAAAACAAAAGAAGGTATCAATTCTGTTTGGATCACATCCTCACCCCTGAGCTGATTCTTGGAGTTAGAAGGAGAGTGAATTTTGATTTCCAGTCTATACCATGTGTCCATAGTGGTAGCACAAGTAGGCTCTGCATAGCTTTAGTAAACCCACCCTAATGGAAAGTATTGTATCAGTGGAAAGAGAGATGATACTACCAGAAAAAACTACGGAAGGGATAATGGATAAAAATTAAATTATAAATTTACTACTCCATGGTTGGGTCCAGTACCTAATCCCAACCCTTGGCTGACCTGATAGCCAAAGAAATTGCCATCAATTCTTAATGGTTATCATAGGTCAAAACTCCATTAAAGCTTTTATTTCAACTAGGATCTTTAAAAATTGTGGTCTTGTGGTCTCGTGCTACCAAAGAGTTAGCTGTGCAATCTTGATAAAGATAGGCAGGTGGGTTCACTGGATTTCATTTGCGTCATTGATAGTGACCTCTCTGTGGTGTCTATCTTATTGGAAAGATGTGAGTCTGGTATGTGCAGATGTCAGCGAAAAAGAATTTATTTTGCTTTGGAAATGCAGCATGGGCGAAACAAGTTGTGTCCTGGTTATCTTGACTCCTGGAAAAATAGTATAGAATTGTTCCTAATGGGGTGCAGGCGTGATACTTTATGTCTAAGCGTGGTGGACCATTTTCCCTCCCTAGAAGAGACAATGGAAGGTGGGTGACACTGAGTCTTGCATGAAGGCACTTAATCATTTGCAAGACTCAAGTGGACATAAAAATGCAACAGAGATGCTTTCTGAGAACAAACAAAATCTGGGCAAGGAGGGAACCAAGGAGTGGCCATTGCTGGTACATAAAATCTATTTATTCTTATGAAAGAGAGTGTGTTTGTTTGTGATTCTAATATGTTTTTTGTTTGTCATTCAGTTAATTATGTATAACCATAGCATGGTCTAATATTTTGCATAAAACTTATCTCTCACTGTTATAATCTGTCTGGAAAGAAAAATAAAAGCAGCTAAATATCCTCCTTCCCTCCTGTTATGAATCTGTCTGTGTCACTGGTGGACATAAACATTTTTTTAAAAAATTCTGCAATACTCAACCTTGAGTCCGGTAATATCTCTATCAAATGCATACCTGGAGGCATGGGTCAGAATCTCCTGAACTTGTTCATGTTTATTGATTTATTTCATTTGATAAACATGATCTGATTTACTCTGTGGCCAAACTATAAATGCAACCTTTTATTTTAGTCTTTCCTTCCTGTCCCACCTTCCAGGAAAAGTTTGATTTAGGGAGGGAGGACATGAATTGGATTGAAAGGACATCTGTTGGCCGGGCGAGGTGGCTCACGCCTGTAATCGCAGCACTTTGGGAAGCTGAGGCAGGTGGATCAGAAGGTCAAGATATTAAGACCATCCTGGCCAAACAGTGAAACCCCATCTCTACTGAAAAAACAAAAATTAGCCAGGCATGGTGATGGTGGTGTGGAGAGGGGAATGCCTATAATTCCAGCTACTTGGGAGGCTGAGGCAGGAGAATCGCTGGAACCCTGAAGTCGAAGGTTGCATTGAACTCTAGCCTGGTGACAGTGAGACAATGTCTCAAAAAAAAAAAAAAAAAGAAAGGAAAGGACATGTGTTTTATTGTTCTGCTTGTTTTCAGTTATCATGAGGGGGAAAAGTACCATGAGGAAGATGTCCTCAAAGAGGCTATCAGATGTTTTTGTTCTTGATACTAAGCAGGGAAGAGATAGAGCTAAATTGTTCTAGTTAGGCATTAAACCTAGATTGAAAAACACCCTTTTAAATGAGGAGAATGGAGATAAAGAGAAAAAGCATTCTATTGACATCTCTGTGGATTTGCTTCTCAATTTATCCATCGTCACCATCATTATTGTTTCTGTTACTAGTATTTAGCAACAGATTTGCTTAAATAGTGGGCTAGAACTTACAGGGGAATATTTGCAGGTGGAAAAGCACTCAAGATTGTTTTTGCAGGTTATAGTTCATCATCCAAAAGTTATTTGTTGAGCACCTATGATGCTCCAAGTGTTGTGAGACTAAGAAATAACCAGGATCATGTCACTGCCTTGGAGGATCTTCAGGCGGAGGAAGACACGGCAGAGATACTTAGTTACAAGCTCTAGGGCTGTAAAGGAGACAAGTGAAAGATACTGAGGACAGAGGAAAGAGAATCACTCATCCATCTCTGCCTGGGAGATTAGAAAAACTACCACTGAAGAGTGTGACAAGCATTTCATGTGAATGTGGGAGGAAGTTTGAAAGATATGGTCCCATCACAGAAAGACTATAGATCTTTCCTAAGATTTTCCTGACAAGAGGCCATTTGCTTGAATCTGCTCAGTGACAGGACCTTCCTACAAGGCAGCCATTTTTGCATGCCTTGAATTGTTAGAAAGTCTTCCTCATGTTAAAACTATTTATGCTTAAACTTGAAGGCATTTAAAAGATACTGAAGGTAGTGGGCAGTTGTAAGAAAATGTGAATGGAGAGGCATAAAACTTAGTTTGGGAAATGGCTAGACCCTCTTCGTGTGTGTGTATCTGTGTGTGTGTGTGTGTGTGTGTGTTAATATTTGCATGTACCACATGTTGTATACGTGGAGCATCAATGAGTATGGGACACACATTTTACCAAATGCTTTTTGAGTATTATTTAATGTTTTCAACAGTTGTATGAAGTTTGTATTGTTATCAAACCCACTTCCTAGGTAGGGAAACTAGAATTACAGAGTTTTATAACTTTGCATGATGAGTGACAGAATAGGGATGTTAACTTTAAATAACTTTATCCTCAGAATAACATTTTGACTTGAATTAGGTGGATTCTGTACAATATAAATTGTTATTGAGCTGGAATATTTTGTGTGGCGGGGGGCATCTTATGTATGTGTTTGCCTTCAAGGTATCAGTGGAAACTCTCCAAAGCCTCTTGTTTCAGAAAGTTAAACAACTGTTATCAGCCTACAGATTTTTGAAGAGGCTGAGTACTACCACAAGATTTATTTTAAAATCAAGCTGAAACAAAGTTTTTAGGTTTTAAAAAAATTAATTTTGAGAGAGTGAACTTCATATCATCACCTTTAGAGTTCCAGAATGGCAAGTCTTGAGAAAGGAATCAAGAGTTGGAGGATGGGCCAGATGCAGTCGCTACCTGTGATCCTGGCACTTTGGGAGGTCGAGGTTGGTGGGTCACTTAAGGCAGGAGTTCAAAACCAGCCTGGGAAACATGGAAAAACTCCGTATCTACATAAAATGATAATAATAGAAAATAGCAAGGCATGGTGGCATGCACTTGTAGTCTCAGCTCCTTGGGAGGCTGAAATGGGAGAATTGCTTGAGCTCAGGAGTTGTACACTGCCATGACTGGAGATTGCACCACTGCCCTCCAGCCTGGGTAACAAGGTGAGACCTTGTCTAAAAAAAAAAAAAAGTAGTGGAATAAGAGAAATACCAATATTCCCAGGAATTGGGCCATGGAAGAGCTACCAGCCACCTGCCTTCCTCCCTTCTCCTCCCACCAAAAAAAAAAATATACACACACACACACACACACACACATATATAATCATTCACCTATTCTAATATTTATATATGTAAATGTGCTATATATAATATCTATATATGTGATGGACCATATATAGTGGTCATAAAATTGGGTATAAATTTTATGTCTCTGTAACTGGACATTAAATCTCATTCCTATGCCCCATTAAAAACTAATGTATTTTTCCAGGAGCCAAGATAACTATGTAACATATATATATGTTTTATACACACACACACACACACACACACACAGGTATATATGTATACATGTAGAGATGGAGTTTCACCATGTTGCTCAGGGTGGTCTCAAACTCCTGGACTTAAGCAATCTGCCCACCTTGGCCTTCCAAGGTGTTGGGATCACAAATGTAACCACCGTGCCTGGCTGATCCCTCAACTCTTGATTCCTTTCTCAAGACTTGCTACTCTGGAAGTCCATGTATGTATATACACACACACATATATATGTACAGATATGTATATGTACATGTACATATACATGTAGATATAGGTAGTGTATTATACATATATAGACTTCCAGCATATGTATATACATATCTGTACATGTACATATATATGTGTACATATATGCACACATACATGTACATATACACATGTGTACATATATGTGCATATACATGTACATATGCATGCAGATATACGTGTGTGCGTATACATGTAGATATACATATATGTGTACATATACATATACATATTCATGTAGATATATGTGTGTACATATATATGTACATATGCATGTAGATATATATATGTGTGCATATATGTATATACATATGCTGGAAGTCTATAATACACTACCTTTAATTTTTAATAGTTTTAATAGTTCTATAGTATTCCCTTTTATGAGTGAGACGTTTAATGGATTCCTTATGGATGCATGTTAAATGGCTTGGGTTTTGTTGCTTTTCTGCTTCAAACACTGTATCTATGTATACTTCTATCTCTCTGTACTCGTACATGCACAATTATAGGATAATTTGTCACTTATTTAATGGCTAGATCAATTTACTTTTCATAGACATTGCTAATATTTGCCCTCCTAGAAAGTTTTATCCATTTACATTCCTACAATATATGTGATAACCTGTTTTCTTTGCAACAAAAAAGTGCCTTTAAAAAAACATTTTCCTTATAACAAACACGCATCCTCTGCTGTCAGATTGTGAAAGGCTGAAGGAAATTTACAAGGAGCTCTCCCGTTTTTCCCCTATTATACTTGATTACGCTACCAAATATTCAGCGACTTCCATGCTGTTGAGTGTGGGAGAAAGCAACAGTATTCTCATTGGCCCAGGATAATGGAAGCAAACTCACCTGAGCATCGTTTCAGCCTTAGGATTGCAGGCTGGAAAGCCTTTCCTTGCGTGTGTGCACTGGCTGGCAGCTGGCTGTCATGAATGCTACCCAGGCTCTCAAAATGGGAAGAAGACCATATGTTTCATTACTAAATGAATTCACAGGACAAACTATCACAGAAAACATGTGTAATATGAGATACCATTTCAATTTGGAAATAAATGTACGGTAAATGGAAGGTTGCAGCCCATGCAAAATGCACTTAGGATCTAGTGTTGCCGTGGAGTCAAAGGAAACGTATGGCAGCAGATAGGTGCAATTCTGCCCTGGAATTTGGCACTCTGGGATTGGTTGGGGGCCTGTGGAACCATTCAGAATCCAGTGAACACCAACCATGGGGCTTTGCATAGCTTAAGTCCAGGCATGTGAAAATATCCGAACAGGGTCTGAATTTCCAATATCATCGGTCATTTGATCTAAACTGGATTAAGATGATGGAAATGACAGTATCTCTACATGCCATAGCCACTCTACATGCAATCGCACGCATCATCTCATTTTGTGGTCACTGCAGCCCTTCGCTGGGCAAGTGGAAACAGCTTCACAAAAATCAGACTCTAGGCAAGAAATTAGATTTACATGTTTTTCCTTTGGTTTTAAAGAAAATGTGGATAAAAATCTGATAGTCTACTTCAGGGAGTACAAATATGTTTCAGCTTCTCTGTTCACTTTGATCCATTGGTAGAGATTTCCAAGGAGCTGTGTTTGCTTTTTCTTAATTAAACATTTAATGTTGAGATGATTTTAGATTTGTAGATTGACAAAAAGCTGTAAGAAATAATACAGAAAAATTCTATGTAGCTTTTACTCAGGTTTATCCAATAGTAGCATCTTGAAAAACTACAGGGTTGGCTGGGTGTGGTAGCTCAAGCCTGTAATTCCAGCACTTTGGGAGGACAAGGCAGGCGGATCACGAGGTCAGGAGTTCGAGACCAGCCTGGCCAACATGGTGAAACCCCGTCTCTATAAAAATACAAAAATTAGCCGGGCGTGGCGGTGGGCACCTGTAATCCCAGCTACTCAGGAGGCTGAGGCAGGAGAATCGAAACTGGAAGGCAGAGGTTGCAGTGAGCTGAGATCACGCCACTGCACTCCAGCCTAGTCAACAAGAGTGAACTCTGTCTCGAAAGAAAAAGAAGAACTACAGGGTTAGGGTTATCACAACCAGTGATTGATCTTACTGATGTATAAAGATCTACTGATCTTATACAGACATTGATACCACGTACTGATGCAGTCTACTGATCTTTTTCAGATTTCCCTAGTTAAATTTGTACTCGTGTGGGATGTATGTTTGTCTGTGTGATGTGTGTGTGTTTGTACTCTGTGCAGCTATGTCTGTGTGGTGTGTGCTTTTGTGGTGTGTATGTGCCTGTGTACTGTGACTGTGTTTGTATGATGTGTGTGCATGTGTGTGTTTTATGGTGTGTCTATGGTGTGTGCACGCACGTAGGTGTGTATGGTGTGTCTATGTGTCTGTGTGGTGCATATGTGTGCATGCATCTGTGTTTGGTGTGTGTTGTTTCTGGGTGGTGTGTGCATGTGTGTGGGTGGTATGTGTGTCTGCATGCATATGTGTGTGTGTGGTGTTTATGTGTCTCTGTAGTGTCAGCACTTGTTTGTATGGTGTGTGTGTGCGTGTGTGTGTATGGTTTGTGTGCGGTGTGTGTGTCTTTGCACACGTGTGAGTAATTATTTGTATTACAAACATTTATCACTTGTGTGGTTGCATGTGTCCACCACCACAGTGAAGATATACAACAGTTCCATCACCACAAGGATCCCTCAGATTCCCCCCATTTCTCTCACCCCTACCTCCGTCCCTAACTGCTGGCAACCACTAACCTGTTCTTCATTTCTGAAGTTCTATCATATCAAGAATATTATGTAAATGGGATCATACAGGATGTAACCCTTGGAGACTGGCTTCCTTTTCTCTGCATAATGCCCTGGAGATTCTTTCAAGTTGTTGCGTGTGCTAATAGTTGATTGTCTTGGATTGCTGAGTAGTATTCCATGGTATGAATCTACCACCCAAGAATCTTCTTCAATAGAGACCCTGAGGCTGAGCAGGAGAGGGTGCCATTCTCACTGAGTCATGCCTATCCCAGAGACAGGGATTGAGAAGGGTGGCAAGCCCCTGGTGAACCTGCTTGGGTTACGTGTGTGTGTGCTGATATTTGAAAGAGAATTAGAAACGGGAGAGGATTAGCATCTATCTCACTCCAGAGATCAGTATCCAGGATTCAGAAGGGTCATGAGGGCTGTCACTAATGGGACTAGTGATAGGTTGGAAATCACGCTCTGTGCGCTAGGACTGTAGCTTCCATGGCAGAAGGCAGGATTTGAACATGAGTCCCCAGCCGCTTGTTCAGTGATCTCTCTACTCCATGATAGCTTCAGCCATCTCCCGCTTGTCGTGTGTGTTTGTGCTGGTTCTGGAGAGAGCACAGTTTGCAGAAGGCAGTTTGGTTTGGATCTGCCAAGTACAAATGTGGCTGGCTAGTCTGTTGGATAGCCTGATAAGCCCCGGAAATTCCTGTCTTTCCTCTCTCCCATCAAATAGCTGGGCTTCTCCAAGAGGCAACACATACATCCCATCTGTACCAACAGAATGTTGTAGTTTGCACACTTGGAATGGAAAAATAATATTTGGCTTGGCTTTGATCATATATACTAATTGTTGCTAATATAGGCACCAGATGATTGCATTTTATGATATCTTTGTTTTTCACTAAATATCAGAATTCCTTCCTTGAGGGGGGAGTTGTCATACTAATTAATTGTTTTGTGTTTTCTTGACATATCTAAGCATTACCTGTGCAGTTGTGGCAGTGTGCCTGTTGATCTAAATATTCAGGGGACTCCTAACAATATTAGAACTAATTTCTTAGCACAACAGAATATTATCACTTTCATAATTTTCAATTTTCTCAAAGGAATTCTGAGGATTCTTGGTTTCCAAACTTCATGTGACTTTTGACTCTTTTTTTCTTTTGAATAAAGTACAGCAAAGAGGTTTATGACTGTATGCTTTAGAGGCCAGATGGGATTGTTTTCTTCCTGACTTTGGCAGGTTTCAGGCAAGTTTCATCAGTCTTCTGCACTGTGACTGCCTAGTGTGTAAAATGGCAATGAAAAAGCAAATGAATAAACCAGACTTTGTTTCTTCTTCTCTTCTGTATTTTTCATCTTCCTCCTCCTCCCTTTTCCTTCCTTCTTTTGTAAGGTTGCACAAGATAATATACATTAAATGTGTAACATGCAGCATGAACTACATTTTGTACATATATATAAAACCTGTTATATATATTTTTTTTATTTGTGTCATTAACTTGTTCTTGTTGATTCAATGAAGATTACCTGCAGTTAGCTGAAAAGTCATAATACAAACAATTATTTTATAGCTTTCTCTTTTTGGTATGATTTACACAGTCCAATCATGTCTTTTTGAGGTATAATCTTCATCTTAATTTTCCTGGGGGATTTTTCTGTAACTCCTGTGCTACATTTTCAGGCAGTTTCTTAGCATAGGTACCTATGTCTGTTCTTCCTCCTCCTCCGCCTCCCCCTTTCTTCTTCCTTCCCCTCCTCCCGCCTCCCTCCTCCCTCCTCCCTCCTCCTTCTTCTCTCCTCCTTCCTCCCTCCTCCCTCCTCCTTCCTCCCTCCTACTTCCTCCTTCCTCTCTCTTCCTTCCTCCCTCCTCCTTCCTCCCTCTTCCCTCCTCTCTCCTCCCGCCTCCCTCCTCCTTCCTCCCTCCTTTTTCCTCCCTCCTCCCTCCTCCCCCTCCTCCTCCTCCTCCTCCGTTTTCTTCATTCAATCTTGGAAGCTTTCCAGTTCAACTCTAACTTCTTCAGCCCGTATTTTTCTTATCTGTAGCTCATACCACATCTATATCAGCCACAAACCTTCAGTGCATAGGAAAAAGAAGCTAACCCTTTATTTTCTCTTTAGATGTGATGGTCCATTTGTTTTCAGTGTTTTGGTTCAGGTTGTTCCCAGCTACCCAGATGCCTACTTTTCATCATATTTGCAGACTTTATTTAGTGTTTACATCAAGACCAACCTCTGGGATTACAAAAAGATTTTATACCACTTTCTATCTCTGGGTGATTGGAAGTGGCTATCTCCAGCAGGGCTACGTGGAGGATGATAAGGTCACAGGCAGGTTCATGGAGAAAGAGTGCTATGATTGATTAATGATGTCTGCTGTGAGCATGAGATAGGGGAATGCAGTATGTGTAAGCTATATTTGCTAACTATTTTAAATGAATGTTCTTTATGCTTTTAGTGTTGCTTTAAAATGAATAACAAAATTCATCATATATTTGCTAAATATACATTATACCTAAGTGTATAAATAACATTTATACCTGAGTGTGAGGCACTTGAAAAACTCTTCTAGTCATTATTGCCTGTAATTCTTTCCTCACTCCTAGGGGTTAGGAATTATTTTTAATTCCTATTTTGCAGATCTAGAAACAGAGGTACATGTCATTGAAGTCTTTCGCTAAGGCTATGTGCCTACTAAGAATCAGATTTAATGTTTGAATCTTGGCTAAGTAATCCCAGGGACCTTTCTATGGAGGTAAGGAAGAGGATCAGGTTCACAAATGCAGAAATAAGTGAGTTTTTCTAGTGAGGATTTCTGTCCTTCATTTGAGCAGCTTCCTTATGACTCATCTTTCTAGAACCTTGCAAGAATACAAACCAACATTTATAGAAGTGATTTCAGCACAAGCCCTGTATGTTTAGAAGTTTCTAGTCAGTTCTAAAGTGAGAAGACAGAACACATTCAATTGATTTCCATTCGCAGTGCCCAGAATGAGAAAGGTGATGTTCATTCTCCCTGGTAAACACACTGAAAGGTTTTGGGGTTACCCAAGTTGAGCTTTCCAGGCAATGAACCACTAAAAACATGTTTGTTCCCAGAACACAGCCAGCTAGTAAGGTTTTCCCACTGGGGCTGACATTTACTGTAACAAGAGCCTGTTTCCTTCTCTCAGAGCTGCAGCCAGCTCCTCACAAGGGAGTTGGTGTCTTGCCAGAGAAACCCCTCCAAGCTCCAGAAGACGTGCCAGGGAAGCCAGTGCTTTTCCCTTTAGCTGAATGTGCCAATAATAGCAGAATGATGTCTGCTTTTTAAAATGACAAATTAAAATATTATCTACAATTTATGTGTCCACTCATCCATCATCTACTTATATTTCCTCTCTCTCTCCATATGTATATATATGTATACACACGTACATGCACACATATGTATGTATATATGTATTTGGCGAAATGAATATATTTGTTCATTTAATATCACAGTAATTCTATACATATAATTTAGCAAATTTTATGATGCTCCATTGTGCAGATTCTAAAAATGATAAAAGAATCAAGACTTCTGGGCGCCTCACGCCTGTAACCCCAGCACTTTGAGAAATCGAGGGGGATGGATCACCTGAGGTCAGGAGTTTGAGAACAGCCTGGCCAACATGATGAAACCCTGTCTCTACTAAAAAAAAAAATTGCCAGGTACATGCCTGTAATCCCAGCTACTGGGGAGGCTGAGGCAGGAGAATCGCTTGAACCTGGGAGGCAGAGGTTGCAGTGAGCCGAGATTGTGCCACTGCACTCCAGCCTGGGTGACAGAGTCAGACTGTAGCTCAAAAAAAAAAAAAAAAAATCCAGATTTCGTGATTTCTAGATAAATACAAGGCAGATTGAAAACAGCTCTCCTCCTCCTCTTCTTTCTCCTTCTTCCTCATCTTTTGTTGTTAAAGAATTATAGACTTCAAAGCTGGAGAAGCAGTGTGGGGTATTCCCTGGTCCTCCTTCTAAAGGCATGTTGAAATCAAGACATGTGAGTTTTCTTCCCGTTTTGGCCATCACCTGACCTGATGACCTTGAGCCAGTCACCTGGCATCTCCACGATCCTGTTACATTGCATATAAATGCAGACTTCTTCGTATGATGTTTCAGGTCACAGAGCAGGTATTATGCCCATCTTGTTTATCTGCCAAGCACAGTAGGGCACACATAAATAATTCCTAAGTTACTGAATGCATCCGCAGCTGAACACTTTTGAAATTTTTTTTTTCTTATTTTAATATTGGCCAACTGAGATTTGAAAAGGTTTTGACTTGTCTGAGTTAAAGCACGGGGAGTCTACTGGCCAATTTCTTTTGAGTATTACCTTGTTTGATTTGGACGAAGGGGCAGGGGGTTGTATAAATGTCACTGTGGAGAGCCCTTGTCCCCTGGTGATGAGTAACCTTATCAATCCAGAGCAAAGAGACATGTGAAGAGATTTTGCTTTGGAAAATGGCACACAGATGAGGAAATTTCATGACTGTGTATGAAGTGGCTGGTCTGGTGACGTTTTGCTTTGCAAGTGGGTGACTGATGTCCTTCACCCTCTGATCTGTCTATTCTGCCCTTTGGTCCTTCTGTTTCCCTTAGCACTCCCTGTAACATCAGTCTCTCTCCGTCTTCTTCCACCTAAAATCCCAATAAGCTCTTTCATCATCTCAGTTTCTACAGAGCAGAATAAGCTGAGGACCTTTTTTTTTTCAAGTTTTATTTATGTGTTTTTCTGTTTTTTAATTTAATAATTTAATTTTTTTTTAGGCAGTCTTGCTCTGTCACCCATGCTGGAGTGCAGTGGTGCAATCTCATCTCACTGCAACCTCTGACTCCTGGGTTCAAGCGAATCTCTCACCTCAGTCTTTCGAGTAGCTGAGACTATAGGCGCACGCCACCACACCCAGCTAATTTTTGTATTTTTTTTTTTTGGTAGAGATGAAGTTTTACCATGTTGGCCAGGCTGGTATCGAACTCCTGATCTCAAATGATCCATCCACTTCAGCCTTCCAAAGTACTGGGATTACAGGTTTGCGTGACCGCACACAGCCTGTTTTTTTTTTTTAATTTTAATTTCAGCAGGTTTTTGGAGAACAGGTGGTGTTTGGTTACATGAATAAGTTTTTTAGTGGTGATTTCTGAGATTTTGGTGCACTCTTCACTAGAGCGGTGTACACTGTACCCAGTGTGTAGTCTTTTATCCCTCACCCCCTCCCACCCTTTTCCCCGCGTCCCCAAAGTGTATTGTATCATTCTTATGTCTTTGCGTCCTCATAGCTTAGCTCCCACATATGAGTGAGAACATACGGTGTTTGCTTTTCCATTCCTGAGTTACTTCACTTAGAATAATGGTTTTCAGCTCCGTCCAGGTTGCTGCAAATGCCATTATTTTGATCATTTTTATGGCTGAATAGTATTCCATGGTCTATATATGCCACATTTGCTTTATCCACTCATTGGCTAATGGGCATTTGGGCTAGTTCCATATTTTTGCAATTACAAATACTGCTGCTATAAACATACGTGTGCAAGTGTCTTTTTTGTGTAGTGATTTCTTTTCCTCTGGGTGAATAGCCAGTAGTGGGATTGCTGACAGAAATGATATGTGTCTATTGCAAAAATCCAAACCAGAAAAGAATAAAATTTATATACTGAGTATGAAAAGCCCCCTTCTAAATCCTCTTCTCTAGGGAAAACCACTTTTAATAATGTGTAATTTCTTCTCTGTGTACACAGACACACAAATACAAGCACACACGACATTTCAAAATCGTGTGTACATCATGTTTCTATTCAGTTTCCCCTGCCTCATGGCTGTATAGAAGTCCGTCGTTAGGGTGGTATTATAATTTAATCAAAAATACCCCTTCTGATCAACTAAGTTACTCTCAATCTTTTGCTTTTAAAAACATTGCTGTTGTACTTCCTTGCAGACATTGTCAGGTAACTGTAGGAGAAGCAATAAATTTTAAATGGACAACAGAATGAATTGTCTGCTTCTTGAATTAATGCTTTGAGTCATCAACTGGAATAGGATATGGAGTTGGCGAGGTGTATCACAGTAACCTCTCCCTGAATTTGGAACCCTATAAAATAGGTTGTGATAATTTCAGTCATTTAAGAAAAGCTTCTGGGTCATGAAGGAGAGCTACTATTCCAAGTTCTCACCTTTGTCTTTGGTAGCCAAGGATGCAATCCTGTCAGTAGTCACCCATTTTCACAGGTATCTGCTGGGTCCCTACTTGTGTTGAATACCATGTCAAAAACTGAGCAGGAAGGGATTAGCAAGACAGTCTCTATCTCTGCCCCAGCTGTTACATGCAGGCGTGAGGTTGTGCATTGCTCCAAGATGCCTAAGCAAGAGGGCAGAGAGGGTGACACAACTTGCTCACAAGCCATGCACTCTGGGATGGGCTGTGCCCACCCAGAGTGAAAAAATGGACTTAATGGCTACTAGAGGCCCAGATCATGACTCTTCTGTAATAACAATAATAATAATAATAATAATAATAATAATAGTGTTATTATTATTATTATTATTGTTATTTTACTATTTGAGATCGAGTTTCGCTCTTGTTGCCCAGGCTGGAGTGCAATGGCACGATCTTGGCTCACTGCAACCTCCACCTCCTGGATTCAAGTGATTCATTTGCCTCAGCCTCCTGAGTAGCTGGGATTACGGGCATTCACCACCATGCCCAGCTAATTTTGTATTTTGAGTAGAGATGAAGTTTCTCCATGTTGGTCAGGCTGGTCTCAAACTCCCAACCTCAGATGATCTGCCGGCCTCAGCCTCCCAAAGTGCTGGGATTACAAGTGAGAGCCACTGCGCCTAGCTCCTCTCCTGGAATGATTAGATTTAACTTTGTTCTCCAACTCTTGGAACTGTGACTCTGAATAGGGTGGGGATGTTCATCTTGATTTGCCTTCTGCTAGACCAGGAATGAAGAGATTGATGATATTGCTCCTTTTGATGTTTTTATTCTTGAAAAGATATGTTGGATTCTCTCTCTCTTGTTCCCTGCACCCCACCACATGCGCACACACACACACACACACACACACACATACACACGCCCCAGATTTCCTTTGAAGGAGTGCATAGTCTTTTTTTTTTTTTTAGGTGGAATCTCTTTCTGTTTCCCGGGTTGGAGTGTAGTGGACTGATCTCAGCCCAGTATAACTTCTGCCTCTGGGGTTCAAGTGATTCTCCTGCTTCAGCCTTCCGAGTAGCTGGGATTACAGGTGCATGCCACCACACCCAGCTAATTTTTGTATTGTCAGTGGAGATGGAGTTTTGCCATGTAGGCCGGGCTGATCTCGAATTCCTAGCCTCAAGTGATCCACCCCCATCAGACTCCCCAGGTGCTGGGATTACAGGCGTGAACCACCGCGCCCGGCCGGAGTCTGTAGTCTTTATTCAAGAAAATTCCCAAATCAGCAAATAGCTTGTGAGCTTACTGGCAAGGTTCTGAGGGAGTGGGTTGTAAGGAAAGATAGAAAACTATAGAGAAGTCTGTGAATAAATGTGATTCAGAGGGGAGGGGGAATATGAAAGAGAAGAACAGGGTGAGTAGGAAGATCAGAGGTTGGAGACGAAGGAACAGGATGATCTCAAAGAAGCCTAGAGCTGAGGTGGCCAGAGCATGGTTAAGGACAGCCCTAGTCATCAGTTATGGGCTGTGTGCCTTGTTGTTGTCATGGACCGGCCCTCATTTGACACCCCTGAGCAGTCTGGTGAGGAAGGGGTGGGTGTAAACCATCTTCGCCCCAGTCTGCTCTCACCCGATGCACTAGGATGACTCTAACCAGCATGTCCAGGCAGACTTCAGCAGCGTCCTTGGATGAGTGCACACTGGGTGGATACAGGACAGACAGCCAAAGGAGCGCTGCTCCAACCCATGTGGCATCCCTCCCAGGTTGTGAAACAACTCGGGGGTGGTGCAGGATCCACGCTGGGGACTACACAGGCACAGCCACCAGTAGCCTTGCTCTCTTTTGAGTTTTTCTTTCTTTGCTAATGACATCAGATAGAAAGCCCCAGACTGCTGCATTGGTGTTCTTTCTTTCTTTTTTTTTTTTTTTTTTTTTTTTTTGACAGAGTTTCATTCTGTTGCCCAGGTTGGAGTGCAGTGGCGTGATCTCAGCCCACTGCATCTCTCGTCCCCTGGGTTCAAGTGATTCTCCTGCCTCAGCCTCCTGAGTAGCTGAGACTACAGGGGCCTGTTACCATACCTGGATAATTTTTGTGTTTTTAGTGGAGATGGGGTTTCACCACGCTGGTCGGGCTTGTCTCCAACTCCCGACCTCAAATGATCTTGCCCGCCTTGGCCTCCCAAAGTGCTGGGATTACAGGCCTAAGCCACCGCGCCCGGCCTGCATTGGTTTCTTTTATATCCCTCTCACACTTGCCAGTTTTACTTTTTAGCAAAGAGATGGAAGGTTTCAGGCTTAGCATGCAACTGTTTATAACAGTGTCCCATTGTTCATTGCAGTTTTCTTTCTTTTTGTCTTGTATTTATCAACTTCTGAAACAGAAAAGGAGCCCTTCTCCTAGACCAGGCTTAGTGGTTAAATAGTATCGCCCCAGAAGTCACATCCACCTGGACCTTATGTGGAAATAGGTGTTGTTGTTTTTGCTGCTGTTGTTGTTGCTGTTGTTGGTGGTGTTTTGAGTTGGAGTCTCTCTGTTGCCCAGGCTGGAGTGCAGTGGCACAATCTCGGCTCACTGCAACCTCTGCCTCCTGGGTTCAAGCAATTCTTGTGCCTTAGACTCCTGAGTAGCTGGGATTACAGAGGCGCACCACTATGCCCGGCTAATTTTTGTATTTTTAGTAGAGAAGGGGTTTCTTCGTGTTGGCCAGGCTGGTCTCAAACTCTTGGCCTCAAGTGATCTGCCAGCTTCTGCCTCCCAAAGTGCTGGGATTACAGGTGTGAGCCACCACATCTGGCTGAAAATAGGATTTTTACAGATGTCACTCATTAAGGATCTCTCGGTGAAATCATCCTGGACTTAGAGTGAGCCCTAAGTCCAGTGGCTGGTGTTTGAATAAGAGAAATAGAGGGAGATTTGAACACACAGAGACACAGAGGAGAAGACCACTGAAGACCAAACTAGAGCTAAGAGTGATGCAGCCGCAAGCCAAGGATGCCAGGACCACCAGAAACTGGAAGGAACAAGAAAGACCCTCCCCTGCAGTCTTTGGAGGGAGTGCGACCCCGCCAGTACCTTGCTTTAGGATTTCTGGCCTACAGAACTGCCAGAGAGTACATTTCTTTTGTTTGAAGCCACAGTTTTTGAGAAGGTGTTACTGCAGCCCTAGGAAACTAATTCACTAGAGGACTGCAAAGTAAGGCCTGAGGGCCAAATCCAGCCTGACACCTGTTTTTGTAGATTTTATTTACAAAAACGCAGCCTTATTCATTTACGTATTGTCTATGGCTGCTTTCACTCTGCAAGGGCAGAGTTGAATAACTGCGACAAAAACCATCTGGCCTGCAAAGCCTAAAATATTTACTATCTGGCCCTCTGCAGAAAAAAGTGTGCCAACCGCTCTTCTAGGGAGGTGTTTAATTTATGTGCTTGTCTGGGGATGCTGCGGGGTAGGGGTTGTTTGTATTAAGAGTCTGTCTTTAGCAGCGCAGAACCACACAAGGTAAGGATTTCTTTTAAACTTAGATTTCAATTTTTATGAAGCAGCTTTTTTCCTCCTTAGAGGAAAAACATGAAATGTTCCAGAATAGTTGACAGTATTAGCTACGTTTAAAAAGATTCAAGGAGGCAAAATGGTTTTCCGTCTGTTGAATCAATCAGCATTAAAGTTCACTTATCAATGACGGCTTTTCTATGAGCGGCAGCTTTGTATTAAAATGGCTAATGGGAATGTGGTTCCCCTAGCAAGCTTTGGTTTGATCTGGAATTTTTGGAGAGTCTGAGTGGGTTTTCTTCTTCTCAGCATGAAATGGACCAAGTTCGGTTTTGCAGCTGAGACAGAAAGGAAGGGAAACCTTGTCTGATATGTGCTAGGGTGCAGAGCCAGGTAGGAAATGAGAAAGAGTGTACCCCAAACCTCAAAAGCCACATTGTCCACCAATTCTCATTCCGTGTGAATTTGTGAAGCTCACTGGAGAGCTCAAAGAGGTGGATATAGGAAACCTAATTATAAGCATCATTTGGCTCATACTGATACTGAAAACCTTCAATTAAGTTGCACAAAAGTGGCCACACACAGAAGAAAGCACTTAGAAGGGTTTTTCTGGTATTCTTGGTTTACATTTTAGTGGAGGCAATTTTTATGTCTTCTGCATATTTCACTGAGAAGCCTCCACCACTTCTAGCCATAACTTCCTTTCCTTCCTGTTACAAATTTTCTTCCTAGATTTACTGTTCAGTCCCTAAAAATATCCATAACACATTATTTATTCACTCCATAATGCACACCGTCCAAAGACAACAATTTTGCCAATAAACTGCTATTCTAATGAATAATTCATGCAGTCTTCATTCTCCTGACATGAACAAATATACTTTCAAATAGGAGGAGTGTGCCTCTATTTTTGTCTTAACTCCATTTCTTAACGTCATATATTTTTTAAAGGTTTGTGATGTCCTTCCTTGGCTGAACTCCATGGGGAATAATTCTGATACTCTAATTAAGAGCAATAAACTATAGCACAGAAATATAACTAGATTTATAGACGGTGTTTGTTACAGTGACAGTGTAGTTTGGATGTGGAGGAAGGAGGCAAATTATTCAGTGTCTCAGGGCAGGAAAGATGTGACGTTCTCACCTATTAAGAAGGCAACACCAATAATTGTTTCAAATTCTGACAATATTCATGGCCATAGTTTCCTCAGATTTATATGAACGGGTGTGACGATAATGGTGATGATGGAAATCATAATAACATATTATTATGTGATGTAATGCTAAGAATTTTGAGTTTCTATGAGATCTAGCCATTGTGCTAAAAGCTTTGCATATATCAGGATTTCTGAATCTCAGCACTATGGGTATATTGGGTCAGATAATTACTTGTTATGGGCCAGGGGTTGGGGGATCCCCTGTGCATTTGCAGCATGTGTAACGGAATCCCTGACGTAGGGTATCTGCTAGATTCAGTAGCACCTGCCTCTTCAAGTTGTGACCTTGAGAAATGTCTATAGACATAGCCAAATGTCCCCAGGAGGATAAAATCCCCTTTTAGAAAAACAGTGATATACATGATTAATTGCATCTTCAACACATTCCTACCAGATAGATGCATTATCAGTCCCATTTACCAGTGAAGAAACAGAAATTCAGAGTCAATGATAGAACCAAATTTTGGTGCAGGGTTTACTATTACACCAATGTCAAGACTATTTTGTTGCATATGATGATACAGAGCATTAATTCATCTGCCTTCCCCTCTTACGTGGATATTTTCACATTTTAAAAATGTATAATTGCAGGGTGCAGTGGCTCATGCCTGTAATCCCTGCACTTTGGGAGGCCAAAGCAGGCTGATCGCTTGAGTCCAGGAGTTCAAGACCTGCCTTGGCAACGTGGCAAGACCCTATCTGTACAAAAAAATTAAAAAAATAGCTGGGCATTGTGGCACATGCCTGTGGTACCAGCTACTTGGGAGGATGAGGTAGGAGGATCACTTGAGCCTGGGGAGGCAGAGGTTGTTGTGAACCAAGATCATGCCAACGCAGTGTAGCCTAGGTGATAGAGCAAGACCCTGTCTCAAAATAAATAAATAAATAAATATTTGGTGTATGCATGCTGCCAAATTAATATTATCTTATGTTTTGCACAGACAGAACTTCAAATTTCCAAAACCTCTTGTATAGAAACTGTAGCATGATGACCAGATTAATACTTCTAAAAATAATAGGAATAATAACAATAACAATTTATCCTCCTGCTCCTCATCACTGTTAATTGAGCACTCTGTTTTTAGAGACGGTGTCTTGCTCTGTGTTTCAGACTGGAGTGCAGTGGAGCAATCACAGCTCACTGCCACTGCAGCTCCCGGGCTCAAGTGATCCTCCCACCTCAGCCTCCTGAGTAGCTGAGACTACAGGCACAGGCCACCACACCCAGCTAATTAAAATTCTTTTTTTTTTTTTTTCCGAGATAGGGTCTTGGTGTGTTGCCCATATTGGTCTCAAACTCCTCAGCTCAAGTGTTTCTCCCACCTCATGAGTAGATGGGATTGCAGGTGCAAGCCACCACTTCTGGCTAATTGAGCCCTTTCCGTGTGAGAAACTAAAGGATTTGACAGGATCACCTGTTTAATTCTCACATCTTAGAGGTACCTACTTTGCATATCTTTTAGCCCTAAGCTGTACAATTCAGAGTTGTTTTGGTTTGGTTTGGTTTCTGCTGTATCCTCACATACAGTGAAGGTTCCATACACCTTAGTTGAATGAATGTCTTCATGGGCAGCTAGAGTCTTAGAGAAAACATGTAGCTTACTAAGGTTGTGACAGAGCTTCCACTTAAATCCAGGAGATCCCTTGCCCTTAAATCCTCTGCTATCTGCTCTGTGCTGTTGAGGGTTTCATCAAAACGTCCAGCTCTGCTCTCAGCCATCTGGTTGGGTTTGTCTTTTATGACTCTATTTGTGTATCAGGTTTCCTTTTGCAGCTGATCCTAAAACACACTCTCCCCCATCTTGCTCCGGTCTGCTCACCCTCTGCCTCTCACCGGCAATGTCTCCTTCATTTCCATTTGTCTGAATCTTATTTCTCATTGGAGGTCCAGCTCCATCCCAGTCTTCTTCCCAAACACTCTCCCTATGTCTTAGGCACTCTCAAGGCCTTACCTGTCACCACTGCCAGTCAACAACTGGCGAGGAGCTGCACAAGTCACAGGCACGCAGAACTAACCCCAGGTCTAACCCTCCATGAACTATGCTCTTAGGAAAGCAGCGTAAAGTCCTTGAAACCCCAATTTCCTCATCCCTCTGATGAGGGCAGCAGTGTCATTGTACATCCCAATTTGCTATGAGGGTTCAGTGGGAAAATGCTTAGCTCAGCTCTTGACACATAGTATGTTCTTGATGAATTCCTGCCACCGCTAATGTCACTTTATCCCTGTTTTGTATGTTCTCTGGTTGATTTATGTATGTGTGCTTTCGAACTAGATTGCAGGATTATAGAAAGAGATTTCTTTCAGTGTGAATCTTTAATGTGACACAAAATTCAGCACAAGGGGTAAAACTGTGGCCAAGAGGCCACCTCAGTGTTTAGAATGTAATTTTCTCTCTTTACGTTCTGAACCGTGGTGTCTTTATCAATGACATGGAAGGGGCCATTTCCATTTACTTCACCATACCAGAAGGGCCATTGCAAATGGCTTTATTTATAGGGTAAGCAATGAGCTTGTGTTTTCTGAGCAGCTAAGCTTCAGAACTGTAATAACTCATTATCAATCTGTCTCCATACTTCATCAAAGTTCCCAGGTCCTTTGAATTTTGGCTTGGCCATTGGTTTTTTTTTAGCTATAAAATTTTGCTTATCATATAGCTTAAAGTGGGATGATTACTGAGACACATCTCTGCTTATGAGTACCACTTAAGGCAGGATATATCCTCAGGTAGAACAATTTCCAGAGAGGAGATGTGGGCACAGGGTCTGTGCCTGCCCTAGAAGCTGTGTAGTGTAGTAGGAAGAATCCAACATTCACAGAGAGCCTGATTTTTGCTTCCAGTTTGGTCACAATTCACATGATATTGGGCAATTTAGAAGAAAAAAAATTCTTGATGTGCTTTAATGTTCTCATCTGTAAAATGAAACATCCCAATTAGATAAGTTATAAATGACCTTTCATTTTTAGAATTCTGCATCCTGGAATTAAAGCGCGTTGGAATGAGCCAATAATTCCATATTTTGTTGTATTACCTAAAATCCACACACTCTACGATAAATTTACCACCATAGGGTTTTCAAATCCCATCAAAAAAACCACTCCTTTCATATACATGCCCAGCAGTTTCTCTGTTTTTACTCCTCAATGCCCTACACATCTTCCTAATAAAGTAAATAATAAAAGTAAATCTTCCCACTAGTGTGTTTATAGTGTGGAAGACATTGTTATTCCCACCATGGCAGTGGTGGATAAAATATACATACTTCTCTGTCTCCCACAACCACCCTTTGATCCCCAGCCTTTTATCAGCAAATCCAAAGTGCTACCTTCTGCAAATTAGCACTACCTCCTGAGAAATTGTGCCAAGTTCCATTAAATGTAATTAGCATTCCTGTTGTTTCCTTCACCTTGGAAAAAAAAGAAAAGAAAGCTCTCTTTGAGTTACTGGGAACACACATCATGCCAAGTTGTAGCAACGGAGGCAGCACAAGGCTGAAAGCAGGAGGCAGAGGGGGATCTTGACACACAATGATGAGTTGACCTACATGGGGGCTCAGGTGGCAGACACAGAGGTGTCAGTCTTGGCTTTTAACAGTAAAAGTTGGCTTCCCAATGTAGAGTTAAACAGCTGGCACAGTGCCTTCTGAAGTGAAAGTTTAGAGAACGTGGGGAGATGATTATCTGCCTCAATTTAAAACTGACCTGCCATGAGATTCCCAAGTGAAAGACTTTGAATATCCTAGAGCAGTTAACTACAAAACTAAAATTTGCCCCCTCAGTATGATTTTCATGTAAAAGAATTGCAAAACAAAGAAAAACTACCACGTATCTATTTTCCCTAGAATTTCCTGGTAGGAATAAGATATTAATACCCAATAAGTAGAAAACAATGTGAGTTCAGGAGAAAGACTAGGGTTTATATCATAAATACTTTGCCATTATTCGTATTTCATAAAATCTTATTTTCTTGAGTTATAACAAAAATCACACAGCTATTATTATTAACATAAAATTAAAGAAAAACATCACTACTTTTCTCCTCCCCCTTTTATTTCAAGTTACACCATAGACTTTGAAAACGTGCTCAAACCCAACGCGCATTTAGAAACCATCATTTGAAGAAACTAATAGCTAGAGCTCAGTGCCACTATCCAAAACAGACGTCCTCCCAAAATCGATTCACTGTAATGTTACAAAACAGAATTCAGAAACAACAGGATATATGTATATATCTGTGCATTCAGTGACTCTGAAAGGGAGACACTGGTTTCTAACGTTTTGTGTGAACATGAGTTCCATTTGGCACTCTTTTTTTTCTCTCAGAAGCCGTTTTGTCTCTTATTTCTTGCTTCCTTCCTTGTATTTCAGCATTTGTCATCTCAATTACAGTAGTGCATACTACTTTTACACTTCAACTGCAATATTCAGAAATACCAGGGAAAGAGCAGTAAAGATATTAGGAGATGGTAGTTAAGACTGAGAATGGCTCCAGGAGGGTGGAAACACATTTAGGACATTTTTTATTTTAATCATCTATAAAGAAACTAATTCCATTGGCCCATTTACAGTTAAGTTCCACTTACAGCACAAAGCATCATAAATTGAATAGTAATATTCTTTATTCCAATGTCGTTATAACTGTTGTCCTATAATACTGTGACGTTGAATCCTATGACACACGTTAAATAACCTATTATGCTCAGTGGTTTCTCTAAAAGTTGAGGATGAGACCAAAACATATCCCACCCTGGGTGACACTGAGAAACGAAATGAAAGACAAACCATTTGGTCTTCCAAGAAAGAGTTCAGTCAATCACAGTGAACTGGTTGGAGTATATTCATTAAACAAATATTTATTGACCATCTTCTTTGTGTTAAATGCTGAATGGTGATTTAAGCTCTAGATTTTCCTTTCCTGGACATGTTGTAGAAATAAATCCACACAATGTGTGATCTGCATCTGGATTCGTTAACTTAGCAGAAAGTTTTTGAGGTTCATCCATGTGGATGCATGTATCACTACTTTGTTTATTACTGAGTAATATTCCATGGCATGGATGGACCACATTTTGTTTATCCATTTACCCATTTATTGATGGATATGTGGATTGTTTCCAGATTTTAACTATTATGTAGAATGTTGCTGTGAACACTTCTTTCCAAGTTCTTGGGTGGATATATGCTTTCACCTTTCTTGGGTAGATACTTAGGAGTGGAATTGCTGGGTTGTGTGGTAAGTTTAAGTTTGAGCTTAAGAAACCACTAAACTGGCTGGGCGCAGTGGCTCACACCTGTAATCCCAGCACTTTGGGAGGCAGAGGCAGGCCGATCACTTGAAGTCAGGAGTTCGAGATTAACCTGGCCAAGATGGTGAAACCCCATCTCTACTAAAAATACAAAATTAGCCAGGCGTGGTGGTTGGCACCTGTAATCCCAGCTACTCGGGAGTCTGAGGCAGGAGAATCACTTGAACCCGAGAGGCGGAGATTGCAGTGAGCCAAGGTTGCGCCATTGCACTCCAGACTGGGAGACAAAGCGAGACTCAGTCTGAAAAGAAACAAACAAACAAAACAAACAAAAAATCCATTAAAGTCTTTTTCCAAAGTGGTTGCATTATTCAGTATCCCCACCAGCAACATACAAGCATCCAGGTTGTGCCACATCCTTGACAACTGTTTGTATTACTTATCTGTCTTTCAAATTACTGCCATTCTAGTGGGTATGTGGGGATATCTCATCATCATGGCTTTAATTTGCATTTTCCTGATATCTAATGATGTTGAGCATCTTTTCAGGTGCATGATCTTTATGTTTATTTAATTTTTATTTTTAGTTCTCGGGTACATGTGCAGGATGTGCACGTTTGTTACATAGGTAAATGTATGTCTTAGTGGTTTGCTGCACTTATCAACCCATCACCTAGGTATTAAGTCTGGCATGTCTTAGCTATTTTCCTAATACTCTCCCCCACTCCACCCCAGCCCCAACAGGCCCCAGTGTGTGTTGTTGCTCTCCCTGTGCCCATATATTCTCATTTTTCAGCTCCCACTTATAAGTAAGAAGAAAGTGCATGATCTTTCAATGAAGTAACCTTGTTCGCCTGTGAAATGGGTCACTGTGAATCTTGAGGAATCTTGCATTACTACCTATAATTTCCTTTCCCTTATAAGTCAGCAAAGGCATGGGCAGGGGGCTGAAGTGGGAGAAAGAGCTCCTCCCCCTTTAATGTGGATTCAGAAATGTGTGACAGGGAGCAGAGACTTTCCCTGCCTGGTTATATTCATTGAGCCTATGAACTGGTTGTGGGAACATGCCACATGTAGGGACATAGGGCTCATAGGCAAAGGATCCCATTTGTGCATAAGGCACACTTTGAAAGGTAGGGTTTGGATGCATTATCCCACGCCAACAGCTGTGTGCCTCCAGTGTGCGGCTTGAAAGCCACATGTTACCCTGTCAGTTCAAGCTTCCTGAGGTTACCTGTTCCAGCCACGGAGTAGTTGGTATTATTTCTTTTATCTCTTGATGAAATGCCTTGCTCTCTCCTTCTCAGAGTAAAGCAAGTCTCTGCACATGTTTCTCAGCTGGGTAGCAGTAATCTAGGAAAAGGTCACTCTTTAGAGGAGGTGAAAGTACTCCAGGTTCTTATAGTAGCCCTCTGAGCATATAAAGGCCCAAAGAAACACACCAGTTCCTCTGCTGCACAGACTTTTAAACCTGGAAAGCTGTAAATGCAGAAACCTAAGTATCTGGGAGGTGCGTGCTTAGCAGCCATCCGATGTGAGTGTCGGTTCATTTTGACACGTAACCAAGATGGACCTCAGCCAATAGCAGTCTCCACTCACAGATCGCTGGTGTGGTTAGGAGCATGTACTTTTAATTAAATGTCTTTGATTGGAATCTCGGTACCACGTGCTAGGTGTGTGATTTGGACAAGCTCCTTCACCGTGTTAAGCTTTGGTTAATGAAACTGTAAAATGGGATTAATAATAATACTTGGTTCTTAAAATCATGGATAGGATTAAATGAGATAATGCATGTAAGTGCTCAGCACCATTCTGCCTTTCTTTAGCTTTTATCGTTTTTATGTTATATTTGATTTTACATCTTTGGCACTGGGAAGAATGCCTGGCATACAGAGTGTACTTTGTGACTATAATTTGACCACACACGGTTAAGATACTCATTTATATAATAGATATGTACAAAGTATCTATTATGTGTACGAGGTATCTATTATGTCAGTAAACTGTACCTCTCGGGAAAAATCCAGATCTCCTCTTGTTTTTGTAAATACTGTTATATTGGAACACAGCCACACCCCTTCATTTGCATATCGATTATGGCTGTATTTATGCTAGAACGGTACAGAAGAGTAGTGACAGAAACTATATGGGTCACAAAGCCTGAAATATTTAATATTTGCCCCTTTACTGGAAATGGTTTCCAATCCTTGTTCTAGGCATTGAGAATAAAATAATGAACACAATAAGGTGATATTCCTGCTCTTCTCATAGTCAAGGTAAGACAGACACGACACATGTAAATAAATATGTACTTACCTGTACACACATGCACAAAACATCTGTGGTAATAAATGTAAAGAAAAAAATACAGAAATACAAGACAGAAACCAGGAACGGGGGGAGAGGAAAGTTTTTTAGATATTTCCCATTTAAATGCCTCTAATCTCAGAATAGAATTTCAGAGTATCGCTTTAGTAATTCATTTACAAGGTAGTTTTCAATAGAAAAATAAAAACTCACTACCCTATTAAGTCTCATTGAGCATAAAATTGAGGACCCACCCCAGGTTGCAAATAAATTCAGACGTTGCCTGTCATAAAAAGCTGGTTCGGAGACGTCTCCATTTAGTATTGTAAAACTGTGCAAAGAACACGACACTTTGCTGACTGGCATGCATTTTTGTCCAGGAGTGGTTTTCCCCACATGGAGAATAGCGAGAATACCACTGCTTCCAATCAAAGGGGAAATTTGTGCTCCTTGTCTAGCTTGATTGTCCATGGATGAGACCAAGTTCAAAAGTGTCAGTTCTACAAGCAAACAAACAAAAAGCCCTGAAGGCCTCAAGAGCTGAGGATGCAAGGAACAAGTAGAGTTTCCAACACAGAGGAATGATAAATGCTGGAGGTGATGTGTAACCTGAATACCCTGTCTTGATCCTTAAACATTCTGTGCATGTAACAAAATACCACAAGCACACTGTAAATGGGCACAGATAGTATGTATCAATAAAAAAAAAATTAAAGAATACAAAAAGAAGTAGGTCAGGGATGTTTTATATGGTTTTCTACCTTGTGTCTTATTTTCAGGTGTGTTTTCACAGGCGCTACGTTTGTAGAACAGGTTGCTTGCTTTGATGGCTCCTATCCGAGCAAATTGCATTATTAACTAGATTGAACCAGGAGGCAGGGCACTTCCACAAAATTCTAGGACAGGGGTCCGCAAATCTTTTCTGTGAGGAGCCAGGTCATAAATATTTTAGATTTTGTAGGTCTTATGGTCTCTGCTGCCACTCCTCAGCTCTTCCGTTGTAGCACAAAAGCCTGTGGACAATGCATAAATGAATGAGCATGGCCGTATTCCGATAAAACTTTATTTACAAAAGCAGACAGGATTTGGCCTGTGGGTTGTGGTTTTCCAGCTTCTGTTCTAGTGTAGTTTTTCCTTTTGTAGGTGTGCTCAGAAGATCAACTGGAGAGCAGACACAACATGCCCACGCTCTGGTTCCTTTCTTCTGACCTATTGATTCAGAATCTCTGAGAGTAAAGGCCAGCCATGTACGCTTGTACTGTTGTACAGATGCAGAAAGTCAGTATATGTCAGGATATGGTGGTCTTCCAAATAGCCCCCAGGATGTCAGTGACAGCAGCAGCAGCAGCAACAACAACAACAAACAAAAAACAGGTTTATTTCTTGCTCATGCAAAGCCCACCATGGGCATCTCCAGGGAAACTTTCCTCCAGACAGTGACCTAGTGATTCCATTTGTCAGAGGCACTATCAACCTGTACCTTTAGTTTCTGGAACACACAGCCTTCTTGATTGACGTCACGAGAAAAACCAAGAGTAAAGGTCTTGCAATAGTAATTAAATGACTGGATCACTTACAATTTGGGCATAGCTAGTTGCAAGGACGTGGCAAACGCAATCTTCCCATGTTCTCAGAAGGAGCGAGAAATGGGATATGGGTAAACACTAAATTTTTTTATTCGTTCATAAATGGATTCAATTGATGTATCGATTGACTGATAATCATGACTAAACAATGTGATGTGTGCATGGCGAAGAACCTGTCTGCATGGTATTTATGGGTATATTTCTGTTTACATCACCAGAATTTAGCCAGTTATCTACATAACTGAAATCTGAAAGGAAACTACTCTTCAGGCTTAGGATTAGGCACCTTTACTTTATTATACGCTTCTACTTGATGGTAAAAGTCATTATCAGTTTTGTTAATCACATGCCGGACCTCAGATGTATTTCTGTCCTAAAAAGTCAAGCGCATTATACTGACCAAATGTGCTTTGATTACAGGTTAGACTTTGGGTTTCACCTGTTATTCTGCAAGTTATGCCTAAGGAATGTACTTCTTTACTTCCTCTACTGATCCAGTTTGGCTGGTTTTACTGGTTTGGTTAACAAGATCGTAAATAATAATCAAGTCTCTCTTTGTTTACGGTTAACAATGCTGGCCCATTATAATTTTCGGTGGCAGCGCATATGGTGGGTGATAAACTAACTAATAAAGCTGCCACAGGAAGAATAGTTCTGCTTTTATTTTTATGGCTATTTCTTTAATCTGATACATAATTAATGTACAAAGTTCAACTTTTTTTTGGTCAGATCCCAGTTTACTTGAGGCATCTGGAGGGGTTAATATTTTTTGGTGCATTTGGGGGTAGGAGATTGGGATAAAACAACATATTTTTATCTATATGGAAGGATGCTTAACCGGGATTTTTTTTTTTTTCAAAAAGAAAACTCTTAAATTATCCTTGCTTTCAGAGTTCATGTCCATTGGAAATATCAAGAGATTCTATGTTCAGACATTCTCAAAGCACCCCTTTCCCCCTTAGCTAAGAGAACATAATTCTAAAAATCTCTTTGGAGAATAATTTTCTCTGCCTTCCATCTCTCTCAATGATTTGTCCAATCTCCACAATTTGTCTGGCCTCCTCTTGAACTGATTTATGATTCACCAAAACCTGTGGGAGGATTTGCCAAGCTGTAGACCAATTAATTATGTTTGCCATTGGACCTGTTTGTTAGGTGTCGGCATTTCCATTTTGTTAGACATTTTAAATTTAGTGTGGACACATGGTTTCCTTTTTTTTTTTTTTAAGTACCAAGCTGACCACATAGGGGGTGATTCCAACAGCAACAAAATGAATTTATTTGAGATACGTCGTCCCTCATTTGTATAAAGAACCCTTTAAAAAGAAATTTACCATCTTCCCAGATTTTTTTTTCTTTTTGTTTGAGATGGAGTCTTGCTCTGTCACTCAGTCTGGAATGCAGTGGCATGATCCTGGCTCATTGCAACCTCCTCCTCCCAGGTTCAAGCAATTCTCCTGCCTCAGCCTCCTGAATAGCTGGGATAACAGGCATCTGCCACCACATCCAGCTAATATTTGTATTTTTTTTTAATAGAGATCGGGTTTCACCATGTTTGCCAGATGGATCTAGAACTCCCGATCTCAAGTGATTTGCCTGCCTTAGACTCCCAAAGTGCTGGAAATACAGGCTTGAGCCACTGAGCCCAGACCTTCCTAGATATTTTGAACAGGGCCTGCTTTTGTCAGAGAAAATATTTTTTATTTTGTCCACAGCAACCCTGATATGCATGGTGAATAGTGTGTTAGCCATTTTCTGCCTTGCAGAGCTATTATTATAATAATAATATCCAAAGAACAGTAGCAATTTTATATAGCATTTACTGTATTTCAGGCAATTTTTAAATGCATTTTACATATATTAACTCTTTATGTCCATATGTAATGCTATAAGGAGGGTACCGTAATTATTTCCATTTTTCAGATAGAAAACTGAGGCTTAGAGAGGTTAAGTTACAGATACCACACACAAAAAAGGGACAGCGTCTCTGGAAGTCTGACTTCTAATGATGGGGTCACTCTTGTCATCACATGCAGGGCAAGGTGAAGCCCTACATTCTACAGACATGTTTTCAGAAAGTCTACACCATGTTTATGCACTAGTATTGATTTATCTGGTAGGGTCCTTTGATTTTATTGGGTAGTACTTTATGGGCTGATAAATGAGATGACACGAAGGATAGTAACACTGTTTTCTTCCCTTTTCTGTAAAAGGTGAGATGGTTCCCCATGGTGTTAGAAAGGATTGCAAAAGATTTACTTGGGGAAAATTATCTTCCTCTGCACTCCCCTGCTCCATTTCTACTGTGAGTTATTACGATGAAGAAAAAAAAACCCCGCCTGAACATTGGCTTCAAGGTGAAAATATTTAGGCAAAATATTACCACAGGGAAAGTTTATTTTAAGCATCAAGGTTAAAAAGACGCGTGTGTCAGATTTAGGATTTTATGCTTAAAGCTCATCCCAATGTCATAAAGTATTTGATTGGCAAACTTTTCCTGCAAAGGGTCAGATGATAAATATTTTAGGCTTGTGGACCATACAGTCTGTGTCACAACTACTCTGCTTTGCAGTTGTAGAGAAAAAGCAGTCATAGGCAATGCAAAAGCAATTGAATGTTGCGGCATTCCAGTAAATGTTTTCAACCACAGTCAGCGAGGCTGATTTGGTCCACAGGCCATCGCTTACTGACCCCCTGCTATCAAGGAATGACCAGGGATTTGAAGATAGGCTTTCACTCCGTCCTTGCCATGTGCCAGGTGGACGGCCTTGTGAAAGTCTTTGAACCTTGCATAGTCACAATCTCTCTAGATGTTAAATAGGGAAACTGCTAGCCCCTGTGAGTATGGTCATGAGAACTCAAGGAGTACCAGAATTGAATGAATGAAGTACTGGATTCAGTAAAAGAAATTCCATGTCATCCTTCTCTGTCCTCTCCAAACCCCTTTGTTTCTAGTTTTCCCTGCCTTGTATTATTTTTGTTAACAAGTGGTAAGAGTTAATTAGGGTTCCCTGAGATTTTTAGGGTGCTTTTACATTTTGGTACAGCTAGTATTAGAAAAGTACTCCCTAAAGGAGAACTAACTAAATTCCTTCCTTCCTTCTTCCCTCCCTCCCTCCTTCCCTCCCTTCCTCTCTCTCTTTTTCTCTCTTTCTCTCATCTCTCTTTCTCTCTTCCTCACTTGCTTGCTTGCTTGCTCTGTTGCCCAGGCTGGAGAGCAGTGGTGCGATCTTGGCTCACTGCAAACTCTGCCTTCCAGGTTCAAGCGATTGTTGTGCCTCAGCCTCCCGAGTAACTGGGTCCTACATGTATGCACCATGCCTGGCTAGGTTTTTGCATTTTTGGTAGATGGAGTCTTGCCATGTTACCCAGGCTGGTCTCAAACTCCTGAGCTCAAGCGATCTGCCCGCCTCAGCCTCCCAAAGTGCTAGGATTAAAGGTGTAAGACGCCATACCCGGACCCCAGAGGAGAGCTTTCTGAGTCACCATATGTGAAGCGATTCTTTTATAATTTCTAGGAAAAAAAACTCAGCCGTTGAAATACAGGAAGGAAAAGGGTTAATTTCTTTGTAACAGAGATAGTGAATAGGAAGCATACCACTGATTCTTCCAATCTAATATACATGACACAAATCACTAAAAGATAATCTTCACTGGTAAACTGGATGAGTCTTCAGATGCTTGTTCATGACAGTTCTTTAGTCATTGCCAGTGATTTGTAGTTGTTTCATAAAATGAAACCTATTACGTATCTTTGACCTAGTTACCTTTTAGGGTCAGAGACTTTGGAGCTTTTTTCAGATTATAAGCTACATGAAGTTGTTATAGGGTTGCTAGTTTATCTTTGCTTTGTAAACAGTGATGCTCTTCTATAGGGACGTTAGGTTGAATTCCGAGCTCCACCTGCCCCCCTGCAAAAAAAAGACCAGAAAGTAAAAAGCATCTTCCATTCTTCCTGAAGCCCCCTCTCTTCATGAAATGTCCTCACATTGAAGCTTGATCAATTCGTTCATTTTCTTGGCTCCAAAGTTCTTAGCAGCAGCAGCAGCTGAATTTCTGTTGTCTGTTCTTGTTTTGCTTGTTTTTACCATTTTCTAGATATTTTATGGTGAGCTGTGGTCATAGAAATATGGAAACAAGGGATAGTCCTAATACATCCTGTTTCAAAGAACAGAAACCCAGTTTAGACTCAGTTAAGCAAAAAGGGAAAATTTAGCTTTAAAATATTCCATAGATTCCAGAGGAGGAATAGCAGCAGGACGCACGATGAAGCAAAGACCAGGAAAGGGATCAGCACCCTGGACAGCATCTCTTTCATTTCTCTTTGGAAATGGAGCCCGTCAGATTTGCCTCACCCCTGACTTAGCACTTTGTACTAAATCCCTTAGAAATGCCTTCCCTTAATCTCCACATTCCTGAGTTTTTCATGGCAATTGCATTTTAGCTCAAATTCTATGTCTTCCAAAGATTTTCCCTGGTCACAACAATTACATGCCCTGGTCAAAAATTATCTTATTTTCTTTGTTGCTTATTTATCATATGCACCTTCCCACACTGGAATCTAACCTTCCTGAGAGCTAAGCCTTATTTAGAACAATGCCTGACACATAATGGGCACACAGCAATATTTTTGCTTAAACACATGTATAAATAAGCGAATGACCCCCTAACTCCAAATTTCCTAGGAGAGAATTGAATTGCCCCAGCTGGGATCAGTTTTCACCCCGTGTTCCATTAGTTGAGGCAGAGTGGGTTGAGTCACATAGAACAGCGGCTTCTCCTGGCTGCCTGTGTCTGAAGGGAGGTGTACTTGATTTGGGGAGGAAAAGAAGCCATGGGGAATCAGGAAAACATATTCCCCAATGACAATGTGTCATGCTTGTGAATTTACAGAGGGTAGTGAGGGTAGGGCTTGATCTCAAATTTGACAGAAGAAACAGAGGTGATTTTTTTCTACCTGAAAATCTTTACCAGCACTTTAGGCCACTGGGCACCATGAAAGTATCCTGAACAAAAGTGTTTTATTTCTTTATTGTTATTAAATAGTGAAACCTTCATTAGATTCATCCAAGTTTTAGCTGTAAGAGATGCTTTATCTATTTTTTCTTTACTTTGTCAATAGTTCTGAATAAATGTGTGTGTGTAAGTGTGCTTACACATGTGTGTATTTTTTTCCAGGCTTTCAGAAACCTGCATTAATAATCTCATAGGGTCCCGAGGCAGGAACATGTATGAGAATACAGAGCCAGAGAGCCAGATGATAAATTCAGGCAGAAATTAGGGAAGAGTTGACTCACACTGAACACAAGCTAGTGCTTAGGCTTACTGTCAGAATAAAATTGATAAAGCTTAGAAGAACATTTCATCTCCTTTCAGTGTGGTTCAGCAAGGAGCTATTTAATGCTTCCTATTGTCAGGTGTGGTTTTAGGTACCATTCATATCAGGTCTGTGCTCTCATGGGACCACCATTCTAATTGGGGGAGTAGTTTAAAAGAGATAGATGGGAATGAATAAACTAATAAAGACAGGGTAAAATTTCAGACTGCAATGATGATGTCATTAAACAACTGAAATAGGATGATGTGAACTGAAATGATAAGAGGTGATGCAGATGGCTGGAGGTGGCCTAAAGCCCAGGAAATTGTTGGTGGAGAAGAAGGCAGGATTGGTGAGAAGAGCCTGGCAGCCCAAAGATGTGTGTAAAATCACTGACAGGAAAGGGCTTTGTGTATTTGAAGATCATAAAAAGAGTAGCACAGGGCTGGAATTAGCTCCGTGAACAAGTGGAGAGAAGGAGATGGAGAGGCAGATCAAGGAGCACTTCTTTGCTCATAGCAAGGGGGTTGAATTTTAGTTTTAGAACAATAGGAAGCCATGGAAATGACCTTAGAGAGGAAGACATCATCCAAATTACAATGTACTCTGTTCCTCAACTGAAGAGAGAGAAAAACAGATGCAAGGTGCAAGAGGTTTTAGCAGCAGTCTAGGGGATACATGATGGTGATTATAGCTTATCCACAAACACCTCATGACCCAGGTTGTCTGTTCTTCTGCATTGCATGTGTGTTTTTACCTCCTCTGATATGCTTATTTGCAGCCCTGTCTCATGGTCAAAAGTTCGCCAAGTGATTAAAGTGTGTCATCTTGGCTGTGCCTTTGTGACAATCCTTAGTCTTGTCTGTTTAGCAAACAGTATGGCAAGTTGGAATTCTAGAGCAGTCACAGTATACCATGCTTGATCACATGGGTATACCTAAATAGTTACGAACCCCCAAACCTGGTTATGAACTCTTGTGAAACTTCTCTAAAAATCTGGGGCAATGTGGAGTTACAGGTAGAACTTGAGTTTTCAAGTCAGAAACCTTAGTTCTAAATGTTTGTGCCTCTATGTATCAACTCAGAACTTTAGAGGAGATCCTTGCCCTTTAGGTGTGTTTGTGTGTTGAAGGGTTATTAACTAACACTATTAATAATGTTTACACATATCTAATATTAAGCATAATAATGCTTACTTGGTGCCAAAAGTATGTTTGATACTTTACATATGTTACCTCTCTCAAGCATTACAATAAACATACAATATGCATAGGATAGCCCCACTTTGCATATAAGGAAATTGATTCTTAGATTAAATAATATACTTGAAATTGTGCAGTAAATACATGGAGGAATGTCCATACGATGTATCTATTTAAGCCAACTAACAATGGGGTATTATGGAAGACCATATGGGAGCACTTGGCAAAGTGTCAATCGCAGAGTAAGTGCTTGATAAATTTCACATTATACCTCTCTCTCTCTGTAGATTTCATTCACTTATGACCACAGAATTACTTCTAAAGAAAGCAAATTGAAGGAGGTGTTTGCACGTATTTTTTTTTCCTAATGATTCTACTGTACCCTGGAGCATTTTCACGTGTGTGTTTAATCACAGAATCTCAGCCATGATGTTTCTGACAGGCAATTTCCTTAATGCAGTTGACAGAGATGGATTACTTGGAGGGCCATTGGATGCCATGGTTTTGTCTGCAAATGATAAGGCTAGATTAGAGCTATCTGGGTCTAGTGCCTCCAGTGATATTGCATCCTAATAATTCTCATGATAACATGGATCATCTTTGTGGACACACACATTCTTGGCCAGATAGGATACACTGGTTTTCAAGAAACCCTGCCACTTTTATTACACTTTGAGAAACATCTGGACTAATATTTCTGTGTCAGAATCATAAATCAATTTAGTCTGTGGAGATAGGCCTAGTTCTGTGGTTTATCTTCAAAGGCACTCTTTTTTGCCACCCCTGAAAGTGGTGAATGAGGCACATAAATGTCAAGATATTGAATTCCTTCTGAGATTGTAAAGTCTTTACAGTGGCATATAAAGATCTGAGCATCAGTCAGACTCTCAGGTACTTGATGAACAAGAGTGATTTGGATTCCACGGCATTTTATCCCTAGATAACAACAAACCCAACCCATTCTTGAGCAGGGATACGATGCCCACTGGTGACTCACTTCCTGACTCTTTCTCCCCGTCCTTTCAAGTATGTCTCAGCCATTAGTTCCTATGTTTGTTGGTGCACATTAGTATAGATCAAAGGGACACAGACAGTCAGGTTCAGCCATCTTTGCTAACTGTGGGAAACACGAATGCTACTATTTTGCAGAATGTTCTTTATTTGTCATTGGTATTTAATTGCACAGATATGTACAACCATTGTAAAGGAGATTCCTAGATATCACGATACTTATCTCTAAAGACGTAAATATGTATGTAAATATACATAAATATTAATGTGTATATAAATATTGTATTTATAGAAATATAAACATAAACATTTATATTTATATTTATAAACATATTTATGTCTTTTGAGATGTTTCATGGTATCTAGGAATCTTTGTGTCCTTAGAGATTCTATATGAAACCATGACATTATTATAACTAACAGCATTAACTTAAATCTATCCTGCCATCAAATATCCAGTCCATATTAAAATGTACTCAGTGTTTTGAACAATATTCTTTATGACTTATTTTTAAAATATAGCTCTCTAGGCCAGGCACAGTGGCTCACATTTGTAATTTCAGCACTTTGGGAAACTGAGGCAGGCAAATTGCTTGAGCCTGGGAGTTTGAGACCAGCCTGGGCAACATGAGGAAACCCCACCTCTACAAAAAAAAAAAAAAAAAAAATCAGAAATTAGCTGGACATGGTTATGTGGTCCCAGCTACTTGAGAGGTTGAGGTGGGAAGACCACTTTAGCCTCTTGAGATCAGGGCTGCAGTGAGCCATGATGGTGCCACTGCACTCCAGCTTGGGCGATGGAGTGATACTCTGTCTCAAAAAAATAAATAAAAATAAATAAAATGTAGCTCTCTAGTCATTTTGAAGTACTGAAATCATATGTAAGAACAGTAGGAACCACTAGCATAACACAGGATATAAATAATTAAAGTACCTTTTTCTTAAAGTGCATCTGTCCTTCCTTAATCCTTCTGAGAGATTATTGATCACTTAAAAAATTGTGTGAAGTCTTACAAAGAAGTATATACATAATATGATACTATAAGAAAGCCCTTGGCTGGGCGTGGTGGCTCACGCCTGTAACCTCAACACTTTGGGAGGCCAAGGTGGGCTGATCATGAGGTCAGGAGATCGAGACCATCCTGGCTAACACAGTGAAACCCTGTCTCTACTAAAAATACAAAAGATTAGCCAGGTGTGATGGCGGTGCCTGTAGTCCCAGCTACTCGGGAGGCTGAGGCAGGAGAATGGTGTGAACTCGGGAGGCAGAGCTTGCAGTGAGCCGAGATCACACCACTGCAATCCAGCCTGGGTAACAGAATGAGACTCAGTCTCAAAAAAAAAAAAAAAAAAAAAAGGAAGCCCTTTTAGAATCATAGAAACAAAGATCGCTCTCTGTAAAATAATATTCATCAGCATTGTTCTTAATGGTGAGAAATTAGAAACAACCTAAATTTCTGACATAGAAAATTGGCTAATTTATGGCGGTCATATTGGAAAATGTTCACCGTGTATTGTCAAGTGAACAAAGTGGTTTCCATGACTGCATGGGTCAAATCACAGCACTTTAAGAATTAACTCATACAGATAACAAATCTGGAGAATATATCTGACTGTGTGCTAGCCATAGTTATCTCTAGATAGTGAGATTATAGGCCACTTTTATTTCATTTTAACTTTTCTCTCTTTCTCACATTTTTTGCATGCAATATGGAATATTTGGTAATTGTGTTAAAGAATTTTGGAGAATCAGCCAACTCAGCAAGAGGTATATTATCTAACTGGAAAGAAAACCAGAGGTATAAATACGATGGAATGAAACACTTCCCGAGCCTGTGTGCATTCTGCATAGGCTTCTTGAAATAGACCATGGCTGCAGAGATGAAAAAGTTAACATAAGTGCTTTAAGTTAAAATGACGAAACCGTTGTACCTCTTCCTATATTTCGTTTGGCTATCTAAGTCCTGCATTAGAATGCTCTGATATTTTCTGAATGGGGTTTTATGAAAAACCTAGAGTTAAAATTTGTATTGCAATTAGTTTCAAAACGCCATTTGGAGGAAGCTTTTAGGTGCATGTTACAGAGGTCTAATATGGACCCTAACTGAAGTTATGCAGAAAGGAAATGTTTTGCTGTGTGTGTGGGTGTGTGCACGTGTTCTTCCCCCGCCCCCACCCCGTTCCCTGAATGCTGTTTTATACTCTAAGCAAATAAGAGTGGATTATGCTGCAGATTTGTCCAATGAGCATTGACTCATTATACCAATCCAGTATCATTATCCTCAGTTGAACATGTCCTGCAGCAGGTTTCATTTATTCTGCTGCAGTCTTCATTTCTACCATATATTTGGGAATTCAGATACAGATTTGCCACATAATTGTCAAAAGTAACACCACAAGAGCTGGTATAGGGCATGCTACAAAGGAACCAAGGAATGACATTGAGTTGGCTGTTAAAAATGCAAATTTTGGAGTTGGAAAGGACTTCAAGAAAAAGGTTTAAGGAACAGATGATACAGACAGCTAAGGATTGGGGAAAGTTCTTTGGCACCATGAAGACTATAATTGCAGCCTAGGTAGCTTGATAAACCACTCAAGGAAGGGTTGGTTCAAGAACATCAGGCTAGAGGCAAGTCAAGACCTCAAGGCATTTGGAGGTGATATGGAGTGATTTCTAGAAAAGGAATCCTCAATGGGTAGAATCCTCACAGGAAGACCCACACTGATTCAGGTAATATGGAGTGATTTGTAGGAAATGAATCCTGAGTGGATAGAATCCTCATAGGGAGACTCACACTGATTCAGGTAATACGGAGTGATTTCTAGAAAGGAATCCTCAGGGCTGGGCGCGGTGGCTCATGCCTGTAATCCCAGCAATTTGAGAGGCCGAGGCGAGCAGATCACGAGGTCAGGGGATCGAGACCATCCTGGCTAACACGGTGAAACCTGTCTCTACTAAAAATACAAAAAATTAGCCAAGCATGGTGGCGGGCGCCTATAGTCCCAGCTACTCGGGAGGCTGAGGCAGGAGAATGGTGTGAACCCGGGAGGTGGAGCTTGCAGTGAGCCGAGATTGCACCACTGCACTCCAGCCTGGGTGACAGAGCGAGACTCCGTCTCCAAAAAAAAAAAAAAAAAGAAAGAAAAAAAGAAAAAAAGAAAGAAATCCTCAATGGATAGAATCCTCATAGGGAGATCCACACTGATTCAGGTATTCTATCCAGTTTGGAATACACTGCCCCCACTCCAAAACACTATGTCCTGCAAAACACACACACACACACACACACACACACACACACACACACACAACAGAGCACATAAGCCACTCTGTGCAGCATAATTATCTGTATCTCATTTTCTCTTCATTTGTAAACTAGCCTGCCACTGGCAAAAAGGTGCCATAGGTTATAAATTACTGACGGAGTCTAGGTCAGCAGTTCCCATGGTTCCCATGGTTCCCACAGACACCTGCAGGCAATCCCTTGTATAACTTTCCTAATACATCCAGTAAATAAGTTTTCTTTCTTTCCTCCAGCTTTCTGGAAGAATCTGTTCACTAGTCTACATCTCGATCGCCTTTATGTCTGCAATAGGCCCAACTCACATCCATAAGAAAAACAGATCATTCTCCTAATTGAAATAGGAGACCTTGGGCAGGACATCAATTAGTGACCCAAATGTAGAGTTCTCGATTGAGCAATGACAAAATCCCAAGACTTATTAGAAGACCAGTAAGAAATGGAAAACCGTGATTGACTGGCAGGGCTAGCACAGTTAAGTTTAAAATAAAAATCTTGGCCAGGCACAGTGGCTCACACCTGTAATCCTAGCACTTTGGGAGGCCAAGGCAGGTGGATTGCTCTAGGCCAGGAGTTCAAGACCAGCCTTGCCAACATGGTGAAACCCCGTCTCTACTAAAAATACAGAAATTAGCCAGGCATGGTGGCGCAACTGTAATCCCAGCTACTTGGGAGGCTGAGGCCGGAGAATCACTTGAACCCAGTAGGTGGAGGTTGCAGTGAGCTGAGATCACACCACTGTACTCCAGCCTGGGCAACAGAGAGAGACTCCGCCTCAAACATAAATAAAATAAAAATAACATAAAATAAAATAAAAAATAAAACTTCCCTCGTTGTTTTTGTTGTCAGCCTTTACAAGCATTGATGCTTCCAACTCTTCCACAAATTCCCAACAGTATTTTTACATATCATCCAGGCATTTTTTTTTCTTTCCTGAGTGAAACTCTGATCTCCATTTGATGAGCTGGAGAGTGACCTAAGTTAGAACGGAAAGTGGAGGAGGTTGCTAAGAGGGTAGATGTAGCATTGAGGTGTAGAGGGTTGGTAGAGTGGTATTGCTACTCAGAAACCAGTACCACATGAAATCAGAAATTCAGCTCCCCAGAAATCAGTACCATTCCATCAACAAACAGATCCACTGTGTTCTCCTGGCCTTGCATGGTTCTAGCTTTGTAGAGCAAGTTTTTCATTCGGGTTTATGGCATTGCCCATATTCACCATTTCAGTCATTTTTGGTGATGGTTACATTGAGCTTATCTGCGTAGACGCACATGATGAACAAGGCTTGGCTATTCTTCAGAGGATGTTAACTGTTTAGAGAATCATGAAGGAAGCATATTTTATAAAGACTTTTTTTTTTTCCTGGACTTCTCCCTAATCATCTCAATCAGAACCCTGAAAAAGGGGCCCAGGAATGCCAAGTGTACGCCTGTCTCCCACCCCCACATAGTGTCAAGATGATCAATCCAATTTGGGGACCCCTGGGATATGAGTGTGACATGATTAGAACATAATGAAACTGCGATTCCTAACCCAGAGGAAAATTCATCTTAATTCTTCACCGTCATACTTCATAGTTAGTGCTCTCTTCCAAAGGAAACCCCTTTCAACCCCTGTCATTTTTTAATATGGAACTTTGTCTTAAGAATGGGTTTCCTCAGTCTTTAATAGTTGATGGGAGAAGTAATTCCAGTCATGGCACATCAGAAAGCTGCTTTTTTTCCTCTTTCTAATAAGACCTATAATCCATTGCTGACAAAAAAAGAAAAAAAAAAGAACAGCACATCTCTACAGCATTTCCTGGGTGCTTTACAATACACTGTGACAAATGGCGCCTCATGTTGTACAATCGTCCTCATGGCTTGTAACACATCATTTAATGAATTGATCGCAGTGGAATGTAAAGATGAAGCAGCATTTATTTTGTATGTTATATTGCATATAATTTTTAGAGTTGACATTTATAACCATGGAAGCTGTTATTTTACATATCATCTTCAAACCATATCAGCCTTAAACACATTTAAATTTAATAAGCAAGTAGATTAGATTTGCTTTTAAGCTAGGCATATCATTACAGTGCGTGTTTCCATCAGAAGGGCATGCTCACGATTAAATACTGTCTTTAGTTGTTTTAAAGAAACAAAAATTTTAAAGAAGGGGGTTAGAGTGAAAGCTGAAATAATTGAGTATGAAGCCCTTCGAATTCTCTTTGGTGGACAACTCTAAGCATAGCCTTCTAACCATTGAGGCGAAAGAGTCCGTTTGGTTTTATTAACCATCAACAGGCAACTTTGAGGCGGAATGCAAGCCTTGGGAATGAAATGCAAATTCTATAATAGGAACATCATTGTGATAATAATTTATTAAATTTCCTGAGCCGTCTCCCTCTAAGGAGGGCTGCACAAACAGCCCTGGTGATTAATTTTCAACATCGTTTAACGTTTTATTAGAGGGAAACAGTTTTTAATCTATTGATGCCCTTTCTGTAGAATTCCACGAGCTGTTTTCAAAACCAGAAAAAGGGGGGTAAAAAAAGAAGCCAAACATAATTGGTGGGGGAAGGGAGTAGGTAGTAGAAGGAATGCTGAACAGCAGTTCTAGTTGTGATGCCAAATTTCTCAGAATCTCCTGTGTTTTACTGGCATTTTATTGTTTTAGCCTCATGGTAGCCTGTTGATGTTTTGTGCGAGGAGAGAGAGTTTCCTTGTGAATCTGACGTTAGGGAAAATGTCATATTCAGTGGAGAGGTTTAATCTAAGAGAGTTGGGGTGAGAAATTGGCTGAAGTGGGTGCTTCTCTGAATCCTAGTAGTGTTTGGTTAGGAGCTTCAGACTCAAATGCCTGTAGAGGCCAGGAGGGTCCCTTCAATGGAGATTATAATACATGGAATGTAGTAAAGTACTTAGCAGCAAGCACTCTTCACTTTAAATAAATATTGAGGTGCTGAAGCATCAACTATGAGGAGATCGAAGACAAATAACAACAAAACGCTGTGTGAAATCTTAGATGAGATCCAGACACATAAAAAGGGGGCCAAATGGAAAAACTAATGCGATACACAGTTTAGATCATAGTATTGTTTCAACGTCAATTTCCTGGTAGCCATCATTGTATTATGATTAAGTATGATGTTAAACATTAGGAGTGGCTGAGTGAGAGACCGAGGAGCACTCTATGTTATTTTTGCCATCTTTCCCTAAGTCTAAAAGCATTTCAAAATAAAGACAACATTTTTAAAAAGTAAAGTCAGAACATACAAAACACACTAATAGGAAAGATGAAGTGTGAGGATCATGTGCTTATAGCATTGATTTTTCACCAGTCTCACACCCTCTTCGGAGAACAACGTAAAAAGCAGGGAGAAAGATCTCTTCCACTCCTCTTTGTGTGGACAGACATCTTTGGGTTGGACAATGTGGTAGGCACAATAATGCCCTTGCCTTACCTGTGGCTGTGTCTTAATGTCTGGAACCTGTGACCATGTTGGGTTACATTGCAAAGGAAAATTAAGATTACATGTAGAATTAGGCTTGCTAATCGGTTGGCCTTGAGATAGGGACATTATCCTGGATTATCTAGATGGATCCAATAGGACTGCATAGGGTTGTTCTAAGTGAAGAGCGAGGCAGAAGAGAAAGAGAGAGTATCATAGCAGCTCTTCCTGAGAAGAACTCAACACATTATTGCTGTATGTAAGATGGAAGGCAGCCATGAGCCAAAAGCAGCAGGCTGCCGCTAGACTCCAGAAAAGGCAAGAACGCGGATTCTTCCCTAGAACCTCCAGAAAAGAACATGCCCCACAAACTCCTTAATCGTAGATGGATGAGACCTGCATCAGATTTCTGAACTACAGAACTAAAAGATGGGTTGTTTGTGTTGTTTAAAGCCATCATGTTTGAGGCCTTTGTCACAGCAGCAGTATAAAGCTAATGCAGGCAAATAATCAATATAACTGCAAATGCTTTTATGGTCCTTACATGTGTCAGATGCACTTATGAGCATTTTACATGCATTACTGCCCTTGATCCAATGAGGCAGGTACTACATTGTGTATTCTGCTTTATAACTGAGGATACTGCAAGTGTAATGTTAACTTGCTCGCTGTCACAGAGCTGGTATGTGACAAAGCAGATGCTTAGTCAGAAATACAGAGCCCATGCTCTGAAGCAGCAACCATGCAGCTCAGAATATTAGTACTAGACTCTAGCACAACAAGTCCTAGAAGATATTATGGTAACGTGTTTACATAACTCAAAATGATAAGACATGTCACAAGAATGAAAGAATGACAGACTAAAACTTTCTTGAAGAGATGACTGGGAAGATAAGATATTCTAATAGCAGTTGAAAATATAGTAGCGTCTGTCTCTATCTTTTTTTTTTTAAGGATTGGCTAAAAATAGTCTTTCCCAAGTATAAGTCCCATCATATTATTATGGATTTAGACGGGTACACATGATGCTATTAAATAACATTAAATCAATTATTGGGAGAAGGAGTTATTCTCTTTTCATTTCTCTTTCCATTACCCTGTTCATGTCAATGAGAAAGTCTTTATTTGGTACTAGAGTGTCTTAAACATCTCTCTAATACTTTGTGATCTCTGTTTTTAGTAATAAAATGGAAGCCTCTTGCTCAGTGTCTGCAGGTAATGGTTGTTAGATTTTAATAACTTGTGATTGCACTGTATTTATTTTATGGCTACCTTTTATTCAGAGTAAGTGATATTGTTATTTTATCATTTGCATTATTGATATCCAGTTGCCTTTTAAAAATAATGCATTTCAGTTTAAACAAAGCACATCAATGTAAAAAGATAGTAAGCAGCTGACAATTTATCATTATGGTACAGGGTGACCAGCTAGTGACTTTGGCAGTGGAACGGCTAGAGTTTGGGAAAATCTAGCTCTTTGGGGCTAAATATTTCAAACTGTCCATTTAAATTACCAAAGAGATACTCATTACTAAAACTCAATGCCTGAAACCATCTTTGAATCCATTGTGTTTGCTACCCCTTTCCCAGAAACTCATCATTTTATTACATTTAGAAAGCGGTCAATTTAGCCCAGGCGCAGTGGCTCATGTCTGTAATCCAAGCAATTTCAGAGGTTGAGGTGAGTGGATTGCCTGAGTCCTGGAGTTCAAGACCAGCCTGGGCAACATGGTCAAACCTCGTCTCTACAATAACTGCAAAAATTAGCTGGACATGGTGGTGCATGCCTGTGGTTCTCGCTACTAGGGAGGTTGAGGTGGGAGGATTGCTTAAGTCTGGGTGGCAGAGGTTGCTGTGAGCCAAGATTGTACCACTGCACTCCAGCTTGGGCTACAAAATGAGACCCTGTCTCACAAAAAAAAAAAAAAAATGAAGAATTCAAAGACAGCTGAATAACACCTTTCAATATTTTATCGAGGTTAATAAAATTGATTCGTTCTTAATTAGTTGTTTATTGTTCTTCTAATTCTAGCAATAAAACCTTAAAAAATTATACTCTCTGAACTTTAATAAAGAGCTCTTAAGTCTATCAACACCCTTAACTTCACCATGTTTTGTGCCTCATATTGCATTTCTTGTTGGACCAGCCATATTAGGAGTTGGGGTGGACTCTGCTCATGGACTGACTTTCCCAGAATAGCCTTATATTTGGTGATAATGTCTCTGGTTGAGCCTCATTCTCTTAAATTAATTTCATCACATAGGCTTGCAAGGTAAGGCTTCTTGTGAAAGTCTTGGTTGCAGTGTCTGTCCTAGCCAATTTCACCAATGACCTGGTGTGCAAACTTGTTGTCCACCGTAAGAGTACAAACACATATTGAGAGGAGGTGATCATTATTACACGACCTGGGCAGGTGGCTGTCCTCTGATATTTGCAAGGCAAAACAGGACAATTGACCCAACAGCACAGATTTGAAAGACCTACGATGCTTGCACTCGCTCTGTTTATTTATGTATTTATTTATTTGTTTGTTTATTTATTTACTGAGACAGAGTCCAACTCTCTTGCCCAGGCTGGAGTGCAGTGGTATGATCTCAAATCACTGCAACCTCCACCTCCCAGGTTCAAGCAATTGCCTCAGCCTCCCGAATAGCTGGAACTACAGGCCTGCACCACCATGCCTGGCAAATTTTTGTATTTTTAGTAGAAACGGGATTTCACCATGTTGTCCAGACTGGTCTTGAACTCCTGACCTCAGGTAATCTGCCTGCTTCTGCCTCCCAAAGTGCTGGGATTACAGGCATGAACCACTGTGCCCAGCTCGATGCTCATAATTTTAGAAAGGTGCCTGGTTTATATTTCTTATAAATGTATCACTGAATAAAGCTTAGCCCACGTGACGTGACTTTTTCTTTCATTCTCTACTGCCACACTGCTATTTGTGGCAGGGTCTAAGGAGTTTCTTTCAGGCTCTCACCATCTTAAAAAAAAAAATGTGAGTATCATATTTCCCAGCCTCCCATAGGGAGTTTTAATTATTATTATTATTATTATTATTATTGTTTGCTCTTTTCTCTTCATCATCGTACTCCTCCACATTTATCTAAAGGAAGTAAAGGAACAGGCTTGGCCCAATAAATTTGAAGTCTAAATAATCAGTATGTTCGACCGTCAGAATGGTAATAATGATTACGTTAACTCAGTTTATTTAGTGTTTGTGTGCATGGTGAATGTAACGTTCTTGTTATCGACTGTGTTATCTTCACTCTCCCCTTTCATCCTGACGATGTCTCAGGGAATTTTTCCTTCAACTTTTCCTTTCCACCCTGCTTCATTTCCCCTCTCCCTAGCCCCATTTGCCACTGACTTGCTTAGCAGTGCAAAATCAAGAATCATCTTTCATTCAGACCGTTGCCAACACTGATAGTGCAGGTACCCAAAGGTTCACTGGCTTCCGAAACATTTAAGAGGTGTCTACAATGTGCAGGTTAGTGCAACCGGCTCTTTAAACGCACGTACTCACTTCACCCTGACAACAATCCTGAGCCATGAATATTTTTATTCACATTTTTTAGAGGAAACCAGGGTCCCTGACTTCAAAGAACTCATAGTTAGGCAAAGGAGACAGGCATGTGTGTACAACTATAAGTAAAATGGAAAGGTATCTGTGTACAGAGGGTCAGGACTCACGCTGCAAAGTGAGTTTTTGGAAGGTTTAGGGAAAGAAGGGAAGCCTGGGAAGGCGTTTGAGGATGGGTAGGAATTTTTTCACACGGATGATTTATGGAAGGGTGTTTCAGGCAAAGAGGAGAGCATGTGCAAAGGGAAAAGGAAATGGAATTCTGAGCCAAAGTTAAATATGCACAGCTAAATATAATTAGAGTGGTGTGCAGAGGGGAAGTTGGGTTATCTGAAATATATAAATCCAGTGGTCTAATCCTTGCACGCAAGTCTGGATAATTTTAAGGAGAGTTTAAAAGACTCCATTTCAAAGGTGCACAGCATAGCCATCTTTCAGCCAAACGGTTTCTCCTTGTGTGCTGGACTGCTGAACACATGTATTACTCCTTTTCCATCGCTCCCAGTTACTCCTTCTCTACTCCATCTCCAATCTGTCCTGCATTCTAGTCTTCTCTGGTTTCTCCAGGTTGTTGAAACTAAGTACAGATGTGGCTCTTTCAAGCCTTCTTCACAGCTGTTGTCTTTAGGGATGAAGAAAATGAATAAGGAAGACTGTGGCTCTGAGCAACTATTGCTTCATGTGGTGGTTGAAGCAGGCAGCGACTGAGCTTGCTATCGATTTTAATTCCTAATCTTGGGAATTCCAGAGCTTCTTTCTGTTTCTGGAGTGATTTTTTTTTTTTGAAGTTAGGTTGAAAGGTAGTCACGGGGAGAGAGCCTAAAAACCTGTGAGTGAAAAAAAAAAAACCATCGAACTGTGATAGTGCAAAATTATCACAGATAGTGGAAAACTGTGTGGCCATTCCTTAAAAAAAGTTAAACATAAAATTACCACATTACCAAACAATTCCACTTGGAAGTTTATTTCCAATAAAATTGAAAACAAGTACTGAAACAAAAATGTGTACCCAAATGTTCATCACAGCATTATCCACAATAGCTAAAATGTGGAAACAACTCAACTGTCCATCACTAGATGTGTGGATAAACTAAATGTGGTATATCCCTGTAGTAGAATGTTATTCAACCGTAAAAATAAGTGGAGTACTGATACATGCTACAATGTAGATGAAAGCGTTATGCTAAGGGAACGAACCAGACACAAAAGGTCACATGTTATTCCATTTCCATGAAATATCCAGAATAGGCAAATTCGTAGAGACAGAAAACAGAATGGGGGTTGCCAGGGAGAAAAGGTTTTTAATGAAAATGATCATGGTTTTTTTTTTTCCCCATCCATCAGGCCTCAGCCTCCTGAGTAGCTGGGTCTACAGGCACCCGCCACCACAGCTGGCTAATTTTTTGTATTTTTAGTAGAGATGGGGTTTCGCTGTGTTAGCCAGGATGGTCTCAATCTCTTGACTTCGTGATCTGCCTGCCTCAGCCTCCCAAAGTGCTGGGATTACAGGCGTGAGCCACCGCACATGACCAGTATACCTGCTGGTTTTCTTTTGGGGTGATGAAAATGTTTTGAAACTAGATAGAGGGTGGTAGTTGTGCAACATTGTGAATGTACTAAATGCTACTCAATTGTACACTTTGAAATAGTTAATTTTATGTTATATGAATTCTACCTCCATTACAAAAAAGACAAAATCAAAAACAAGAAGACACAATGTTTTAGTTTGTTTTATGTTTTTGTAACAGAATGTCTAAGACTGGGTAACTTAAAAGCAATTGAAGTGTATTTGGGTCATGGGTTTGGAGGCTGGGAAGTCCAAGAGCATGACACTGCATATCACATGGGCTTTCCTGCTCCTCCATCGCATGGTGGAAGGGCAAGAAGGAAGAAGAGATGAACTCTCTTTTATAACAATCCACTCACATGATAACTAACTCACTCCAGCAATAATGACTTTATTCATGAAAGTGGAGTTCTCATAACCTAATCACCTCTTACCAGGCCTCACCTCCAAACACTGTTGCAATGGATATTAAATTTCTGACACATGGACTTTGGGGGACACATTGAAACCATAGCACACTATCAGAAGCAAAATATCGTGTCGGTTCCCAGGCAATGAGTTGACTGCCTTGTTCACAGTTTGCTCAGTATGAACCATGCTTGCGGGAGAATCCCTGAAATCAACCCTTAGAGAAATGGAATCCATCTGGGAAAGTAGGAAAGGAAGACAGCTCCAAGCACCAAGACTCAGATTCAGTTCCAAGGGACCAGGGAAGTAAGAATATCAACACCACAGGACCGTCCTCCTCCCCAGAAGAAGAATGCAGGCTGCAGAGGTGACAGCTCACAATGTCAGGAACTGTTGATGAGAAAATTGGAAATGGATGGAGTTTTATGGCAATGCATTTTTAACTCCACTTCAGCATAGAGGGGGACATTTTAAGGAGCTAAGAGCTTAAACCAGACAAGATTTCCTTCAGTGTGATAATAAATACACCAAAGTGCCCTTTTGTGTTTAATAATTCAGGAACCATTGAGTGTTTAAAGGGTTTTTTTTTTTTTTTTCCATTTTGTCATTTGAAAAATCGAATGGTAATCATTTAAAAAGTAGTAGGTGAGAAATGTTTTCAAAATAGGCCCTGAATCATGCACTTTAGACGTCTTTGGAAATGAATGAGTGTTTCAGGCAGTGTACGCCTGAAGGTTTGGAAGTTTTAACACAGCCAAACACCTGTCATCGCTGTGTATACTCATGTTCGGAGGAATGGTATCTACTTCCATACAGAGAATCAGCTAATAATCTGACCAGGGCTGGGATGAAATTAGACAAAAAGGCTGGGTGGTACAGTAGCTCACGCCTATAATCCCAGCACTTTGAGAGACTGAGGCAGACCACTCACTTGATGTCAGGAGTTCAAGACCTGCCTTGCCAACGTGGTGAAACCCCGTCTCTACTAAAATACAAAAATTAGCCGGGCATGGTGGCAGGTGTCTTTAATCCCAGTTTGCTCAGGAGGCTGAGACCCAAGAATTGCTTGAACCCAGGAGGTGGAGGTTGCAGTGAGCTGAGATCGTGCCACTATACTCCAGCCTGGGCAACAGAACAAGACTCTATTTCAAAAAAAAAACAAAAACAAAAACAAAACAAAACAAAAAAAAAACCAAAAAGAAATTAGAGAAAAAGAACAAAGACATGTTGGGGACCACTTTTGCAGTCTCTCATTCTTGAACGTGCTCAGAATGTGGACAGTCACAATCATAGAGCCAGATTTCTGGGAAATTCTAGAGAGAAATCTAAAAGTCAGATACTAGTCCTAATACATAATAGTGTCGGGGACATGAACACATAGCACCAACAAAACTGATTTGAATTGTTCTGGGCTGCAAATTAGGCCTCTACCTGGAATATAATGCAAAATCCTAGGAAGCATTGACTTTTAGAAAGGAAACTCGACTGTCCTTGTAGACGGTAAGGATGATACTGTGGTTCTGAGATTTAAAGCAGATAGTTTCCCAGGGAGTGGAGTGGGGAAGTGAATAAGTTAATGGTGACACTAAGTTGGCCTGTCTTATCGAAGAAACTGAATGTGACAGGAAGCATCCATGTGCATCCTTAAACATCATCTTAGAAAATATAACCCACAACTGTGCTCTCTCCTTATTCAGTAAATGTTTGTTGCACCTCTCTTTATGGTGTGCCTATCAGACACTGCAGTAGGCACTAAGGATGATATTGCAATACACCCCACAGACAACATCACTGCTTGCATGGAGCTAATATTTTCTGCTCGAGGGAAAACGTTCAAGAAGGAGTTGTAACAGAAACTGCCAGCTATCTACCCAGTATCCCTTTATCCCTTCTTTTTAAGGAATAGAGTGCTTAGAAATAGTTCCCTTAGTCAGAGTCAGTATGCCCCAAATTAAAGGATGATAATGCTATATTCCTCAGCTTAGCAGAGAGGGATCCCCATTAAGATGGCAGTGAAAATTATTAGACGTGCATCCTGGGAAAACCCTTTAATAGGGACTAACTCATCGCGATGAAAACACCATGCCCTTTCATGCTTTCTCCCCACTGTTGTATGACATTATGTGACTTTGAGGCAACTTCGATGGTGGAATCTATGTCCTGAGGATAGTGGAATAAAAACGTGAATGAGGCAACAAGATTTAAGATGGAATATGTAGCCCTGAACTTCTTGTATGGGAGAGAAAAATTAACCTATATTTTGTTTAAACCACCATTGTTTGGGGACTCTCTAAATAGCAAACAAATTGAATTTTATGAGATCAGTGTGGGAATCACAAATATAATTTCTGAATGTAAAAATTGCTCTGCAGGCAACAAAGCTGGAAGATATGAGAGAGAGGAACTGGGTCAAGGGATGGAGAGAAAGACCTCTCTGAGGTTAAAATGAAGTCTGGCATATGCATCTCTCAGGTAGAAACATCATAAACCGAAGGAATGCCAGATACCACAGTGAGCAACACAGCATAGCAGAGAAACAGTGGAGAGCCAGGTAGTGGAAGACGTTAAGTCACCAGCTGAGGTCAAGGAAACAGGAGAGATCGAGCCCTGTGTCTGCTATTGTGGGCTATGGTAAGAACTGGGGATTCTATGCTGGCTGAGGCAGGAGATCCTTAGTTTGATCTAGGCAAGAGAATGCCATGATCTGATCCTTTTTTTTTTTTTTCTTTTTTTTGAGACAGAGTTTTACTCTTGTCGCGCAGGCTGGAGTGCAATGGCACAATCTGGGCTCACTGCAACCTCTGCCCCACTGGGTTCAAGCGATTCGCCTGCCTCAGCCTCCCAAGTGGCTGGGATTACAGGTGCCCGCCGCCACGCCTGGCTAATTTTTTGTATTTTTAGCAGAGATACGGTTTCATCATGTTGGCCAGGCTGGTCTTGAATCCAGACCTCAGGTGGTCCACCCACCTCAGCCTCCCAAAGTACTGGGATTACAGGCGTGAGCCACCACGCCCGGCCGATCTGATTCTTATTTACAAAGCTTACCCAGGCTGGTAGAGAATGGGCACGGCAAGCGTGAAGTTAGGAAGCTTATTTGGTCAGTGACCGTAGACTGTAGATCAGAGGGACTATTGATGGTGGGGTAGACTTAGGTGGTCTAGTGGAGATGTACAAGGGATTTATTTCAGAGGAAACATTGGCAGAACTTGCAGGAGTTTGGGAAGCCAGTTAACACCTAAGTAGCCTGCATTACGAGGATAGCAGAAATGTAGAATTTGCATTGACTTTGGAAGAACCTCCCCTGGTCTTTCTCCTAGAGCCACATAACTGTGTCCAAAAATCAATATGGGTTACTCAACGACAACAACAACAGCAATACAAAAAACTTGATTAAAAATGGTTAAAGGACTTGAAGAGACATTTCTTCAAAGAACATAAAAAATGGCCAATAAGCACATGAAAAAAGATGCTCAACATCATTAATCATTAGAGAAAAGACAAAATTACAATGAGATACCACCTCACACACATTATGATGGCTGCAAATAAAAAAAAAAGCACAGAAAACCCGTGGTGACAAGGATGTGGAAACATTGGACCTATTATGTACTGTGAGTAGGAATATAAAATAGCACAGCTGCTGTGGAAGACAGCATGGAAATTCCCAAATAATTAAAAATAGAACTGCCAGATGATCCAACAATTCTTATTCTGGGTATATATTTAAAAGAGTTGAATGTAGAGCAGGGGTCCCCAGTCCCTGGGTCATGTACTGGTACCGGTGTATGGCCTGTTAGGAATTGGGCTGCAGTGGGTGAGCAAGCAAAGCTTCTTCTGTATTTACAGCCACTCCTCATTGCTTACATCAGCACCTGAGCTCTACCTCCTGTCAGATCAGCCACGGCATTAGATTCTCACAGGAGCACAAACTCTATTGTGAACTGTGCATGTGAGGGATCTAGGTTGTGCACTTCTTATGAGAATCTAATACCTGATGATCTGAAGTGGGACAGTTTCATCCTGAAACCATCGCCTGCCACAGCCCCCAACCCTGCCCATCAGTTTGTCTTCCACAAAAGTGGTCCCTGGTGCCAAAAAGTTGGGGTCCACTGAAGTAGAGCCTCAAAGAAATGTTCTTTTTTTTTCTTTTTTTTTTTTTTTTTGAGACCGAGTCTCACTCTGTTGCCCAGGCTGGAGTGCCAGGCTAATTTTGTTCTTATATTTTTAGTAGAGATGGGGTTTCACCATGCGAGCCAATATGGTCTCAATCTCCTGACCTGGTGATCCTCCTGTCTCGGCCTCCCAAAGTGCTGAGATTACAGGCGTGAGCCCACTGCACCTGGCCAAAGAAATGTTTTTACACTCATATTTATAACAGCTAAAATATGGGACTGATACAACTGTTTATCAACGATGAACAGATAAGCAAAATGTGATACACACACACACATACACACATGCATGCACAATGGAATATTATTCAACCTTAGAAGGGAAGAAAATTCTGACACATGCTTCACTAATGAGCCCTGAGGACATTATTCTAAGTAAAATAAGCCAGTCACAAAAACACACCCACTGTATAATTCCAATCACATGAAGTTTGTAGTGAAAAGCAGAGACAAGGAGAATGGTGGTGGTTGGTGGATAGGAAGGTAGGGGAAAGAAAGGGCAGTTATGGTTTAGTGGGTACACAGTTTCAGTATTACAAGACGAAAGGAGTTCTGGAGGTTATGGTGGTGATGGTTGCACAACAATAGAAATATACTTAATGCTACTGAATTGTATGCTTAAAATGGTTAAGATAGTAACTTTTATGTTGTGTATATTTTACCACAATGAGGAAATGGATAATTATAGAGGTGGGCTGTGCCGAGGATTGCAGGGAGTTTTCAGCTGGCACAACTTTGTCCATGCTTCTCACAGCTCAGATAGGGCCCCCTCTGTCCGTGAGCCATAGTCCACATTTTGGAGGATGCATGATATCTTCCAGTTCTCTGTTTCCCTCTGCAAATATCTGCTTGCTTAGTGACTCTTTCTAAAAATCTCCTCATAACCCACCCAGCAAAGACAATCTTGTGCCTTCCCAGCAAGTGATTGGCTTACCGGCCACGGATTTAACCAGAAATCTAAGTCTGTCCAGAGAGCCAGTCCTCAGAAGGGGCTGGAGTCAGAACTAGTCAAGAAGGACAGGTGCACATTTACATATGATTTGCATCTGCTTTACATAGGGCTGCACAAGCTGTGCTGTGTTCTCAAACATCACTCACGTTATATTTTAAGACTGTCGCAATCTTTAACTAACATTTCGTTCTGCAGCCAGGGTGCCCCTAACTTCTCCAGCTTTCTATATTTAAACTGGCTACAACTCTAATCCATGGGAGGTGGGAAATCCACGGCACCCACAGGGTATCTGCAGACACCTGCCGGGATTCTTTACTTTCTCAGAGTAACCATTCGTTTCAGTGATCCATTCTCAATGAACCATCTCCTCCTAACCTCTCATCTCTTGCTTCTATCTCAGGCCCACCCTAGACATGCGGCATCACTTAAGGCTATTGTATGTATCCCATTTTAATCTGAGGGAGGACAGGACTGCAAACACTTTAAAATTTAATATTAGCATTCCCATATTTATAAGTTCCTGGTCAGGTGTAATGGTGTATACCTGAAATCCCAGTACTCTGAGAGGCTGAAGTGGGAGGATCACTTGAGCCCAGGAGCTTGAGACCAGCCTTAGCAACACAGCAAGACATTGTGTCTATAAACATTATAATAGTAAATTAGCCAGGCATGGTGATATGTGCCTGTAGTCCCAGCTACTTAGGAAGCTGAAGCTGCAGAATCACTTGAGCCTGGGAGTTCAAGGCTGTAGTGAGCTATGATCATGCCACTGCATTTCAGCCTGGGCAACAGAGCAAGACCGTGTCTCAGGAAAATAAAAATGAAAAAGTTCCTCTGTCTTCTAAGGCATCAGGGATTATTCACTGGCATTTTTCCTTGTATTTTTAGAGCGAGGCTTCCTCCATCTCCTTTTCTCCCCCTCTCCCCAATCCTTTCTCTTTTCGTTCCTTTCTCCCTTAATGCAAAGTAATTGGTAACTCCTCATTCTCCCCTCTGCACAGTTTCTGGCATTCGCCATTCTACTCCTTGGTTCTCTGTTCTTGAGTGTTTTGGATATCTTCATCTTTCTATGTCCGTTGCGCTCTCTGGGACTAGGCACTTCAACTTGGAACTCCTTCTCTTTTTTTGTCCCAAAGAATACTGTGACTTTCTCTTTATCTTACACTCTTTTTCCCATGTGTAAGAAGAGGAGATGGGAGTATGAGATAGAGGTAGAGGTTACATGTGGAATATTTACTTCCCCTTTTATCTAATTTTCTCCTGCCACCTCCCTTCACTGATAGTAAGATAGAGGCTGAAAGACCGAGAAAAATAGTGAAAGAGATGAGGCTTGCACGATGAATATTTTGGAAAACTCCAGTTGAGTGAAAATGTATGGAAATGGGCCGGGCGTGGTGGCTTACACCTGTAATCCCAGTGCTTAGGGAGGCCGAGGCAGGCAGATCACTTGATGTCAGGAGTTCAAGACCAGTCTGGCCAACATGGTGAAACCTCATCTGTACTAAAAATACAAAAATTAGCTGGGTATGGTGGTGCTCACCTGTAATCCCAGCTACTCGGGAGGCTGAGGCAGGAGAATGGCTTGAACCCAGGAGGCGGAGGTTGCAGTGAGATCATGCCATTGCACTCCAGCCTGGGTGATAGAGTGAGACTCCGTCTCAGAAAAAAAAAAAAAAAAAAGAAAAGAAAAAGAAAAAAAAAGAAAGCTTACGGAAATAAACACGAACCTTTCAGTAGCATGTTCCTACCCACCCTGTTTTCACGTCTACAATTTGTTTTTACAAAATATGATACATTTTAAAAACCAAAATTTCATGCCTTCCAGGTCATTAATAACATTGACATAAACCTGGTCCACCACCTGCAGTCTTTGGTGATGGACAGAAAGTAAAGAAAACGAAGTCCCTGCGTCTTTGAAAAGGGCAAAAGTGAGTGCAGGGACTGCAGTGATTATCTGTATGAGGTGAATTGAAACCTCACCACCGAGAGAAATGTGTGTAGTAATTACTGAGGAGCCTATTGTGCTCTGCTTACGCATCCAAAGCAAGGCAGCTATTAGTAGTGTCCCCAACTCAGTGTTTATGCTAGAATACTGGAGGACGGCCTGGTTTTCTCATACGATTTGATCCACAACACAATGAACCTATGGCCGATGTTGTGTTCTGAACACAGGTGTGGCTTGTGCACCCAGAGGCAAGTAGGATGTTTAGTTTTACTTAGACTGACATTAGGAACTCAGTAAAACGTTTAGCAGGTTTAGGGAAGTGCTTAGCTGATAGTCTAATTTAGAAACATAATCTTCTACGCAGAGTAATACTTATTATTGGAGTAAGTCAGTAGAAACAGACTAATGACCTTTCTACGGAGACCCAGTAGATAAAGTGGATTTACTAGACAGTAACATCTTAGACTTTTGTGTTTGTGCGGCAGGAATCAGAGTTAATAATGGGAAGTAGGTAAGTTTTCAGATTGTGTACCATGCAGTTGGTTTGACTTTGCTTTGCCAAGTAAGCCTAACATCCCCCTTATAAATACACTACATGCATTTTTAGCAATTAGGATATTTACTTACTGAAATATATATATATATACAGATATATATGATATTTTCTTACTAAAATATATATATGTGTGTATGCATATATATATAGACATGCACACACACACACACACACACACATATATATTTAAGAAAGGCACTTGCAAGGTCTCAAAAATGAGTTGCCTGCACTACCATACCCTCTGCCAATCATATGGGTTAAGGCTGATTTTATTGCCGTTCATATCATACTGAAGTTGAAGTGCTAAGAATGCTGTCTTATCCCTCAGCTAGATTAGTTTTAAAAGGTGATCCTGGGATCCTGACAAGCACAGAGTGAGGATTTACGAAGTGACAAACAGATGCCAACGACATTTACTGTGAGATTTCTCATAGCTGAATTCCCAGTCCTGGCCAAGGAGAAATATGCAACAGGGGAGAATGAAAGGGGCATTTTAAGTTGGGATTTATAAACAATCAATCCTCTTCTTATCAGAAAAAAAAAAATGGAGAGGCTGGAGAAACCGTCTTAACTTGAAACAGTAGTTTATTGCTTCTTACAGCATGGTCTGTTTCTGTTCTGTGTGTTAGTCCCACTTACAGTGCACAGAGCTTCATGGCCTTTTGCAGCCAATTTAGCCCCCTTGCAGCTCAGTGCAATCCCATGCTTCATCCTGGCAACTTCAAGGGCTTTATGGAAATACCCTACAGATGTGTAGGTGCTTTTGTACAGTTGGTAACTGAGGCTTCAAATAACCCCATCCATCTTCATGGCATTTCTTAGCTGATCAGCAAGAGGTGTACGCTGTGTTTTCTTTTATATCATCTTCATTACCTTTGTCTCTTCTGTAGCTGCTTATTTTTATGTATATGGCATCATTGGCCGGGCTTTATGGGGGTTCCTCTGGTCACGCTCCAGCCCTTCATTCTGCTAGCTTCAGGTTGGTGAGCCACGCATGTTTCTGACCAGACAGAACATGATTCTTCTTATTTCTCCACTGTCCCTTCCAAGAATCTTTATTTCTCTCTCCATTAGGTTCACATGAATGATAGAGAGAGGAACTCAACACCACAAAATAGTCAAAACATACACTTTATTAAAACCACATCCAGTGTAACCCCTGGACTGGCTCCTAACACAGTGCCTGCTACGTAATAGATGATCCAGTGAATATTGATGGAATGAAGACGTGATTGGATTAACGACGGATCTTGCCACAAAAAATAATGAAATGGAAGGTATGACAGCAAAACAGTGCTCCTTGCTGAGAGCAGTCTCTGCAACCTAAAGAAGGATGGAGGAGAAGAAAGGTTTTATCTTTGTTTAAAAGAATGCAACAATTGCGGAGCTACCTAGGGTTCTCTGTATGGCAGTTGCCTCCAACACAGCCAGGGTTAATTTGCCTGTTGTGCCCAGTTCATGTAGCTTCTCCTAGAATCTGCAGCAATAGAAGCAGCAGGCCACCGTCTATCACCAGGGAATATCTTACCTTTATTCAGGAGAGAGAGCTAAGGAGAAGATAAATGGTGACAGTGAGAGTTGAACTCCACGGGGTGCATCCTCTCCTCCCTTTCAATCTTAGTCCTAGGGAAGCTCCTCAGTTACGTTTATTTGGGACCTCCTGTAAGTGAGGTTTCTTTTTTCCATCACTCACTGAAACCGGTGCATGATATCTTCTCTGGAAAACCAGGACTTTATGCAACATCAATCCTGCAACAGTGAAGCAAGAGCAACTTGGGTAGTTACAGGAAAAGCTGGAGATGGCTGTTTAGGTATCCCTGGAGTTTGGTTTTTGGAGGCAGGTATCTTACTTGGGCTAAGGTATGGAACTGTAGCCAATTATCTCACCATCTATCATTGGCCACACTGTCCCTCCACCAATTCATATGTTGAAATCCTAGCTCCCTTTGCCTCACAGTGTGACTGTATTTGGAGACAGTTTGTCTTAGTTCATTTGTGTTTCAGTAAAGGAATACCTAATGCTGGGGAATTTATAAAGAAAAGAGGGGTTTTTTGGCCTGTGGTTCTGCAGGCTGTATAAGAAGCGGGCACCAGCATCTGCTTCTGTTGAGGACTTCATGCTGCTTCCACTCATGGCAGAAAGAGAAAGGGAGCTGGTATTTGCAGAGATAACATAGTGGGAGGGGAAGCAAGGGATAGTGGGGAGGAGCCAGGATCTTTTTCACAACCTGTTATCTGCTGGGTGCAGTGGTTCATACCCGTAACCCCAGCGATTTGGCAGGCTGTGGTGGGAAGACTGCTTGAGGCCAAGAGTTTGAGAGCAACCTGGGCAACATAGCAAGACTCTATCTCTACAAAAAATGGAAAAGATTAGCTGGGCAGGGTGGCACATACCTGTAGTCCCATCTAATTGTGAGGCTGAAGCAGGAAGATTATTTGAGTCCAGGTATTTGAGGCTACAGTGAGCTGTGATTGCAGCATTTGCAATCCAGCCTGGGTGAAGAGTTAGATTCTGTGTCTGTAAGCAAACAAATAAACAGGCAAAAAGCCCACCAGTTCTCCTAAGGACTAAGAGAGCAAGAATTCGCTCACCCTCTATTCCCTTCCTGGAGGGCATTAATCTATTCATGAGGGACCCATCTACTCTTCACTTCATCTTCCCTCTGTACATGTCTGTGTCCAAAATTTCCTTTTCAGCTGGGTGCGGTGGCTCATGCCCATAATCCCAGCACTTTGGGAGGCTGCGGTGGTCAGATCACCTGAGGTCAGGAGTTGAAGAGCAGCCTGGCCAATGTGGTGAAACTCTGTCTCTACCAAAAATACAAAATAATAATAATAATTGCAAGGTGTGGCAGCGCATGTATGTAATGCCAGCTACTTGGGAGACTGGGGCAGGAGAATCGCTTGAACCGAAGAGGTGGAGGTTGCAGTGAGCTGAGATCGTGCCATTGTATTCCAGCCTAGGTAACCAAAGTGAAACTCTGTTTCAAATAAATAAATAAATAATAACAAAATCTTCTTTTCTCATAGGGACACCAGTTATATTAGATTAGAGCCCACCCTAGTGACCTCATTTTAACTTAATTACCTTTTTAAAAGCCCCTGCTATCATTTGGATAATAACCTCAAGGCCTTTGTACTTGCTGTTGGTTCCTCCCAGCTTACTACATGGCTGGCTCTTGCCCTTCCTTCTGCTCTCAGTGCAAACATTACCTCCTCAAAGAGGCCAGCCCTCACCTTCTCATCTAAAATGGCTCCTCTTACCCATTGTAACCACTCTATTATATTTATTCCTTTTTGAGCACACAAGTCACATTTTAAAAAAAATATTTAATCCGTATTTGGTTTGCTGGTTCCCTGTCTGTCTCCCTTCACTGAGTGTAACCTTTGTGGGGGCGGGAGTCTTGTCTGAGTCATCATTACCCAGGGGAGTTCTGTTGTGTTCAGCCAAATGTTGAATGAATGGATGAAGCAATAGATGAATGAGACAAGAGTCTCTCCAGGGAAGCTGAAATGGCACACACACTCTCAGGGTCATGAAAATGCCTGACCACTAGTGCAGGGGTTCCACGATGCACCATAGAGTTGATGGAAGGCAGGCAAAATGAACAGTTTTAAGCACCACTGATTTGCCTGTGCTTACTAAACTGCCTTGCATCTAAAAAGGATCATTGTCCAGTGAAAACCAGGGATAGCACAGCTCTGTGCAGATTCCCCAAAGGAAGAAAATCCAATGAAGTGAGTCTTTGCAGTGTGTGCATTGCTTGTCTACCTGCCCTGCAAATGTGTGTATTCAATAAGAGTGAAGATGGTGACGACGATGATTTTATCAGTCAAGATCCCACACAAAAAACACAACCAATAGGATATTTCTGTATGTTAAGAGATTTATTGCAAGGGAGAACTTACAGGATTGCGAGGCTGACTTAGCAAGTCAGAAATCCATGGGCCAGGCCATCGGGAAGAGCATGTTGGCAACTCTTGGGCAGGAGCTGACACCATGGACCACAGTGTGGTCCTTCCTCACAGTTGTGCTCCTAAGGCCTTTTTCCGATTGCATTACACCCACCAAGATTTCTTAGGACAATCCACTTTACTTAAAGACAATCAATGTTAGGTGTTATTCATATCTATAAAATACCTTCACAGCAATACCTAAATTAACATTTTATGGAATAAATGGATACTGTATTCTAACCAGGTTGACACTTAAGACTGACCATCATACTGACGCTAATGTTGATGATGATGACAACTGCTACTCTTTATTTTGCCCTTCGTAGGTGTCAGCCATGCCGTTAAAGTTCTTACATGTATTTTCTAATTTACAACATTGTTGCTCCAATTATCATTCTCATAGTATTAATAAGGGGGTTCACAGAGGTTAAATGATATGTCCAAGGTCACACAGGGCTGAAAAGTACATCTGTGTGTTAGGAAGTCTAGAGAGCCAGTGTACAATATGATGACTATAAGAAATAATAATGTATTGAATGCTGGTAATTTGCCCAAAGGGTGGATTCTAGGTACTCTCACTATAAAAGAAAAATAAAAAATATTTCAAAAATATAAAAATAGAAAGGAGGGAAGAAAGGAAACTAATTTTATGAGATGATGAGTGTGTTAAATTGCTTGACTACAGTAATCACTTCACTCTGTATGTGGATGTCAAGATAAGTATATCAAAGTATTATGTTGTATACCTTAGATATATACATTAAAAAAAAAAGGACCCTGGGCCGGGCGCGGTGGCTCACACCTGTAATCCCAGCACTTTGGGAGGCCGAGGTGGGGGGATCACGAGGTCAGGAGATCAAGACTGTCCTGGCTAACATGGTTAAACCCCGTCTCTACTAAAAACACAAAAAAATTAGCCGGGTGTGGTGGTGGGCACCTGTAGTCCCAACTACTCGGGAGGCTGAGGCAGGAGAATGGTGTGAACCCAGGAGGCAGAGCTTGCAGTGAGCTGAGATTGCACCACTGTGCCCCAGCCTGGGCGACAGAGTGAGACTCCCTCTCAAAAAAAAAAAAAAAAAGGACTCTGGTCTCTTAAATCTAAGCTTTTATCCAGTGGGCTGGTAGCTGTCATAGGGATAGAAATTCTGGGCTCTAGGACTCTATCACTAGTAAATACAGGGAATTAAAAACTCCAAGGAGTATTTTTCATGTAAAGCAAACAAACAAAAAAGGCCTTGAGTCTTAAAAGAGAGAGAAAGAGTTGTTGAAATCTAGAGCCACACCTAGTAAGCAAGCGTAATGTATTTCATTTCCAGGAGAAAATGAACAAGAATCTAAGTTACGCTGATTCCTGCCCTGGGGTAATGGGTGGGTTTCCTTTTCAGCTCTCGTGCCAGGTGGGCATTAGCCTGAACTAGGAGGACTCGGGGAGATGCAAGCCCCTGTGTCTAGGTTGCTATGAGCTATCACATCTTCCTCTGGTTCATCCCCCGCCCTTAGCACGAGGTGGTTGCGGCATTTCCTAATATAAATGCAAGCAAAATAAAATTAGAAATGTGCTGGTCGGGGGAAGCCAGCTACCCACAGGCGCCGTAAATTGCCTTTTCCTCTCAACCCTCCTCCCTTCTACCCACCCCTTCTCACCCCCATCAAGCCACCCCAAATAACCTGCCTTGCCTGGCTGAGTCACGGTTTCTGGAAAAGTGGGGCCAAGAAGGTTCCCGACAAGTCACTGGAGTGATGATTAGTGGATGATCAGCAGTCAAAAGAGAATGATGCACGGAAGGAAGGCAGATAGGATTCATTGGCATGAGTGGCAGATCCGGGAGGGCTGCTTGCGGCAGACTGTTTGAGTGACATACGTCTTTTAGGGTCAAGGGAGAGAAACCAGAGAATGAGAGAAGCACAAGCTGCTAAATTTTGCCATCACAGCAGCTGCCTTTGTGTACAATCCCTTTGCCTCTGCTTTTCCAATACTGGGATGCTTCCCAACCCTTAGGAAAGTATTTGCTTGCTTGTAGCTGCATTGACCCTAGCGCTTGATGACTGAGGAACACCTGTGTTATTAGCAACCCCTCTTTCCCACTATTTTAAATGAATGGGCATACTTGTATCTATGCAGATGCTGCATTAGAGTTTAGGGAATTACAAAATCAGGTACACCCTAGAGTGGGGTTTCTCAACACCACCAGAATAATGGGATCAGTCCTGGGCACCGACATTTTTCCAAACAGAGTAGTCTCACGTCCCTTGAAGGCTGAGAACTCTCGTATAAAGGCATTCCACCAGTTGCTTTAGAAAAAAAGCGAGAAAATAGCCTCAATATTTGAGTAGTGTAGTTATTAGGAATAACTTATGCTACATTAGGACAAATACCTAATGCATGCGGGCCTTAAAACCTAGATGATGGGTTGATAGGTGCAGCAAACCACCACGGCACATGTATACCTATGTAACAAACCTGCATGTTCTGCACATCTATCCCAGAACTTAGAGTAAAATTAAAAAATAGAAAGAATAACTTATGCCACAATGATGATGACGGTGCTGATGTTAATGAAGGCAATAGTGGTTACATGTAACCTAGTATCAAGCTCTTACCCTGCCACTCATATTTTGAGAATAATTATATGGAACACTTGACTTGATCCTTCCAGTGATCTTGTAAGTCAAATATGATTGTGCCTACCCTTGCTTTTATAGATGAGCAGAAGTAAATGAGAGCCAGAGGTGGGAATAGCTTGCTAAGACTTTACTGCTAATAGGGGATGAGAATGGAGGGACATAGGTTATCCAGACCCTGGAGCCCGAACTCCCTAACCACCTCAAAACACTGTGAGGATCAGGGGAAATGCAGATTACACGGAACTATATCTGGGGCAGAAAAAAAATGAGGCATCAGTTTTTCCCCCTTTATCAATTGTTCCCCATTCTGGCTGCAACAGATTCTCTGAGGTTGCCTTAAAAAATCACGTTGCGTGGATCCAAGCCCAAATCAATTAAAGATAATTTTAGGAATATGGGACTCAATGATCAGTATTTCTTTAAGTTCCCAATGTAATAGGCAGCCAGAGTTGAGAACCATTGCCTGACATTAAAGATTCACAATATGTGGTCCGTGAATCAGACTTTAATAGATCTGTTCCAAGTTTTCATGAATGAGTATTTAGTAAAGATGTGGTGCATGACTTTTCCTGATTCTCAAAGGGATCCCCTAATGCCAAAAAAACACAAACAAGGTGGGAAATCTTTCCCTTGGGGGATGATGGGAGCCTACCGTGTGCCTGGAACTGAAGTGGATCTTGAGATGAGCTATCTCATTTAATCATCCTAACATCCCTGGTATTGTCCCATTTTATACACAAGGGACAGAGGTTCCAGAAGGCTAGGGAACATGCTTGATATGTCATCGTGAATAACGGATGGAACCATAAACCAACTCAAGTCTACTTAATGCCAAAGCCGTTTCTTCTTAATAGACTTCTCTGATGGATGAGGATTGAAAAAGTCCTGCCCAGAAATAGGGATAACGACTCAAAGACAGCTAGAGGGCGTTGCCAGCCAGAGGGCATGCAGGAACTCTGAAGTGGTACATTGTTAAGAAAGTAAAATATTCCATTTGCACCGCAGGGCTCAGAATTAATTTCCGCTGTCCTGATGGAGCAAGTGGGAAGAAACTTCACCTCTCCCATTTGCCTAGAAACTGGTCCTTTCTGGAAGCTTCTGAGCTTCTCATGGAAAAAATTTTTTTTCCACTTCTTTCCGCTGCTACCTTATTTTCTTGTTCTCTGACCATTTATCTCAAACAAGGAATTATCTTTCTAATGAAGCCAAAGTAGACCCTTCATTTAGCCCAGGATATGTCACCCCTACAATTTTCTGTGAATTGTTTTTTTCTCAAAAGACTTCTGAAATAGAATTTCTTATGCATATGGGAGGAGGATGATCTTTATGATGACACGATGATCTTACCCAGCAAATATGTTTCCCTACAGATCCCTATTTTAGCAGATGGCATGACCGGGTTGCTCAAGCTAAACACTTCTTTGTCCTCCTTAATTCCCCTCTCATGGGCAGACTGCTCCCTTCCTACTCTAAATCACCGTGTCTTGCCATGCCTCTCCGATCCATCCACTGCCTCTATCTCCATCATCTCTCTGGTCCAAACCTCATCCATCTCTCAGACAGGAAACTGCTGTGGTTTCTGCTTGGTCAGCCCCTAGCTGTGCTCCTACCTCATCGTCTGCAGCCAGAGTAATAACTTTTAGTACAAATCTGATTATGTCTGTGAGCTACTTAAAACTCTTCTGTGGCTTCTCTGAGCCCCGCACATAAAATCCAGAACCCTTCACACAGGCTACCATATACTGCGCGATCTTTCTTTTTGCTCTCCACCCTAATTTCTCTCCATGGTTTCCTTCACTCTCTCAATCTCACCCCTGCAAAATTAAGTAGACGCATGTTCCTCACATTTAATGTCTGCATATATGAGATTAAAATGGGATAGTCTGGGCATCTCATCTTAGAATGAGAAGAGTTTTGTTTATTCTTTTTATTTTATTTACTTTAAGTTCTGGGATATGTGTACTGAATGTGCAGGTTTGTTACATAGGTGTACATGTGCCATGGTGGTTTGCTGCACCTGTGAACCCATCATCTAGGTTTTAAGCCCTCTGCATGCATTAGGTATTTGTCCTAATGCTCTCCCTCTTCTTGTCTCCATCCCCCGCTGACAGTCCCTGGTGTGTGATGTTCCCCTCCCTGTGTCCATGTGTTCTCATTGTTCATCTCCCACTTATGAGTAAGAACATGCAGTGTTTGGTTTTCTGTTTCTGTGTTAGTTTGCTGAGGATGATGGTTTTCAGCTTCATCCGTGTCCCTAAGTGTAAATTAGTTCAACCATTGTGGAAGAAAGTGTGGCAATTCCTCAAGGATCTAGAACTAGAAATACAATTTGACCCATCCATCCCATTACTGGGTATATACTCAAAGGATTATAAATCATTCTACTCTAAAGACACCTGCACATGTATGTTTACTGCAGCACTAATTACAATAGCAAAGACTTGGAACCGACCCAAATGCCCATCAATGATAGACTGGATAAAGAAAATGTGGCACACATACACCATGGAATTTTGTTTATTCTTTAAAGAGCTTTATGAGATACGATTTACATAGTGCAAAATTCACCCATTTTAAGTGTACAGTTCAATGTTTTCTAAGTACATTTGCTGAGTTGTACAGCCATGACCACATTCTAAATTTAGAACATTTCTATTACCCCCAAAAGATCCTTGGGCAGATTAGCATTTCTTCCCCCAGTTCCCCAATGCTAGGCCACCACTAATCTATTTTCTATTTCTAAGAGTTGGCCTATTGTGGATGGTTTTTTTTTTTTTGAGATGGAGTCTTGCTCTGTTGCCCAGGCTGGAGTGCAGTGGCGCGATCTCGGCTCACTGCAAGCTCTGCCTCCTGGGTTCATGCCATTCTCCTGCCTCAGCCTCCTGAGTAGCTGGGACTACAGGCACCTGCCACCGCACCTGGCTAATTTTTGTATTTTTGGTAGAGACAAGGTTTCACCTTGTTAGCCAGGATGGTCTCTATCTCCTGACCTGGTGATCCGCCCACCTCGGCCTCCCAAAGTGCTGGGATTACAGGTGTGAGCCACCGCGCCCAGCCTGGATGTTTTATATTGCTAGAATTATACAGTATTTGTTCTTTTGTGTTTGCCTTCTTTCACTTAGCATAATGTTTACAGGGCTCATTCATGTCATAGATGCGTTGCCAGACGACATACTGTTGTGTGGATATACTATGTTGTATTTACCTGTTTACTAGTTGGTAGATAATTGGGTTGTTTCCACTTATTGTCTATTGTGAATCATGCCACTATCTGCATATTAGTTAAGAATATCAGAAAGTCCAGATTCCCTCATTGACCATGAGCAGATATCCAGCTAGTGTTTTGACTTGTCTAAGCCACCATTTTTTCTTCCATAAAATGGGAATAATAATAGCATCTACGCTGGACCAGGCGCAGTGGCTCATGCCTGTGATCCCAGCACTTTGGGAGGCTGAGGGAGGAGGATTGCTTGAGACCCAGAGTTCTAGACCAGCCTGGGGGTCAGAGTGAGACCTTGTCACTAAAAATTTGTAAATCGCATCTACTTCATGGGTTATTGTAAAAATTAAGTATAATGATAGGAGTAAAGAGTGTAGCACAGAATTGCTTGAACCTGGGAGGCAGAGGTTGCAGTGAGCCCAGATCCTGCCGCTGTACTCCAGCCTGGGCAACAGAGTGAGACTCCGTCGAAATAAAATAAAAATTAAAAAACCCACAAACAAACCGAGACAATGAGTGTAGCACAGCACATAGAATGTAATTAGCACTCCAGAAACCTGAACTATTGTTATAATTTCTCTTTTCATTACAGAAAAATTCTTAGGGTAGCAGTTCGTGGTAGTTACTGTTTTGTCACAACTATGTATTTAATTTTTACCAAGTTCTAGACATTTATTCATTCTTTTCAATCATCCTGTGTTGTAATCATTACTTTCCCATTTTATTCCTGAGGAAACAAAGTCAGAGAATTCAGGAATGCACCCAGGGCACATTGGTAAGGAAAAGTACGCAGGATTTTCCTTCCTTCCTCCCTCCCTTCCTTCCTTCCTTCCTTCCCTCCCTCCCTTCCTCCCTGCCTTCTCTCTCTCTCTCTCCCCCTCCTATCCCTCTCCTCCCCTCTCCTCCTCTGTCCTTCCCTTTCCTTCCTTTCCCTTTCCTTTCCTTTCTTCTCGACAGTTTTGCTCTGTCGCTTAGGCTGCAGTGCAATGGCACAATCTCGGCTCACTGCAACCTCCGCTTCCCGGGTTCAAGAAATTCTCCTGCCACAGCAGGAGTAGCTGGGACTACAGGTGTGTGCCACCACAGCTGGCTAATCATCATCGTCGTCGTCTTCTTCTTCTTCTTCTTCTTCTTCTTCTTCGTCTTCGTCTTCGTCTTCGTCTTGTCTTCGTCGTCTCTGTCTTCGTCTTCTTCTTCCTCTTCTTCTTCTTCTTCCTCTTCCTCCTCTTCCTCCTCCTCCTCCTCCTCTTCTTCTTCTCCTCCTCCTCTTCCTCCTTCCTTCTTCCTTCTTCCTTTTTCTTTTCTTTTTAGTAGAGATGGAGTTTTGCCAAGTTGGCCAGGCTACTCTCGAACTCCTGACCCCAGGTGATGCCTGCCTTGGCCTCCCAAACCGCTGGGTTTACAGCTGTGAGCCACTGCGTCCGGCCAGGAAAACTACAGCAGGATTTCTGAGCGAAAGCAACCAGTGAATATTTGGAAGATTTGTTCCTGGTGTTCAGGAGTCTGTTGTCCTCTGACCTCTTAACTTCCAACCCCTCGTCCATCACTCTTTATCTTATCCCTCAAAAAAGGCATGAGAAAGGGTCATGAGAGGGCTGGTTCTGAGAATATAATCAATTACTTGGCTTGAAAAGGAAAAAAAAAGTCAATGTTTATTTGTTTTTAATCATGGGGGAAGGATTTTTTTGGTAAAGAGTCATCATTCAATTTCTTCTGAGAAAAAGCTTTATTTACATCGGTAAAGACTGCAAGGAGACATCAGAAAGAACATTTTTACAGTGAAGGTTTTGAGATGCTAGGGAGCTCATTTGAAAGACTTACAGCATTGTCAGTACTCACTGCATGTGTGTGTGCATGTGTGGGTGTGTGTGTGCGTGCGTGTGTATGTGCGTTCATGTGTGTGTGTGAGTGTACCTGTGTGTGCATGTGTGTGCGTGTGCACGTGTGTACCTGTGTCTGTGTGTGTGCGTGTGTGCGTGTATTTGCATGTGTGTGCATGTGTGTGTGTGCACGTGTGTGTGTGTGCACATGTGTGTGTGTGCCCCTGAGTAGAGCTCCCTCTGCAGAAGTCAGGCTGAGTCATCCTACCTTGCTGACTCTTTCTAACCCTACGATCCTTTGCCTGAGTAGTTGGGGAGTGAGCTTAAGCCTTATGTCTTATTTTCTTTCATTAATTTGGCCAAATCGTCTGAAAATCACTATTCTCTACCTTTCAAAGATGTAGATGGTGATACTAATTTAAAAATTGCTATAACACCGTAAGGCATCATCAGTATGTTTTTTCTGGTTTTCACCTTCTTCAATATGCTTCCTATGAGACAGAGTTAGAACTGGAAAGGGAGGTGAAGATAGAGATGGTGAAAAAGGGTGAGAGATTTAAATCCATATTCGATCCTAGTCAGAGAGCTCATACAGGAAGAGGCGTAGTTGAGAGAGAAAATAGCAAAACAGTAACTAGGTGTCACTCTTTTACCAGCATTCACAGTAATTGAGCTGAGAAAGAGGTAAAAAGTTTTTCTGAGTGATTTTGTTAACCAGAAGACGTGATTTGACTTAAGGTTTGTGGGGTTTTGCTGTGTGTGTGTGTGTGTGTGTGTGTGTGTGTGTGTGTGTGTGTTTCCTTTTGTTCCTAACTTGCTGTGAGACTTTGGCAAGTCATCTTAAAGTGTTTTTTTTTTTAAGTAGTTTTCAGCAGAGATGGCCTTTTATTTTTTCTCTTCTACTACACGATGCGATCAGGAATCTGTCTAAAAGTATCAGAAGTTGCTGCTACATTTTTGTGGGCTTGCACCTGACTTACCTCTCCAGCCTCCATGCATCGCATGCAGTTGGCATGTTCAGCACGATCTTCTCTCTTGGGTTTGGGCAGGCATATGGTCCGTCCCCAGCAGAGCTGATATTGCTGGTTCCACAAAACTGCCTGTTAAATGCTGGTGGTCACAAGAGAAGAAGAGGTGAGAAGCGCTCGGAGCCAGACAAAGCACGCCTTTGTAAATGAATGTGGCGTTGGCCACCAGCAGTCTTCATTATCCCGGTCATCGCAGGCAGCCGAGCTGGCTTTGTGTCAACCCTGCTCGGAGAAAGCCTTGTTAATTCACCCCCATGAAAATGGAAGTTTCATACACATTGACATAATTAATGAAGAGGCAGGCAGCGTGCTCTACCAATTAACACCACAGGGAAAAGTAAAATGGGCTTTCTTTTGGCGTATTGTGCCGAAGTTAAGGACTGTAACACACAGCAAATAAATAGAGATGCTTTTAATGAGCTGCAAGATCGAGCTGAATAACTCAGAAAGGAGTGTTGGGTAAACACTGCCAACTCTTTGCACCGTTAAGAGTAATTGATAAGTGTAGTTGAAAGTTTAGGGGGAAAGAGAACCGTCGGCTGCTCCAACGATGTTCATTTATAAGCGCATCTTTCCCTGAAAGCTGCTGTTAGCTGTGTTTAAGGGTGTAATGTGCAAGAGGAAACAAATATGATAGACTGGGTATTTTGTAGAGCCCAGAAAATATGAGGCATAGCTGTTCTAGGAAGAACCAGTGTGGTGGATTTTTCACACTTGATGGGATTGTTTTTTGTCAAACTCAGAGTAAAACTGGCTCCTCTGCCATATAGATCCCTGCTCTGAGTACACCTTGGAAACAGGAAGCAGGGAAACTTTAAGAGTGGTATTGGAATGACCCCATTCCTTTTTGAAAGCCAGATGGATAATTTAATTTTTGTTGTCTATGTTTGTGAGATTAAAGCATGACCTTCCACCAAAGGATTTCCCATTGTTTCTGAGAGTGAGTGCATTTATATAAAGAAGTTTTCTAACCAAAGGGAAATCTGTTGGATCAAAAAATATAATGATCAGTAGGGTTTAGTAGCTATTTTGGAAATTTTCTGAATTTAAACCAATTGAATCTGAGTTCAATTGGTTTTTGTTAATGTGGTGTATCTAGCTCGATTAAGCCTTCATTTTAAAATTAAATGTGTCTAAAATGGAGTTGCATTGTTTGACCTTAGAGAGATCAATTGTGTGTATCAGACCAAACAAAATTCAACATATTCAACAGTTGTCCTAGCAACCCTCTCCCCTCCCTACTCCCGACAACCATCATGACAAAAGTGCAGGAGGAAAATTCTTGGCATTAGCAGAGAGCATGGTCTGAAGCAAGTAAGAGAAGGATAATTCAATATGGTACCCATCAGTGGGCGTCTGGTCCTGCCCATTTCTCCTGGCTCTGACATTTCATCATGCTGAGTGAGATTCCATTTCTAAACTGGGTGTCATTCATGCAACATGGCCCCAAGTATAGGACAACTACATAGTCTGTTGTTGCTCAAAGAAGGTGCAATGCATTACAATGCTAGAGAGAAAAGTGTTCACAGGAAACTAAAGAGACAGTGTGTTGACACCAACATGGGACCTCCCTAAGCAAATTGCTGAGATTTGATTATGTGTGATTTCTGCCTTATGTGCCCACTTTGGATGTGACCCTGATGTCAGATGTGATTCTTGGAAACTACACTATTTTCTGTTGTGCAGGTGTCATTGCTGCATCTTCCTTCTGGTTGAGGACTTGTTACCTGGACTTTTGAATTATCTTCTTTGTACATGGGGGGGGTGGCAGTATTTTTCTGATTGTGATCTGTGAACTTGACACAGGACCATCTTGGATCCTGGCTGAGTGGAATTTCCAGGCCCACATCTGATCTATCAGGGGTGGCCCTAGAATCAGCATTTTAAATGGGCATCTTGGTATTTCTATGGGATTCTCTTGATGTCTATCCACCGTTAACATCCCATCCTGCTTTCTGCTTGTTAAGACTCAGGCTACTTCTGGGACTGCTCTATGGAGTGGGTTCTTAGGAAATCTAAATGCATTTGCCTTTCAAAGACTGATGAGAAAGGGACACCTGTCCAGGTAAGGCAACAAGTCATTGTTTTCCACCTGCAGCAATGAAGAACTTAGTTTATCAGGTGTGCTGTCTAACTAGTAGAGGTGTGTTCACTCTCTTCCTTAAAATGAAGCCAGGTTGATGTGACTAAATTTTGATTTGATTTGCTGCATTTTATGTGGTGGCTTATACTTCAATGTCTCTATATTATCTCCCTGTGTCTTTTAGAGAGTGTGAATTAAAACGGCTGCCTTGTACATTGTAAGTGTTCAAAAATAGTTTGTAGAGTGTTACAATAAAGGCTTCGTAGCCACAAGAAGGGTCTCAGAAGGTGATGTGGCTAGATTATAAAACAGAAATATTAACGTTGACTTGTTTATTCTATTTATTTATTTATTTATTTTTGAGTCAGTTTTGCTCTGTCATCCAGGATAGAGTGCAGTGGCCCAATCTTGGCTCACTGCAACCTCTGCCTCCCAGGTTCAAGTGATTCTCCTGCCTCAGCCTCCAGAGTAGTTGGGATTACAGGTGCGTGCCATCACACCTGGCTAATTTTTGTATTTTTAGTAGAGACGGGGTTTCACCATGTTGGCCAGGCTAGTGTTGAACTCCTGACCTCAGGTGATCCACCAGCCTCAGCCTCCCAAAGTACTGGGAATACAGGCGTGAGCCACTGCATCTGCCCTTGCCTTATTTATTTGTAAATTATCCTGTGCTCCGCATACATACTTTTAAAAAGTACCTCAAAATTTCAGTGTGGTTATTCAGTGGCCATCAAAGTTTGTTATTCTACCAGAATGGTCTTATCTTTTGCAAGCAAGATCTAAGAAAGCACATACAGAGGCCTGAAAAGTTGATTTCCCTCCTTGGAGAAGTTCCTGATTTATCTTCATAAATCCACAAGAGCTGACATCTCTTCATGTCCAACTACAAAATGGGTAGAAAATGATGAAATGCAGAAGAGGTTTCTAAGTCTTGGTCTGCTACTGTGATAGAACAGGAGAGAGGCGGCATTTTATTTTTATCATTATTAGCCAGCCTGTCAGTCACTTAAAATTTTTCCATGAAGATACAAAGCTAAGTTTTGAATACTGTGTGTCACTCCTTCCAGCTGATATTATAAAAGGCGGTGGTGAGGATTTCAGCTAAAAAAAGATTCCTGGTTTCAAAAGCCCAGCTTGAAGTAAGACAGTGCCATAGACACGACCACACCAGAGGGCAGGTGGTTCACAAAGGGCCTTGCATTCTTCTTTGGTCTTGTTTATTTTACATGAGGGCAAAGAGTCTCAGAAGCGTAAGATAGAATACTACCCTAGACAGGCAAACAGACCTGATGTGCAAAGTCTCATGTTGGCTATGTAGGTAGTTTCTATGTCAGTTCCAATTATGAATACATTGCTCAGCAACTAGAGTTTTCTCATTCATTCTTACTGAACTGTTAGGGCATGTGGCAGCCCAGAGCTCTGTCAAAATGAATTGTCCCCCTTGAAAAGTTGGCAATGCAAGGAAGTGACAATCTAAAGCATGTTAAAGCTCTCTTGATAACAGGACCCAGAGGAAGCGGCGAAGCAGCAATCGGAACTGCGTCTGGGCACTGGCTATTGTTCCTGCCTGGGTTCAAATCTCCCCTCTGCTGCTTATGATCTGTGTGCATTTACAAGTTTGTTAGCCCCCCTTACATCTTTGTTCCTCATAAGGTTGTCGTGCAGATTATATGAAATGATGTTATAGGTGTAACCCAATGCCTGACACACGTATGTATTCTACAGCAGTCATTATCAAAGTGGTAAGCAGGAACCAGTGCCATTTCACAACTATCAGGCACTCTTCTGGGTACTCATCATGAAAGACTGCAGTGTTCCGTTTATAGGCGTTGGCTGGTGGTTTACTGAAGAGTTTGTTTTTGTCCAAGAAGTTCACTCACTACATTTTCCTCAACCAGTCCTCTCATTTGCAGCGATTTTCTTTTTTCTTTGAGAGTCCCTTGTCCTCTGGCATAAACATCTCTGTTGCATGGTCAGACCAATGTGGCTTCTCTTCCATCTGGCCACCTGTTATATAATTAAGCCTGATTGCAGATGCGGTTCTCATTTATCTGTCAGCAGCAGCCTGGGAGACTAGCAACTGAAATGAATAAAGGTAGGTCACCACATCTACAAGGGTAGAAGGGCTGAAGCAAAGGGTTGACCAGCCAGGACAACAAAGGTTATTGCTCATGGCAGCGTCAGCCTAGGAACTCATGTTTGAGATCAGAAGCATGAGAGGGTAAGACCTCTATGGGAGTCTGCACGGGTCCAGGTGAAACTCTAGGTGTCTCTTGATTCTCAGAGCATGTAAACAATTTTTCCATGAGGATATAATTTGACAGTCAGTGGTAGAAAGGGCTTCAGGGTTTGGTAAGTCTCTTTGGTGGGCTACATGGATAGATGTGAAAAGATAAACCAAATCAAAATGTGTATTCCATTGAATCATGACAAATTTGCACTAGTAATGCGAATGATACAATATGATAGATTATGCTTAAGTGCTTTACCTGTGGAAGTTACTTATCGAACTCCAAATCTTCAGGGGCATTCGCACAGCCAGTAATTGTGCGGGAGATCCAACTCGCATCCAGCTTAACTTAACTGCCTCTTTTGTTTTTTTTTTGTTTGTTTGTTTTTTTTTTTTTGAGATGGACTCTTGCTCTGTTGCCCAGGCTGGAGTGCAGTGGCGAGATCTCAGCTCACTGCAAGCTCCGCCTCCCAGGTTCACGCCATTCTCTTGCTTCAGCCTCCTGAGTAGCTGGGACTACAGGCGCTTGCCACCATGCCAGGCTAATTTTTTGTATTTTTAGTAGAGATGGGGTTTCACCGTGTTAGCCAGGATGGTCTCGATCTCCTGACCTGATGATCCACATGCCTCGGCCTCCCAAAGTGCTGGGATTACAGGCATAAGCCACCGCGCCCAGCCTTAACTGCCTCTTAATGCTTTCAAGCATTATGCTATTTATTTCAGTGTCTTATGTTTCAGAACTGAAGAAATGTTGAATTAAATTCCCCACTATGTGCCGTCAGTGTTGCAAAAAATGCAGTATTGACAAAGAAATGAGCAAGGCAGGTGGATTCCTGGCAAAGTTTTGTTTTTGTTTCTGTCTGATAGAAATGAGAACACTTCCTAAAGCAAAAGAGCATTTTTTTGTAGAAATAGCCATTTATTAAAAACCATAAATCTGTTATGGCTCGTTGGTGAGAATACCTTACAGTTTAATTGTACCAAGTTTAAAGTGGACAAATATCAGGATAGGCACACCTCATCATTCCACATATAGCTTCAATGCTTTATTGTGAATTATAAGTACGTAAGTAAAATACATTTTATTTATGCATATGTTGTATTTATCACCGTTCGGATGCATCGGATGTTGCTTAGGCTCATTGTTCTAGGTCTTTCAGGATCTAGATTTTCTATCCTGATTCTTCCTTTTTCTTAAAAAAAAAAAAAAAAGCCTCAGTTGAGGAACTCACTCAGTGCAGTACTATAATGGGAAGAGGTTCATGATGCTAACATTCCAGTTATAAAATGGCTTCTTTTAGTCTTTGTACAAGACAGCAATTATGGACAGTGTTCCTCTAAATGTTAGTAATAAAGTGTAGCAGGTTTCATATCAGTATACTAATTCTACCAAAAGCCATTTTCAGTCCCAGTGACATTTGAATTCTGCCCATGCAAATTAGTGGAACTTGCCATCACCCTTGGACTATAATGCCCCATACCAAGCATCACCAGCCCAGTGCTTCTCAATCTTGGCTGCAAATGATCGAGCTATAAAAATACTGCTCCCTGGGACCTGCCCTCAGTGCCTCTGATTTAACTAGTATGGGGAGAGGTTTGATCATCAGGATTTCTAAACTTTTAGATTTTCAGTTGGGTGTGCAGTGGGATGGGTCTGGGGGAGATCATGTCTCCAGATGGGAATGTCTCTTTGGTTAAAATAAAGTAGAAAGACCAAATAAGTGATATTTGGGGAGAGCAATGTATATTCTAAAACCCATCAGTTGGAATTGTCATTTTATTGTTCTCCTGACTGTGAGTGTCCAAAGTCCTCATTATTCAAAGTGTGGTCCGAAGACCAGCCTCACTTGGGAACTGGTTAGAAATGTGGACTCATGTTCCAGACACACCTACTGGATCAGAATGTGCACTTTACCATGACTTCCAGGTGATTTTGTGTACTTTGAGTTACAGAAGCACTGTTCTAGTCACAGTGATGAGGAGGGTGATAAGAATGGCAGAATTCACTTTATTGAGCCTCTGCTATGTGTCAAGCACTATGCTAAGACATTTTTGTCACATACTTCTCCTTAAGTTGTTGCAGGAGTTAAATAAAGTGATAGGTTTAAAACATTAAGTGTAGTATCCAATATCAGGTGTTCCAAAAAGGGCTTATCATCATCATGGTCATCATCACTATCTTTTTTTTTTTTTTTTTTTTTTTGAGACGGAGTCTCGCTCTGTCGCCCAGGCTGGAGTGCAGTGGTGCAGTCTCAGCTCACTGCTAGCTCCGCCTCCTGGGTTCACGCCATTCTCCTGCCTCAGCCTCTCCGAGTAGCTGGGACTACAGTAGCCAGCCACCACACCCGGCTAATTTTTTCTGTATTTTTAGTAGAGACGGGGTTTCACCGTGGTCTCGATCTCCTGACCTCGTGATCCACCCGCCTCGGCCTCCCAAAGTGCTGGGATTACAAGCATGAGCCACGGCGCCCAGCCATCATCACTATCTTAAATCCATAGTCACCCTAGGACAGGAAGCATGAATCTAGTTGTAAGTGCACATGATCACCTTTCCATGGGTGATATGGGTTGGCCGTGTTCCCACCCAAATCTCATCTTGAATTGTAGCTCCCATAATTCCCACGTGTTGTGGGAGGGACTTGGTGGGAGATAGCCGAATCATGGGGGCTGTTTTCCCCATACTGTCCTCATGGTAGCGAATAAGTTTCATGAGATCTGATGGTTTTGTAAGGGGTTTCCCTTTGTGCTTGGTTCACTTTCTCTCTTGTCTGCCACCATGTCAGATGCACCTTTCATCTTCCACCATGATTGTGAGGCCTCCCCAGCTATATATAACTGTAAGTCCATTAAATCTATTTTTCTTTATAAATTACCCAGTCTCAAGTGTGTCTTTATCGCATCATGAAAGTAGCCTAATACAGCGGGCCATGTGAGACGATGAGACTGGGACCTTCCATTCAAAGATAACTAAGCTGTGGTGGCAATGGATTATTTGTTCTCCTGAAATCTTTAGGTGGCACAGGACAGAAATCCAAGCAGAACTGACGTTAGCCAAAAGTAGAATATATTGTACTTTAAAAAATGTGAATGTCAGACATTTGGGGGTGGGGGGAGTGGGGAGGGATAGCATTAGGAGATATACCTAATGTAAATGACGAGTTAATGGGTGCAGCACACCAACATGGCACATGTATACATATGTAACAAACCTGCACATTGTGCACATGTACCCTAGAACTTAAAGTATAATAAAATGTATATATATAAAAAATGTGAATGTCATGTTTCTGAGATGGGTGTCAGGAATAGCTGAATCAAGGTGACCAAATGGTGATGGTCTAAGGAATGGGCCTTGCTGAATCTGTAGACTCTGCTTTTCTTGGCGTCCACTTTATTTCATGGCATATTCTCTCCAAATAGTGGCAAGATGCTCACCCTCAACTCAGGACTGAGATCCTATCACTTTGTCATGACCAGCAGAAAAAGAGCACCTCCTTTACAATCATGAAAGCTAACATCCCAGGGATAATGCTCAGGTACCCTGTGCACATCCCTGACCCAGTTACTCAAGTCAGAAGCATGGAATATTCTGATCAGGCAGGGTTGGCTTCAAGGATGAATCAGGCCTCTCATGAACTACAAGCTACAGAGTTCTCTAAAACTGGAGAAGAGGTTCTTCTTCAAAGAAGTGCAGTGTGTAATGCCCGTCTGAAGAGGGAAGGAATTCCCAGCAGGTGTAAGGGACTAATGTCCACTGCAGGCCCTCAGTTAAAAGAGTTGGGTAGAAAGAGGTGGGGTGTGTGTAGGTGCAGCCTGCATTGACTCTCCACCTGCTGCTGTGTACATTCTGAGGGCAAAACCCTGAATTTTCCTTGGGTCTGCCATAACAGATTATCTCAACGGTGCCCCCATAGGGAGAGAGGGACCAACATCTGGCGGTTCTTTTCTGGAACAGTGTTAAGTGCTTTCAGAGTTAACCCGTTTTATATTCAAACAACTCTATAAGATGAGTCTTCCAGACTTAATCTCCAAAACCAGAAAAAAGCAGTGTAGAGGAGTTTAGTGATAGGTGTAAAGTCTCATTTAATCAGGAGGCCTGCTAGGATTCCCAGCTCACTTCAAATTCATACTCCTGTATATTCCTCTTTGTAAATAAATCAGTGAGCAAATTATCTCATTAAAATAAAATGTAAGTCAGAGATTGCCAACTTCAGACTCACAGGCAAATAGACTTTATAACTTGCAGAGACAGTAGGGGTATTTGCACCTGTGTGTCTATATGTATGGATGTATTTACAAAATAACATTTTATGTAAGAATATGAATTTCTGGCTTCTCTTCATCTCTCCAAGATAACAAATGGCTGAAGTTGAGTTGTGGTTGTCTCCTCTGGCAGTGCACACTTTCTTCATTTCCCCCAGCATTCTTACCTGGCCAGTTTCTGTCGTTTATAGAACCTGTTTGGTCCTGGAGATATTTGAGTTTGAAAATCTTGGAGTAACAGTACCCTATTATGTCACTCATGTACATGGTAGCCTATGCAATGTGTCATTCCATTCTTCTTTAACTGTTGCAAAACATGCCATGTGCTCTATCTGTGTATCTCTCTGTTCTCACTGTCACATACCACACACACCCCACCCCACCCCGCACACACATAGCAAGGAAGGAATTTGCGTTTGGCTTGCTCTTTTCTTTCCCTGCCCCCTCTCACTTAGCTCAGTGCATAATCCTCCTCTCATAACCTTCATCTCCACAATGTAGGAATTTCGCATGCTCTCTACCCAACCGTATTAATAAAGCACTTAAAAATATGCAATTTTATTCAGGATTATTTATCTAACTATCTCTACTGAAGTGCTACTTCTGCAGCTCTTCAGATGCAGTAGTTTCCCTGGGGGCAGCTTTCGGACTCCGAAAGCACTGACTGAAATGCAAAGCTAGGATGCCAGCTGCACGGCCAAGCATTCCAAACCCAATCATTGTAGCCGCTGGAGATGGGGGGTGGGGGATTTGGGTGGACGGGCCCTTCCAGCGGGCATTTGGGACATTTGGCCCATCCCCCTGCCTGCAGGCTGGCCTGCAGGCACCACCTGACATAGGCACCCTAGAATGTTTCCCTTCCTATGGCAGACACAGGAAACTCCTACCTCATCACGGCAGCTGCATGTGTGGGTAAGCCCACGGTGATGATGACTTCTGTACTGGCTGTTTTTACTCCTTGCTTTAATGATATTAGCTCACGTGGTTATCGTTTCCCTTCTAGCAGGATTTTTCCACAGCCAGACAATTCTTTGTTGTGAGGGGGCCGCCCTGTGCACTGTAGGATGTTTAGCAGCGTCTCTGGCGTCAACCCAGAAGATGCCAGTAGCAGCCACCCTCCAGGTTGTGACGACCCGAATTTCACCCGATACTGCCTAATGTCCCCTGTGGGCGAATTTTCCTGGCTAAGAATCACTGTCTTACAGGAAGGTGGCAAAGATGAGAGTACCAGACTGTAAGTTCCACGAGACCGGGCATTGTGTCTGGTTTGGTCATGGTTGTGTGCCAACACACAGTAGATTTCCAGTACACATTTGTTGAATGAATGAATGAATGAATGAATGAAGTCACTGCTCATCAGAGCTGAGGACTATATTCATCCTCAGGGTAATATAATGATTACTATCCACGTATTAGGAGGAAAATCAAGGGCTCCTTTTTGTCTTCTCCTAGTACTCCTCACTGTCACTATCAAGTGAGTTCTACTAAGATTTGCTTAATGAAAACCTAAATCATTATGGCTGTCTTAATCAGAGTACCTACTATGTGGCTATTCTAAATAGGTGTTCTCATTCAACTTGATTTGCTCAAAGATTCATAAAGGTGGGTAATAGCAATGAAATTCTACAGATTGGGAAACTGAAAACCAGAGAAGTGAAGGAATTTGTCCATGGCCACACAGCCATAAGGGAGTAGAGACCTGATTCAGATCTTGGGGTAGAAGGATTCTCAGAATCTTCTTTTCTCTCTGCACCTGATTGGCTGTGGCTCTCGCTTTATTCAGTCAAAGCTCAATTCAGGACGACATGAAAGAACATTAATTCCAAGGTGAAATGTGCAAGAGGTTAAGTGAATTTGACCAAGTTTCCCATTATAATTTATTCTGGGGAAAATGGATTAAAAAGAGAACCCCTTGGTTATAACTTCATGTTCACTTGAAAATGAAAAGTGAGTGTTTTACAGATCCACAGCTTCACACTATATATTGCATTGTGAGAGAGAAGAAGATGGATGCATTGGGGTAGAGAGTATAATAATATTACAAGGCTTTCTATGGAAGGTCAAGTGAGCGGAAGACGAGCTGGAAGGATGGGGAATGGCAGGCTAAGAAAGAACAATGCGTAACAGATGTATCTAAACTGTTTTAAAAAATGGTTAAGAGACTCAAGGAGAAATATAAAGAAGGGAGTACTCTGAAAGGTCAGAACAAGTAGTCAAGTAAGAAGCAAAGTAATTTAAACATAAAAAAGGAAAATCCACAGATACTTCTTTCATGCTTCAGGAAGCATCGGCCTTAAACATTGCAGTGTCCCAATAATTCATTGCAATCTTCTGCAAGACACTGAAGTATTTTATGAAGGCATACTTTTTCCCCCTAAGCTGAGGAGACCCTGAGATGGCCCAAATTTCCTTTAAAAATGAAATGAAACTGCTCAGCTTTCCTTACATTAACCTTAAAGATAATGAAGTTTTGGTCCTTGCCCTATAAAGGATAGACAGAAAAGGCCTAGTCACATCTTCCTGTCATCTATGTAGATGATTTCCTTATTCAGAAGTCAATATATGATAATATGAGTGTTACAGGAAGGAAGACAAGGAAGGAAGGAAGGGGAAGAGGAAGGGAAGGGGAGAGAGGAAGAGGAGAGAGAGGAAGCAGGAAGGGAGAGAGAGGAAGGAAGGAAGGAGAAGGAAGAAAGAGGAAGGGAGGGAGGGAAGGGAAGGAAGGAAGAGAGAGGAAGGAAGGGAAAAGGAAGGAAGGGAGAGAGAGGAAGCAAGAGGGGAAGGAAGGAAGGGAGGGAGGAAGAAGAAGGAAGGGAGAGAGAGGAAGCAAGGGAAGGAGGGGAAAGAAGGAAGGGAGAAAGAGGAAGGAAGGGTGAGAGAGGAGGAGGGAGGGGAAGGAAGAAAGGAAAAAGGAAAGGAAAGGAGGAAGGAAGGAGGGAGGGAGGAAGAGGAAGGGAGGGAGGGGAAGGAAGTGGAGGAAAGAAGGAAGGGAGAGATGGTAAGGAGGGAAGGAAGGCCTCTTCATCCTTTTTTTCTGCATTCGTTTACTCATTTCACTTTTTTTTTTAGTTGGACATCTATATCTGTCAGTCACTGTGGAAGACGTTTGGGAAATAATGGCTAGTAAAAACCCAAACAAAATAAACAAACAAAAAGTACCTGCCATCGTTGTCTAGCGGACAAGGCAAAACATCAATAATTCAATAATTACTCTGTGTGTTGGGGCAGCTTCTGTTTTCTTGCAGTCATGCCTCAGTTTTTGCTTAACATATCAGCTTCCACAGTTAACTTATTCGTCTTCCCGCCTCTAAATCCCACAGATTTTGAGATGTAGATCAGCTTTGTCCTCTCAAGGGTTTCACATTCAGGAATGGGCTGACCCATCAGGCATGATGAAGCACTGCTTGACAGATTCAGCCTCCCCAATCAATGAAGGAAAGGAAAGGAATGGAAAGCAGGGTTGGTTTCATTTCCCAAACCACGTGATGGCATTGGGCACTCCCACCAGCTTCTGATGCATTCATTCTGGAACTTGTTTCTGAAAATCGGTTGAGACACTAAATATAGAAGGGGAGAGCCACTTGGAGTTGAAAGTGACCTTTAAGGCCACTTCTGTCAACTTAACACCAAATGCATGAATTTACACAGCTGAATTTCTGCTCTTCGGACATAAACTTTCTCTATTATTTTTTGGTCAGTTTGTTTTTACCCAACAGAGCTGATACTGTAGAGGGCAGCTCATTTTATTCCTGGACAACTATAGTTCCTCATTTTCTAGGAATCAACCTCTTCCCAAGGTTACTGGTGTTAATTTTACCTTCTGATGTTAGGTAACCAGTCACTGGTCTCCGAAGCTGGGTCTGAGTCCCAGAATTCACATGGATGAGCCATGGTACCTGAACAAGCACCTCTAGCCCCCTGAGCATCAGGAATCCTTCCATTAAATGGAGAGTACCCTCCAGAATCTACCTCTCCAGAATTCAGGGCAAGATAAGTATGGTTGTTTGGATCAGGTAGATTTTGTCTCCATGGTAGACAAGAGACCATTATAGCTTAAAACTCCCATTCTGACAACAGAACAACCGAAAGAGCTAGAATACACTTGTTTATGTGTTTGTTTTCTGGTAGCTGGGCAAACAAATAAGGGAGGGCTTGACTGGTTTGTCTTGGACCATGTGTTTATCCTTAAGCCAATCAGAATGAATCAGGAATGGACTACTGTGGTTCACGTGACTAAACTGGAGTATTAGAGAATCAGCAGGGTTCATGATGAGTGAGTATAGCTGTGTTCACTGCAACACAGCTTCTAAGAGCAAACAGTTTAATCAGCTCATTCATCATCCTAACCAAACTTTTAAAAGGCAGTTCCTCAGGAAGTTAAGCATAGAATAACCATATGAGCCATCAATCCCATTTCCAGTTAGATGCCTAAAGGAAAGAATTGTAAACAGATTCACTTGAATCCACATACACAAATGCTTATAACAGCACCATTCACGATAGCCAAAAAGCAAAGACAACCCAAATGCCTATCAATAAATAAATGCATAAACAAAATGTGGCCTATCCATACAATGAAGTATCATTGAGCCATAAAAAGGAAGGAGCTACTGTTACACGCTAGAATGTGGATGGACCTCAAAAACACTGTGCTAAGTAAAAGAACCCAGAATCGAAAGACCACAGATTATGTGATTTCCTTCATCTGAAATATTTGGAGTAGGTAAACCCACACCAACAGAAAGCAGATTGGTGGTTGCTAGGGGCTAGGAGGAAGGGGTTGGGGAATAACCGTTAAATAGGTACAGGTTTTCTTTGGGAATGATGACATATTTTCGAATTAGATAGGGGTGGTAACCACTATCATAACATTTGTGAATGAACAAAATGCCACTGAATTGTTTACTTTTTTTTTTTTTTTTTTTTTTTTGAGATGGAGTCTCGGTCTGTCACCCAGGCTGGAGTGCAGTGGCACAATCTCGGCTTACTGCAACTTCCACCTCCTGGGTTCAAGCGATTCTCCTGCTTCAGCCTCCTGAGTAACTGAGACTACAGGTGCATACTACCAGGTCCAGCTAATTTTTGTATTTTTAGTCGAGACGGTTTCACCGTGTTGACCAGGCTGGTCATGAACTCCTGAAACCTGTTTACTTTAAATGGTTAACAACCACCACAACAAAAACCATGGAGACCAAGGGAGACACCTGAAGTGGGATATATAACTTGCTTGAGTTTTGTGTTCATTTTATAAAATGGGCATAAGATGCCTATGTCTTTAGGTCATAACAAGCTTGCAACAAGTGAATATTTATACGGGACCAGGTTCCTGGCAACTATTAGGTGCTCAATAAATAGCATGCATGCAAATACCTCCCCCCACACATAAGCCCACTGGTACCCACATAAGTCTTATTTAGTAGTGTTCTTTTAAATGATGAGATAACAGGCCGGGCATAGCGGCTCATGCCTGTAATCTCAGCACTTTGGGAGGCCGAAGCAGATGGATCACCTGAGGTTGGGAGTTCGAGAACAGCCTGACCAACATAGAGAAACCCTGTCTCTACTAAAAATGCAAAATTAGCTGGGTGTGGTGGTGCATGCCTGTAGTCCCAGCTACTGAGAAGGCTGAGGCAGGAGAATTGCTTGAACCAGGGAGGGGGAGGTTGCGGTGAGCTGAGACCATGCCATTGGTCATTACACTCCAGCCTGGACAGCAAGAGTGAAACTTCATCTCTTAATAATAATAAAAAAAAAAAGAATGAGGTAACAGAAGCAAAGAACTTATCACATGATGTTAGCAAACCCTGTCAAATTTGTATTCCCATATTTTTCAAAACTTGTTCTTCTTTCCCTCTCCACACCAGTGATGGTTGCCACCCTGCTTTCCTGGACTACTAAAATAGGCTGCATTTCCCTTTTCAGTCCCTTTTGCTTGCTCTTGATGTTCCCAACAGCGGCCAAAGAGCCCATCTCAGAATGCACATACGATGCTTTCCCTTCCCAGTTAAAAACCCCACTGTACTTAGAATTAATCCCAACCACCTTCATATAAAGCCCTGAAAGTCTGGCTCCTGCCAACCTTGCTAAACTCATCCTTTTTTTTTTTTTTTTTTCCTCATTCTGATCCCATTGACTTTGACTGTTTCTAAGCTGGCTCTATCCCAAGTGAAAAGTCACCTCTTCAAAGACCTTTTCTATTTAAAAGAATGATCCCAGCCCTTCTACATTCTTTTCCATGACACGCTATTTACGCGCTTCAAAGTCCTGATCACCATTTGTAATTTTAAACATTGAGATGCTTTTCCTTGCTCTTTGTCTTACTCATGAAGGCACCTCTGCTGTTTAACACAATACTTGGTAGACAGCAGGCCTTCGATCAGCACTTGTTAAATGAGATCGATGTGTGGAAATTATTATTATAGTCCTGAAAATTTTACAAAGTCTGTTTTGCTCTAAAGTATAAGTTGGTGGAATAGTCTGGGGAATACATGTATAGTTTGCATTCTGGACATCCAATTGTTTCCCTGGATGCTGCCCTTTCAACAAGAAATGCGAGCTTAGCAAAAGATGGGGGCCCAGTGAACTTCTAACCTGTCTTTTATTTATGATATATGTGTCAGAGAAACACACCAACATTTGGGAATTTATTAAATGGCAGTTTTCTCTTCAAATTCTTGCTCTAGTTTATTTTGCCTAATGCAGTCTTATTAAGGGCAAAGCTAATTGACCACAAGCTTTATTTCTGCTGAGCTTAGCCAAAAAGTCAATCACCACTCAACGGGAGCTACTCTGACTGTTTGGCCAATTGACAAATTTCCATCTTGACTGGCTTGGCTGGTTCTGAGAGAATAGAAGTGAATGAGCTTAATTCTATTTTGATACTTTTCATTTTCAGCAAAACTGAGACAACATCAAGGAGTTACATTATCATGAGAAGAGAGGGGTAGCATGGAAATTATGTCACAAGAATGCTTCATCAGTTTTCATTGCATTCAGCTCTATTCACAAAGGCCTGTTTTGCTGGCAGACGCTCTTGTCAGATATGTGGCTCACAGCAGGTAGTCAAGCTGTGGCATGCAGCAGAGGGACAGTGAGCGCTCACATGCTGAAGGCAGAGGTTACTCAGGCCAGGTAATGGATAACCCCACTGGAAGGGCAAATGAGCTCATTTCTCAGTGGTTTATCTTCCAGTGGGTTGGTGCTGCGTATAATATAGTGAGTTAAGATGAGGAATCTGTTTGGTTTTGGTTCCACCCCTTTGCCAGCAAAACCACAAAGTGGGAAAAGCTAACCTTTGGGAGGTAAAAGCTAACAGTGCAAGATGCCACCAATAAAATAAGCTCCCTTGTCAGCAAAGAAGGGGGAACCAGGCTCAAACTTTGTCTTCTACCAGGAATATAAGCATCATGTCCTGGATAGTATGAAGCATTTAACAATGAAGTCTTCTATTGCAAATGACATGTGTATACATATCTGTGTGTGTGTGTGTGTATGTGTCTGTGTGTATATGTGTGTATGTGCTTGTGTATATGTGTGTGTGCATATGTATATATGTATACATATTTTATATATATGTTATATATATGTTTTAGATATATTATATATATATAACATGTTATATATAATATATGTTGTATATATAATATATGTTATATATGTAATATATATGTTATATATGTAATATATATATGTTATATATATAAGTTGCTCTTTTACCAAATCCTTGTAAACACCGTGTGCTGAGTGGAGAAGTCAGAAATGAGTAATAGACTACATTCAAACTCATTTTCAATTTCAAAAAAAAATGCAAGGCACCCCATTTTTGGTATGTGGATGTTTTTTAGTATTTAATGGATAAAAATTTGATATGTTCCATAAGAATTATTCACAAACATCTCCCAATGCCATTTTCAGAGACTTATTGTAGACTTGCTTTTATGCCTGTAGCTTGGATCTGAGAAATTTATTTCTACCTCTGCAGTCCGAAAAAGGGAATGTCTAATGAGTTTTTGCAAGGCAAGTCAAAGTAGTATGGTGGAATTCTTCTTAGGAAGACAAACTTCAGTGGAAGGAAGAATGTAAAGCAGAAAAAGTTCTTTAAAAGATATATAAATCTACACATCGGTAGTAGTCACACTAATAATAAACATTCATTTCGCATCATATATTTTCAAAGTGCTTTAAAATGTTGGCATTCCTTAGAAAGAAGAGAAGAGCTCTGGGATGAGGATTTTTATTTTACATTTCAGGGATGGGTTACGCAGAAAGCCACTTGTTCAATATTGACTAAGTGTGGGAACCAGTGTGACCATTCCCTAGTGGTATTTTTGGCTCTTGGCTTAGAACAGGGTATGTATCCAGGAGGCAAGAGAGTGAGTATCTGACCTGTTGCACTGAAAAGAACAGATAGAGATGTAGTCACAAACCAGTTTAGATGAGGGAACTTTGTTTGTAAGATGTAAACATCGTAAACAAGGAGATGCTGGTAGTTTTTGACATTTTTGAGCCCCCGTAGCTTCATCACTTATGTACATTGAATGGATGTATGTTGTGATGGAAAGGCAGGGGCTGCCTTTGCCCTTTGAATTGATGGACAGCCATATCTTGGGATGAATTAGCCTTTTGTGGGATGAATATGATGCTTCTGTCTCCTATGACATCAAGAATATCCTCTTTGAGGGTTGGAGAGAAGTTGTCTCTTTTTTCCTGCCTTGCGATTTATATATTCAGGGTTGACCAAAAATTGTTAAAAATGTTTAAACCTAAGTAATATCCTGTGCTAGCCTGCACTAAAAAATAGTGCCTTATTCTGACTATTCCAGTTTTTAGAGTTGAAGGCTATTAATCAATGAAGCAGGGTGGATCCATATCAATATTGATCACTGTCTTCTTGCCCTCCTGTGAATGTTCTGTCTTAATGACAGCCAATTTCAATATTCATTAGAAAGGGTGCATTTTCTGGCTTGCACCATCGCTGATTAGTAACTAGAGAGATTTAACTAGACCATGGTCATTTTGTATAAATACTCCCTCAGATCAAAAAGATCCTGGTTATAGTCTATCTGGACTTAGCTTACCTCTTCAACATTTCAGAAATTAGAGTGTTTTCTTGTTTCTATCATATCTTGCTCACCTAAACAATATTACTGTTAAGCGTTAATCTGCTCGTATTTAATATATAAAAATCAAAGCAAACATTCAAGTGGTATATTTTAGATCTCTAAAGGAAAGCCCAAGTGCTTTGTATGAGGTGCGAACCAGGGTTAATAGGATGTATTTAACACCTATTGTTTCAACTCAATTTAGGGAGAGAAGGAGATCGTGTATGCAAAAAGCAGAACAATTCTCCCCTTCCCATTTTGTCTAGAGGGGCGTAGCCTCTTTTAAGGTAGTTCTCACATGCACAACACCCGGCTTCCGGTTCTCCTCTCAGCTGTCACGCAATCTGGCAGAATCTCTTTCTGCTCCATGGTTCCCAGATGCATCCATCCCATTGCCATTAGAATTCTACTTTTGGCCTTCTTCACATCTGTTTTGGTAATTACTCTCATATGAACTGATATCTCCAAATTGAAAATGGCCACCTTGTAAAGTAGCACATTGTAGTCAACTTTCCAAATCGTGATGTCTATGTGGCTTTTAGTAGTTGTTTGCAGAAATAATTTAGTAACTTTACTTTTTCTTTCTTTTTTTTTTTTTAATTTCTCAGCCACTGCAAGCATGTACCAGCCTTCAGTGGCCTGAATTATTCAGCAGTCATTGAAAATGCAGTCAGTGATAAGGCAGACAGTACTCGTGCCTGGGTTTGTCAACATGTCTTGTTCTCAGCAAAGACTAGGTTCACTGGAATCACGCAGGATTTAGTTCACCTTCTCTAGAATGGCTGTTGTTGGGAGGATTTCTAGCAACATTACTATGAATGATCTGCCTGCCTCCGTGATGTGGTTTATAAACTCCGTGGAACGAGGATAAGCTGGCTTTGGAAGAGGCAAGCCATTCTTTCACTAGAAGGGAGAGGTTATTGCATCACCCATCACCAAGAGAGGAATTCAGGAGAGGTAGAGAGCAGTGTGGGGTTTGGGTGGCAGCCAGCTACTTTCCAAAACTCCCCAGGGGCTGCGACACAGCCGCCAACCCAAATGTCAGTGGGATAGGCCAGCGTGCCAGATGCCATTACAGAAAATAACTTCCCTTGCCTGGCATCTGGGTTCTTGCCTTGTAATCCAGAAGACCACATGCTGGTTCAGCTGGTCCCATTGGGGACCATGATCTCTTCCGTCCTATGTGTTTGCTGAGCATTTGAATGAGTCATCAGAGTGCAGAATGGATTTTGGCCATGCCCTTAATTGAGTGTTCTGTACATACAATAATAATTAATAATAACAATTTGAACTGATCCTTCTGTAGTTTTGTCTCTGGACCAGGCACTGCTCTAAAGGCTGTACAGATTGTAACTCATTTACATATTTAACATATATCTACATATCTCATTAGCCTGAAGCACAGTAGAATGAGCAAAGTGAGAAGCAAAGTGCTTAGACTCTAGATTTGGACTAACGGGCTTCATATGTCAACTCTGCCTCTTTCCATATAGGTGAATTTGGAAAGTAAACTCTGCTTTCTCAAGCCAAGTGTCCATGCACAGACAAGTGAATAAACAAAATGTGGTGTATACTGGAATATTATTCAGCCTTAGAAGTGAAGGAGATTCTGGCCGGCCGTGCGGTGGCTCTGGCCTGTTATCCCAACACTTTGGGAGGGTGAGGCGAGCAGATCACTTGAGGTCCGGAGTTTGAGACCAGCATGGCCAACATGGCGAAAACTCAACTACTCAAAATAGAAAAATTAGCTGGACATGGTGGCACACACCTGTGACGCCAGCTACTCAGGAGGCTGAAGCATGAGAATTGCTTGAACCCTGGAGGTGGAGGTTACAGCGAGCCCACGTCGTGTCCCTGCACGCCAGCCTAGGTAAGAAAGCAAGACCCTGTCTCAAGAAAAGAAAAGAGATTCTGACACATGCTGCAACATAGATGAACCCTGAGGACGTTCTACTGAGTGAAATGAGCTAGTCACAAAAGAACAAATATTGCATGATTCCACTTACATGAGGTGCCCAGAGTTGTCAAATTCACAAAGACAAAAAGTAGCATGGTGGTTACCAAGGACTGGGAGAAAAGAGGAATGGGGAGTTAGTGTTTAATGGGCACAGAGTTTCAGTTTTGCAAGATGAAAAGAGTTCTGGAGATGAATGTTGGGAATGGCTGTGCAACACTGTGAATGTACTTAACACTACTCAACTGCAGACTTAAAATGGTTAAAAAAAAAAAAAAAAAGTAAAAGAAGAAGTAAATTCTGCTTTCTGCACATCTACCAGCTGCCCTTTTCTAAGTTCCCAAAACAGATTCTGCTTTTTGCCCCCACAGAGCCTTTGCATGGTTGTTTTCCCCTTCCTGGAATATTTACTTCGTACTTTTTCCTAGGTTACTCTCCTCATCCTTCCAACCTTGGGCTACACAATGCACCTTTAGGAAAGCCTACGTCTGTGTTCTTCCCATCTTGTGTACCTTCCAAATTCTGAATCTCCAATAAAATGAATATGCCTTTCTTTCTCTCTTTTTTTGTAGCTTTTATTTTATCTTCAGGGGTATAAGTGCAGGCTTGTTACATAGGTAAACTTGTGTGTCATGGGGGTTTGTTGTACAGATTATTTCATCACCCAGGTGTTAAACCTAGTACCCATTAGTTGTTTCTCCTGATCGTCTCCCTCCCCTGACCTCTACCTGCCAAGAGACCCCAGTGTGTGTTGTTCCCCTCTATGTGTCCATGTGTTTTTATCATTTAGCTCCCACTTATAAGTGAGAACATGCAGTGTTTGGTTTTATGTTCTTGTGTTAGTTTGCTAAGAATGAGAGCCTCCAACTTCATCCATGTTTCTGCAAAGAACATGATCTTGTTCTTTTTTATGGCTGCATAGTATTCCATCATGTACATGTACCACATTTTCTTTATCCAGTCTATCATTGATGGGCATTTAGGTTGATTCCATGTCCTTGCTATTTTGAATGATGCTGCATTGAACATAAACATGCATGTCTTTTTATTATCATTTTCTCCTTTGCCTTTCCTAAACCATGCAGCTTGATAAATGATGAGGCTACTTCTACCATTGATGTAGGGACTGCGGATGCCAGGATGCCCAGGAAAAGGTGGAATCAGCCAGTAATCCCAGCACTTTAGCAGGCCAAGGAGGATAGATCATTTGAGGTCAGGAGTTTGAGACCAGCCTGGTCAACATGGTGAATCCCATCTCTACTAAAAATACAAAAATTAGCCAGGCATGGTGGTGCATGCCTGTGATCCCAGTTACTTGGGAGGCTAAGACACCAGAATTGCTTGAACCTGGGAGGTGGAGGTTTCAGTGAGCTGAGATCATGCCACTGCACTCCAGCCTGGGCAACAGAGCAAGACTGTCTAAAAAATAAATAAATAAATAAATAAAAATTGGAATCAGCTGGGGTGAGACCTCAATAAGTGTAATTGTCCTGTCAAGCCCATTTGCGTGTGTGAAAGGGTAAAAGAAAAAACATAAAACAGTGAGCTTCTCTGAGGCTTTATTGCTGCCTAATAAGACCGTGAGAACTCATTTGTCTTATATTAGATGATTATTTTACTCTTCTGGGCCTTGGATCTAGGCAGTTAGCTGGTTAGAATTTGCTGATGTATTCATGTTTCTTTGAATCAGCAGTAACTCACTTAGGGATGAAAATGGGGCATGTGGCTTATAAGAAGAAAGTAAATATCATTTATATTCATTTTTCTACTTGAAACTAGTACTTGAAAACTGAGCCCATAGAGTTCATTGTGCTAAAAGAGAACATTTCTCATTGTTGATTAGTATTTCAGTTGTCATGAAATTCCAAAACTTCCTACTTGTTCAAACTATAAGATGATGGTGACGATTATCTGAGACTGAGACTCGCTCTGTCGCGCAGGCTGGAGTGCAGTGGTGCCATCCCTGCTCGCTACAACATTTGCCTCCTGGGTTCAAGCGATTCTCCTGCTTCAGCCTCTTGAGTAGCTGGGATTACAGGCACCCGCCACCGTGCCTGGCTAATTTTTGTATTTTCAATAGAGAAAGGGTTTCACCATGTTGTCCAAGCTGGTCTTGAACTCCTGACCTCAGGTGATCCTCCCGCCTTGGCCTCCCAAACTGCTGGGATTACAGGCATGAGCCACTGCATCCTGCCAAATCTATAAGATTTAACAATGATAATAATAATAATAATAAATGTTTATGGAACAGTGTTCATCAGGTAACGTTCTAAGTACTTTACATATATTAATGATCTTCGCTATGTTATGCTTGTGTATCATCCTGTATGATCATCTGAAGCCCTTACAGTTTAAGGGAAAATCCGCATTTGATACATACAGTGTGTGTTAAAGAAACATGTTAAAGATGAAGGAGGAGTGTGTTATTTTATTGTATTGATTTCTGTTTATAAACACTGGGATTTTGGTGATTTTTTTTTTTTTTTTGAGAAAGGGTCTCACTTTGTCACCCAGGCTGGAGTGCAGTGGTGTGATCACAGCTCACCGCAGCCTTGACCTCCTGGGCTCAAGCGATCCTCTCATCTCAGTCTCCTGAGTAGCTAGTACTAGAGGCATTCACCACCACACCTGGCTAATTTTTGTAGTTTTTTTGTTTGTTTTTTTGTGGAGATGGGGTTTTGCCATGTTGCCCAGGCTGGTCTCAAACTCCTGGACTCAAGCAATCTACCTGCCTCAGCCTCCCAAAGTTCTAGGATTACAGGCGTGAGCTGCTGCTCCTGGCAAAATATTGTTTTTTGTAACTCTTCTTGAAGTACTAATGTTGCTTTAAATGTTAAACAGCAGCACAAAAAGTTTCTAACTTTGTTGTGACATTCTAGTTTTCCCCCACACCTTCCCAAACAATTGCCTTAATATACAACAATATCTGTTCTGGCTGTCATGAAAATTAAGCCGCTGAATTTGAGTTGGAAAAGAAGGTTTATTCAGTGCAGTTTTTAGTATTTATATCAGATTGCCATTTCTGGCTTGGGACCCGAGACAGAAGTATCCCCTGCATTTGGAAAATGAAAAATCCACTGGAGGATTGATTATTCAAAACCCTGAAATGTATTGCCCCACCTTTACCATAAATCACACGGAGTTTTTATTCTCATTAGCTGAATTCTGGCACCTCAGTCTCGGCACTACTACTTATTCTAATTCTTTCAGCTTGAGTAATGGACGTGGCCCAAGCAGGAGGCAAGTCACCTCCTGGCCCCTTGGACTATCTTGGAAAGAGCATGCGATTCCCTGTAGGATCAGGGGATTTGCAGTTCACTGGGCAAATTATGCATTCCAACATCTAAGTGTGGTTGTTTAATTAAACCCTTTGGTTCATTCAAGATGACTAAAATGTTTCTGGGCAGGACGTCTTGAAAGTTATTAAAATTTCACAGCAAACACTTTTATGGCGGGAACTTTTATGAATTTTGTTTGGGTTGGGGCATTGCAAGAGGGTTACTTAAAATGTTTTATCTGGAATTTATAATAAAGAAAAAAACAGATTTCTTCTTTATCTCGGTCATATTTTCAGTAAGAGTGCATTACAAAAAATCCACACCTGGATGACAAATTTGATACAAATGGACAAATATATATATGCATATACACAAACACACACACATGCACATTTTCTCATCCCCTCTTCTTTTTCTTTTTCAATCTTTCTATAAATGTAGATACTCACATATACATATATGTTTATGCATATATTAAATATATAAATATGTGTATAAGTATATATGCATATAAATATACTTATATGTGATTTGTGTATATGTAAATACATGAGTGCATATATACCTAAATATGTATATCTGCATATGTGTGTATATATATTTAAGGGTTTTCAACCTTGGCCCTGTTGACACTTTGGGTTGGTAATTCCTTTTTTATGCAGTGTCCCTGACCACTAGATGCTATTAGCATAGGCACCTCAGAGACAGCAATAATTGAAAAGTCACCAGGAATTTCCAAATTTTCCCTCTCTTGAGAACACCTGCTTACTGCTTGACACACATGTGCACAGAGAAACTCATGTATGTGTAGGTCCTGCATTTACTGTAACAGACATGGAAACTACTGTCTGCTAAGTAGTTTATCCCCAAAGGACTGATGAGAGCGTTCACTGAAAATTCAGAGACAGGGTTACATGTAAATGTCTGAATAAAACACATGGAAAAATAAATAATAGGCATGACATATCATCACTGGAAAGGAAGGTACCTTCTGATGCAGACAGGTTGTGCCACATAACAGCTATGTGATCTTGGGCAAGAAACTAGATCTCTCTGAGCTTTAGTTCTTTTATGTTTGAAATGGGCAACATCATGATTATTTTTCACCACTTGTTGAATTCATAGATACAGTGTACCTCCCCCTGCATTCTCATTACACATTGACTAAAGAAATAGAATGGTCTGGGCCACATGGCAACTTGGACTTGGGGAGGTCTTTTGGCCATTGGCTGAGAATAAACTGAACAAACTTTCCAAGGTGACAGCTGCAGGATAGGATGCTCAGCATTCAGTCAATTCAGTCGAACATCCGTGCTTCCTGATTTGCATCCATGTGACTTGAAGCAGCCAGTTGGACCAGGTTTCTGATTGAGTGTTTGGCCACGTGCATGATGGGTAGGGTTGGACTAACTAGTTGTCTGCAAGAACTGGCTAAACGGCTCAGCCAAATGGTCTGTTTGTTGATTCAGACCCGGTTGACTTTGCCAGGTTTGGACTGTGCTGGTGAGAGAGATGTGGAGTCTGCAGACAGTTTGCAACGGGTGCCTCTCCACATTTTCATCCTGCATATGGCGCTGTGTCGGCCTTACCTGTCTACCTTGTTTATCTTCTTCCTTAATTTGTTCTCCTCCTCCTCCACCTTTTGTTTTTGTTACTTGGATTTTCAGGATGTCAAGCCCTGGCATTTTTAATATAAATTGGTAGTATAGTAATATATTCCCTTTATTCTTTGTCATTAGCTGAACGTTTTAGGAATATCAATATAGAATACATTTGAATGTTTTCATTAAAATTGTAACACACCCAGTATTAATTCAGGAAGTGAATGTTCAGCAAACACATATTGATCTCTTGCTATGTGCCAACAACTATTCCAAGCACTTGGCATGAATGTACCACATTTATTCTCCAAACCAGCCTATGGGCATGGTCAGGGTGTGCCACGTGACAGCTGTGTGACCTTAGGCAAGCAGCTAGACCTCTCTGACCTTTAGTTCTTTTATGTATGAAATGAAGAGACATCATGGTCACTTTGTAAAATTTATTCCGAAACAGATGTGGAAGAAAGGCATATTATCTTTGGTTGACATTATCTTTGTTTGTAGGTGAAGAAACTGAGGCTTAAAAATTTCATTTATGTTGTGGCTAAGCAGAAGGCCACCCCGGGAAGTTGACCGCATACTCTTTATTAGTAGTAGTATTAATACATTTTGAGAGAGGCTGTCACTCTCTCACCCAGGCTGGAATGCAGTGGCATGATAATAGCTCACTATAGCCTCAAATTCTGGGGCTCAAGTGATCCTCCCACCTCAGCCTCCCAAGTAGCTAGGTTACGGGCATGCATCATCACATCCAGCTAATTTGATTATTCTTTTTGGTGGAGACAGGGTTTCACTGTGCTTCCCAGACTGGTCTTGAACTTTTAGGCTCAAGTGACCCTCTTTGCCTAGCCTCCCAAAGTGCTGGTATTAGAGGTATCAGCCACTGCACCCCACCCCTTATTCTTTGTTCTTACTGATTATGTTATAATCTGGGATTTCACATAATCAAAACTCTTAATTTCTAATGGATTTAAGAGATTTATTAAACCTCTGAAGTCACATACAAAACTCTATAACTAACATACGTTTCTTTTCTTTTTTCCTGGAGAGAATGTTCATAGCTTTTAAATCAATATCTCAAAATGATCTTTGTTTTCACAGCAAGACTAAAAATAAACATTATGTAATAAAATTTTAATTTTCTGTTTCTTAGGTCAGTCTACAGCTAAATCTTAAATAGCAGTATTGTCATCAAAGGGTAACTCCAGAGAAAAAAATTAAAGTAAATAAACATTTATAATAATATATTTTTCATCCCTTCTTCAGAATCTGTTCTAGGAAAATGCCAAAGTCTTAAAAAAAAAAAAAAAAAACAAAGAAACAAACAAAAAAACACACACACCCTTGGGCTTTTCATTAACTACGCTTCAGTCCTTGAGATTATCTTGATCTTGAAAGTTGCTGGCCTTTGAGCAACTTCTTCAAACCCTCAAGATGCATCCCCATGGACCATGCTGGTTCTTTTTCCTGTGCCAGCCATTTCAGCACACATCTTTGTCATTTCTTGTCATATTGAGATCAAGTTTGGCCATCCTCTTTGCAAAATCATATTTAATTTTCTTAAGTAGGATTGTATTTTTGGCATGCTTCCATTAGAGTCAGAGCCAGTGGTCGCTTTCAGTTGCAGTGCTCCTGGAGAATGGGAACTTTAATTAGGACACAATGGGGTTGGCCTAGGGCTCAAGTTAGATTCAGTATTCAACCAATGTTACTGCTTAAGCCTGTAAACGTATGGTATGCAACTTGTGGGTACTTTCCAGTTTTCACTGACTTTCTTCTAATATTGTGTAGTGTGTAAAGATCGGAGGTATTAAATCCAGGAGCTGGGAGGTCATCACACCTGAAGGAGGCAGGCTGGGTCATCAGACATATGGCTATCTTGGTTTTGTTTCCATGTTCCCACTTCTGCTCATGATGGGGCTAAAAAAGAGATAGTCCTCTACTGTAAGAAAAACTCCATATCCCAAGTGAAGCTAATTGACAATTGGTGTTTCATGTCAGAGGCACAGTAGGGAGCAGTGGGGATTGTGGCAAAGTGAGGAGCTCATGCCTGCCTCCACAGTACAACTGCTCCTCAGCTGCATGCCATTTTCATGAAATAGGAATATACCAGACTTTCTGATTGTTTACCCAAGAGATTCTGAAAAGTCGTATTTCTAGGTTCTGTGTCTCCATTTAATTGTTTTTACTTAGTCTAGATTATTTTTATTGATAACATGGAACAATGGCCTTATATGTCTCTCTAGATACTAACCAAAATAATAAATATCTTGTATTTTATTTGAAAAATATTTCATATAGGTGTAGAATTCTAGATTTTGAGTAATTTTCTTTGAGAGCTTGGAAGATGTTATTTCATTATCTTCTATTTCCTGTACTCTTCAAATTTTTTAAATTTTATTTTAGGTTCCAAGGTACATGTACAGGATGTGCAGATTCATTGCATAGGTAAACATGTGCCATGGCTGTTTGCTGTACCTATCAACCCATCACCTAGTATTAGTTGAATGTTTGAAACTCTAGGTTAAACAAAACATACCTGGGGGTGTTATCTGGTCTTCATTTCACCATTGCTGACCAACAGAGGCTATTATGATTTGCAAAACATATTTTTATAATCAACAAGGCAAAAATAGATAAAACTTTAAATCTGATTTTTATAACTTTTCTGAGAGGTTAAACTTTTGGAGAGCTAGAGAAAGACCTATGCTGATAAACAAGCCTACTTAGCCTTATGTTTTTATTTGTTTGTTTGTTGAAAGATGTTTACTTGCTCACTTAAGGATACTCAGCATTGGAGAAAAGTTGCTCATTTGAAAAAAGAAAATAACTTCAGGTTGCCCTTTTTGTCCATCAGTCTTGCATAGTGCTTTAGACAGTACTTCATACACTCATGCAACTCTTCACAAATTACCAATTACTTTCCCCTTTGCGTTTATCTAATTTAATCCCTACAGTCTTGCAAATAGATATTCAATTCTCCCAGCCCATAGCAGCTTGAAACAGTTCAACAAACACAATTAGCCCGTCCCTGAAAAAAAAGTATAGATTGCAGTATAAATAGAAATTTCTTTTTCCACTTCAAGTGTGGCATAAATTATCACCCACCTTAGATGAATGATTAATTCCACTACTGCTAAGTATGTTTTTACTTTTATCTAACCAAATGTTTTGAGAGATTTTTTTATAACTTAGTTTGATACCTAAGCTGGTAAATGTTTTGTTCAAGTTTGCTGAAGCCAAGACTAATTTAGAATTAGGGAAGTTAGGACTGCTTTCAAATTTGAGAGAAAATTTTGAAGGAACACTTAGCCTCTCCACAGCCACCACCCTAATCCAGTGCAATCCAATTGCCTCTCACCTGGGCAGCTCCAGCAGCACCCTCCCTGGATTCCCTGTCTCCATCCTTGCTCCCTGGCATCTCCCCACAGCAAAGTAGCCATGGAGATTATTCTGAAATGATAACCAGAATGTTTTCCTCTTGAATGTGTGATTTTTCTAGTGGCCTCCCATTGAAAGCAGAATTAAATCAAACTCGTTGTTTTGCTTTCAGGCTCTGCATTATCTGGCCTCTCTCCATTCTCTTCCTTATAACTCTACCAAACCATGGTGCCATCCTTCCTTTTCCTCAAACGCCAAGCTTATTATGAACCTAGGGCTTTTTGCTGTTGCTCATCTATTTATTGTCAGACTGTATGGTCACCTTCCTTCTTCTTTGTTTTTTTTTTTTTTTTTACTGAGTTAGAATGCAATTATTCCTTCCTTTCCTCCCTGGTAAAACAGAACTCTTGGAGTTTTGTTGTGCTGACTGCGGTGGCATCAGCATCAAGGACAGCGCCTCCCTAGCACATCTAGTTGCTTATTAAATATCAGGTTCAATGACTGGCTGACTGACTAATCAAAGAGAGCTAGAGCATAAAGGCTTCAGAGTCAAAGTCAAACTCCAATTCTGCCATCCACCAGACAGGAAAGTTATATAACCTCCCTAAACCTCAATTTTCCCATTTTAAAACAGGGATGAGACCACTGTCTCCCACATTAGGGTACCCTATGTGCTCTTTTCCTATTGGTCCCCAGCAATCACAAATCTAATTGGCAGGCAACAGTGAGCATTTGTTTAGTGCCTGTGTCTGGAGTACAATGGGGGCCTTGATTTAGGCTGCACTCAGTCATGTGTCTGTCTGCAGGTCAGCTGGCCATCAAGTGAGGAGGCTCAGCTTTGGAGGGAACTCTGGTCCCTGTGTCTCAAGTCCTCTGCTGGGGAATAGTAGCTAGCCAGAAATGTTCTCATCGTGAAGGAGAAGTGCAAGAGAACCTTCTATTGTGCAAAGACCTTCAAGCCTTTAACTGCATCACACCCATTGTCGATTAACATTCCTTAACCAAAGCAAGTCTCACAGATACACCCGCAGTGGAGGGGACACTCACAGCCAAGGGGTAGCAAAGTACACTCTGCACACGGAGGTGGAGAAGGAGCAAATAATTCTCTATGGTGATCTACCACACACTAAGAATTGTGCAAGATAATGAGTGTTAAGTTCCTGGTATGTGATAGGCGCTCAGTAAATGTTAGCTAAAGTTAAGAATAACTTATTTTTCTGTAAGACCATGTGCCTGCCACAATAATATGAAAGTAATGAATAGTTTTATGTTAACAAAAGCTAAAAGCTCCCAGGTCATGTTTAAATGAATGTATATGCTGATTCAGGAATGATGTGATTTTAAGAATACATTAGTGACTGCTTGTCATTACACGTCTCTTAATTTAGCTGAAATGGAGTACGGGAAACATAGCCTCTTTAAATCCAGGTTAATGTACATTTTCATTGCAGGGAGCAAGCTCGGTGCTGTTCATCTAGGTATTTTAAAATGTTCCAAATACTGCATGTTCTCACTTATAAGTAGAGGCTAAATTATGAGCACTCATGGACCCATAGAGGGGAACAACACACACTGGGGCCTGTCAGAGGGTGGAGGGTGGGAGGAGGCGGAGGATCAGGAAAAATAACTAATCAGTACTAGGCTTAATACCTGGGTGATGAAAAAATCTGTATGACAAACTCCCATGACACAAGTTTACCCAAATAACAAACCTGCAGATGTACCTCTGAACCTAAAATAAAAGTTAACCTTAACAAAATAGAATATGGTTCTGGAAGGAAGAATAACCCTTGATTTTGGAAAGAACTCTGAATAAAGGCAGAGATATCAGAGGGAAATGGCTCTCAGTTTTGAGCCTTGGTTTCTTTATCAGTTTGGGATACTACCAGCTCTCTCATAGGGTCCCTGTGATGTTTAGAAAAGGGTCTACAAAGCATTAACACAGTGAGTGGCACATGAATTCTTTGCGAATTCTTGCTCACTTTCCTACCTACTGCTCACTCCCTTCCCTGTTCATAAAGGACCCTGCTGTTGGCCGTTTTGTCGTCAGCTCTTCTAGTAGGATGCCCTATGTGGGTATCAGAATACATTTGTGCAGAATCTTCTAGCTGAGCCTCTTCATATCTTTCCAGTCATTTGGGGGAAAAGGTAGGATCTGAATGAACAGAGACTTTCACGCTTACACTTGCTGGCTTAGCTGAATTAGGAGTAGCATTACTTAATTTCACCCATCACAGATGGTTTTACCTGTCATCTCAGCCGTGAGCCACCTTCCTTCCAGAACTAGACATTTCTTCTTTATGGTGAGTGAACTTAGTTTTTGACCTTCCTTTTTATAAAACACTAATAGTTGCTTATAGGAAATTCAAGTACTTGCAGATAAGCACCAAGAAAATTAGAATTGCCTGTTATTCATCATCCAGAGATAGTGAATTAGCATTATCATTAATTGATTTTTCTATATGTCCAGGCAGAGATATATCAGGGAAAATGCTATTTATAGCAGTTGCCTTTTTGAGTAATCATTTAGCTGTCGTCTATTTCTAATCTGTATGTATATACTACCTATATAATAACAAGGCCAATGTTGCTATGTATAGCCAACAGCCATCACCCAAGAAAGGCGGGTAGCACCACCTTGTTCTAGGAAAGGTCCCTTTATCTGTGGAATCCGTAATAGGTTTGATTTTGCAAGATTGAGAGTGGGAGCCAGGGAATACAGCACTGCTCTGCATAATAGAGGGAGGGAAAAGTAGTGTTCCAGGAATAGGACTGATAGGAGAGGGAGGGGAAGAGAGAAATGGGAGAGGGAAGGGAAGGAATCAACGCTGAAAGGAACAGAAAGCTGGGGTTAGGTGGTGTCACCGCCAACCTTCAGCTAAGTTGACTACATTTTTAAGTGTTTTTGCAGGGATGTATTTGTTTCCATTCCCCTCTTTTTTCCCTTCTCTTCATTTTCTTTTTCTTTGCTTCTTTTCTTTCTATTGGGTGAACCCTGAAAATGGTGCAATAGAGAATAATTAAGATAGGAGGAGCCTGGAGGACAATAAGAACAAAAGACTACCTGAGAATTTGCAGGAACCTGGGGACACCGCTAGACACCCAAAGGCCATAGAAATTGGAGCTTTATACCAGTTTTACTTACATCACCGAGGAGAAAGCATTTTTCCAGCTATCTGAGTTCTCTCTGTGTTTCTCTCTGATTTCCCACATTGTATATCAACTGTTTATATGTTTTGTAATTTTTTAATATAGCTGTGTATTATGAAAAAGTTCCTTCTTCATAGGCTTCTTTCTTTAAAAAAAAAAAAAAGAGCCTGTAAGAATAATGAAAGGGCTGAAGAATAAAATCATTGAACGAGTACCAGATTTATTTTTATTTATTTATTTATTTTTGGCACAGTCCCAGTTGCTGAGCTTTTTCTTGTGCTGTCTCTGGTTTTCCACCATAACAAACCGACAGTGATGAGCAACATTGTGTCTATATCTTAAGCACACCCAGAACTTTCTGGAATCAGTTCCTACAGGTGGAAATACTTGAATAAAGGTTATGCAAATGTTTAAGCCTTTTGATACACATTGTTAAATTATCTCTTCAGAAAGGTTAAACCAATTTACACTCTCAACAGTAGTGTTTAAGAGACTCCTTCTCTAAATCACCTTTAATAATGAAGAGAAGCATTATAAAATCCTTTCCAGTTGCCATTTTTATAAAAAATAGAACCTATTTGTTTTGCATGTATTTGGTAACTCTTAGAATCCCTCCCCCTTTTTTTCCTGTAGGGTTTTGAACCAGCTGTGTTTCCTCTGGGAAAATCTGCTTCTTCATGTCTTTCAAGCCTTTTATTGATTTTTGAGAGAAGTATCTTTATGTTTTGTTTTTAAAATTCAATTGTGGTGTTTCTAAATGGTATGTGAAGCATGATTTCACTTAGTAGACATTTGTGGATTAGCCATTAGGTGAAAAATAACAGTGGAGAGTAAAACAGATGATTTTTTTTGCCATTCCTGGGAGCATGGGATGCTTATATTAATTGTCTACTGGTGACCCTGGATGCTGACACAATGATTAAATGCTTTAAAGCCAGCTTAATTATATAAAGCCATTTCTTCATGTGTGTCTTCTAAGTGAAATCCTTCCTTTTTTTTTTTTTTTTGAAGTTCGCTGCCTTTCTTTCTTTCTTTCTTTCTTTCTTTCTTTCTTTCTTTTATTCTTATACTTTAGGTTTTAGGGTACATGTGCACAATGTGCAGGTTTGTTACGTACGTATCCATGTGCCATGTTGTCTTGCTGCGTGGAATCCTTCCTAACTGAACCACAAGAGTTTCCTGCTTGATCGCCTCAGCTCCAGCCTCAACCCTCAACTGCTGTGATTACACTTACCTTCTCTCTGCTTTAATTAGTTTTTATCCCCTCCCTCCAAGAAAGTAAACTACCTGAAGGCAAAGACTAAGAGTAGATATACCCCAGGGACCGGGATCGTGACTATGTAAACAACAGACCCTGAGCGAGGGTTTAGAGGAGTGCATTCTACCATTAGACTATTGAAGAACGTCATACTGAATTTTCAGAATTTTTTATGTCCCCAGGGCATTTTATGTGAATGTATTTACCAGGGAGGGTCATGCTGGGTATGACCTTTATGTCATTCTACCAAAGAATCAGGCACCAAGAGGGCTGCAGTTTCTCTGGCTACTCAATCTCCTTCTTTTAGGGAACTGAGGACACTGGGTGATTCTTTAAAAAAAAATAACGAATTAACTTTTTGAATTGACAAAAATGGTATGCATTTATCATGTACAACATGACGTTTTGAAATATGTATATATTGTGGAATGGCTAAGTCAGGCTAATTAATACGTGTATTACCTCATATACATTTTTGTAGTGAGAACACTTAAAATCCATTCTTCTAGTGATTTTCAAGAACATGATACATGCCATTAACTATAGTTACCATGTTAAACAAAAGATTTCTTCAAATTATTCCTCCTATCTAACTGAAATTTTGCATCCGTTGACCAATATCTCCCCAACCCTCACCAACCCCAATCCCACCCCAGCCCCTGGTAACCAAACTTGTATTCCCTACTTCTGTGAGTTCAACTGTTTCAGATTCTACATGTAAGTGAAATCATACAGTATTTGTTCTTCTGTGTGTGGCTTATTTCACTCAACATGACATCCTCCAGGTTCATCCACTGTGTTGCAGTTGACAACAATTTATCTCTTTTTAGGGCTGAATGACATTCCATTGTATATACATAGCACACTTCTATCCATTCATTTTTTTTTTTTTTTGAGATGGAATTTCGTTCTTGTTGCCCAGGCTGGAGTGCAGTGGTGTGGTCTTGGCTCACTGCAACCTCTGCCTCCTGGGTTCAAGTGATTCTCCTGCCTCAGACGTCCAAGTAGCTGGGATTACAGGTGTCTCCCCCCACTGCCATCAAGCCCAGCTAATTTTTGTATTTTTAGTGGAGACCAAGTTTCACCATGTTGGCTTGGCTGGTCTCGAACTCCTGACTTCAAATGATCTGCTCACCTCAGCCTCCCAAAGTCCTGGGATTACAGGCATGAGCCGCAGTGCCTGGTCATGTCCATTCACCTGTCAATGCACCCTTAGGTTGATTCCATATCTTAGCTATAGTGAATAATGTTGCAGTGAACCTGGGAGTGCAGATATCCCTTCAAAGTACTGATTTCGTTTCTTTTGGATATATACCCAGTAGTGGGATTGCTGGAGCATATGGTAGTTCTATTTTTAATTTTTTAAGGAACCTCCATACCATTTTTTTCATAATGGCTGTACTAATTTGCATTCCCACCAACAGTGGGGCACTGGGTGATTCTTAAAGAGAGTCTTCAAGGAAAATGCAAAAGCTCTACAGTATTTGGGTGGTGAGACAGAAAGTGGAGAAGGATATTGTGTTCTAGCACACTACAAACATGGTTACCGAATTTGAAATTCAGAACAGGAAGAGAAGGGATTTATTTTCCAGCCCAAAATTGCAGGTAGAGGCAAGCTATGAGAACTCCTATTTCTTACATCATCAAAAAGGAGGAAGGAGCTGGTTCTCCTTGGAGAGATTTTTGTTTGTTTCCCCCATATCTCCATTCATTTCTTCGTTCATTCAAAATTTTAAATTTGAAGCTTTTCCTCCATTGACTTGAAGTAAGTGGAAATATAACTTATAAGCAAACTGGAAAACAAATTGCATTCACCACTCTGTGCTTGCTCATTACAAGCAAAGGTTACACGTCTGGCTGGGGCAGAGGTCTTCGACTGACAGTTCCTAGGCCTTTTGTACTTTGCTGTCTTTTTGCTGTTTCATGTTGGAATTCATCGTCAGCACTGAAATATCTGGAAATTTTACATAGATCTTTATATTTCTGGCTTTTCGTTAGAAGTTGGAAGATCTGACAAAGCTTGGCCATCATCCAATATAACAGCAATCTGTTGAGCTTTGGTAGTTGTTAAATGTTTTGGGTGTGGCCTGAGTGTTTCAGTTAACCTACTTTACTCACTGATATCACCTAGTTGTCTTAGACCTAACCTTTTCCATTTACATCCTTTTTTTTTTAAATTTGAGTCACCCAACACTAAACGTATTTAGGTTAGCTATTATTATTTCCACTTTTGATGGCATTAGGTATCTCTGGGCTAATGTTACATAGTAACGTCAGATCTGGGATGTGAACTTGGTACCTAAATTCAGACCAAGTGATCTTTCCCTAACTCATATGACCTACCCATAGTTGGCACAGCCATTATCTTAGTGCCTGCAAAAATGCATGTGTGTAATCACACACATGTTGTAAATTTTGTAAATAAGCATGCACATATGTTAAAGGAAGTTCAGCATCTTGAGCCTCTGATAATAAGCCCTTCTGGGTAAATGAGTGTTCTGCATCTTTAACATCTTTTTCATTTACGCTCTTATAATTACCTTTAAACACAGCGTCACTGGACACAGCAAACATATCTAGGTCAATCTGTTTGCATTTCGATGGCTCCACTGCATAAAATCTCTTCTCCACCTTTATTGTTTCTTTGGAAGAAGCAAAGACCAAGACAAAAGAATGTGTGGTTCATAGTGGCTTCACCATTCACAGGTGTTCTCCTGGGGGTCAAATCAACAAATCATCCTGTCAGTTCTGTAGAGCTATTCAGAAATTCATGTTGACGTCAGTGGCAACAAGGAAGAGAGGAGACACGTCAGGCTTTGGTTTCTGGTTCATTTTCACTCTAACTGCTTTGCGTGGTGTTCTCCGGCTTGACAACCCCTCAACCTCTTCTTTGTCCTAGGGTAAAGTCTGGGTTCCCCATGAGACTTCAGGATCAATCCTCTGCCTATCTATACATCGTTGACCTTGCCATCACTTCCTTTCTAACCATCTGCAAAACCTTAAATGCATTGTCACCTCTGAGTCATTTCTGGACGTCTCCTCTGTCTGAATGCTCTCATCTCCGGCCTTTTTTCCTTTTTCTGTTCAGCTCATTTCTACATGCCCATCTTGCCTACCCTTTGACATCACTTCTCCTTACCCTGCTTCTCAGGCGGCCTAGAAACCCCTACTCCATCACCACATTGTATTCTGTGCCAACCTATGGAGCCTCTCATTACTTATCTTGCTGCCTCCTTGTGACTGCGAGTTCATGATGGGAAGAAATCTTTTTCTTGTGTCTCCAACACTGACTCCAAGGTCTGCATGTGAGAGCTCTTCAGAGATGCATATTGGAGGATTTAATATTCTGTACCTTCATTACCTGAATCTGAAGAGTCTTTATATAAGAGCTCTCTTGTATCCAGAAAGGGGAATATTACAATGTGAGATAGCAAAGGAAGAATTGCCTTTAAAATACGTTATGGTGTTAGCAGGGATGGAAACTGTAAAACCTCCTAACATGTTTTTGAGACTTTACTTCACTTTGGGCATTGTGCTATTGTGCTGAGCATGCCCTTTACTTCCACCTGTTATTTTAATCCTCACATCAACCCTGTGACCCCCTTGTCTGTCAATGAGGAGACCAATGAGAAAAGAAGTGAAATAGTTTGCATGAAATCACACAGTTCGTTGTTGGAGAAACAAGGATCCCAGAAGGAGCTGTTTGGCTGCCAGGACTCATAGTATTAACCACTCCGTAAAGAAATTCTTGACTCATTTGCCTTTAGTTCTTTTCTTGGATTACTAATTCAGCAGGAAGACCAACCCTGGGCTCCTTAGGTTAATCCAGTTTATTGGATTATCTATCACATTTCTTAGATTATCCAAGCTGGAGTCTCCATTGCCAAGATACACTGGCCTGATTAAACAAGCTGGGGTCTCTAAAGACTCCAAATGTCATGCTTCTGTCTCTCTTCTCTCTTTTTTTTTTTTGTCAATATATGCCCATTTTAGGTGTCATTTTGTTATTTCTCTAACTGTGCCAACTCATCATTGTGTTCCAAAGGACCTCCCAGGTATATAATCCTCTCTGTTGCGACTTAAAAAAGGAGAAATTTTTCTTTTCAATCCTGTCTTCTGATCGGAGGTGAAAGCCATTCAAATCTAAGTTAGAAAGACATTCACAAGCCATTTTTGCAATTGTTATTATCCTAAAACTAAATTATAGGCATTACGTTTCTGAAGCATTATTGCTCATACCTAGAAGGGTGCTTTATGTTGTATTTCATAGAATGTTGAACAAGAAGAAAAAGACTGGAAGTTTAGAATGAGTGATTTTGGTCTGAAATAGGTATAAATTTTTGAAGAATGTGGTCAATAGATTTTGTACCATCATTTCTCTAGACATTTCAAATTTCAGTTCACTCATTAATGGCTCAACTTTTAATAAGAAGGTGTTTTCCACAGTTTCTTTAATTTTATTTGCTGTTGTGTCCTGAGTGTGCATAATTTTGGAACTTTATAACAATAGTGTTTTTAATATTTTATTCATAATATTAATGTTAGCTATTATTTAGAGAGTATCCCCAATGTGCCAAAAATAATCCTAACTCTGATCTTTGCAACACTGTTGAAAAATAGAAATATTGTTTCTATTTTAGACAATGAGGCTGAGGGTAGAGATATGACTTGCTTAGTGATAAACAACTGGTTAAAGCCTGAGACTTGATAGGAACCAAAAATTGCCTGACCCTAAACTCTGTGCTATTTCCATTCTATCACACTGCTGTGGAAACTTTGTGTACAAAAAGTTTTCGTTAAAAGGACGTTCATTGCAGAGTTGTAATAATAGTGACTACTTGGTAACAATATAAGTATCCAGTGATAGGGGATTGGTTTAATAACGTTTTGTTATATCCACATAATGCAACATTATTTAATGATTAAATATGCACTTTAAAAATAAGTGAATATGTATTGCCATGGCAAGATGTCCAGCTTATATTTAGTGTAAAAGAGATTGCAAAAGAATTTGCACCACGTTATCTATTTTTAATGCATGTTTATATTTATGCATGCTTGGGCGTATCCCTAAGCAAGGTCTGGACCAGCACTATTCAGTAGAAATATAATGCAAGTCACATATGCAAAGTAATTTTTTTAGTGGTTGAATTAAAAAAATAAATGCATGAAATGTTTGTTTTAATAAATTTTACTTAACATATCCAACATATCTCAATATATAATCAATATAGAAATATTAACCATATATTTTACATTTTTTGTGCTAAATATTCAAAATTCAGTGTACATTTTTACACTGACAGCATGTCTCAGTTCAGATCAGCCACATTTTATGTGTTCAATAGGCACATATGGCTTTCAGTTACCTTATTGGATAGCTCTAGTCTAGAGGAAATATAATAAGATCATAAAGTGTTCACTTTGGGGTGGGGTGATTATGTGTGTTGGTGTTAGTTTATTGTCTCCTTTTGTCTTATTTGCATTTCCCAAATTTCCATAATGAATACGTACTGCCTTTGTAATTTGGAATTAAAATACACTGTTAAAGTCATCATTCATTTTTAATAGGGAGTGGTGAGCTTCTAAAGTACACTGTTAAAAATAAATACATAAGATGTAAATCTGTGACCTATTTTCAGTGGAGGCGAGAAGCTGGGAATGGTATGAGGTTGGCTGTCCTCTTTACTCCCTTGCCTTCTAGCTCTGTGACCCCTGCTCCCAAAAGCCAGGCCTCTGGAGCCCTGGTGAGAGGAGAGGTTAAGCCCCACCTCCACAGTCAGCAAGCAGATCTCTGGTGAATCCACGTTGCCTGCCAGAAGTTCTAAGATTTGGCCTCAGATTCATTTTCAATCTCTTTGAAAGACAAAGGCGGCTGTCACGGGAAAAGCCTACACTAGTTTGTCTCAATCTTTTATGGCATTATTGCTGACCTTTCACCAAGGAGGCTTTTTAGACCCTTTTTCCCTTCCTAATCACCATTCTCCTTCCCTCATTAAATTTTAATACCGCAGATACACTGTGTATCTGTTTATACCATGTAAACTGTGTGTGTGTTGATGTATGGTGGCCCTCTGGATGGCCACAAACCAAAGTAATATCTAAGATTTCTTAGTGTCTTGTAACTAAGAATCCATTTTCACCCCTTTAGGGTAAATAATCGCTCTCTCTCTCATTGAGAAGAACGCCCGGGGCTATGTTCACTGGCACTAAATGCCAGTAACACGGTTGTCCTGTGAGTTACATTTAACTTAGAATCTCGGACCAGTCACCAGCTCTCTCGACGTTCTACCCACACATCTTTGCCTTTGTGGATACCTATCACTTCCCTATCCCCACTAGGGCATCTGAAAGGCCATCACACCTGGGAAACCTACCCAAGTCTCTCTCCCTGACCACATGGGAAATAGCCTTTCTGTTTTTCCTGTGGCATGTGCCATGGCTGGCCTTCCCTGTTACTCGTTCTGGTCCTGTCTCCTCTCCCCTCTGATCAGACCCTCCTTGAGAATGGGATGCTGTATAATTTCATTTCCTGTGTGTGTCTAGAGCTGGGCTTTTCATGCCATCGTCCTTCAGTAAATAGTTGTGAAACTGAATGAAATTGCCTTCGGAAAACCCTTTCCGGTCCAACTGTTTCTCTATCAGAAAATCTCATTAAGACTTAATCGCTAACATCTTCCCATCCCCGGGGTCATGCTGTAATCCCCAGCTGAGAGTGTGATCCCTGACTGGGAGGAAGTGAGAGTATCATTTCTTTCCCAGGACTCACACGCTTCCTATGTATTTCCCACCACCCAAAGGTCACCACCTAGGGGTAAAATTACATGCAACCTCATGAGACTTGCTGCCCCTCTATCTTCCCTCTTTTATTTCTGAAGTCACTGTATGGAAAATGTACTGACTGCAAACTGTGAAATAGCAGCCATTGGGAGCTGGACTGGTATGGCTGTCAGAAAGCCATACTCCCTGCCTTTCCTCTGCCTAATGAGCCAGTAGCCCGTGCTTTGTCCAGTAGAGACCTCACTGTCTCCCATCCCAGCCCACCCTTGCCCACCCTTGCTTGTGCACATCTACCAAGAGCCCCTTCGCAAGAACTCCTCTTCCAAAGTGAGATTTTACTCGTCCAGTGTTTATTTCTTTGTGGCCAGGAAATCTCTCCCTTGCTCTGTTCTACCTAGATGTTGCCTGTGTTAGAATTTCAGTAGAATTCTGCAGATTTGAATGGAAGATTTGAGGGCTGCAAGAGCTATCATCTTTGATAGCAAGCATTTAGCTAAGGAAATTAAATTGAAAGTCCCTGCATTCTGGCTGGATTCTGTTACTCTTTGGGCAGGGAATGATTTGGTTACAAGGAGATTCCATCTTCGTATCTCCTGCTTTCAAGGGAGGAGAGGGGGAAAGAAAGCTGAACAGAGCCTAATGAAGGAATTCTGTATCGACACAACTCTGACATTTGAGATGTTCAATGTAATCAGCAGAACTGGTAGCTTTAGGCAAAGATCACTGCACTGAAATATAAAATTCAGTTGGCCATATTCTGTTCATGAAAATGCCTTTTTATAATTCACTGCTTCCAGAGGTACCAGCCGTAATTTCTTGACTATTTTATTCTAGATAGAGCTTTAGGTATGGTTAACAATGTGCCATGTACAGAGAGGTGTGTATGCACACCATAAAGATCTTAATTGCATTTTCAGTTCAGTGTCCTTCTTATTAATTATTCTAGTCATTTTAATTTATTCAGGCTCCATATTTTACACATTAAAATGAGTGAAAATGATAAGAAGAAATATTAATTGTTGTAATTATTGACTGGATATTTGAGATTCATGTCTAAATACACTCAACTTGGGAAGATTTGACATTCTGTTTCACTGTGTGCATTATTTGCCTGTTTCATCTTCTGTATTCTCTGAAACCCTCTCTCTCTCTTTGTCAAGGGGGGAGGCGAATTACTGCAAGTAGATTATGAAATATTGTTGTACATGCATGTAAAAATAGATCAGTACTGGCACATCTATAATTTATTTATAAGTATGAGATTCATATTAGAGATCTATATATCATATAAGCAAAATAATATCCATCCCGTACTATGTTATTTAACTAACATGATGGCTGAATTTCAAATGAACTGCAAAGGTCATGGTTGCTGTTCTATTAGAGCCATTTAATCTCATTTGTCTCCCCATTACTAACCTCAACTTTATTAGTTGCTGCAACTACTGCTGATTTTGATCTGAGAAAGGGTTCTTCTAACTGATGTCATTTCGTACTTTGAATTTACAAGTAAGAGACTCTGATTTAAAATTATTAGGGCCCCTGGGAAAGGAGAATATTAAAAGTTTGCAGTGGTCTTCTGGTTTCCCATAAGGTGAAGTTTTTAGATGGAAGAAAGATGGGTCCTGTTTCACCTATGACATATTGCATACCTTTCCAAGCACTTGTATTCCCTCACCTCTTGCCCCTCTTCAATCTAGTGATCACCTCTACGTTTGAGAAAACTAGTAGCTAAAATGAAACAAAGCTATTTTTATGAAAAGTCCCTGAGAAGCAATTTAACCTGGTTGACCATGTCCATCAGTCTGTCACCTGGAGAGAAGCTGTTGACACCAGATGACCTCTCCTCCACCATCACGCTATGAAGTTATCACTTGAGTAAGGGCTTTCTCTTTGATGCTATACGATTAAACTGAAGGAAGGAAGGCTTTTGCTAGTAGGAAAGCAACTGCAAACAGAGGCTAAACCCTATGGAAACACCTCCCCCTCTCAGGCACACACATGCATATTATCTTTAACCAAAAGCGAATGGGTTCCAGTCGTTCAGCACACATCACATATAAGATATTCCTAGGGCAGGAACTTTTTTTTTTAATGAGTGAGACCCGTGTAGAGTTCATGCCATTGCATAAACTATTGCAGCCATTTGCATTTAATTTTGATACAAATACTGCTTTGAACGTTGGGAACATCATTTTCTGAGAGAAACAGGAGATAGTCCGTGTAAATCTCCAATGTAAAAAAAAAAAAAGGATTAAGATAAAAAGTAGTTTAAACTCCAACAATTTCTCTGTATTTTTTATTATTTCTAATAAACAAGCCTATAGCTTTTGAAATTTTATCACTAACTTGAGAGGTGACTGTTTTCTGATGTTTATACATCACTCACTTAGTTGTGAACTTGTAGTAACAATGCCACATGCGTTACCAATAGCTGGTGAGTTAATTGGGAGGGAGGGAAATGTTTTCTTAAAAAACTACCTTTTCTCCAGGAAGGATAATTTTATGTGTGTGTAATAAGAATCTAGTATACCTGGTGTATTAGGTGCCTAATATATTGTAGGCCCTTGGTAAATAATTCTGGGATAAATGAATGCCTGCCAATTTATACTGTCATTATCCCTCCCTCCCTGATTTAGTAATTTCAGGCTGAAGTAGTTGTTCCCAATGCTTTTGTGCAATGTGTGGCTTGTCTTTTGTCATCATTTATAAGCTCCATAAGAACAGAGACTGTCTCTTCACTGTTTTGTTCCTGTAAATGTATAACCATATACTGTGTATATGGATCCTTAAGCATGAAGGCTTAGAGGAGATAACGAATAACATTTTTATCCAGAAATCAAACCAAGACTTTCATATCATTATGGAATCACATGCTGTTAGCGTAATTAAAGTTGTTGTATATAGGAGAAATAAAACTGCATTTTCTTTAGCTGTTAACTTAGACTTGCCAGATATGCAGACATGCTTCACTCCTGGTTTGAAATAACAGGTGAAATAATACATGGTGTGTTTTGTTAGAATTGTATTAAATGCTGCTTTTACAAAATTAAGCAAGAAAACAAAATGAAAGAAAGAAACAAAAACAATTAACCAAAAATCACTCACAAAGCTCCCAAAGTGTTTTGTCCTGGGTGATAAGGCACTGTTTGACTTTTTTTTCGTGCATATTGATGCCCTGTTTCCCCTGTTAACTGCTTCTGGTCTCCCTGGACCTCCAAAGCTGCATCTTCAGGGAATAACTCATCGCATCTCCATTGTGTGTCATGTAGACACTCTATGTAGGTAAGATAAGTCTGCCTAAAGGGCACATTTGGTGTTATATTCCATTAGTTTTATTGATTTTTTTTAAAGTTTCTCTAAGGTTCTAATGAGAATATTTTCCACTCAATCCTGAAGGATTCCAAAGCTTTTTACGAACCTCAGGGTAGAATACCCACGGACTGATTCCCTAGGCTGGCAGACAGCAGTGTCCTTGGAAAGAGCAAATGGAAAAATTGCTTTTCTGTGAACCCCAGGTGCAAGAGTTATGGAACCCCTATCTAATGAAGGGCAGGGGGAGTTCTGATGCAGTCACTGGGGTCGGACCCATCATTGTGGTGAATGCTAGGCTCTCGCCAAACACCTACAGCCCCTTCAAGGGTCAAGAAAGTTCATGGGAAAGGATTTGAGTCTCTTCAGGGGACGGTGGAAGTTTCTCCCCAAGCCTACCTTGGTGTCTATGACTCCACCTGAAAAACGGCCCAAAATGGACATAAAGGAATTTGGAGGGACAATGGCATCAAGTCAGGACTTCGTCTGTAGGACACATATGCAAAGAGCCAACCCACCAGAGCTCCAGCCGCAGCTCTTGCTTGTTGTGGCTGTGTGAATTTGGGTAAGTCACTTGACTTCTCTGAGCCTTAGCTTTCAACTTTGTAGAATAGTTCTGAGCATTAAAGGAGACAGTATATGATGTATAAAGTGGAACTGATCAATGGAGGATTCTCAATAAAAGTTGGCTTGTGGTTATATCGTTATCATCACTACTACTGTCGTGCTGTCCAGACATCAGGGCAGCAAAATGTGTCCTCCAGATCTTAGCCTGGGGCCCAGCCTCTATTTGGTGCCTAATAGTTAAAAGTCGGATGCTTGTTGAGCAAGTGAATGTATGACTCCCTTGTCGTCTGTCTGCCAAAGGGAATGCTTGATCAGCATAGGAGATAACTCGCTGCAGTAACTTTGCTCTGAGCTCTCGCTTCCTCATCAATCCATGCTTTAAATACTTCACTGTGCAGAGGCAGTATAGAATGAGGCTCAGGAACTCAGGCTCTGTAGGCTCTCTCCACTCAGCTCTTTACTTGTGTGACAGGGTGCCAGTCCAAGCATCACTTTCCTCATTGATAAAAATAGGTATCATCATAATAATAGTATCTACCAGATAGGATGGTGAGGACAACAAAGTAAGACCATGAGAGCCTGACGCTAAGAATCCCCTGGAGAACTTTGAAAGCATTACTGATATCCAGACCCTCTCCCCAAAGTGTTGGATTCATTTGTTCAGGAGGCAAGGTCCCTTTGGGCATCAATGGCATGAAAAGCCCTCCAAGCGATTCTAATTTAGAGCCTTTCCAAGTCACTAGTTAAGGGGAGGTAGGGTGGCTGTTGTTAAATCATCCTTACGTTTTGTCTTTTCTTGATTATCCCTTTCTCTGTTGGTTCCTTTTTCACATTAATGGGAAAAGCAATTATGCACCTTTTTGGAGTTTTCACTATGTCTTCCTTTTGCTGGGGGTACCATTTCTGGGAAATATGACAGAGAAACTTTCTAGTAAGTGAAAGGTAAATATCTATAGTTATATATCTATAGTTATGGATCTATATATTATAATTTAGGAAATCAGTTATGTCTACTGCAGCGAGCCACATTTTCATGCATGCATAGCCTGCCATTTTATGATGGCTGTTGTTAAATCATCCTAATATTCTGTCTTTTCCTGATTGTCCATTTCTGTGTTTTTTTTTTCATAATAGGAAAACCAATCATGTACTTTTTTGAAAGTTTCACTTTGTTTTCCTTTTGCTGGGTGTACCATTTCTGGAAAATATGGCACTGAAAAACTGCAATAAGTGAAAGGTAAATAACTGGATATATATCTATAGATGTGGATCTATGTATTACAATTTAGGAGATCAGAGTTATTCCTACTGCAATAAGCCACATTTGCAGGCATGCATAGCACCTCGCATTATGGGGCACCCATTGCTCCTCATTCTGGGTCCAGCTTTGATTCCCTGTGGCTGCTGCGGCCTCTGGCTCATCTCTGCAGCTTTGATAGCTGTCTCAAGTACCATCTGCAATCTGTCAAGGAGGGTGTGGAAGTGTCCTGAATAATCAGCAGGTGTCTTGGTTATCACCAAGGAGAGGACATCATGCCCTGCATGCATGGATGGCAGAAGGGTTTACTGCAAAGGCAGTTGTAAGCTCAGGAATCCAATTCTTTTTCTAAGTTAGTACTGAAATGAGGCTGACTCAGAGATGGGATATCAGAGATGGTGGTATCAGAGATAGGACAAGAGGGAAAAATTGTGTTGTTATTTGAAAGCCACAGCCTGTGTGGAGAGGCCTGCAGTTCAATGCCACTGGACAAGAGAGTAAAATTTCTGGGACCTCCATTTACTCTAGGAAGTGTTAGAAGGTGATAGGAAAGGAGTTTGTGCAGACTTCTGCAGCCTCTGCAGGTGGAATGATTGTTCTCTCCTCTAGTCTCTTAGAGTCTGTCCACAACCTCTGAATAGCCGTTATTACTTGGTGAGGCACTCAGCAAATGAGAAATTAAATGCTATTGTGCATGCTTTATATTATGTGTATTTCTTCTCTGTTACATTCTAAGCCACTTGATGGCAGAAGATGTGAGTTACTTTGCTCAGGATATTCAGCACCAGGAAGGAACTAGGCACACATGCTTAGGACCCAGGAAGCACAGGGGAGTTGAAGATGCTTTGAAAGACCTGTTTGGCCCTTCAGGTGGATATGCACGTGTCCTGAGAAGCCCCAGAATTTCGGTGCTCTCAGGAATCAGCAGGAGACTAGAAGACACTGATTCTCAACCCTGGCTGGGTAGCAGAGCTCCTTGGAGAGTTTTAACTACTCTTGATGCCTAGATACCAGAAGAGACCAATTTAAACCAGCATCTCTGGAGTTGGAGCCAGAGTACCTACAGTATTATAGTTGCTTGGGTGATTTGGGTTCAGGCAGGGCTGAGGACCACAGATCCATAATAAAAGGATGGCGGAGTTAAAAGTGGTGATAAGAAGTAGAAGGAGGCTGGGAATGGTGGCTTATGCCTGTAATCCCAGCACAGAGAGGCCAAGGCAGGCAGATTACATGAGGCCAGGAGTTCGAGACCAGCCTGGCCAACATGGTGAAAACCCATCTCTACTAAAAATACAAAAATTAGCTGGGTGTGGTGGCACGTGCCTGTAATCCCAGCTACTCAGTAGGTAGGCTGAGGCAGGAGAATCGCTTGAACTCAGAAGGCGGAGGTTGCGGTGAGCTGAGATTGTACCATTGCACTCCAGCCTGGGCAAAAAGAGCAAAACTCAGTCTCAAAAAATTTATATAAAAATAAAATAAAATAAAAAAAGTAGAAGGAAGGAGTGATGCAACTGAAGGGAGAAATAAGACACAGAAAGAACTTGGGGGTTTTGTTACATTTTCAGCCCCATCAAACCAACTCTCTTCAAGCTAGACACTGTGCTTTTAGCATTTTGTCATTGTTACTCTGTTTCATACTCACAGCAACCTTAAACAAAATGACTACTACCCTCTTTGTAGCAAAGGAAAGGAAGCTTATAAACTGATGAGCTAGGCTGCTGGACTCCAGACCTCAAGCATTTAGCCACTAAATGTGAAGGAAGAAGGGACTGAACTGGACAGAAGAAAAAGCAAAGTTGGTAAACTCAAGGAAAGCTGACGGGCACTAAAGCAAAAACAAATGAGCAGAATTCATAGTTGTTGAGGGCCTCCAAGGTCTTATGATGAACTCAGAAGGTGCACAGCAAACCCAGTCATCTGCAGCTTACAACAGATCTGGAGTGACTCACAGTAGTCCAGTGTCTCGCTGAAACTCACAAAGCTAAGTCTCTGAGCTAGTTTTTCTGTAAAGGCCAAAAGCTAAGTATGTTAGTTTTTGCTGACCACGTAGTCTCTGCCACAACTGTTCAAATCTGGTATTGCGGCATGAAAGTGGCCACAGATATATAACATGCAAACAAATAAATGTAGTTTTGTTCCAATAAAATTTGATTTATGGACACTGGAATTTGAATTTCATATAATTTTCAGGTGTCATGCAATCTTATTTTTCTTTGGATTTTTCTCAACTTTTTAAAAAAAATATAAACAACCATTCTTAGCTCTTGGCTATATCAAAATAGACAGTGGGGAAATTTGGCCCTTAGGGTGTCATTTGCCAGCCCTGGTCCAAACTTTAAAGCACCCAGAGGGTAAAAAGTTGATGACAAAACATGACTGAGACATTTACCCCCAGTCCACCTTCCCACAGGAAGATCCATCAGGCCAAGAGTCCAACACTTTCCATTTTCCATAACTCAATCCCACCAAGCAGTTATTTGTAGAATCCATTTGTGGTTTTCAAACCAGAGCCTCTGGACTTCAAAGCAGGCCAGTCCCATTCTTTTTGTCTTGAAATGAGTATAATAAGCCCCCAGACCCTTTGTTCTACCAATGTTTATTGAATTACTAATAAAGACTAGAGTCTGTTCTGGGCACTAAGGGTGCACTGGTTATCTTAGTCTACTCCAGTTGCCATAGCAAAGTGCCATAGACAGGGTGGCTTAGACAACAGAAATCTTTTTTTCTTGCAGATCTGGATACTGGAAGTGAGATCAGGGTGCTACGATGGTCTAGTTATCATGTGGTCTCTGTGGCTTATGGACGGCTGCCTTCTCTCTGTATCTTCTCTTGGCAGAGAGAAAGAGAGAGAGGGAGAGGAAAGAAGTGGGTGTGCAGGGAAGATGTCTTTTCTTTCTTTTTCTTTATGTTTTCTTTTCTCTCTTTAATTAATTAATTAAATTATTTATTTATTTATTTATTTTAGATGGAGTCTTGCTCTGTCACCCAGGCTGGAGTGCAGTGGCACGATCTCAGCTCACTACAGCCTCTAGCTCCCGCGTTCAAGCGATTCTCCTGCCTCAGCCTCACGATTAGCTGGGATTACAGGCACCCACCGCTACGCCTGGCTAATTTGTGTGTTTTTAGTAGAGATGAGGCTTTGCCACGTTGGCCAGGCCGGTGTCAAACACCTGACCTCAGGTGATCGTCCTGCCTTGGCCTCCCAATGTGCTGGGATTACAGGCATGAGCCACCATGCTTGGCCAGGTGTCTTTTCTGATAGGGACACTAATCCCATCAGGAGGGATTCCCTTTGATATAGTTTGGATATTTGTCCCCACTCAGATCTCATGTTGAAATATAACTCCCAATGCTGGAGGTGGGGCCTGGTGAGAGCTGTTTGGATCATGGGGATGGGTTCCTCCTGGCTTGGTGCTGTCTTCACGATAGTGAGTGAGTTGTCACGAGATCTGGTGTGTGTGGTTTTTTGTTTGTTTGTTTGTTTGTTTGTTTTGAGACGGAGTCTCGCTCTGTCGCCCGGGCTGGAGTGCAGTGGTGCGATCTCGGCTGACTGCAAGCTCCGCCTCCCGGGTTCACGCCATTCTCCTGCCTCAGGCTCCCGAGTAGCTGGGACTACAGGCTCCCGCCGGTACGCCCGATAGTAGAGACGGAGTTTCACTGTGTTAGCCAAGATGGTCTGAATTTCCTGACCTCCTGATGCACCTGCTTTGGCCTCCCAAAGTGCTGGGATTACAGGCGACAGCCACTGTGCCTGGCTGGTAGAGATCTGGTGATTTTAAAGTGTGTAGCACCTTCCCCCACGCTCTGACCCTCTTGCTTCTGCTTTTGTCATTTGATGCATCTGCTCTTCCGTCACATTCCGCCATGAAGAAAGTCCCCTGAGGCTTCGCTAGAAGCCGAGCAGATGCCTGCACCATGTTTGCTATAAAGCCAGTGGAACTCTGAGTCAGTTAAACCTCTTTTCTTTATAAATTGCTCCGTCTCGGGTATTTATTTACAGCAATGCAAGAACAGCCTAATACCTAGTACCTCATGCCCTCATCTAAATCTAATCACCTCCCCAAGGCCCCATCTCTGAATACCATCACGTCGGGGGTTAGGGCTTCCACATATGAATTTGGAGGGCACAATTCACTGCAAAACAGTGGTATACAAAATAATGAGGTTTCTGTGTTCATGAGCTTACATTCTTGATATTTGACAATAAAAACGTAAACAAAAACTAAGAATTGTTTTAGCTAATGATAAATGCTACAAAGGCAAAAAAAATAAGAAAACATGTACTGAGTACAGAGATGAACTGGGACAGGGATTGTAACTTTGGAAACTGTTTTCAGGGAAGGCCTGTTTGAGCAGATGACTTAGGACTGGGGGTGAGTGGTGTGGAAGCACTCCTGGAGGGTGCTGGGGGGAGACTGGAAGACTGAGCAATAGGGAGAGAAGGTCATGTTCAAAAGGGCCACTGAGACCAAAAAGCTCCCAGAAAACAAGTACAAGGTTCAAAAGGGTGAGCCAGCGGGTAGAGAGGAGGCCAGCATACCTGAAGAGAGTCCAAGTGGGGGACAGTAGCTCCCCCTGTGGAGAGTTTGAGTGTTACCTGTTCAATGCAATGGGGAGCTGGGCACAGTGTGGCTCATGCACTTTGGGAGGCCGAGGTGGCAGGTCGCTTGAGGTCAGCAGTTCAAGACCAACCTGGCCAACATGGCAAAACCCTGTCTCTACTAAAAATACAAAAATTTAGCCGGGCACGGTGGCTCATGCCTGTAATGCCAGCACTTTTGGAGGCCGAAGGGGGCAGATCACTTGAGGTCAGCAGTTGGAGACCAGCCTGGCAACCATGGCAAAACCCTGTCTGTACTAAAAATATAAAAAATTAGCTAGATATGGTGGTGTGTGCCTGCAATCCCAGTTACTTGAGAGGCTGAGGCAAGAGAATCGCTTGAACCTGGTAGGTGGAGGTTGCAGTGAGCCAAGGTTGCACTACTGCACTCCAGCCTGGGCAACAGAGTGAGACTCTATCTCGACAAAAAATTTAAAAAAACAATAAAATGGGAAGCCGGGCACGTTGGCTCATGCCTGTAATCCTAGCACTTTAGGAGGCCAAGGCGGGCAGATCACTTGAGGTCAGGAGTTCGAGACCAGCCTGACCAACATGGCAAAACCCCATCTTCACTAAAAATACAAAAAATTAGATGGTTGTAATAGTGCGTGCCTGTAGTCCCAGCTACTGGGGAGGCTGAGGCGGGAGAATTTCTTGAACCTGGGAGGCGGAGGCTGCAGTGAGCTGAGATTGTGCCACTGCACTCCAGCCGGGGCAACAGAGTGAGACCGTGTCTCAAAAATAGATTAATTAATTAAACCTTCAATGGAGAGATTTTGTTGAGTCAGAAGAACTTCAGTACGGTCATGCAGCACTTAATGGCAGGGACACCGTCCTGAGAAACAAATCGTTAGGCAATGTTGTCATTGTGCAAACATCAGAGTGTACTCACACAAACCCATGCTGTAGCCTGCGACGCATCTAGGCTAGGTGATCTAGCTTATTGCACCTAGGCTACAAACCTAGCATGTTAGTGTGCTGAGTATGGTGGGCACGTGTAACATCATGGCCAGTATGCCTGTACCTGAATATCGCTAACCATAGAAAAGGTAATGTAAAAATATTGCATTAACGTCTTACGGGACCACTGTCCTGTAGGCAGCCTGTAGTTACTGAACTGAAATATGGTGAAGCTGTGTAGGACTGTGTTTGCATTTTCAAAATATTTTGGGTGCTATTCAGGGAACGGACAGTAGGGGGCAATAGTGGAAGTGGAGAAACCAAGGAAGAGGCTGCTGAAGAAGTCCAGGCAGCCTTGGAGGACTCGCTCTCTCTCTTACCGGTTTTCGATGCATCAGTTACTTGCTCTCTGGGAGAAGGAAACAGTTCTTTCCTCTGCCCAAATTGCTGCTACTCAGGAGTGCCTGACACTCCTTTCCAAAGATGCTCTGTGGTAATATGTTCTAATGAGGAGTTTGAATTGGCAATTGCTTTGCTCTTTGCAGCTAATAAAGAACAGATTATGCGCTGGAGGGTTTGCAGTTGGTGGCCAAGTTGTCTTGTGATTATTGTAAGTTCTTTTAGTTGAGCTTGTGTAACTGTGAGTCAGTCCTGCCCATGTTTTATTTGGGAATTAGTACTAGAGCCTCCTTGGGACTAGCCTTTTTCTCACCCAAAGGCAAAAGAATCCGTCTCGGCCAGGCACAGTGGTTCACGCCTGTAATCACAGCACTTTGGGAGGCCGAGGTGGATGGGGCGGATCACGAGGTCAGGAGTTCGATACCAGCTTGACCAACATGGTGAAACCCCGTCTCTACTAAAAATACAAAAATTAGCCAAGAGTGGTGGCACATGCCTGCAAACCCAGCTACTCAGGAGGCTGAGGCAGGAGAACCACTTGAGCCCTGAAACCAGAGGTTGCAGTGAGCCAAGATCACGCCATTGCACTCCAGATTGGGCGACAGAGTGAGACTCCATCTTCCATCTCAAAAAAAAAAAAAAAAAAAAAAAAAAAGATTCGGTCTCTGGGTCACGTGAACCCTCACAGCCCATGGTCCTTCGTCTTCCTCTGAAAAAATATGAAATATTAAAGATTCTTAAACCACTGAGCAATTTCCGGTTATTCCAGAATATATAGCACTTTGGTGACTTGTTCCACATTTTCTTTCTCTCTTCTCAGTGCTTCCTGCTAGACATAGACACATACACACACACACACACACACACATACACACTCACCCTTTTTAACCCATTTTAAATAATTCTGTTTAGAAAAGCAACATATGCTCATTTAAAAATACTGAGAAACACAAAAGCAAAAATCATCCATTAGCTGCTCATCACCCCCAAATAATCACTTTTTAAAAACATTTTGACATTTCTCTTTTTGGTGTGTGTGTGTGTGTGTGTGTGTGTGTGTGTGAGAGAGAGAGAGAGAGAGAGCGGCAGACAGAGCAAAAAAGCTTACACTATGTGACTCATAGTGAATTTTTAGAATTTATCCTATAATTTTTTATTTGGTATTAAAATGTGAACATTTTACCATGCCATGAATCATTTTGGGAAATCACATGTAATGATTCCATAATGTTCTATTGTGCCAAAAGTTATCAGCTCTGTTGATGTTGAAGAAATTTTTTATCTTTCTCCTTTACTATCATGAAGAATAATGTCACAGAGAATTTTCTCATATTCAAGTCTTTGTTTACATTTTTGAATATTTCCTTGGACTAAATGCCAAAAAGTATTATTTCAGGGTCAGAAGATATGAGCATCTTTATGCTTTGTGAATAGATTTTATGTTGCTTTTTGAACTGGTTGTGCCCCTGTACGCCATGTAACCATAGCGTATTAGCATACTGTTTAATCTATTCATTACCAACATTATTTGGTATTACTACATAGTTTTTTAATTTGATAGGTAAAAATTGGTATTGCCCTGTTTAAAGCTTCCCCTTTTCATCTTGTCTGTTTCGTAATGCCAAGAGTAAACACATGTCATGCTCTTACCGGGAGTGTCAAACACTGTGGAAAGTAGATACTACTGTCCTCATTTTACAAATCGAGAAAGGAATACTTCCTGTTCAGAGGTGGAGCTGAGATGGGAACCCAGTGTAGGCAATGGGAAGCTTGAGTCTGAGCATTAGCCAGGGCTCTCTTCTGCCGCCAGGCAGGAGCAGGAACCTGAGAGGACCTTCTCAGTTAGGTGTGAAACAGGAAAGCAGCCTCATTGAAGTAATTCACACTAACATGTGAATGACCTGGAAGCATCTGTCTGGTTTTTATGAAAAACCAAACGGAATTACTTGTTATTTCAAATAAGCTTCTCCTTTGTGGATGGAAATTTAAGAAGTTTAACACAAGTAAGAACACCTAACAATGATAAGGGCAGACACCATTGGGCAGATTCAGACCTTCTTGCAATGCAGTGGTGGCTCACTGCTGGCCCACAGACTAGAATCATATTTATTCCTGTGAGATAAAAGAAAATAGGTCTTAAAATTCAGTGTTGAAAATACTAAATTAGTTACTATTAGACAAACCTCTACTATTCTGCCTTCTCTTTAAAAACGGAAGCTCTGGAAACGTTCACTGTTGTTTATTTCAGTAATTGACTGCATTTGATTAATCCCGCTGATGCTTCACTTTGCATCTGTTAACTGGGTAGCTCTCTTCTTCCTTCCCTATCAACTTTCCCCACTTTCTCCCTTTCTGAGCCAACTCTCGAAAACTTTTCTTTCTGATAAGAACAATATATTTTAATGAAAATCCTTTCTATCATCGGGAATCCTCTTTCCATCATTGTTGGGAATGGAGACTTAGGGGTTACGGTGGGGCTGGGTGCTGAGTCATTTGGAAGACACACATGTGCAAGTTGGGGCCTGTGTCTTTATTAGCCCTGCTTAAATTGCTTGGTAATTTAAGCCTCCCTTATTTTGCTGCATTGCATCATAGTTCTAAAGGAGACCTGAAATAGAGTGTATCACATTGTGCACATTTTTGAAGGATCATGAGTGCAGCCTAAATATAAAATTCACGTCCATATTCTTAGTGTGCTTTTCCCCTAAATGGAGACGGGATGCACTTGAGCATTCTGTCCCATGCTTGCCTTTGCCTACACGTGTTTCCTAATGTTTGATCTCTGTCCTTTTTGCATGTGAGAACATTCACAGGCGTCTTAGCTGCAAAAAGACGGGCCTGGGTTGCAACAACTGGATCTTTGTTATTTCTTGGAGGGGGAGCTCGTATCAAACTCTCCCCAATCCACGCAGTGATTTTTCTTCTGCATCTAAAAATGACCCTTTAAAGCCTCAATGATGCCTTGGTGACCCAGGGCCACTATTGTAATTTTTGCCAGTTTCTTTGTGTCACCTGGTTTATCAAGTATTAAATGTGTAACTGATTGGTTTTTTTAAAGATACGTGCATGTTAGTACAGTAACTAGAAGCTCGATGTTATGAGTTGAAGCATAATGATGCAAGCAACAGAATACTAAACTTAGAAGATACATGACTACTAACCAAGACCATCTGATGTACCATTGATGGCTCAAATGCCAGATGTGGGGAAACAGTGATTTAAACGGAAATATTTCATGGGGTTAAGGATGAAGTCGGTCCTGCTTCTAGAAAGCCAAAGTATTTCTCCGTATCCACAGCTACCGGTCTCTTAGGCTTTCATTGTAAATATCTGGCTTTCACTTAGGAAAAAAAAAAATCTCAAGGCTGTGACCAAGGCAGAGGCTTCCTCACAACCCATCCCCTGTGCATATCCGTTACTTGACATCCATGGGTGCCCCAGTCCTCCCGGAAATATCCCCTCAGGCTTGCTTTTCTGTGGTATCACCACCTATTCCCCTCTTGTTGCTCAGACCTCATTGAAGTCATCGTAGTGTTTTTGGGAATAGAGAATACCACTTTGCAGAGAGAGTGATAAGGGCTTGTGGTCACATCCTCATCATATCCCCATTGTCGGAGTTTGTAACACCCCAAATGCTCCTGAAAACTTGATTTCTAATGGTTATGCAATATTTAAATGTTAATAGATTACTCTTTGCTTAACCATTTCCCTATTTTATTTATTTATTTTTTTTGAGAAAGAGTCTCACTCTGTCACCCAGAGCTGGAGTGCACTGGTATCACCTCGGCTCACGGCAACCTCCGCCTCCCTGGTTCAAGTGATTCTCCTGCTTCAGCCTCCCAAGTAGCTGGGATTACAGGCACGTGCCACCACGCCCAACTAATTTTTGTATTTTTAATAGAAACGGGGTTCCACCGTGTTGGCCAAGCTGGGCTTGAATTCCTGACCTCAAGTGATCCACCTTCCTCAGTATCCCAAAAGGCTAGAATTAAAGGCATCAGCCACCATGCCTGGCCCATTTCCCTATTTTAGACATGTATGTTGCTTCTTATTCTGCATCATTCATTCATTCATCAAATATTTACAGGCAACTGTCACTTGCCAGGTGGTAGAGAGGATGGGAAGGTAGTGCTGAGCAGGCAGGGCTCTGGATCCTTCTTCTCCATCAATCTGTGAATTTTTACTGATATCTGAGATGGGTGGAGGGAGGGAAAGAGAGAAAGAAGGGAGAGAGGGAGAGAGGAAGGGAGGAAATAGACACAATTGAGAGCTCCTGAAGCGCTTGAAACCTCTCAGGAACATTCTCTTGCTTTGTATTCTTTTCGCAGAACCAGTGACTCTTGTTTTCTTTTAAAATCCTCCCCTCCACTCCCTCCCTCCCCTCTCTCCCTTCCCTTCTTTCCTTCCCTTTCCTCCCTCCTCTCCTCTCCTTCTCTCCTTTCTTCCTCCCTCCCCTCCTTCCCCTCCTTCCTTCCTCCCTCACTTCCTTCCCTCCTTCCTTCCTTTTCTTTCCCTCCCTCCCTGTCTCCCTTCCTTCCTCCCTTCCTTTCCACCTTCTTTCCTTTTCTTTCCTTACCCTCTCTTCCCTCCCTCCTTCCCTCCTTCCTTCCTTCCTTTTCTTTCCTTCCTCCCTCCCTCCCTGCCTCCCTTTCCTCCTTCCCTCCCTCCCTTTCCTCCTTCCCTCCTTCTTTCTTTTTCTTTCTCCTTCCTTCTTTCCTCCCTCCCTCCCCTCCCCTCCCCTCCTTCCTTCTTTCCCTCCCTCCCTCCCTTCCTTCCTTCCTTCCTTCCTTCCTCCCTCCCTCCCTCCCTCCCTCCCTCCCTCCCTCTTCTTCTCATCCATGAGCCAGAATATTATGCTAAGTTTTGGAAACAGCACTCTCTGCTGTGTCTTTGGGATGCTTGTTTCCTGCATGCTTACGAGACCTTTCGTTGGACTGATATTCTGGATAATGACTTGGTGCCTTTCTAGCTTCTAACCTAAACAAGAATGATTTCATTTTAGATTCTCTCTACTGCATCAAGGGTCCCTGGAATTTGATGATAACTTAAGTGCAAATCCCAGCTTTAGCAGATATAAGCCCAGTACCATAGACCAAGTGGGTTAACCTCTTTGTGCCTTCATTTTTTCAATGGAAAATTGCAAACAAGATACTTACGTCCCAGGATTTTCCTGACAATGAATGAGAAAATGTAAGAGAAACTGCCTTTTGAATTGAGAAGCTCTATTCTGATGAAAGATGGACCTTATTTTTAAATACAGGATGTTTAGTAATTTTATCTGAATTCCCCATTCCTCAGAATACAATGGAGAAGATACTCGCTGTACCCATTTCATTGTGTTGTTCATAAACTTGTTTATTTTTCCAGGGCTGCATTGGTTTGCCTTTCTCTCTTTCTCTCTGCTACTGCATAATTTCATTATCTGCCATACATAAATGTATTATGTAATTCTCTCAGTATGTCTTTGATTGTTTCCGTTTTTCTGTAGTATTACTGGTCTATAATACTTTTTATTAAATCCCCAAGGATTGTTCCTGAACGGTGGTTGAAGGACCCTCCTTTCCACTAAGTAAAATACAGCACTTAGATATTTGAAATGACACAAAGTACTAGAGAAAACGTAAGTGTGGAATTTTCCCACTGGCTTTATGAAATCTAGGAAAACAATTGAGATATTTGTTTATGATGCCTTTGTCTGTCCTGGAGATTTCTCTCTGCGGTCTTTCAGATGGCAGTCACAGCATCAACAAATTATATAAAATTAGCTAATGTTTATTGAGTGCTTACTATGTTCCAAGTAATGTTAGGAACTACTTGCATTAAGTCATTTAATCTTCACAACAGCCTCATAAAGGAGGTATGCTTTGTTATCCCCATTTTATGCTTGAGAGAACTGAAATTCAGAAAGTTTAACTGCTTTGCTCAGAGATACACAATAAAGAAGAGATGAAACTGTAAAGCACACCTCTCTCACACACACACCACACACACATACACAACTTTACGCAAGCTTAGCAAACTCAGTTTCCTTCTTAGCTTGGAGAATACATACATACGTTGAATGCCTGAGAGTTTGGGACTTCTCTGCTCTGTACTTGCTTCTGACGCTAACCTTAAACTAATCACTTCTCTCTGGAACTAGGTCTCCTTATGGGCCAAGTTTGAAGGGTTGGATGAGGTCGTTAGTTTTTGTTTATTGTTTTGAGATAGAGCATTAGTTTTTTTATTTTATTTTATTTTTGAGGCAGGGTCTCACCCTGTCACCCAGGCTTCAGTGCAGTAAGACAATCTTAGCTCACTTCAATCTCCGCCTTCCAGGTTCTAGTGATTCTAATGGCTCAGCCTCCTGAGTATCTGGAATTACGGGTGTGTGCCACCACACCTGGGTGGTTTTTATATTTTTAGTAGAGACTGGATTTTGCCATGTTGGCCAGGCTGTCTCAAACTCTTGGCCTGAAGTGACCCGACTGCCTCCCAAAGTGCTGGAATTACAGGTGTGAGCCACTGCACCTGCCCAAGAGCATTAGCTTCTAATTGACCTCATGATGTTCAAGAATCTGAGCAGGTGGTCAAGAGGTGGTAGAGAGGACAGGAAGGCAGTGCTGAGCAGGCAGGGCTCTGGATCCCTCTTCTCCATCAATCTGTGAACTTTTGTTTATATCTGAGAGGGATGGAGGGAGGGAAAGAGAGAAAGAAGGGAGAGAGGGAGAGAAGAAGAGAGGAAGGGAGGAAACAGACAATTGAGATCACATGCTACACTACTAACTCATTCAAAAATAGCATTGTGCCATTGCTATTTCCCAGGTATGCCATTAGATATTCCATGAAAACTTGATTTGTAATGGTTATATAATATTCAAATGTGTTAATAGGTTACCTTCTGCTTAACCATTTCCCTATTTTAGACATGTGTGTTGCTTCTGATGCTTCATCATTCATTCATTTATCAAACATTTATCAGCAATGATGACTCAGCAGACATTAACATAAGTAGGGTGTGGATTTTCTTATACATACATTTTTGACATACCTGCATATATATGCTTCCATAACTGTGTAGAATTTGGTATTTTTGCTCTTGTTGCTAATTGCTGGACTTCTTTAGTGAAAGACAGCCTGTTCTGGAAAGCCTGCTAATTTGGATGATAGGTTGGGTTGAAATCTGTGCAAATGATGAGCTTATCTGTTTCAGGGAACATAACTGGAGTTCTGGACACACTCTTTCCCAGGATTATAGTTATGAGATTAATAGGCACTGTTTTGATGGTATATGCCACAAACATCAAAATATCCACTTTGTGATCTACAGCCTTAAAGGGATCATCTTGAAGGTATAGCTTTACATGTTGCCTAGTTTAGAGGTAGACGAGGCTGTAGAGAATGTCCGCTCCGACCTGTGCAGAAGGATCTGAGAGGCAGCCCCAGGGGTTGCTGTAAGACTTTGTGTTGCTGACTCCACTTAGAAGTAATCTCCAAACAACAACGACACCACGAAGTGTGTCATCATATACACTGAAGATAGCTGAGATTATACACTGCCTAAATTTCACTCAGAAAACATGATACAGATCATTTCTGGTTGAAAAGACAGTAAAGAAACTCCTAAACATACTTCTTTGTCCATAAATGGAAACCAGACAAAACAGGTTTGTAGATTTAAAGAGACCCTGCAAGGTGGTGATTCTGAAGTACCCCTTGGAGGGACCATGCCAGGTCTGAAGTGAAGCTGCAGAGTGAAGCAGTATCCAGGGACTGAGCTATTTCTGGCTGCAGCCTTTGTGTCATGAAATGGTGATACTTGCCCCTTGCCCCATAATGTTCCTGTCCTCCCTGATGGCTCTGTAAGTTTGAGTGATGTCAGTCTGTTTGGAGGCAGCTAGGTTTGTTTGTGTCCTAGGACAGATGTCCCGAAAAAACAAGGCTAGACCCCGAAGAGCCTGGGCATCCATTAGGACGATGAAAGACTCTGTGGATAGAAAATACCATTAGTTTTTCTTCCTTCCTCTGTATTCTCTCTTTTTATCTCGTTCCCTGATAGCAAGCAAAGGGTAGGGAAATCTAAGTAGGAGGCTTCTATCCTTGACTGATTTTTTTTTTTTTTTTAATTTTTCTGCCTCCTAGGGGATAACTGAATTCATTGCATGCCTCTGGAAGAGACCAGAATTTCCTAACTCCTCCAAATTCCTGGGCAGGTTACCTCTCCCAACCTCAGTTCATCATTATTCTGCACTGAGTTATGTAATGATTTGATCGTGTTGAGGAGTAATTCACCTTTGTTCCCACCTACGTTAAGACTGATTACAAATCCTCATAAAATACTCATTATGCTCCCAAAAATGTTCTTAAGAATAGTCCGTTAGAAAGGAGGTAATGCTGCTGCTCAGAAGTGTGGGCTTCTGTCTAATTATGTGTAAATTATCTGAGTGGAATGTCAAATGTTTAGTGATAAACAGTTTGATGCGTCCCAGCAAAGTATCTAGTTTGTGAGGCAATATAATCAAAAGCAGCTTGTGTGCAGCAAATTGTAGATGGTATAACTTTGCATCTTTTTCAAGTTATTCTTATTGAAAGAAGTGGGAATTTGTCTGCACCCCTTTAAGAATAGCAAACATTGTATTCTGCATTTTTTTAAGAAACATAATTGATCCTTTGACTATACTGCTGTTCTCTTCTCAGAAGAAACATTAAAAAGTTGGATTTCTTAAGAAATGCAATTAACCGACTTTTATTTAATGATTTTTTTTCACGTTATTCATCCTGGAGGAATGGTATCTGTTGGTTATTAACAAAGATGAGGATGGATTTTCAGAAGCAAAATATCATGATATTCTACTGCAATGCATCTATGGTTACTCAGGGAAGATCCAGTGTGGTTTGTATGTAGATATCTCCTTCTTTAGGAAACCTTTTCTGAATTGCCTGCCTACATCTCCCACCCATCTCCAGGTGGGATGTTGTATATTCTCTGTGCCACCAGAAGAAAGTTATTCTAATAATCAAAGTGAATAGGACACCATTTAATTGGGATGAAGCCCCAATCGTCAGTGTAGCTAGTGGTAATTGAACCTAGATGTTCATAATCTGGGATCCTAAACTAGATGTTCTGATAATCTTGATGTTCATAAAATCCAGGTATTTAAACCTGAAAGCTCATTACTTCTTAGCCTCAGTAGTAGGGTTCCTTAAAGGCCCAAGAAGCTTGAGAGAAATCTACCAGGGCAGATACCCCTCCAAAAATCAAAGCCAAGGGCTTCTATAGGCAAAGAATGGTCAAGATATTTATTTAGCATAGCATGAGGAAGTTTAGTCCAACATAGAAAACATAGAAATATCAGTTGAAATGAAATTAGTGTACTAGTTAACATAAGAATTCCCACCTCAGTGTTTGAGAACACTTTGCAGCTCTTCTAGAGACATTCTTATTACAGAAGAAGATGACTAACTGAAGAAAAAGGGTATGAAAGTCTAGTAGGAGAAAATGACAGGCATAAAAAAGGATACTAAGAAATTAGTATTTTAGTGAAAAGAGGCAAGAATTCTATGTCAGCTCCTTATTGGTGGCGGGTGAAGAATAATGCTAGCATAACCTATCATTCAGTTGATTCCATACGCAGCTAAATTGGTTGCTTAATGAATCCATAGTGGTGTTTGGCTCTGCTTGGTTTCCAAAATTGTAAGGTAAATTCCATGCAAATGGTTTTAAGTTGGAAATGGTTGATGTGGTTATACTTGGTATATGCATTCAATGAATTGCCCAGTTGCAAATGTGTGCCTATTCACAAACCCCTTGATTGAATTGCAAGTATACTAGCTAATTAGACATGTGTTTCCATAATGCTTAAAGAGAGATCAAACCTCCGTCAGCGTCTCTAGATGGTCAAGTCTTAAATTTACCCAAGATCAAAATATCTACATAAAGATTACTATGTATATCTGACATTCGCAAGCCAGAGGGTGTTGGACATTTTGAAGACCAACCATTTAGATGATTGTCTAAATATATTTATTTACATCATATAGATCTGTCCAATATTACCAGCTTATCCTTTTAAGAAAGTGTATTCATCCTTTTAGAGTTCAGTAAAATTTATCATGACTGTCTGTGGGATGCATTTGTTTCATATTGACTTCTGTTTGTATCCTTTCCTATCCTACATTCTCTATAACCAGTCTTTTTGCAAGTCTGCAATTCATATCAAAAAGTCTAAAGGAATTTTATTTTTATTTCCTTTTCAGTGAAAACATATTACAAATTGCCAACTCATGATGTATTCACTTTGAACTTAAAATATCATTTGTTTAAAAAATGCAATAAAACCTGAAATGTACACTGATATTCATTCTGAAGATTAAAGCTGCCAATGAATTATGGAGCTGGGCCAAGGCTGTCTTGTTCTCAGCCTAAATTTATCTTGTCGAAAGGGAATTATCCTGACCGGGGCTAGAGAGTGAAGATAGTTAAAATTTGATTGTTCAATTGCTTTCTTCTGGCTTTTTTTTTTTCTTAAAAAATATTTGATTATTTTTCTCTTAGGAGCTGGATTTTAAAATCTAAAGACTGATGACGGTTGGATAAAAAGTCCTATTTTATCTGATTCTAAAAGTGACATAGGTTTCTGGAGACTCTTTTGTTTTTTTAAATATATTTCTTTACTTTCCTTTCTTTCTTTTTTTTTTTTTTTAAACATGGATCTTTGGCCATGGGGGACCCCATGCTGAGTGCCTACCCTCTCTGACTTACACAGAGGAAGCTTCAGTGTAATAGAAATAAATGCTGCATTTTCTCTGTTTATAACATGTCACTTGGGCAAAGTGGTACAGTGTCTCTCTGGTAAAGCTGAAACGCGGATTTCTCAGAAATGTCTTGTTTTCAGTTAATGATATTTTCTGCTTTTCACCAGGTGGTCTCTTTGGGGCTTTGCTCTTGAATTCATTTCTGTGTGCGTAAGCCAGGCTTTCTGTTATTCATTTATTCAGCAGGCATTTACTGAGTCCTCACCACACTCAGGCATGAGCGCAGCATCCAGGTTGCAGTGGCCACGGAAACCAGCCCTGTCCTATTGGTGCTCGCTGGCTTTGGGGTAAAGTGACAGGCTAATACTATATTATAGCCAGGGCCACATTAGACATCAAAATAAAATGTTATGGGAATAGAGAGGAGGGATGGCCTGGCATGGAGGTGAGCTGGGGGCGTCAGGCTATCTGTGGTCACATCATTCTCTGAACTAGCAGACCAGGCATAATGTGCGATGTAAGCTCGCCCTGATGTTGCCTGACCTGAATGAGTGCTTCTCTGGAAAGAGCTTAGAGTTCCTCTTTCTCTTATGTGAAATCCCACAAGGAAAGGCAACTTCCAGAAATGGCCAAGCTTTCTATCCCTAAAGAGCCAGCCCTCAAGGACTCATGATGGCTGAAAGGGAAATTGATCATTGGCTCATTATGGTCCTGATCAGGTATGACCTTTGAGAAACCAGTGGGCCTGGTAAAAATATGGCAGCCAAGGTGGCCATATCGGCAGATGTTGCATTTGCTGACTCCATGGCCAGAGCCACATCAACTGCTCTGAGGGTGTTTTGTTCCCTCTGTGATTGGATCTGTATTCAAAACAGATTGTGCCTGCTATGGAAAGAGAGCCAGCTTCTGAATCCTGGCTGAGTTTGACTTCATTGACCACAGAGTTTTGGTTCTTTGCAAACACAAAGGAAAACACGATGTACACCTTGACTGAATTCAGCTGTTCTCCTCATCCATCCAGGCTTGTCTTCATTGCAAATGAGCAGACCTGTGTTTCAGAGGACTTAGGTAACTTCCCCAGCTTCACTTAGATCTGGGTGTTCTGCCTTCCAGAATACAGTCCTTCTTCTCCCACCACAGACCCTAAGACTATTAAGAGTAGGTCATCCCCAACCTGTTGGTTAAGAAAGACATTCACAGTATCTGCACAATGTCTAAGGGATCCCCAGGATCACCTCGGTTTTGTCCAAAGAGAATAATAAGGTGTTGGTAGATAAGAGGGAGGCCCATGTGCCTCTGCCATTAGGTTCTGTGACAGGGAGTCCACGTGGAGATCATCATGTGATAAAGATCACTATGGCTGTAGTCCAGGGACAAGCTTGAGTGACATCTCAGTGGGGCAGCTACCTTCGGAGAGCCCTCCCCACGTAAGGACAGAGTGGCTGGGGCAGTCACCTGGCATCCTAGAGCATATTTCTCTAGAGGGGCCCTGCTGACGTTTTGGACCAGATTGATAGTTCATTGACACCAGTTTTATCCATTGTAGGATGTTTGGCAAAATCCCTGGCCTCTCCCTACTAAGACACCAGTAACACCCTTTCCTCTTGGAGTCAAAACATTGTCCAGTATCCCCTGGGGTGCAAAATCGCCCCCTGCTTGAGAACCACTATCCTATGGCCATATTTATAGTCACTAAAGAAAGAGTACATAATGGCAGCTACTCTGGGCCTCTTGAATGAATTGCATGTGATTCCTTCCCTCCCTGTCTCCCTCCCTCCCTCCCTGCCTCCCTGCCTCCCTGCCTCCCTCCTTCCCTCCCTCCTTCCTTCCTTCCTTTCTTCCTTCTTTCCTTCCAAGACAGAGTGAGTCTCCTTCACCCAGGCTGAAGTGCAGTGGCACAATCTTGGCTCATTGCAACCTCCGCCTCCTGGGTTCAAGCAATTCTCCTGCCTCAGCCTCCTGAATAGCTGGGGTTAGAGGTGTGTGCCACCACACCTGGCTAATTTTTATATTTTTAGTAGAGATGGGGCTTCACTGTGTTGGCCAAGCTGGTCTCAAACTCCTGACCGTAAGTGATCTGCGTGTCCCAGCCTCCCAAACTGTTGGGACTACAGGCGTGAGCCACCTCGCCCAGTGCAATTGCATGTGTATTTAATGAGCTTCTGCTTAGGGGGTAGTTTAGCATACACTTGGAGGCAGATGGGTTGCTTCCCTTATTGTGTGAGAGCCAGGTGACTTTGTGCAAAACACTTGCCTGCTTTGTATTTTAGTCCTCTCTTCTTTGCTTTTTTTTTTTTTTTTTTTTTTTTGGAGACAGAGTGTTGCTCTGTCGCCCAGGCTGGAGTGCAGTGGCACAATCTCGGCTCACTGCAAACTCCGCCTCCTGGGTTCAAGTGATTGTCCTGCCTCAGCCTCCCCAGAGCTGGGACTATAGGCACCCGCCACCACGCCCGGCTAATTTTTTGTGTTTTAGTAGAGACGGAGTTTCACCGTGTTGCCCAGGCTCGCCGCGAACTCCTGAGCTCAGGCAATCCGCCTGCCTTGGCCTCCCAAAGTGCTGGGATTAAAGGTGTGAGCCACTACGCCTGGCCTAGTCCTCTCTTCTATAAAACACAGATAGTTCTAACACTGTATATCTCTCCCAAGTTTGTAGTGAAAAAGGATTGCACACATACACACACAGAGAGACCATTATGTAAGTGTTAACTACTATTCTTATTACCATTTTCTGGGCACAATATCTGGTGTTGGAAGACAGAGAAAATACACAGCATGTTCTTTTCTTCATGGGGTTTCTAGTCTAAATGAGAAGACAATGTCCAGACACTGAGAGAAATATTCAAATCTGTCATCATAAACTGAGTGACTGTCAGGGGAGAGTCTATTGAGGGAAAAGTGGGTTATTTATAGTTTGCTTAAGTTTGAATCCAGGAGATAATCTTGACCTCCTCTCTGCAGACCAAAATAATCTTTATTTCTGTCTTTTCCTCCCTCCCTTTCCTTTCTTTTCCTTTTATTTTTCTTCTCTTTTCCTAGAAAAGGTCTTGCTCTGTCACCCAGGCTGGACAGGAGGTCAGTGGCACAATTATAGCTCACTGCAACCTCTACCTCCTGGGCTCCAGCAATCCTCCCACCTCAGCCTCCAGAGTAGCTGGGACCACAGGCACATGCCATCACACCTGGCAATTTTTTTGTATTTTTTGTAGAGACAGGGTTTCTCTTTGTTTCCCAAGCTGGTCTCAAACTTCTGAGCTCAGGTGATCCACCCACCTCAGCCTCCCAAAGTGCTGGGATTACAGGTGTGAGCCACCGCACCCGGCCTACTAAAGCGATTTCTAAAAAGGGAGGACAGAATCCACCACTCACCGCCCCAAACACATTTTCTTTCCGGCATTTGCTCAGACTAACAGTTAGAGGAACAAGTAATGGAGTTTGCAAAGGGGATTTCATTTATTCCTGGATGCCACAGATATTTGTTCACCCCCAACTCATTGCAAGGCACAGGGTCTTAGGAATTCTTTAATTGTAAGGAACAGAAACTCACCCTGTTTTGAAGATATCTCGTTATAAGAATCAAAAAATATTTCACAAAACTCAGTTGCATGAAATATGGGGAAATACATGGATATTAAAAGTTATCAGGCAGATTTTCTGCTGTCTTTTGCTCTTGCACCCTCTACCTGGAGGCTTCTGCTGTCTGTTCTCTGGTTGATTAAGCTTTCTTTTCCCCATTATCATTCTTTAAAAAAAATATTTCCACAGGTTATTGGGGGAACACGTGGTGTTTGATTACATGAGTAAGTTCTTCACAGGTGATTTGTGACATTTGGGTGCACCCATCACCTAAGCAGTATACACTGCACCCAATTTGTAGGCTTTTACCCCTCACCTCCTTCCCACCCTTTCTCCCTACCCTTTCTCCCTGAGTCCCCAAAGTCCACTGTGTCATTCTTATGCCTTTGCATTCTCATAGCTTAGGTCCCACTTATAAGTGAGAACATACAATGTTTGGTTTTCCATTCCTGAGTTACTTCACTTAGAATAATAGTCTCCAATCTCATCCAGGTTGCTGCAAATGCCATTAATTCATTACTTTTTTATGGTTGAGTAGTCCAGTGTGTGTGTGTGTGTGTGTGTGTGTGTGTGTGTGTGTGTGTGTGTGTGTGTGTATCTCACAGTTTCTTCAATGCACTCATTGATTGATGGGCATTTGGGTTGGTCCCACATTTTTGCAGTTGTGAATTATGCTGCTATAAATATGCATGTGCGAGTATCTTTTTTGTTTAACGACTTCTTTTCCTCTGGGTAGATCAAATGGTAGTTCTACTTTTAGGTCTTTAAGGAATCTCCACATGGTTTTCCATAGTGGTGGATTAAGCATTTTGACTTTGTGGGCCTCCCTCTGCTTGTCTCTCTCTGTTCATTCATCCCCTAGTGCTTGGTCCAGCTTTGAGTTTTCCATGGCCTTCCTGCTTGGTCCCCCAGTCTGCCTCCGCAGTCTCTACACCGCAATCCAGCATTCCTGAGAGGGAGAAGATCTCATTGAACCAACATGGATCAGTGTCCACCATGAGTTCCCACAGCTGGAACGATTTAGGGGAGCTCACTAGGTAGATGATGGTGCCTCTTGCGTGGTGGAAGGGCGTATGAATTTGCTAAGAAAGTGGTATGGGTGGAGGAAAATGGTTCGCACTTCCATAACACCTCCCCTCTGTGTTGGCCAGGGAAACACCCTTGACATTCTGTATCTCCGTCCCCTAGATCGCCTCTCTGTAAACACCACTCAGCCTCACCCGCCACAGAAGCTGTATCCTTGCTCAGTTTTTCTTACTTGGCATCTTCTAAAATAAGACTTTCATATTATTGCTTCCTAGGGTCACCCAGAGCTTGCCAGAAGTGAGAAAGGATCTCTTCTGGTCTTGATCTAGATCATCTCATCAGATCATTGCATCAAAATCAGGTTTACTGAGGCATAATTTACACATGGTCAAATGTACTCATTTTAGCACACAGTTCTTCAAGTTTCAATAAGTGCATACAGTGATGTAACAACCACCAGCATCCACATGATTTGGAGCATATTCGTCATTCCAAAAACTTTCCTAGGGACTGGTTATAGTTAGTCCCCAACTCTAGATCCTGGGAACTGCCAATCTCTTTTCTGTTCCTATAGTGTTGGTGTCTCCAGAATGTCCTACAAATGGAATCAGAAGTAGGTAGCCTTTTGGCCTGCCTATCTCTGTGTAATGGATTTTGAGATTCATCCAGGTAGTTGCATGTATCAGTAGTTCTTTCTTCCCTTTTATTGCTGAGTAGCCTTCTATTGTACGGATGCACCATAGTTTATTCACTAGTTGAAGGACAGTTGTGTTGTTTCCAGTTTTTGCTGATTATGAAACAGTTGCTGTAAGCATTTATGTACAGGTAATTCTGTATAACAATTCTTAGTTCTCCTGGGTAAATTCCTAAGAGTGGTGTTGTTGGATTGAGAAGTATGTTTATGTTTAACTTTATTCATTCATTTAAGATATAGACTCCTGCTCTGTATCCCAGGCTGAAGTACAGTGGCACTATCACAGCTCACTGCAGCCTTGAAATCTTGGGCACAAGCAATCCTCCCACCTCAGCCTCCTGAGCAGCTGGGACCACAGGCACTCACCACCACGCCCGGTTAATTTTTTAACTTCTTGTGGAGATGAGGTCCTGCTATATTGTCCAGATTGATCTCGATCTGGCCTCAAGCAGTCCTCCCACCTCAGCCTCCCACAGTGCTAGGATGACAGGCATGAGCCACCATTCCTGACCCTTTTTAACTTCATAAAGATGTTTTTTAAGAGAGGCAGAGGACAGAGTAGTAGTTTGGGTGTTTAAGCCTGGATCTGATACTTCCTAGCTGTGCGACCTCTCAGTTTATCTGTGCCTTACTGGATTGCAGCAGAATTAATGGCAAAATAATAACTCTGCACAAGTTCAGGGTAGTCACTGCCTGGGTGTTAGAGCTTTAAGATGGCCCCTCATCTTTTGGCCACTGCCTTCTTGTACTGGATGTTCCTTCTCTATTGCCTGAGCATGCACACCCTTTCTTACATCCCTGCCACACACTGTTTCCTTTTCTGGAACATTTTCCCACCCACCTTTCTCCTCGCCAACGCCTCGTCCCTCCATTGCCCAATGAAATGCCACCTCTTCAGAAAAGCCTTCCCTCACCCTCAGTCTCAATCCAGCCCTTTGCTATCTATAGATTCCTTACTTTTTTTTTTTTTATTTTAGCAACCTGTTCTTTTCCTTTATAGCATTTACCACAGTGGGCCTCAGAAAATTAACTGTGTAATTTGATTTTTAATTGGAATTTTTATTGAGATAATTGCAGATTCACATGCAGCTGTAAGGAATAATACAGAGAGTTCCAATGTTCCCTTTACATAGTTTTCCCCAATGGTAACATTTGGCAAAATTAAGGTACAGTGATCACGTCTAGGATATTGATGTTGGTATAACCCACTGATTTTATTCAAATTTCCCCAATTTTACTTGCATTAATTGTGTGTGTGTGTGTGTGTGTGTGTGTAGTGGTGGTAGTTGTATTTGGCTTTATACAATTTTACCGCACATGTAGGTTTGTGCATCCAACGCCACAGTCAGGATAACAAACATTTCCATCACCACTGGATGCCTTCTATTTTTCTTTTTACAACTACCCCCTCTCCCAATCCCACTTCCTAATTTCTGGCAAACACTAATCTTCTCTCCATTTAAAAGCTTGGACATTTCAAGAAATGGACCCAGGTAGTACCTGACTTTTAGGCGTTGATATTTTTTGATCAACATAATTCCCTGGAGACTCATTGAAACTGCTGTGTGTATAAACAACTTATTCCTTTTCGTTGCTGTGTAGTATTCCATGGTATGGATGTACCACAGTTTGTTTAACCGTTCATCTATTGATGGACATCTGGACTAATCCCTGGATTTAGTTCTTATAAATAAAACTATTACAAATCTTCAAGTGCAGATTTTTGTGTGAATACAAGATTTCATTTCTCTGAGATAAGGGCTCAAGAAAGAACATGTTAGGACATGAGTTTTATAAGAAACTGATTGATTTTTAACTGTGTCTCTGCCAATAGAGTTTAAGTTCCAGTCGGGTAGGTAGACTGAGTTTTGTTTGTTTGTCTGCTTGTTTGTATCTTTAATCAGCATACTGGGAACACTGTACAATTCTTAGAATATAATTTACCACTCTATAAATATTTATAGGTGATTTAAATAAGGAATGAATGGGTGAATGCATGAATACCAATGCTGGCATAGGGATTAAATGAAATAATGTATGTAAATCACGTTCAGAATGTCTAGCATGGAGTAAGCTCTAATAGGTAAACTCTTGTAGCACAATCGCCATTGTAAGATATGATTTTGGTTGAGGGTGACATGAGGAAATTTCACATCCTTCCACCTTCAGCATCGTACAAACATCACGTGGCTTCACAGGATCCCAAGGGTCTAGATTCTTGCCACTTTATTTCTTTAAATAAAAGCCTATCTTGTGAAAATACTCAAAAGTGTCAGAGTGGGAATTTGGATTTCATACTTTCATACTTTCTTATTTATTTTTTTTGAGATGGAGTCTTGCTCTGTCACCTAGGCTGAAGTGCAGTGATGCCATCTCAGCTCACTGCAGCCTCCCCTCCCGGGTTCAAGCAATTCTCCCTGCCTCAGCCTCCTGTGTAGCTGGAATTTCCGGTGCCCACCACCATGCCTGGCTAATTTTCGTGGTTTTTTTCTTTTTTTTTGAGACAGAGTCTCACTGTGTCACCCAGGATGGAATGCAGTGGCGTGATCTCGGCTCACTGCAAGCTCCTCCTCCTGGGTACACACCATTTTCCCACCTCAGCCTCCCAAGTAGCTGGGGCTACAGGTGCCCGCCACCATGCCCAGCTAATTTTCTTTTTGTATTTTTAGTAGAGACAGGGTTTAGCCATGTTGGCCAGGCTGGTCTTGAACTCCTGACCTCAGATGATCCACCCCCCCTCAGCCTCCCAAAGTGCTGAGATTACAGGTGTGAGTCACCATGCCTGGCCCTGGGCTTCATACTTTAAAGAAGGTACTGCTTAAATAGGTCGGGGTGAAGCTACATAACCACTTTCCTCATTGAACATGAGCGCAGGCAATGCATGATAGAAGCTGTGGGAGTGTGAGGATGTGTGGCACAAAAGAGGTTAACTTTGTTCCAGGATCATCATGGTCCCAGAGTGTGACATAAATATTGGTGAAGCCAGTGGAGTTAGCACAGTACTTAATAGAGAGAGAAAATTAGTGATTCTCATATGCCCGAGGAAAGTGCAGGTCTTCATAATCTCTTGATCTATGTACAAAGAGCTAGTAAAGACAAGCAGTCCTCATAATAAAAATAGAAATGAGGTTTTCCCGACGAAGATGCCACCAGAATGATGAGCTGTCACACAGGACCTGCAGAGACAAGAAAGAAACTTCTTTGGTGACTATAATTAGGATTCCATGGAGAGCAGCAGTGTGCAGGAGCTATGCCAGGGTGCTCTCTTTCTCTTTCTAGAATCACCATCAAACTAGCTCTAAAGGGCCAGGACTGCGAGTAGGTGCAAGCTGATCCTTGGTGGACCAAGCCCTTATTCCCCACAGGCCATGGTGATGCTCTGACCTGGGGTGTAATAGGCAAGAAGTGTTTTCAGTCTGTGACTTGGGCTACTTAAATGGAAGAAGATAAAACCTTTTATTTTTCCTTATAACGAAAGTACTTTACATTCATTATTAAAAACTTGGATTGATTGACAATTTTAAAAAATGATAAAAGTCACCTCTCAACACCACATTTGGGTGTTTCCTCAAAGCTTTGAAAATATCTATGTAGATCTATAGGTTTAGATTTAAAAAGAGATAAATTTAGAACTGGAGAACACAAATTAGTTTATGATAGATTTTACATATATGGGGTATTACCCAAAAAGTATGGATTTGCATATTACCTTCCCCCCCACATTTTGTGTACATTTTTCTGCTTCTTAAACTGTTTTTCCCTATATGTATTTTCAAAATACACATAGTTTGTGAGGATGTAGCCCAAATGAAATGAGTGATGTGTGACTCGCTGTTGAACAAAAAATCCAAACCAATCTGATGTGTATTTGCTGGCTGAGATCTGTTTTCCTCACGTTCTGTGGAAGGGAAGGAGCAGAACAGTAACATGGTCTCCTTTAGATGATGGATCAAGGCCTGAGATTTTTCTACCTTCACCCTGGTTTCCATATAACAGGGAAATCCTAGGGTGGTTTAAGATATCCACAAGCGCCCTGGGGAGGTGGCATCTACCTGAACCATAGTTTGGGATCCTGTAATTCAGTTTAATTTCTGGAGAAAGAACGCACTCTCAGAGAACTCTCGCAGCAATTGTTCAACTTTCAGACATTCTACTTGGAAAACCATTTAAGGAATGCATCATGCAATAAAGTAGAAGATCCAAGGTGAGAAAATCACACTCACCTGAGTTAGGGCCTCAGGGTATACATTTAAATAAGTTATTTATCTTCCATCACCCTCAGCTTCCTCACCTGTGAAATGGGAGGAGTCATATCACCTTGCTTATCAGATTTCTGGGAAGATGAAATAAGATAATAAATATAAAACCCTTGGCATAGTATCTACCACACAGTAAATGCTAAGTAATTCTTAACTTTGCTATTACTGGCCGCAGTGCAGTGGCTCACACCTATAACCGCAGTACTTTGGGAGGCTGAGCTGGGCAGATCACTTGAGGTCAGGAGTTCGAGACCAGCCTGGCCAACATGGTGAAATGCCATCTCTACTAAAAATACTAAAATTATCCAGGCATGATGGCACATGCCAATAATCCCAGCTACATTGGAAGCTGAGGCAGGAGAATCACTTGAACCCAGGATATGGAGGTTACAATGAGCTGAGAGGGCACCACTGCATGCCAGCTTGTGTGATAGAGCAATACTCCATCTCAAAAAACAACAACAACAACAAAAAAAACCGAAAAAACAAAAACTTTGTTGTTACTTCTTAAAATATTTCTTGGACTTGTGTGTACATCTTGATAGGACATTGGCTATGCAGGGGAACAACATTGGAATCATTTGTCTGGTGAGAGGCAGGGGTTGGAGAAAAGAGAGTCACAGCCTGCTGAGAATCTGAGTGATATTAGAGGAAGTATGGGCACCCTGGAGGTTAGTGTTTTCACTAAAGAGATCATAAATTATTAACATCCCACAGAGTTACCCAGAAGAACACTCATGCCAGATCCTGCCTGCTATATAAGAGAGCCTCCTTAGAGATGTCTGTGGCTCAGTTATAAAGAAGAAAAAGCAGTCAGGATGATGATGGGTATTACAATTGCTTCCTTAGTCAAACACTAGAGTTGAGGGAGAAAGCAAGATTTGAAGTAACAGTGGGCTCTCCTTAGAAAAATTAAAGAGATGGCTCCCTTTGTTTCTAGCCTAAGAGAACAGGGCTGGCTGTCTTTCCCACAAAGGTCAATGTACGTTGCCTTACTTTTGTGTTTACAATCAACAATAGCCAGATTATCATTACCGATACCAACGTTACCGCCACCATTATCATCGTCACCATCACCATCATCATCACCATCATCATCAACAAGACTATCACTGTCACCACCATTATGATTATCAACATCATCATCATCGTTATGACAATCACCTTCATCATCATCATCACCATTATCACATCACCATCATTATGATAATCGTGATCATCGTGATGATCAATGCCACCATTATTACAATCACTTTAATCATAGTCATCACCATCATCATCACCATGATCATGACCATCAGCATCACCACCACCACCATCATCATTATCCCAATTATCCTTGAAGCTGATATGTATTACGCACTTACTAGGTGCTAAGGGGTTGCACTAAGAAATTTAGTGTATTATTCCATGCTCTCAAATTTAGTCTTGGGAGATAAAAATATTCATGCTTGTGTCATTTATAAATAAGGACTCAAGACTCAGGAAGTTTTAAATAACTTGCCAAAAGCCACTGAGCTAGTATGCTGTAGTTCAAAGATTCAGAACCAGGAGGTCTGTCTCCCCAGTCCTTATCATCCATTTCATTATCAAGAAGTTAGGACAAGGTTAGGATAAACTCTGTGGCCCCAGAATAAGCTCTTTTAATTCTTATTATTTTTCTTTCATAGGAAAGTAAACCTATAATCTGTGCTTCCCAGGGTTACATGGCAAACCACTGTTTCTCAAATACATACATACATTTACACTAGTAGAAACCATTGTAGAAATAAATGTTACAGGAAATTCCATCTATAAGAGAGATAAAAGGAGCAGGATAAAAGATACATTTTATGACTTCAAATATGAAGCATGTATCATAAAGGCAATTAGTGAGAAAATGAGGCTATTTTGATGAACACCAATATTTGAAATTGGGAGTATGGATAGCTAATATTGTTTTCAATTAGCCTCATAATCCAATTCATATCAGTATTTTAATTTGTTGCCTGCTATTGAGAAGATGCTGGTTCGCACACTGATACTGAGATACAAAAGGTAATTTTTTAACCGGGTGACCTTAAAATATTTCATTAATCTGGAATGTAAGCTCCATGTCCTTTCTTAGTTGACCACTGACTGTATCTCCAAGGCCAGCACCATGCTTCGCACAGACACTATTTTCAAAAGGTAGCTGATGATTGAATAAATGCATTAACCAACTAGTAAATGAAATGAATCTCAGAAACATGCAAATGGAAGAGGACTAATATTTTCATTTTCAAATTTTCTCATTCGCTCAACTAATATTTAACAAGCATCCACTACAGTAAGCCACGTGCTATTCTAAGGTGATGAGGATGCAACATTAAGGGGGGAAAAATACCGTTCTCATAGGACATGTGCATGCCCCTGTGTACGGGTCGGGGGTGTGGAGGTTAGACAGAAAATAGACAAGGAAGTCACTATTAACACTCGCTGTAACATTTAGAAGCAGACAGCTTACCTAAGCCTTCTGAGTCTCAGCATGCTTGTGGGTAAAGTAGTATTATCGGTATGTACCCAGCAATACCCCTGTGAAGAATAAACAGAAACACACAGAGGTGCTATCATCCTCGCCTCCATCTCAATATTGCAAAACATACAAGGATGCACATTTCATTCTGTGATTATTTATTTAACCAGGCACTGGGCATTCTGGGATTTGTACATTCATATCATTAAAGCAGTTCAGCCAAAGAACATATATTTGGAGAAGTTTTAACATGCACTGGGCATAAGTGATTATAGCCCTAGGTTCAAGGTGACCAGTATCTGGACAGAGGGAGATATGTAGAAGAAGTACCAGTTACGTTGCAAGGTAATATGTGCAGAACCAGCTTAAAGCGCTCAATACTGTGCCCTAACCAGCGGAAGGTGTCATTGATGCCTTTTGAACAGAAGACTGACATCGTTAGTTTTGGGTATTTAAAATTGCTCTGTGGCACCAATGTGAAGTATGAGTTGGGAAGAGCTGAGACTGAGAGCAAAGGAACTTAGGTAAGTGTAGCTTTTTCCCCCCTTTTCTAAAAATCTAGGCTAAATAAAATAATGTGATGTACTAGTATATCCGCAATGGAAAATTAAGACAGCCTTAATAGTTGGGAGATGGAAGAGTTAAAAATGATACAATTTAGGAACCAATTGACTATTCAGAGCAGCAAAGGAAGATGTGAAGGACAAATGTTGAGCTTTCAAGGTTAAGTAAATGGCAGGGAGGTGCCTCCATTAACAAACAGGTAAGTCAACAGAGGAAGAGCAGCATGGGCAGATGCGTTTGTTTGGGGGAATGTTAAAATAGCAGCAAGGATAGGACCTTGGCACTGAGACATGCAGGAGGCTGTCTGAAGTCCATGATGATTCCTGAGATGCAGCCTGTGAGGAGAGCTCAAGGCTAGGGATGCGACAAGGATTTGTCCGGATTCTGCAAAGAGTCTGATGCAGTGGCTTTCAGTCATTACTGCAAATCCTTCACAAGTGTGTGAAGAGTATCATAGCCATTGCTACGTTACTATATATAAAATTATAATGTACTATATAATGTATTATATATAATATATAATGTATCACATATAATATATAAACATAATATATATAATATGCATCATGTAATATATAATGTATCATATATAATAATAATGTATATAATATGTATAATATGTATCATGTAATATATACTGTATTATATATTATATATAATGTATCATATATAAGATATCATATATTATATATAATGTATCATATATAAGATATCATATATTATATATAATGTATCATATATAATATATCATATATTATAATATATGATATATTATATATAATGTATCATATATGATATATTATATATAATGTATTGTATATTATGTATAATATATTATATTATATATTATATATAAAATATATGTAATACTATATCTATATATACACACACACATACACAAATATATAACAGAAGTGTGTTGTGCAAAGTGATGACAATTAGGGTATAGGAGGTAAGAGACCTAACAAAGGACGAAGTGATGCCAAGCGAGATTTTTTTGTCTATGAGGCATGAAAGAACATTGCAGTACATGTGCACAAAAAAGTCCAGCCAGGGACATATATAGTCTTTTTCTTACATGGCACTCTACTGAAATAGTCTTGAATTATTTTGTCTGACACCAGGTGAAGGAAATGCTATGTTTTCATTGGTAAGCACAGTAGGTCTTCTAATGGAGAGTACAGGTTTGTTTTGGGAAGATGGCTTGATGCAAAGCTGGATAAGAGATGATCCCCTCAAAGACACAGAAACAACTGTTACCAAGCTTTTAAGGAGCAGGAAACAGAGAATGAAGGAGTGAGGATGTGAATTTGTTACCTGGCTCTCAAAAAGAAAAGGAGGAAGAGGAAAAGGAAGTAAGGAAGAGAAAGTCTGGAACCAAGAGAGTTTAATCAAAGTCGAGGGCACTAGAAGAGCCAAATGTCATTTTCAAGGATGTGATACATACAGTTGACCCTCCACGTCCTTGGGTTCTGCATCCATAGATTCAGCCAACTGCAGATCAAAAATACTCAGAAAAAAATTATGTCTGTGCTAAACATGTGCAGACATTTTTTTCTTGTCATTATTCCCTAAACAATGCATTGAAACAACTATTTACATGGAATTTGCATTGTATTAGTAAACCTAGAAGATGATTTAAAGTATACAGGAGGATCTGTGTAGGTTATAAGCAAATACTACGCATCTGTAGATTTTGGTATCCTTGGAAGGTCCTAGAACCAATCACTCATGGGTAGTGAACGATGACTCTACCAATCCTTGTCTATGTTTTTAAAATGAGAATCACATCTTCCATTCTCTCTGGCACCATCTCCATGTTTACTCATACATGCATCATTTAGTGGATGTATTGCAGAATGGGTTAATTAGTTTTATGTGTGGGTCTTTGCAATGGAACCCCGAGACAGGGAGTATAAGAACCTGGACTCGCAGGCTAGATGAGGTTATGAGAACATGCGCTGCCTGTAATTGTGAATTGCAATTTGGGGACTAAGACTTGGAATCCTAGAGATCATCTGTTTGCCAAGGTGAGATTTTTGAGAGCCAGGAAGATTTTCTACCCAATACCTGATACATCCCCAGTGTAACCTTGTAAGTTTTGCAGATAAACCTAGTTTTGTATGATTCCTTACATCCTTCCTATCTCACCTCCAACAATCATCAGACTTTGAAGGTATGCAATTACACCAGGGACTAAGAATTCCTGGGGTGTCTTTGACCTGTGTTCCCGGATGGGACCTTGGGAAGGTAGAGGTCAAGGTGGATTAATTCAGAGCTGGAGATGTTACAGGTGAAGTCACTTCTAGTCAGAAATGTTTGATGACAACTCATCTTTTACTTTAAAGATAAAATTTCTGAGCATTTCTGAGGTCAAAGAACCTTGCAGCCAAGCTCATGAAAGCGGAAAAATAGAATCTTCTGCAGGCTTTGTTTGCCTTCAGATTTGCTTGAGTTTCATCCAGAAGTCGAAACACAGAGAGTGGGTGGGGTGGAGGGTTCCCAAAGTAGACCTTCCCACCCACTTGTTCATTAGGAGAAATCACCACTTAGCTGTTTTTGTCTCTGCCGCCTACCCTTCCTTGTCCCACGCACTTACATTCAGTCCTGTGCACTGGAAACAGACTTCCACCCTCTCTAGCGCCAAATGCTGCACCTTCTCTTTGCATCACCTCCTGGAATTGATTGTTTCAGGAAAGCTGCTATAGGAACTGAAGTTATTTGCTTGCTCTGGGTACCTTTTAATTTGGGGTCCTTCCTGCTGTGTCTCAGGTCTCTTTTGTCATATGTCAGTTGGCTGCTCTGATAGAACATTGTCTCCATAAATTGTCACTTTTGCCAGGAATTATGGTAAGAAAGTGTTGGCAAGAAAAAAAAAAAAAGAAGACTGAAGCACAATCTTTTCTTTTGAAAAGCTTAGGGCAAGCTGCAGATAGGGTGGGACTTAGCCCTGCTGTAATTGAGTAAGGACAAGAAACCTAGGAAAATTTCATTGGATAAAATTAGGTGGCTGGGGTCAGTGATATATTCCTGGAAAAAGAAAGCTTGAAGATAAATTGGCATAGAGTAGTTCTTCCCAAAAGTGCTTGCTAGGTTTAGATATTGTAAAAAATGATGAATATGATGATGATGATGATGAAGATGATGATGAAAATGGTGATTTTGTAAGCAGCATCTCTACTGCTGTTTGTATAGCGTCGCTAAAAAGGATACTTTCTCATTTTGTTCAACAGACCAGAAAACCCTGTTTTCCATCTCTTATTAGAAGGATAAGATAGATACTTCTTGTGCCCTCAGTTTCTTCTTGTGTAAATTGGAACTATAAAAATAATCTACCTTGCAGGATTTCGTGAAGATCAGAAAAAAATTAATTAACATCTGGCCAGAAGTAATTTTCTAACATGTATTACCCTTGTCAGTCTTCACACAATAGTGAAGGACTTGACCTGATGTTGTGTGAGATACTGTTGATGAAGAATTTAGTTGACAAGGGCTAATGTGTAAGCTTGCATTCATTTGATTCATTAGCAAAGTTAAATAAATTGTGTACTCAGAAGACCAGGGCAGAAAGGTGATGTCTATGATGTCTATACATTTTTGTATAGTGCCATGTCATTTAAAAAAACTTTTCAAAAAAAAATTTTATCTGAAGTTAGTCCTTCCATAAATGTATTGACTTTGTTGGTTTCGTTTGCGTAATTTTTTTTTTTTGCTAAGAAGGAGGAATGATGGTTTCATCAACTGGAGACTGAAAATAAAAATACCTCATAATAATAGTACTCAGGGGAGTACACACCTTTTGGAGTCTCACTGTTTGTGTTTGAGGCATACCCTCATATGTACCAGAAAGAGTTCCCAAATACCCCATCACAACTCCATGTTTCAGGTGGCCTTGAATGAGCAGGGCTGAGTCATTGAGGAACAAGAATAAACTCTGGTGATCCAACAAATTCAATTCATTTGACCTTTATTAAGCCTCTCCTAAGTGAAAGGCATGCTGCTGTGTGGTTCAGGGAACTCAGAAATGAGAAGGGTGTTTGGTTTGATTTGCTGCAGTGAACCTGTGGGGGTAAAGAGAAGTTATTCAAGCCTAAAGAGTGTAACTATTAATTGTTTTTTAGTCTCCTCGTGATAGCTAACAAGTATTGTTGATACTTGGTGTGCCAGTGCCTATGCTAAGAAGCACTTTACATTCATTATCTCGGTGGTTCCCAAATGCCGATCCACAGACTCATTGGATTCTGTAATGACATTTTCAACAGACTGCAGCTAAATGAGAAAATTAAGGGCAATTTAGTGAAAATTTTAATAGACTTAAATTTAATCAATTTGAAGGACTGTCCTTTATTTTCAGGTTATGTCCTTTTTTTTGCATTTTGGTGTAAAATGCTGTTTCTTTTATTAAATGCTGATTATAGTAGACAGTGTATATGAGTTTATGTGTGTATGTATGAATGTACTACCTTGGCAAGAAATTTAAAAGCTGTTAATTTTCATGCAATCTCTTTACCGTTTTTAAACTTTTCTTGGAACTGTCCATGTAATTGAGGGCTATGGGACAAGAAGTCTGAGAATCATTATAGTTCTGTAAGGGTGCTACCATTGGCCCCATTTTACAGATGAAAAAAACGAAGGCTCGGTATGGTTAGCTCACATGCTCATGTTCACAATAGCTTGCAAGTAGCAGAGCTTGAATTTAAATGAGTTTGTGTGTTTCTGTAGATGCAGAATGCCTTCATGATGGGCATATGGCTGCTTTTGCTGCAATGAATAGGCTCCCTAGCCTGTCCCTGGCCGTGGATGTGGGCCGTGCAACCATTTTCAGAGTCCTAGGACTCTTTGGGCCTTTCTTTGGTGTGCAGACTGGAATCCACAATAGCTTTAGACTTTCATGGTGTTTCCTAGGAGCTCGTTTGTAGCAGTTCTGCTCCTCTACTTGCAGAAATGCAGGAGTTAAGAAGAGCCTAGCTTTGTGTCCCTTCCCTCTGCCCCTGAGTCCTGTGTTCCTGTTCACCCTCAAAAATGTGAGCAGTATAGGTATGTGTAAAGGTAAATGCAGGCATCCTGCCGAGTGGCTTACAGCAGAACCTCATGTTGGGGGAAGAACTGGGTTGAAAGATCCCATTTTCCAAGCTTGCACTCCATGGGAGCCCTAGTCAGTAGCCAGTGAGATGACAGGAGGAGAGACAAGGCTCAGTGGTCAAGGGAGAAGACACTGTCTGTACCTTCTGAGCTTTCTCTACGTTGTGCCTGCAGGGAAGAGGGAAGGCAGTTTGGGCCATGGCTTGTAGGAACAAAAAAAGGACAAACTCATTTTCCACATCTGCTTTATATGTGAGGCTTGGTGTAAAGACAAACTACCTCACCCTGTGAGATGGGTAATTGAGAATCAGACATACCTGGGTTTGCAAATCAGTTGCATCCCTTATCTTCTCCAGAAACATACACAGGTTTCCAACCTGGCAGTCCGTTTCTCAGCAGCCTTGACACCCGAGGAAGGGGTAGGACGAGGATCTGGGTATTTTTATTTTGATTTCTGACGAGATAACCAGAAAACATTGTCCCTGAGAAGTTATGCTGCAAACGGATACGAGATTCTGGGTTACTGAAATCCTCTATGGACGCTAAGGTGCTATGTAGCTTAGTCCATTCCCTTTTTTGTTGTGGATGTTAATTATCCAGAATATTGCAACTCAGTAGTGGCTTTAAGCAGATTTTCATGTACTAGCCAGGGAAATTTACCACCATTAAAAAAAAATTATTCTTTAGGAACATGTAGCCTGGGGGCTTTATAATAACAACAGTCATAGTGGTAGTTGTAGTAGCAATGATAATAATATAACTGTTTCATTTTATTATAAAAGTAATACACAGACACATTCTTATTGTGAAAATCTAAGCAACATAAATCTGTACAGAGTAAAAATTGAAATCCCCCCTAATAGCCCCTCCTCTATTACCCTAGATCTAAAAGCATTTATTGGATTGACTTATGTCTTTCTGGGCCCTTTTGTATGCATTTCACATGACTGCATGTATGCCTATTTTATGCACATGCATATGCACATACTTCTGTGGACGTTTATATGCATGCACACACATATTTTTAAAGAATTGTGGAGTTTTGCTGTTTGTTTTGGTTTGATTTCTCACATGTGAAATTTTATTATATATATCCTGAAACTACTTACAGAACTTTCTTAGAGATTTTTCCAAGGAAAGACACACAGAAGCCCCTCATTCTTTTTAACTGGTGCATTGCATGCATGTGCTATACCTTGTTTTATTTATCCCCTATTGCTGTTTATTACATTTGACCCTTCAACAACATGGGGGTTACAGGCATCAACCCACCACAAAGCAGAAAATTTGTGTATAGCTTTTTTTTTTTTTTTTTTTTTTTTTTTTGAGACAGACTCACTCTGTTGTCCAGGCTGGAGTGCAGCAGCATGATCTCAGCCTACTACAACCTCCGCCTCCTCGGTTCAAGTGATTCTCATGCCTCAGCCTCCCAAGTAGCTGGGGCTACCGATGTGTGCCACTATGCCTGAGGGCTAATTTTTGTATGTTTGGTTGACACAGGGTTTCACCATCTTGGCCAGTCTCATCTTGAACTCCTGTCCTTAAGTGATCCACCCGCCTTGGCCTCCCAAAGTGCTGGGATTACAGACGTGAGCCAACATGCCCAGTCCAAAATTTGTGTGTAACTTTTGATTCCCCCAAAACTATGATTAGCCCACTATTGACTTGAAGCCAACAGTGGATTAAAACATATTTTGTATGTTATATGCATTATATATGTATTCCTACAATAAAGTAAGCTAGGGTAAAGAAAATATTAAGAAAATCATAAGGAAGAGAAGGCATATTTACTATTGATTAAGTAGAAGTGGATCATAATAAATGTCTTCATCCTTGTCATTTTACATGAGGTAGGCTGAGGAGGAGGAGGAGGAGGAGGAAGATAAGGGGTTGGTCTTGCTGTCTCTGGGTCTCTCAGGTGGCAGAGAATTTGTGCATATGTTGTCCTGTATAGTTCTAATCTGTCTTGTACGCGGGTCAACTGTATTTACTTTTACAAGCAATGCTGGAGTGAATATCCTGGTTTATGTGTCATGTATCTAGCTGAAGTATTTCAGCAGGACAGATATCTAGAATTAGAATAGTTACTTTGAAAGATGTGCATATTTTAGATTTTGATAGTGAGCACCAAAATATTAATATCATCTCCAGGACTACCAGTTTTGATTCCCACCATCTGTGTTTCAGGTTACCCATTTCTCCACAGTGATGTGAAATCTATATGTTATTGGTAGGCATTTTATTCATTTAATTATTTGATTTTATTTGTTAACTGATGTCAGTCTTTTAGGCAAAAGATGGCCATAAAGTGTTCTAAACTACAAATGTAATTTTGAAAAGCTCATTTGTAGTGGGAGCTAGTTGTGAACTGGGTATTGCCTGCACTTGTATTTCTGCTCTTGCAAACATGGTTTATTTTTAGTCCTGGACTCACTGACAACCCACACCCAGGCTAGAAAGCTAGAGGAGTTTGAGGGTCCTTTACACAGAAGCAGGCTCTAATCTCGATCCTGTCATTACATGCAAAGCAATTGCTGCTGAATGGTTGGAATTGGTTCTGCCTGGGACAAAGCCCTTTACTCTGAAAAAGGAGCGCTGTGCTCATTTGAGCGCTGCCAAGATCCTGGACCCTCTGACTCAGTGTGGAGTGATCGTGTTTTGCCTAGAGAAACTGTGTCTGAGGAATGGAGCTTCTGCGAAATACAGCTCAGAGGGACCATCGGGGCTGAGACATTCTAGAGGCCAACAGGCCGGCTTAATGTCTACATTGGAAGTGCCAAACTTCTCACCGCTACCCCTAGTAGATTGACCCAAGAGAACTCCAGAATTCATGTAGACATGCTTCTCAGTTTACAATGGCGTATGTCCTGATAAACCCATTGTAAGTTGAAAATATCCTAAGTAGAAAGTATGTTTTCGACATAGGATATTTTCACCTTACCATGGATTTATCCAGATGTGACCCCATCGCAAGTCGGGGACCATCCGTATTAAACAAATCTGAGGCTTAGGCAATAAGATTGGAAGGAGCAGGATGCAAGGGGGGCTTTCTTGAAGCTGGAACTGCATTTTTTTCAGAGCAAGTGCACTTTTTAGGTAGATTTCACTGCTGTCTGCCTTACCCTGGTTTCCCTAATTCCCTGATCTTGATCTTGCCTGTTATGCTTCCCACAGCACTCACCACCATCTATTGTACTGTACTTATTTCTTCTTTGTATTATTTACTTTCTGCCACCCCTCCCCCACCCACTAGAATGTAAACTGTCTAATGTCAGGGACCTTTGTTTGTCCGGCCCCACCGATGCAGACCTGGGGGCTAGAACAGTTCGTGGAATGAGATCAGCACTAACTAAATATGATTCAGGTGTTCGAACAAGTCAGTGACTGAAAGTGCTTTTGATACAGATAAATAATAAAGTTTTCTAAAGATACTTTCATGCTCACTTTAATGAAGATGGAGACTATATTGTCCCCCACATTAAATTTGGAAGTGAAAGTAAAATATTTCTAAGTCACACCTTGACATTGCCACTGAGCTAACCCCAGTATAGATGACTACATTGAAGTTCAAGTCCTTCTTTCTGTCGAACTGGAGTCTTTCTTGCTCTGAGGTATGGCAACTCTTATAGAAAGTATTTTTTTTTTTTTAGTGGAATGTCTGCTATTTTAACAGCCTTGGGAAGTTATAATAAATAATTATGAAAATGAGAAAAGAAAAAAATGGTTTCCATTCTTCTTTTAAATTGCTGGCAAAGTTGGGGGAAGAAAAAAAGTTACAATATTATTTTATGAGTCAAATTAAAACTTGAGTAGTTACCTTCTGCCTAAGGAAGTTTCATTTCAAGATGACATTATTCATTGCCAATTTTCCTGCACTTTTTCAGCTTCCTGTGGGGTATGTATAACCATTCCATTAAGCGTCCTTGTAGCTGAAATGCAGGCAGGGTGGCCCTTGAATGCATATGAACCCATGTGACGCTGAATGCCCAGAAATTTTTTTTATGGAGAGATAAGGGTATTTTCTTTCCCCACTTCTCCCATTTATTGATGTTGGAGAATCATGCCAGAGCTAGTGGCCTTGATATGGCTCTTTCTCAGTCTCTGTTGAGATGGAATTCAAATTTGCTATCCCCAGATGCTGTTTAAAAGGTTGGCAAAGTGTTGTCATCAAGTGAGCAATGATTGTGGATATGATGCTACCATTTGATTTGGGGTCATTGGATGCCCTATTCCTGATTAAGGAGCACTGATGTTATCAATGGGAAAGTGTTCCTCTGGGCTCCTTAATATAGTTGCAGTGTTTATGGGGAGGGGTCTTGTCCCCGTGTGTGATTGTGTTTGCATGCACTGGTGGAGAGATGTTCAGGTTTAGTTATCCAGAGAACAGAGCCTGACTCCAAATAATTTTGATGTGGATTTAGGTCTCTTTCTCATTGTTGTACTTTGCAGATCTTCAGTGTGTCTGACTGTGAAAACTGAAGTTTAAGGGAAAGGCTGAGCTGTTATTGCAGGATGGATCTGTGGGGATCTAATCACTACTGAGAGGTTCCAACTTTGGGGAGAAAACGGACTGGAAAATCTGTATTGCCTCAGTGCAGCCAAGAGCATTTATTGGGTCTTTACATAATGTATTTGTTTTTCATTAAACCATTCAGATAAAGTCTTATTAAAGTGCCATGTATTATTTATCATGTTTCTTATGAAAATGAACTGAAGGAAAAAATTCTCTCCTCTTCTTGGGGTATTTACAGGCTTTTCCAATGCCAGCAAGAGAAAAAAAAAAAAAAAAGGAAAGCAGTGCAAACACGTCAGTACATCAGATTGCTTGAGGCAACAGTAAAGAATGGGAAAGGGAGAGTGAGGATTAGAATGGTTGGCCTTTTATTCCGTTTGTGTTCTGTGGAGTGACTTTCTCTTTAGTTTTGTGAATGCAAAAATAAATAAATAAAGGCAGGTTGGAAGTAAGAGAAGAAAAGAGGGAATTCTTGTATTTGTTAATCGAAGCTTGTCCCATGAATGTGACTTCTGATGCAAGATACAGCAAACATTTTTCAAACTAACCATTGCCGGCACCCCCCAATAAAAGCAGTACAGAATACCAGCCTCTACTTTCCCAATCCCCTGGATGAACTTCTGCCTAGGGCTGAAGGGTTAAACATGCTACTGTGTCCCTGATAAATTGATGGGATGTGTGAGCCCCAGAGAGGTCGGAGGCACTGGTTTTGCAAGATGAAAAGTAGAAAGAAACAGCGGGTTGCGGCCTAGTGTTAGGCAGAGTGAAGACTTTATAGTTATTTCAAACAGAGTGACAACAAAAAATAGAGCCGTGGGATAATTAGTTCTCTTTTCTTCTGAAAGCATTTTGATTAGCCTGCAAAGTGAGTTGTGCCTTGCGAGCTGATGGCTGGGTTCAGAGCCTTCGTTTGGGTGAGGATGTCGGGGTGAGCCCTGAGGAGGAGGGGACATTTGGGATGTCCCTGGTGGCCAGTTCCAGGGTTCTGCCCCAAATATTCTTTTGTGAGAGAGCCCCCATCCCCTCTCAGGTACGGTTCCGTCCTGCTGGTCATTGAGAAGCTGTAAGCAAGGTTTCTTTCAGAAAGCCCAACGATCAAAAAAGCTGCTGTTTAGACAGCTGATCTCTTGGTCTGAAAACAAAACAAAAAAAAAAATCCAATCACTGGGTCAAGATCTATATTAAAAGAAATATGGCTACTATTTCTGATCACGATTTTATTGCTGCCAAGAATGCAAGAATGTGCTTTTTTTTTTTCCTGTGCAGACCAAGGACGAGTTAGAGTCTTAATATTTTCTTTTGATTTGCAGATCACATCCTATTTTATTGCATAAAGACTAACGAAATCTACTAATGAATAATGATTACTTCATAAAATAAAGGGGAGGGGAGACCCGCTTGCAAGAGCAGAATGTTAATTTGGCCAAGGAGGGCTGGACAGGCAAGAATAAAAAAATAAATAAACCATTGTAATTTGCTCCCTGCAGCCGACGGAGTAATCTCTTATCAGACACGGACTTCCCTACCCTGTGCATTTATAATTTGAGAGGAGCGGGTGTTCTGGGCTGGAAGAAGCCCCCTTCCAGTCTCCCCGAGCTGGCACGTTAGTCCAACAGGCTTGATTTCCACGCCAGCCTGGGCAGTTGCTCTCATTGAACAGCTCAGGGGCTGGTTCACTGTGCTGGGGCTGCCTGCCCAACCAAGGCGAGGCACAGAGCGAAAGCTGCGCCCCAAACGCCCGGGGGTGCGTCGGCGCTTCGGTGCTCTGCTGGGGGGCGCAGAAACCTCCTCCCCTCCCTCAGCCCCCGAGCTCCCTCCTGCCCCCAGCCCCTAACGTCTCAGCACTCCACCTCCTGAGGAGGGGAAATCCCTTTTCTGTGTTTATTTGGCAAGGAATCGGGCAAACGCACCGCCACCACCATCTACTACTGTGGGTCCCAGCTGGGCCATCGCGCTAATTGTCCAGCTCGCCTGATGCCGGGCACGCGGGGCGCTCGCTCGCCTGCTCACCGGGAGAGGGTTTTAGCAGACCCAATTTAAATTTTGGTGAGGGGTTTTTTTTTAAACAAAAACTAATAAATAATTTTTTTAAAAAAGCAAAGGGGAGGGAAGGAAAAAAAATCTTTCCCCTGGACCCATTTGACAAATGAGGAGACAGACAGCATCAGGACCAACGGAGTGAGGTTCAGTGTGAGTCAAAACCTCTCTTCCTCTCTCTCTCTCTCTCTCTCTCTCTCTCTCTCTCCCCTCCCTCTCTCTCCCTCTCTACCTCCATCCCACCCTTTCCTCCCCTCCCTCCCTCGCGCTATCCTTGCCCCCCTCCCATTCAGCCTCTTCGGGAGGGCAGCGGACCCCCTGCACCTTTCAGAGAACTTCCCTCTGCCCGTTCTCGTGTCACCTTCACAGGGGCATGGGGTGGGGGGCCCCTTCCACTTTGTGGGTGATCAAAAAGCAGGCCCAACAACCCAGAAAAGCCAGACGACCGCGCGAAGGGAACCAACTAGTTTCCAGGTCCCCGCAAGTGTTTTAGTTGGAGACAGAGGAACGCCGGGATCCAACACATCCCCAGGCAGGGAGAGCCAGGGAGGAGGGACCGGCGGGGTGCGGTGGGGGGAGGGAGGAAGAGAGAGGGGGAGAGAGACAGAGAGAGAGAGACAGAAAGAGAGAGAGAGAGAGAGCGCGAGCCACCGGTCGTTGACTTAGATAACCAGCAAAATTAAAAAGAAAAAAAAAAAATTGTAGCGCCCAGGCAGAGAGCAACGTGATTGCATGCGAGCGTCCCCACTCGGGCTCGGCGGGCGCCAGAGAGACATGATGCAGCATCCTCTGACGGGGGCCACCTGCGTGGCGCTCCCCAACGTGGGGATGTGTCCCCAGCTTTCGTGTGCCTTGACTTTTATGTACTTACAGCAGGTAAGGCGCGCGTCTGCCCTCGGTGGCTGCTTTCCCGGGGCTCGGCCAGATGGGTCCCTGTGCGTACTGGGCTGCGCTTCGGTGCCTTACAGAGGTTCTGAGGAGGGGGCTCCCGCGTTGCGATGGAAAGGGTGGATGGAAGCCTCCCGCTCTCTGTGGAGCCCGGGCACCTCGCGCTGAGATGTTTCTGCACCTGTCTGAATACTTTAAAACCGCCTGATGCCCAGCCTGGATACCGGGAGTTTGAAATGGAAAACTGCCTTTTCCTTGCTACCATCTTCCTTGTGTCAGTGCCTTTCCTGGTGATCTGAGTCTAAGACCCCTTTGATGCTAAGAGTTTGAATCTTTGTGGAGGCATTCCGGTGCCTGTAGTGTTAATTCAGCTGATTTAATAGAGAGGGGAAAGGAAAAGTGTGTGGTGTGTGTGTGTGTGTGTGTGTGTTTTCCTAAGTTTGTGTGGTGCTATATTCGGTCCGCATGGGATTGGAGCATTTGAATTTCTGGAGTGTGTCAGCCCCAGTCTGCCTTCAAACTCACTGGCAATGCTGTGATGAAGGTGAGCTGTTTAGGATGTTGTCTTTGTTGGCATGTGTAAGGGTGTTTTTGTGTGTGTGTGTTGGGGGGGGCGGTTCTCCCTTTCACTTCTCCTTAGTGGTCTTGCTGAGGGAGTCTGTGTTTGCTTTGTTTTCCATTCATTGTACACATTTCAGTCTTTTGACACCTTACTCCCTGTCTTTCTCAGGGTGTTTCCTTGGGACCGTCTCTGCTCTGTCATTCTTTCTTTATTGGAAGTGTTGCTTCCTGAGTTGGTTCCTGGGCTTGGGAAATAGCTCAACACTGCCCTTGTAGGGTGACAGGCCAGCTCTCTGTCATTGGGCAGGGGCTGTGGATGTGAACTGAAGGGCTAGAAGGGGTTTTGTCATGCAAATGAAAATTCTTTCCTCCTCCCAGGATCTCCATCCTATTCTATGAAGGTTTACAGTGATTATACTCATTTTATCTGTTTTTCCATGGACTCACTTCAAGAGTACCATTTGTTAACATGAATGTGTGAACAGAACTTCCTTTGCAAGAGTTTAGAGTGGCCCTCTTCCCCAAGACCCTCAATTTCAACCTGTGTTAAAGGAATATATGTTTTTATAAAATGTCAGGATTTGGTTTTGAACAGTTGGGTGATTTTCTATCAAGTTGGTTGCCTCCAGAAAGTATTTCTTAGATGTATTTTCTGTTGCACGTCTTTTTGAGAACAGTCTTAAAAAAACCTTGTGAACAAATTTGTTCTTTTCAGTATTATTTTATTACATTCATTATTGAGTAAATCATGCCAGAAAACATTTCCCAAGGGAATATTGATAACATATTTTATGCTTCATCTTCCAAAATTTCTGTGCCTTTGCTGTGGGTGTGTGTGTAAATGTGTATGTGTGTGTGCATTTTATACCAGTTATTTCCACCAGAAGAAAATTGTAATGAGCATTTCTATAGATGCTAAGCCTCAGTTGGATTTATCAAATTATTACTGAGTTGATCTTTTGCCTTTTACATTTGCTTCTTTCATGTTATTTATTAATCAATTTGAATATCATTTACCTGGCAAGTAGAATGCTATAGGTACTCAATGTTATCTGTTCCTTTGTGTGGTGGTGTTGGTATTTTTTTTTTTTTCAAAAAAACATGGATTTCAAAAATCCATGTTTCTGCCTTCTAAATTATTAAATTGGCTTACTCATTTGGGCACGACTTAGGAAAGAAGATAGTGACTCTGAGTGAGAGGTTATTCTTGCCATGAGAAGAACAAACATATAAGATAAACACAAAGGTTCTCAGCATCTTCCAGGCAGTCTCTCCCACGAGGAAAAACACCCCTGCTCTGGAAAGGGGAGGCTTGAAGAAAACATTGGCAGCCACAACAAATATTTAGAAGTGACTGAATCAGCATCATGGTTCCATATGAAGATAGATGGAGGGTGGATTTTGAAATGTGCTTTGGAATGCATCTCCCCCTCCCCTGAAAGGACTTGCAATGCTGTCTGTGAAAGTGTTTATAATGTGATACTATGACATAATGTGGGAATGGTGCGTGTGTCTGTGTGTGTGTGTGTGTGTATTTTCTCTGAGCTTCTCTGAATGCCTGAAGTGTAATAAAGGCAGTCATTTATTTTTGCCTGTCTCATTCAGAATTAGGTTTTCTAGCCCTTCCTGGAAGCTCACTGCTAGGGTGGAAGTGATATACCTGGAGTCATCTCTCCTGGCCATTACTGTCATGATAGTTTGTTTAAAAGTCGCAAGTCACTTATTTTATTTAGCAGTCCAGACAATCGGCTGATTAAGAGTGTGAAATAGTTTAATCTCCGCATACTACTTATCGATATGATTTATGTATCTTGTACCCAGACACCACTACTATATTTTTTATCTGCCTTTAATCTGTAGCTATTATTGGATCTCTAGCTAATTTTGGTGAACAGAAGGCTAATCTTTGATCTCAAAGTAAATTGATCAAATGGATGAATCAGGCAACATTTATGATAAGTGACACCTTCACTGAAAACAATTTTATTTTATAATTGTTTAGAAATAAACATAATTCAGAAGTCTTCGTCACTGAGATCAGCAATCACATAAGAAAATAATCAACCCACATTGATCTCATTTTGGAGCATTTATCATTTTGTTTTATATATCCACAAACTCTGATCAGGGGCCATCGAGTCTTCCCTGAAGTATATTTTTCTGGAATGCAGTTTCATATGGTTATTTCTTATCCAACAGCTAAGGAAAATGACTTCATCAAATGCTTTCTTTGTCTCAGCATGAACATCCAACCTTTCCTCCTAAATTATCCCAGATTTATCCATAAGACAACTCATAAAAACAAAAATCAATTGGGGTGCCTCAGCATCGGAGTCTACTCTGAATGGCCAAGTGTAAGTGACAACATGTCACTTTTGCCATGAATAATTTATTTATTTAGGCCAATGAAGGGGCAACTACGATGTTTACATTATTTGACTTACCCTGTTTCACTTATATAAGTTATGTCCCAATAACTTTTATCTAGATAAGTGTTTACTTACAGCTATGATTTCTTTTCTCCTCCTCCCCTTTTTTCCTCCACATCCGAGATGTTACTACAGTTTAGAGCTGCAAGGTGGGATAATGCTAAATAGTCCTTTTGGCGTCTAGATATCAGACCCAGTGATGTACTCACATAGGAACACACACATGTGTATACATAGACACAGACACATATACAAACACATCTAGTATAGTGCATATATTTTGTGATCATCAACCACTTTCCGATGGAATGGACAAGTAGTCCTTGAAGCAATTGGCTTCAATCTTGCTGTCCAGGGAAGTCCCTGCTTCAATCTCCTTTCTTGATACACTGCAGTGGCTTCATGCTGTGTCTTCTTTGATGGTGAATTTTCTTGAAGCTGAACTTCGAGCTCACATATCCCCAGTACAGAATCTTTCACGTTCCAAAGTAAGTACTCATGGAACCATTCCTGCTTTGAGGAATAATTCTGAATACAATTCCACATTAGGGGTTTGCAGCAAGCTAGGTCAAAGGAGAACCTATTTTGTTTTCCTGATAGAGAAGAAATAGAAAACAGCTACACACACGCATGTACACATAGGACATAGAAATCTAGAGATGGTTTATTTGCATTCTAAGTAACAGAGGGCAAACCTCATAGCACCCATCTCATGGTAAGGTATGGTGAGGCAACAGACTGGATGGATGATGAGATTTGTTTTCTGATGCAAACTGCGTGTCAGATTCCACCCAGAGCTGTTTTTTTTTTTTTTTCACTGAGTTTAATGCCCTGAAAGAGGATCAGTAGCATATTAACTTAATTTTCTCTGTTCTTACATTACCATCAGCATCTCTCAGTACTGTTCTAAGAAAGCTTCTCATCTGTCAAGCGCTGTTCACTGAGAACCTTTTTATCAGCCTAAATTTAAAACTACGTCAAATGTTTAAAATCCACATTAGAGGGGGCAGAAAAGAGCCTCTAAAGTGGGCCATGCCATTGTCAATATTCGAAGATTGGTAATTTTTCCCACTTAATGATGATCCATGTGGTTTGTTTTAAGTAGTGAAGTGGTTTGTACAAAGGGTAATTCCCGGTAAATGAAGCCATTGCTCACTGTGGACATCTTCAGATCGAAAGCAATTGAACTGAAACCTGCATATCAACCCTTTCTCTCTTTAATTAGAAAGCGATTCTCAGTGCAGAGAATCACCTGGGGAAGATGGGCTCTTGAACGTAAGGCTGCAGGAGTTGGGGAGGGTGGCTCCATGCACCAGCCATGGTTATAAATTTTGGAAACATTAGGTAGGTCATAACAATTACGGCTGTGTAGAAAAGTTCAATTCTCATTGCAGTTACTTACCTTGTGTTACTCCATCTGATGATTTATAGTGAGCAAAATGGCATTTTATCACATTCTTTCTTTTTGGCTTAATCCCATGTTGATTTATTAGATAGTGCTGTGGATTGGGGGTGGTCGATAGTGTCAATAACGCAGAAAAGAATTAGGCTAGATTAGCTTCATATCTGAATTGTTTAAAGGAATTTAAGTGGCTGGGATAGGCACATTTCCAGGCCCAGGGGGCTGCCTGATAGAAGAAAGGTCCCTCAGTCTCTTTCTAGAGGGATGTCTTATGTCATAAATTGGTTAACCAATCTTTCTTGTTTCTCTGATCTTTTCCAATTAAGAGAAGGCATGAAATGTTAGGCTGTTATCAGCCAGGTAAGGCCCACATTTCAGGTGAGCTGGGGGTCATCTGTGCCTCCCCCCTTTGGGGAACCTGTGGAGGGCCGCGTGTTGTGGACATGGACTGCAGGGCCACCTAGGCTGCCTCTGCGTTAAAATTACTTAATCCAACAATCACTTCTGAAAAGTGTAAGCATCTGTTCATCCACAGACCAAAGCCTTGTGCCATTCGCCTGCTCTGCTTGCCATTTCGAGGCAGTTTGTGTGTCAGAACATGCAACTGGCCGCTCCTGCCTTTGCCCGGCTGGAGAAAGTCCGTGTTGTTAGTGCTCGCCAACCATCTGTTTTCCTTACAGTTGACCCTTGAGTCATTCTCCAGTAGCTGATGGACTGAGGGTAGACAGTCTTTTTTAGGGTTTTCTGATTCATTTAACCAGGTTCTCTGCCCCAAGAGGAAACATAATGCTTGTGTATTCATATAGGCCGGGTAAAAACAGGGTAGTTTGTCAGGCAAATAATAGTCCTGTGGAAGGGAAAGAAATTGCAGCATTGTAAACAAAATCAGGTTGCTGACTCTGTGCCTAAGGGGGCTGGGTGATGAGCAGGACATGTCATCCCGTGAATGAAGCAGAGCTGACAAGTGTGGGCGTAATTGCCCCATCTGCAGAGACCTTTTTAATGGATGGGGAGAGGTGTCCCAGTGTGCTGTTTAATTCAATTAAGAAAAGCAAAGAAAGTTCCATTCATCAATAAAGTTTCCTATTGCCGGGTGCTGCCCAAGAGAACTCTGCCGGGCTGATCATTGGCCCGTGGCTGTTGGCATGATGCAGCTTGCCTCACCCAGCCCTACTGAGGGCAGCTGTGTCAGATAGGGTCAGCTCTCAGGCACAATGGCTCAGAAGAGCCCTGGTCCCGGCCCTTTAACCATGCTGAATACAGGCGAGCTAGCGAAATGAGCAGTGGACCCGCAGGCCGCCTCTGCTGGGAGACACAGCTGGCCAGGGTTCTCTCTGCAGGATCGTGAAATTCAGTTCCTGAGCCTGGCATACGATTAGGAAAGAGCTTGCGTGGTTGGAATGTCCTGGCTCCTGAGATGGTTTGGGGAAAGAGGGTTTTCACTGCTGTTTCTGATCTTCCTGTCATGCTATAGCCCTGACTGATTGATCCCGGCTACAAGAGAGCCAGAATGTGGAACCAGGGCTGGTGGGGAGGAGGTAGACAGAAGGAGAAGATGTTGATCAAAACTGTAAAGGCTGACGTTGACTGTGGAGCGCCCAGAGTCCTGTTGGTATATTTTATCAAAACTTCATCAAGGGGCATACTTATTAACATGGAAATAATGGTTGTGGTCCAGTATTTCTCAAACTTCAGACATTCAGGCACCACTTCCTAAGTCCTGCCAGTCTACCCATTACCAGAGTTGATATCTACTTAATATTTTTAAAAATTAACTTATATATTAAACATAGACTTGCCCAAATGAAGTAAAACATAGTCACTGAATCACACCTGTGATCACTTTCCCAGCATATGTGGAACTAAATGTGTATTCATTCACCTGTCCATCCACCCATTCCATGTTGATGGAGCTCCTGATAGGTTTATGGAACTCCAGCTGCCCTTCTAGACTCTCCCAGGGAGCAAAGCAAAGGCCCCTGCCCTCACAGATAGTCTCTTACGTTGTTCGTCTCTTTGCCATCTTGTGAACCATGCATGCAGTACAACCCTTTGGAAAACTTCCCCTTGGCCTGCTGGATTGCCTGGGAATCCTCTGCCATGTCTGGTCTGGAATTACTCATTCCCCTACCTTGACCCAATTTGCAAGGGGCAAGGCTAGAGTTAAGTTCTTTGAGATGCTTTTTTTTCCATCTGCCAGATCAGCAGCCAGTAGTGCACAATAAAGGAAAATAGCCATACCTTCAACATCTACATCCCAAAGAGGGCTTTGAGATGATGGGGCTGGGACTGGGAAGCTGCTGTGGTCCTTAGCACTCAGCCAAGCTCTAGCCGAAGAGCAATCTTACCCTGTTTTGATCCTTTTCTTTATGTGTCTTGAAACAGAATCAAAATTAGAAAGTGGAACTGGATTGGAAAGCATTCAGAAGGTTAGTGTGTGTTCCCAGGGATGCAATGACTATTTTTTTCTCCCCTTTTGCAGCCATAGAACAAAGTAGAAGCAACTGTAGGATTTAAGTGACTCCAATTTCCCAGGAATGATGAGTAAATGCATAAAAGGTTTAGTCTTGATAAGCCTTTTCTTTTTTTGGCATTTGATGTTTGCTCAGGATTTACCTCAATGACTAGATTCCCCTTATCAAAAACAATAACAAATATCCCCAGTTTTTCCCTTTCATAGATCGGCTTCCTCTTGCTCTGCCTGAATCCAGGCATGGGGCAAGCCCTGCTCTTAAGGAAAGGTGAGAACAATATTGGTACCTAAACCCAGAAGGAACAGCGAGGTTTACACACTGCAGCTGTCCATCTCAAGTGTCTTGCAAAATTCAGATGAAAAACCCGGATCTATTTAGAGCCAGTTGGTGTCAGCTTCCCCAAAAGTACAGTTATTTTTTTTTTTTGATAAACGATAGTGTTTCTGAAGTTGTATGTAGGACAGAAGTCATGAGCTGAAGGCTTAATCCCAACTCTGTTATTCAATTAGCTGATCCAGCTGAATTGAGCAAGACACTTTTTTTTTTTATTATTTGGGGCCTTAATTGGTCTTTCAGAAAAACAGGGATTAGAATAACAATTTCATACTGTTCTTTGTGAGATTAAGTAAGATACAAATGGTAACAGTTAGCTCAGTGCCTGGGATGCAGTGAGCAGCCTATAGATGTTTGTTAAAGAAATGAAGGAAGGGCTGGGCGCAGTGGCCCATGCCTATAATCCCAGCACTTTAGGAGGCAGAGGCGGGTGGATCACTTGAGGTCAGGAGTTCAAGACCAGCCTGGCCAACATGGTGAAAATCTGTCTCTACTAAAAATACCAAAATTATCTGGGCGTGGTGGAGCACACCTGTAGTCCCAGCTACTTGGGAGGCTGAGGCAGGAGAATCACTTGAACCCAGGAGGCAGAGGTTGCAGTGAGCCGAGATTGTGCCATTGTGCTCCAGCCTAGGCCACGAGAGTGAAACTCTCTCTCAATAACAACAACAACAATGAAACAAAGGAAAGCAACGTGTTAAAGAAATGTAGGATTTGTTTATTGAAGCTGGACATAAACTTCTGTTTTCCATTTCTCTCAAATTAACATGATTAATGCACCCACGGCCTGCCAAGTACACAGATACAAGGGACTTGGGTGTCACTCTGGGTCTTCTTGGTTCCACTACCCTGTTTGGGAGCTCTTCTCTTTCTTCCTCCGGTGAGCTGTCATTCCTGCTTGTGTCACTGGATTGTAATATGGCTACACAGCTCAATTAATGCTCAGGGTCAGAAGGAAGGAAAGTAAAAATTGTCTTGCTCTTGTCAGTAGTGAAGTTATTTACTTTCAAAAGCTGACAGAATCACACTGCAGGGCCTTCGTTTATTTCCATTCAGAACGTCATTATTCTGTGATGCCAGAGACTTGGGCACACATTGAAGTTTATTCCCATAAGCTTTAATATGGCGGGGCCCTGCTAAAGTGTAGATTGTCACCCAGGAGAGTCTGGGAGTGTCTGGCGGGGCTCTCTGGTGGCCCCAGGGTGCCTGGGTGCTTGGCACTGATGTCTGGGAGGGTACCCCAGTTTCAGGATGGACTGGGAGAGCTGACACGTGCATTTTCAGGTCCTGGATCTGTTCTAGGACAGGCAGCGTGTTCCCCACTGCTGCTCTTCCTTCTGAAGCAAAAGAAAGGGGTGTGGGACTCCTAGTTCCACATCACTCTTCATCCGGGCCACTCATGGAATTTCTGGAAACACAAAAGCGCCTCCTGAAAGTGGCTTTGCTTTGGATCTATCTATTGTCTCTGCTTAAACTCGTTGACAGGTTCTCTCAACCAAATAATCTGTATAAAACTATGCATTTTTCTTTCTTTGTTTGCTCTCTTTCTTTCTTCCTTTTCCCCCTAAGGGTTTGCAATGAGCAATTAACACAGGAAGGGGTTGAGTGGAGAAATTCTCTTTTCTTCGTGGTGCAGTGGCAGAACCTTCCACTGGGGGTCTCCATTTAGAATACGTGACTCAGGATTCCTGAAGACTTTTTTTTCCTTTCTTTCTTCTTTTTTATCTTTCTTTTTTTTTCTTTTCTTTTTTTTTTTTTTTTTTTTTTAAGTCTCTTTGGTTCCGTTCAAAAAATGAGGCTCTTTCAGACAGCAGTAGGAGAGGCGGCTTGTAAGACCATTTAGGTAACGAGAGAAGCCAGCCTTCTTCCACAATGATGATCATAATAATAAAATAATTAAAGTAATGAAATAATCAATAACTTTTATGGAGTGCTTTGTGACAAGCACACGACTAAGCACTTTTACATGGATTATCACATTTAATCCCCCACAAAAAGCCTCCAGGGAGTTGAAATTAATGGCTTCATTTTTAGATGCAGAATCCAAGGCTTAGGTGGGAGAGCTGATACTTAAAACCAGACACTTTCGCCCCAGAACCGACACTTAGAGCCACTATTCTGCACCATCCGTATGTCCTCCTCCTCGCTGTGCTGGTCAGTGGCTGGTTCTGTATGATTTACGGAGAGACCTCTGCCAGGTTCCTGCTATGGAAGAGTAGCTCCAGTTGATGGAGTGGGCCTCTTTTCCTTCAAAGGCAGGACTTGTCAAAAGAGGAAAAAGTTCAAGCGACCTGTCAACTTTGAAGCTCTTCCGGATTTTGTTTTTTAAGTCATTACGATTTTGTTTAATGAATTGCAGCAAACCATGAAGCTGTTGGACTTGGGGAGGAAGGAGGGACAGGGGAAAGAACGAGGCTGTGAGAATCATCAGCACTGAGAATGATGGAGTGTGTTTCTCCGCAGCCAATTCCAATCCCCAAATCCCTGTTGTACTGAGGAGCTCTCCAACTAACAGAGGAAACGCAGTCACTGCCCGGCGCCGTATTAATGATTTATACACCCCGCACCACTGCTTTTGTTCACTTGCGGGGCCTGGTCGTGTTCATAAAGGAGTTTCAGGGAGTGGGGTCCTGCCTTGCCATGCTGTTTTGCTCAGTGCAGTGAAGACTGCTTCATAAATCAAAAGAATTTAGTGCTTTACAACCTTCCTGAGCTCTGAGATGGTGTGCGCCTGTGCGCGGTTGTGTATGTGTGTGTGTTTAATCAGATTCGCTTAGAGACATTTTCATTGCCTTTTTATAAAGAATGAATGAAGAACGGGATGCGATCTGTCTTAGGTGTTTCAGGGCTGATTGGTTTGTTTCACAGTGGCATCACGGCCCTATTTGTTTCCCATTTGGTGTTTATGCATTATGGTGTTGTCTGTGAAAATGGGCTGATACTCGTTTATTAGCATAAAGAGATGCAGATCACATTAGAATCCTTCGTCCTTCTATATCATCAAAAACAACAGGCAGGGGAGAGGGCGAGTTGACTGTAAGCCGAATCACCATTCGTTCACGATAAGTCAACAGGAGCTTGATGTGATCTTTAAACAATGGGGTTTTTGAGGCTTTTAAAAATGAATCTTTTTCAATTTTTCACTGAAAAAGAGTGCTGCTTCGTTTTGAACGTTATCGAGGACATTTATTTTCTGGATTGGGAATTCTGGATGTAGGAAAGTTTCTTCTCTTGAGTAAGCCATAGAAAGCTCTAATTTTAACCTCAGCTTTTATTTTTTTTCCTAATTGGAAGAAAACAAATCATAACCTCATATATTTTATTTGGAGCCCTCAATCAATCTTTCAAGATACCGGCAGAGAAAAGCTCTATTTCTTTTTTTTTTAATGGATTGCACTTGCACTTGTGTTTTCTTAATTATATCATGCATTTCATTTTGTGTGTGGTGATATTTCTTTCCCTATAGAACTGAGAACTGAAAACCAACAGAAGACAGAGTAGGAGTTTGAGGGGGTAAAACAGAATATTTAGAAAATTAGAATGATACTTTAAATATTCTAGTCAACAGTAATATTTTTGTCTATGATAAAATCTTGATTTTAGGAAATTCTCTTGAGTTAAAAAAGAAAGATATGTAAGGCTTTTAGGAAATAGACATGTCATTTTAGTAGAATTCTTAAATGAATACATGAAGGAATAAATGCAAAGACAAATGATTAAAGCCCTACTCTATCCTACCCCCACCCAAACCGGAGGCTTGAATTTCTTTTACAAATGTGAAAGTTTTAGCTATCTGGTTCTTATTAACATTTATGCTTATAAATCTTTTTAACTGTCCAGTATGCTTGTCAGTAGTGATGAAATTGAAGCAAATATTCATTGTGGAAGATAGCCTTTTACAGTCTTCCTGAAAAGTGGAGAACAGAATATATATATGTAAATAAAGAACATTACACACATTTTTCATCAGAGAAATATGATACAGCATTTTGGACTCGGAAAGCAGGTGTCCGGCAAATGCAGTTTACATTTATATTCTACTGATTTCTGTATTTGTGGTTGTTCTCTATTATTTGAATCCCTGAGCGTCTCATTGTTTTTAATTATGTCTACATGGCACAAGACAGCAGTCAACATCTGCTCTATTGTTTACTTGGTTTACATATATCTTTGATGGGTTACTAAACAATCTATTTTTCAAACCCCAAACAGAAGAAACCAGCCGAACTCGTATTACAGCATTTTGTAAAGACCCATTATGCAATTAGCACTTGGGATTTGTGCAAAGCTGGTGATTCACCCAAACAAACATCCCTTTATTCTGATAGTTCTTCCTGGCTTTGTGAGAAATATCAGTTTCCAAAAAAATAAAATCACATTTCCTCTTTAATCATGCGGTGTGCCAAGAAGATTATGTGTTTATATGAGGGATGGATCCTTCACTTTGTGTATCAGAGAAAGATCAGCTTTCCAAAATAATGATGTCTTTAATTCAAGGCAGCAGTTAGTGTATTACATAAGACAACTATCTGCTTACACATAGCAGACTTTTGAGAGTTATATGGTACTATCGAAGAAGAGAAATGCTGTGTTTTTAACTGTTTGTATGATCTTCCTAACACTGCATGATCTGTTTAGAAAAGCCATAGTTGGTCATCTATTGCAAGGCATGTGAGGCCCAGAATGATTAAGTCACATCAAATCTGATTCTTTCCCTGAAGTCATTGGTTAATAATTAATTTACTCACTCATTCATGCAACACATCCTTATTTAGCCTCTGTCTCAGAGATTGGGTTGGTCATTGAAGGGACACAGACAAGGAAAGCAGGTCTGCTTTTCTTCATGGAGGTTACAAGCCTGTGGGAGAGAGACAGGCCGTGAGCAAGTGATCATCACATAACTGTGCCTTGCCAGGTGTGATAAATGCTCTGAAGGAAAAGAGTAGGAGTTGGATTCAGGGGTGGGGGAAGCTTTTTCTGAAGAAGTGACATCAAAGCTGAGATGGAGTGGGAGGTAGGCAAGGAGGTGGGGTCAGGGTGGAAGAGAGGATTCACACTAAGGCATAGAGTGTGTGTAGTGCCTGTTGCACACCTAGGTGTCTTTAAGATGCTGGAAAAACAAAGGGACCAGTGAGCCAGTGAGAGAGGGGTAAAGAGACCCATAAGGGCCAGAGACCACTGGGGATTGGAAATCTTGACCTAGAGTTGGATTTTTTCCCAAGAGGAATGAAGAAGAAGGAAAACACACACACACGCACGCACGCGCGCACACACACACACACACACACACACTAGGAGGGTTTAGGCAGGAGTCAAATGACCATATTTAGCCTTTTACAAAGGCCAGTTTGGCTTTTCTGCAGAGAATAGAGGGAGACAAGATAGAAAGCTGAGGAGGGGGGTGTCAAGTAGGAAGCCACTCTGATAATACTGGTGCAAGCTGATGGTTGCTTGGACTAGGAGTGGACAGAAGAGAAATGGCCAGAAGTAAAACGTTTTGAAAATTAAGCCTGAGAGTCATCCCCAAAGCTGATGTTCAGCCAGAAGAGAAGAAATACAACTCCCTGAAGTCAGACTTCGGTGAAGTCAGGTGGCCCTGACCTGGGTGGTACGGGGCTTCATGGAAGAGAGTGACAGGCCGGTTCAAGTCTACCAAGGTTTCAGCATATCTTAGGCCAAAGCTCCCAGAGCTCAGAATTTCCATCTGAACTCTACCATCACCACCAGTATCACCATGTCACCAATCCATTGCTATTATCATCACCACCACTATCGCCATTGCCGTTAGGACCGTCACCATCACCAAGCAACTGGTCTCATATATTAGTTGGTAGCAGTCACCAAAGACAAAGGCACTCACCAGCTTGGTGAGGTGCTCTCTAGCATCCCACTTCTAATATACTGGGTGAGAAGTAGGGAGTCAGTTTTATGAAATGTCCAGTGAGCAGTACCTCCACCCGCTGCCTCCAGCTGCAGGAGTACAAGAGTGAAGTGCATTCACGGGAATGTGAAACAGAACTGACTTTGAGTCTGAAACAAATTACAAATCTTATGGGCCTCCAACTAGCTCTATGGGCATGTTTCTCGACTTCTCTGCAGTTTCATTTCTACATTTATGAAATAGAGGTAACAGCAAGACCACAAAGACATAGCATTGTTAGGAGTATGGCACGAGCTAGTTTGTATAGCACCCTAGTACAGTATCCAGCAAAATGGAAGGAGCTCAATACATACTTCTACTTTTAATGCTGGTGGTGATGGTGGTGATGGTGGTGGTGATAGTGGTGGTGACTGTGGTGGTGATGATGCTGATGGTGATGATGTGAAAATGGTGGTAGTGGTGATTGTGAATGGTGATGGTGGTAGTAGTGGTGATGAAGGTGATGGTGGTAGTGCTGGTGGTAGTGACGTTGCTGATGGTGATGAAGTGGTGATAATGGTGGTAATGGTAGTGATGGTGGTAATGATGGTGTTGGTGATAGTGATGGTGCTGGTAGCGGTGGTGGTGGTGATGGCCATGGTAATGGAGTTGGGATAGTGGTGATGGCAGTGATGGTGGATGGCAGTATTGGCGATAGTCATGGTGGTAGTGCTGGTGGTGCTGGTGGCTCTGGTGGTGGTAGTGACAGTGCTGATGGTGTTAGTTGTGGTGGTGATGGTGGTGGTGATGATGATATTTGGTGGTGAGAGTGATTCTGGTTAGATGCAGCATGGTAGAATAGTTTCACCCATAAGTACCTGGATTCAGATTTAGTTCAAGTCTACCACTTACCACCTGTGCACCCTTGGGCAAATTATTTAACCTTTCTTTGTTTTAATCGTCTCATCTGTGAGACGGGAATGATAATATTCATTGTCAGTCATTATGAAGACTAAACCATTTAATGTTTGTTAAAATCAGAACAGCATTCTTATAAACAAACTCTTAGACATAGAGAATGTTTGTTAAATAAAGCGTCAGTGCAGAATACAGCTTTTAACAAAAAGGTACCTAGTGGCTTCTGGACTTCTGCTTTATTCTTGATTTTGCTTTTTATAGCCGGCTGAAAAGGCTGTCTTTGCCTTCTCTCAATCGCCAGACCCACCCCCCATCTCTCCATGTGTTCTGCGTAGAACAGGTGTTGTGGTGAGCCGGAGTTCTGGCAGAGTGCAACATGAAAAAGACTCCCAGTAATTATAAAAATAACAACGAAGGCTGCTTAGCGAGGTAGGCAGATGAGCACACCACTAGCCAGAATGATAAATAGCGCCTGCAAATGTTAGGTCCCAGTGGGAGTATGGGAACATATGGGATGAACCACACTAAAAGTTGGGCATCATTGGTAAGTTTTAGATGGTTAAGGCAGGCCAACTCCAGTGCCAATTTTTTTCTTCTTTCTTTCTTTTTTTAATCCTAATTTTAAATCCTTCAGTTCCCTTTTGTCCCTTTGTTCTATTTTGGTCCTAAAAGAAGCATTCATCTTTGAGGCCAGCCAGGGAATCTCCAAGGAAGTGAGGTCTGTGCAGTAATCCTAAAAACAAATGGCCACCCTGGAGTCTGTGAATTTCCACGTTGAGCTCTATTCAATATGGTTGGGGGAGATGTAAATGAATGTGGTAAATATTTAATGGAATGCTGACATGTTGAGTCCAGACCTATGATAGGTGGGCGTGTAGAAAAATTAGTGCCTAACCAGCTCAATAAGTTTACAAGCATTTGTAGAAGACACAAACAACTCTTGTCTGCCAAACATTATTTAAAACGAAGACGTGGAGGGTGGTAGGTTGATTTCAGGTCAGTGTTTGTATGTCTGGGTCTGAATATAGTTTGGAGACTGTACAATCTGTTTGGCATGGCTCTGCAGCAGTGGGATTTCTCTGGAAGGATATTTTGGAATTCTTGTTCACCACCCACCATGCTTTTCCTGGGCCTCAGAAGAGATTTCAGCATTGAGGCAAGATTTAGAATGTGGGCACCTGAGTATCGGTGCCAGCTCCTTAGTAGATTTCCAGGATTCCTTACTTAGCAATTACATCAACATCCTTGGTCATGTGAAGCAGGCAGAGGAAAGGAAGTAGGATTTGGGATCGGGCAGGTGTGGCTTTGACTGCAGGCCCTCCCTGCTCAAGTTGCCGTGAATGATGTAAGGCATCTGAGTTCTAATATCCTCATTTGTAGAATGGGGCTATTATGAGTACCAACACCATGGACTTATTAAAAGACTGGATGAGTCAAAGTCTTGGAGGTGCTTAGAATTGTGTTTGGCACATAGTGAGACCTAGGAAAGGGTTTGTTAAAAACTTAAGCAGAACATATCTTCTAGGACTGCCTTTTATGCAAGTGTATGTATATGTATGCATTAATCTATTGTTTTGAAAGTTACCTTTTCTTAAAAAAAATTAATTTTATTGTAAGTTCCAGGATACATGTGCAGGATGTGCAGGTTTATTACATAGGTAAACGTGTGGCATGGTGGTTTTCTGCACCTATCAACCCATCACCTAGGTATTAAGCCCCACGTGCATCAGCTATTTATCCTCATGCTCTCCCTTCCCCCACCACCCCCCACAGGCCCCAGTGTGTGTTGTTTCCCTCCCTATGTCCATGTGTTCTCATTGTTCAGCTCCCACTTATGAGTGAGAACATGTGGTGTCTGGTTTTCTGTTCTTGTGTTAGTTTGCTCAAGATAATGGTTTCCAGCTCCATCCATGCCCCTGCAAAAGACATGATCTCATCCTTTTTTATGGCTGCATAGTATTCCATGGTGTGTACTTACCACATTTTCTTTATCCAGTCTATCTTTGATGGGCATTTGTGTTGATTCCATGTCTTTGCTATTGTGATTAGTGCCGTATGCACTAATCTTAAAACCACTTTTGTACTAGTCCGGAATCTATTAGTTTTAATGGACAGACACCCAATGCAAACTAGCTTAAGCAAAAATGGGGATTTGTTGATTCATGAAACTGGGATAAATGAAGGTCAGTCAGTAGTAAGTGAATCATCATTTAAGTGCTCAGCATTCTAATTGAGATATAAACAGATGTGATCATAAGAAACACCATGAATAAAGCTCAAACACTTACAAATGGGTGCAAGCCCAAGGAATATTTTAAGTATGTGGTTATATTACTTAGAGCAACCCCACAACAACCCTGTCAGGGGAGTATTATTGCCCCAAATTTATAAGGGAATTAATTGAGGTTCAGAAAGGTTAAGTAACTTGCCCAGGGAAAAACAGCCAGGGATTTTCAGAGCCCAAATTTGGACCCAAACTTGTTATGGCTTCAATAGCTGACTTCCTGGCCAATATGATACATTGCTATTATGATAAAAATAAGTACTTTTTATTAGTAAACTGGAGACCAGAGAACTATCTATCTATCTATCTATCTATCTATAAATATACTTATATTGTTTGTTTGTTTTTTGAGACGGTGAGATGGTGTTTCGCTGTTGCTGCCCAGGCTGTAGTGCAATGGTGTGATCTTATCTCACTGCAACCTCTGGCTCCTGGGTTAAAGCGACTGTCCTGCCTCAGCCTCCCAAGTAGCTGGGATTACAGGTACGTGCCACCATGCCCAGCTAATTTTTTGTGTTTTCTATAGCGGTGGGCTTTCACCATGTTGGCCAGGCTGGTATCAAACTCCTGACCTTAGGTGATCCACCTGCCTCGGCCTCCCAAAGTGCTGGGATTACAGGCGTGAGCCACCATGCCTGTCCCAGAGAAATATATTTTAAAAAAACAAACAAACGCGTGAAATACATGGAAAGGCAGCATAACATGGGATTATGAATGGGGCCAGATTTACCCTTCACAAGCTGTGTGATTTTGGGCAAGTTACTTAACCACTCTGTGTCTTGTGTTCCTCACAGTAATATGAAGACAGTCATACGATTTACCTTATAGGATAGTTGTGAAGATTAAGTGAGTTAATACACAAAGGGGTTAGAAGATGTCTGGCAAATAATAAATGGCATATGTAGTTTATCTTAAAATATTTTAAAATAGATTGTTATGTAAGAGCCAGAAAGGAAATGAGGTCACTCAGGGTGGTTCCTCTTTTGATGTCCCCAGGGTGTCCCACAAGGACACTGCTAATCTGGGAAGTTGAAAATCCCACCTGTCAGAGGCTCTCTGTTGCCACCAGCTGCCTGGCCATGACATCGCAGAGAAACCATCTTGCAGCAGTCAGCCCCTCGGCTAATCCTCTCCAATGAGAGGTTCAGCTGCATAGCTTGGCACAGCTTGGTTCTGGGTCCCTCACGTCTCTGTCTTGTCTGCAAAACTAGGCTGTGTAGTCTCTGAAAACACAGGTTTATCTGCTACCTCCTTTTCTCCTCCAGTGCTGTGTTTGGTGGGTTCCCAGTGATGATTAATACCCTTTCGTTGGTCTGATAACATTTTTTTTTTTCCCGGTCTGAAGCTGGAGAAAAAAGCTTCAGCAGAGAGAAGCCATCTCCTGTTCTGAGATGACTGCTGGTTATTGGACAAGGGAATGAAAGATGTGATTTGCACTTCTTAAGCACAGAGTTGCTTTTATAATGTGGGGTGCCTTAGCACCTGCCCATGTTGTTTGACCTTCTTGCCACCTTGAAAACCTGCCCCCGCCAAGCTGTGGTGAATGCTGACTGGCAGGTTCATAGCATCAAAGTCACAGTGCTGGTAAACACGTCAACATGATTTCACGTGAGAACAGCCATCCAAGCTGTTAATATGAGCCCGCCTTAAGGGATCTTGACTTTACCCATGCCTGCCCTTAGTAAAAAGTACAGCACATCTTGCTACCTACTTGGAAATCTGATGGACGATCAGAAGCTCCTCTGAAGTCCTTTGGTGAATTTCACAAGAGCCATCAACTCCTTAAAATGATGGGGAATATTTGGGGAGTTACGTGCAGTTTTCCAGGATGAGGGCACAATTCAGAGTGGTCCAGTGTCAGAGTGGTTCATGCATCAAAAATAAGATTGAGGAACCACAGTTTCACCCTTAGAAGAGGCAATGGTATGGGAAAAAGCCAAGGAGAAATCAGCCCTTGAGGTAGAGATGATGCCTCAGCTTCACAAAGAAAGGGCAACCTAATAATCTCTTTATCTGTCCTCCTCCTGCGTTCCTTCCCCTTCTGTTTTCTCCTCCAGTGGTTATTATTTCCCGGTGTTCCCTGGTGATCAGCCCATTTCCATGTGCCTCGGGCTCTCTCTTGCTTGGGAGGCATTTTCCCACTTCCTGAAGACTCAGTGGTGGGTGGTGTAGGTCAGCTCTTCTCCAGCCATCAAAGTCTTCTCCTCCTCTCTCTGCTCTTTGGATCTGTATTCCTTTACCTCTAATGAATGTTAGGGTGGTTGAGATTGACTGAGGGGTGGAGAGTAAAGGAGATGAAGAAACCATTCAGCTTGAGTTAAAATGTCCAAGCTAAGACCAGGCACATGGCTCATGCCTGTAATCCCAGGACTTTGGGAGGCTGAGGTAGGAGGATCGCTTGAGCCCAGGAGTTCAAGACCAGCCTGGGCAACACAGCGAGACCCCCATCTCTGAAAAAAAAATTAAAAATTGCCAGACGTGATGGTATGCACCTGTAATCCCAGGTATTCAGGAGTCTGAGGCAGGAGGATTGTTTGAGCCCAGGAGTCAGAGGCTGCAGTGAGCTATGTTCATGCCACTGCCTTCCAGCCTGGGTGACAGAGTGAGTCCCTGTCTCAATAAATAAATAAAATTATTTTCTAAAAACCCAGGCTACCATTTCTCAGAGTGTATTAATCCATATCGCATTGAAAAAAAAAAAAAAGCCTTTTCAAAGTATCTAGCACAAGAGAGTTTTGTAGTTTTGTAGCTTCTCTCAGTTCACGGGTATAGCTTCGTGTTTGACTCACTTTACGGCCTTGGCCAATTCACCTCCCCTCTCGTGGTCTCAGTGTTCTTGTTACTAATGTACTAAATGGAACAGACTCTACTTCACAGGAAGGAAGAGGGGATAAACTGAGATAACAGATACAATGAAATGAGTACTGTGTCTGGCACATAGTAAGCATTGAATAAGTGGTAGTGACTCCGATAGTGATGATGAAGATGTAGGAGGAAGGAATGAAGAAGAGAAGAAGCCAAAAGCCTAGCACAGGGCTGAACATAATTCTCAAAAACCAGATAATCCAATAGATAGCAAAATGAATGGTGAGTGGATGGGTGGGTAGATGGATCGGTGGATGATGAGTGGGTGGATGGATGGATGGTGTGTTGGTCATCAAATCAGTTTTGGAAAGTCTGGATCAAACAAGGCCCAGCAGTTTTTTGTTTTGTTTTATTTTGTTTTCTTCTTTACAGGACTTCTCAGGTGCTTGTATATGCTAATAGTCATCATGAATTCCCAAGAGGAAGAGAGAGCAAGCTGAATTTCTCCAACTCATGTGACCATGGTGTCCTTTTTACAATGAGGCATCCGATGAGCCTTCTATCCTTGCAAAGTATGCCTTGCAAGATGCCAGTCCAGCACACTTAGTTTCTAAAGAGAAAATAATACCCAGAAAGCTCAGGTGGTTCAGCTAATTCAGCAACTGCATGGAATTAGTACAAAAATCCTCCTTTACCAGTCCTGGAGACCTGTGCTATTAGGAGTGGCCTCTGTGTCCAGCTCCTGTAGGGACCTGGAGCACAGAAGGCAGAAGATGGAGAGAAGGCACAAAGAAAAGTCTAGCGGAGTAGCTGCATCCTCCCCCCTTCCGAGAGGCCTCAGGGAGTATTTGTTTGCCTCGAGCAAGGTCAACAAATTCTCAAACCCAGTTGCCATTCATCCCCAGACAGGTCAGAGGTCGGTTCCTGAAGCATTGTTGATCTCAGCAGAGATGATGTGCGGGGTTGATATTCTTAGATTTGCTCATTCAGCCAGTCAGTCTGGCTTTCAGAGGAGAATCAGGTCAGGAAACGCTTAATGAACCAAGAGGAGCATGGTGCTGCCTGAACCACTGGGGGTTCGAGTTTGTAATGATTATCAGCAGGCTCCTCACTTACAAGACCTACTGGAATTTTCTTTGTGCATCTCCATAACCATTTTTAGAGATGTGGTCAGTACTGCTGGTTAGAGTAACCCAGGGTCCTCGATTCTTTAAGTTACTTCTGATTTAAAGGTACCGTCTTCATCATCCCTAAAAACCATGAATTGAACTTGATATCCTATTTACTGTTTTGGTTTCAAAAATTGCATTTTCCATTTACAGAAGCCATATACCTATCCTTTGTTAATTCCTGGGTCTTAGTTTTTTTTGTTGGGAACATAGAAGAAGGAGGTAAGCTCTTAAACAAGAAGGCACTTCACAAGTTGCATTTGTTAGCAGGATTTCATTTGAGCAATTAGCGGTTGAAGGGAGGAAGAGTTTTGCTATCCCTGGCTTGATCCTCCAACCAGCTGCTAATTCTGTTGTCACTATGACAACTATCAACAGCCATTTACTGAGTGTTTGCTATGAGCCTCTAAGCTAAACACTGCAGTATATTGTACTTATTTATATCTCTGGACCACTCCATGTGTTAGGGCTACTCATGATATTCTTATTTCACAGATAATAAATCTGAGGCACAGAGAGGTTAAGTAATGTGCATGGGAACACAAAGCTGATAACTGGTAGGAACTGGGCTTTTAATGTGGTCTGTGTGGTTTAATGTGAGCTCTTAACTGCTATGCTATGGTGCTTGCAACAAGGGAGCCAGGCATGGTAAGAAGTTGCCAGGAGGTGAGAGAATTGTAATGCCACAAGAATAACATAAGCTTAGTACTTACTTGTCGTTCTCATAAGAACTTCCCATGGAACAGCTCATTTGCACACACTAACTGAAAGCAGTCTCTAAGTGGGGAGATGTGACTTCTCTTCTCTGGATGTCTCTTTTTGCTAGACTAGTCCTCTGCTGAGATTTCCAATGGGGGTGGTTGTAATCTGGAAAGAGGTTGGTTGATGGTCTGGTATATCCTGTCCACAGTCTGTGGAAGCTTTTCCTATATTCCCATCTCGATAATTTGATGCGGTTGTGACCTGGGTGCCACATTGACAGCCCTTTTGTAGCCATTCTCTCCTTCACTGGGAATTCATTTGTTAGTCCTTGGTATTCTAAATATTATGTAGCATTTCAGGGGATTTTTCTTGCGGTCCATGCTAGGTAATGCTTTTCCATGCCCTCTTCTCATCTATGCTGGATGGAGTTTGAATGCATGTCTGGCAGTGAATGTCATTTCTCAGTTCGGGTTCAAGCTGATACCCTAGTGTCATCATTCTTGATGACTCAGCAGGTATTACAGGCATGTAGGGAAACCTGACTCTTGGTAACTGACCAGGCACACATTCTGTTGTTTAACCTTGGACAAGCCACTTGGACTCTCTGAACCTCTGTCTCATCCCACAGGTGACAGATCATTCTCAAATACTTATTGAGCAACTACTCTGTGCCCAGTCCTGTGTGAATGGCAGGAAAACAGAGTGATTGAGGAGGTGGTGGAGGAGATAGAATGGAAGCACACCTGAGTGAGAATGCCAGCTAGGCCTTTACCATCCCAGGGCAAATCACTGCTGATGTTTCAGAATCTCAGCCCCATAGATCACAAGTGCTGGGATTGGGGCAGGAGGTAGTGCTGGGAAGACCTGGCATATGGCTGCTTGTTGAAGGATGGGATGTATGTATAAGCAGTTTTACTGGAGGAATAATAGAATGGAAGCTCAAACAGCAACATCTGTATGGGGTGTTGGTGGGGCACTGAAGATAGACAGAGCTGCCATGATGAACAGAGAGATCAAAAAACAATTTTGAATGGGTATGTTGAAAACATTCTGAAGAATGAAGTAAAAATAAACTAGCACTTTCCGGATGCCTTCCAAGCACCAGGAACACCTACCTTCAGCATGTCATTTCACTGCTGAAATACATTTGTGAGAGGGTACAGGTGTTGTACCATCTTAGCCCTGATGGGAGTAGGGCTCAAGGATGAGTATATTGTCTTTATTCAGACACATAAAAGGGCGACAGAGCCCAGATCCCCCAGATCCAAGCCCAGCCTCTCCAACTTTGAAACGCAGGCTTTTTCTACTATTGTGATGCCCTCAGGTCATTTGTGATGACCTTGGAAACATCGGTAGCTCTCAGTGATCTGGGGCCCCCTGGCAGCCCCTCCATCTTCCTCACACTTTTTCAGTCAGTCATTTCTGGAAGAGTTTGGGGAAACTTCATTTGCTAGTGGCCATTTTAGTCATTGGGTGAGCAAGAAGAAATGACATGCTTCCTTATTTGAGCCAATCTGCCTTCTCAAAAGTGTGATCACTATTAAGAGTCGTGATATGGTGTGGGCAGTCTCTGAACTAAATGCAATGCTGAAATGACTTTTGGACAAAGGTGATGGTGCAGTTAGTTCTGTCTGGGGTGGCAGGGACAACTTTGCAGAAGGTGTCATGGAACATTTGACTTAGGGCCAGCAAGGTTGATCTAAAAGGAAGAAAGGAAGAGAGGAAGGAAGGATATTTCTGCATAGCAGGCAAGTTTAAATGGAAAAGTGGATTCACAGAGGTATTTGGCAAAGACAGTTTGCCAGTGTGGTTTGAAGAAAAGAGTGATTTGTAGGAAAACGGAAAATTTGTATCGGAGGATGAATTTGGACAGGGTAAAGTGAGGAATATTATGAAGGGCCTCAGACACTGTAGGAAATTTTTTATTACCCACTTTTGTCTGGAAACAAAATGAGTGATTGTGTGAGTAATTACATAATCTGCACAAATCTGTATTTTGAAATAAACATTGTCAATATCCAAAAGATAAGGAATGTGATGATAGGATCAGGGAAACACTGTTTTATGCATTTTGTTTTGTTCTGTTTTGATAGTCAACAAATGGCAACTGACAGCTCCTTTTTGGATAGCTTTTTAGAAAGCAAAGAATGGTAGAGTTGATCCTACAGTGAGCTCCTGACGTGTGGGAGAGGCAGCTTTTTCACAGATGTGATTATTGGTACAAAGAAATGTGGCTCAACATGCCTAGATCTTCCAGTCTTTCAAGAGATGGCATAAATGTAGATTTTACATGAGATGCCCGCATTAAACAATATTACCTTTTTTTTTTTTTTTACACTGTGCAGACAAATCATTATCATGATCATCATCATCCCCTCCTATGGACTGGACTTGGTCCCTACGGCTGTGGGTTGCTCTGTTCACCAACAGAATCCATGAGGCAGGAATTGGTCTTCTCTAGATACCCCGTCTCTCATCTTCCAGTCAGAGCCGACACTTCTGTTTCTTCCTTCCCTTTCATTGACATCTAAACTTTGAGTGGCTACCACTCAGAAGGGTCAGTCACTCATGTTGGATCTCTGTGTTAGTCTGGTCTCAAACTCCTGGGCTCAAGTGAGTCTCCTGCCTCAGCCTCCAGAGTAGTGGAGACTCAGGTGTGCACCACTGTGCCCAGCTTATGTTAGCTGTTAAGATCTGGGAAGGGAGGGGCTGGGCGTGGTGCCTCACGCCTGTAGTCCCAGCACTTTGGGAGGCTGAGGCAGGTAGATAATGAGGTCAGGAGTCCGAGACCAGCCTGGCCAACATGGTGAAACCTTGTCTCTACTAAAAATACAAAAATTAGCCAGGTGTGGTGGCGGGTCCCTGTAATCCCAGCTACTCGGGAGGCTGAAGCAGGGGAATAGCTTGAATCTGGGTTGCAGAGGTTGCAGTGAGCTGAGGTCATGCCATTGCACTCTAGCCTGGGACAGAGTGAGACTCTGTCTCAAAAAAAAAAAAAAAAAAAAAAAAAAAAAGATCTGGGAAGGGAGATGCAGTATCTGACAGCCAGAGCTAAAATGCCTTTATCTAGAACAGGAAAAGAGGAGTTAATACCTAAGAAGGAAATGTCATCATGGAAGGTGGAGCTAGATGGAGGAATTTTTTTTCTTTTTTTTAGGTGGAGGGATGAGATTGAACTTTCAAAGCCTGGCTAAGAAACAGCAAAATCCTTGATGGAAATCTCTGGCACAGGGAAAATTAGCAGAACTGGCACCGAGGAAGAATTAGGAGAGAGAAGAAGATAGTGGGGAAGCAGAAAGGAACAGCGAAGGAGTGTGTATTTACCATTGTCTTGAAGTCTGACTTCTTGGATAAAATACATACCCTAGATTAAGGGTTAGCAAACCATGGGCTGTGAGCCCAACCTGGACCATTGCCTGTTTTTGTATAATCTTCGAGGTAAGAATGGTGTTTGCACTTATAACCGGCTGGAAATTTAAAAAAAAAAAAAAAATATGTTGTGACCTGTAAAAATGATAGGAATTTAATAAATACAGTATGGCAGAAACGTGGCGACAATCATTCATTGGCATATTGTCAATGGATGCTTTTTCACGCTACAACAGCAGAATTTTGAGCAGTTGCAACAGAGATTGTAAGTTCTGCAACACCTAAAACATTTATTATCTGAGTGTTTACGGAAAAACATTTACCATTCCCTGCCTGTGATGGGCAGAGCAGATGGCAATACGCGGCTTTTTATTTGGCTTCAGTATGTTTCAGGGATCTGCCTGTTTCTTAGCCACTACCAGAACTGCCCCACTCTCCTTTCACCTTGCTGTCTCTTCCACTATTTAAAGCTCCTGCGTTATACCATGAGCTTAATACCACACAGTAGACGTTGAGTAGCCAGACGTTTGCCATGAACCATGTGCACTGCCACTGGGGAATGGAAAGACACACAGCGTAGTGCCGACCTTCTAGAGGAGGCTCCAAGAAGGAGGAATCACAGCTCAGCGATACTAGGTTCTTCCCATTTGGGAAAACAGAACGTATGTTAACAAAAAGAGGTTTTGTTTAGTAGTTGTTATTTATTTACAGGCTTTATGATTAGTGGAAGGTTTTGAACAAGGATGCAGTCAGTACAACTTCAAAAACATAAGTATCGCAATCATACAGGACAATAATATATAAATATAAAATCAGAATCAGAGAGTGTGTGAGTAATGGTGATCGCGACTGGAGGTGGGAGGGATGGCCCTTATCTTCACGCAAGATAAGGAAGATATTTTTTACTCAGGAGCAGCAAAATGTTATTGTATCATGGCGTTCTTAAGAAGAAAACAGAAAATATCCCCAGCACAGGCTATCACTATATATCTCTATCCTGTATGTGATATATCTCTTATTTCTATCCTACTAAAATCAGCAGATTCTTTTATATATAAGCATATATACACAAAGTCACCTGTCCCTTAACGATTGGCACTGGGTACGTTCTGAGAAACGGGTCAGGCAATCTTGCACTGAATACTGTAGGTGATTGTATCTAAACATAGAAAAGGTACAGTGGAGTGTAACATTATAATATAATCTGATGTGACCAGAATCATGTATCTAATTTGTCATGGCCCAAAATGCCATTGTATATACAGTCCTCCCTCAGTATGGTGGGGGATTGGTTGCAGGACCTCCCCTCAGATACCAAAATCTGCAGATGCTCAGTCCCTGATATAAAATGGCCTAGGATTTGCATATAACCTATGCACATCTTCCCGTACACATATTAAATCATCTTTAGGTTACTTATGAAGCCTAATACAATGTAAATGCTGTGTAAATCGTTGTTACACTCTATTGTTTAGGAAGTAATGACAAGAACAAACAGTTTGTGTATGTTCAGTGCAGGTGCAGAGGTGTTTGTGTGTGTGTGTGTGTGTGTGTGTTTTAGAACTGAGGTTGGTTGAATCTATGGATGTGGAACCTGAGAATATGGAGAGCTGTGTGTGTGTGTGTGTGTGTGTGTGTGTGTGTGTGTAGAGAGAGAGAGAGAGAGTTTACATAAATACAATGGATCACTATCTTCTCTGCAGTTTCCAGCTACCTCCTCCTCAAGTTTGCTTATTGAAGCATTGTTGATTAAGAGTAAGTGGATATAGTTACCTCTCTTCTATGCTCGGGAAACTAAGAGTCTAAATGTGTAAATCTCTTGCCTAAATGATGGAATTAAGTCTCCTGCCTCCTGGTCCAGTGGTCTTTCTATTTTACAACCCTAAAGAGACAATTTGATCTGACGCAGGCCTTACCTAAGTAAGTGAGAGCTCTCCCCTCCCGTTGATTGCTAAAGGAAAGTGGACGGGAGAGACACGTCCGTCTCACAGTGATGCTTCTGTCCTCCCCGGTAACTTCTCAGAAATGTGGTGTTGAAAGTCGTCGTCAAAAGCTAAAGTTAGAAACAGTATCGGGCTGTTGAGTAAGAGGGGTCAGCGCACAGCTGTTAGGGGAGCTTTTTGAATTGTACAACGTGGCCACTTTGATGCATGAGAATCAATTACAGAGAAACCTTGTCAAGATGGCCAAAATTCAGCCTTAAATAATTGAATTCTCTGCCAAACCTTGTCCGCTGTCGTTATGTAGAAATGTAGTTATGCAGCTAAATCAAGCAACTAAAATTAGTGTAGTGTAAAAACACCTTGGCTATCTGAAAGTGGAGGAATTGACATTTGGATTTAGAAAACGCCAATAGTTGGATATGTTTGGCGGTGTTTGAAGCTCTCTCCCAGTTTCAACAAAATCTATATCGAGTGTCCTGTTTAGAGTGAGAAGTGGAATGTGGCAATGTTTGGTTTTGAAGGTGATTTTCAGTGATCCCTGGGACTTGGGCATTATTTGAGTGGATTCACTTTATCCGAACTTCATATTAGTGCTTTCAAAATTGTGGAACTCCACACACCCACGTGACTTCCTAATATGAAGATTAGAAGACTGACAATTTGAATGTTATCTGAGCCTTCAGTCTCAAGTCAAAGCCTTCAATCTGAAACCAAAGATGTGTCTATACCAATCATCAGGAGAACAGGGAATACATGGTAAGAGTGGCTAATAGCCACCAGTACTGCACACATCATGATATGGTGCTAGGACTTCATTTAATGATAACGCAGCCTTTTGAAGTAGGGACTATTATTACCTCAGTTTTCCAAATGAGTGAACAGGGTTCAGAGAGGCTAAGTAACTTGTTCAAGATCACACAGCTAGTGATTATACTGACACCCAAGTCAGTATAATTCCAATTATATTAATTAATATATTAATTAATTCAACTGGAAGTAATTCCAATTCATGTAATCCCCTAGGAATTTATCTGCCACCATGTAACATATCCCAAATGATTGCTTGGGTATTTTCAAACACCAGAAAGATTTCAAAACTGTGCTTGAATATATTTTTTATCCATAGTTTGGGTGCTTGTTAGCTATGCCTTGAAACTCTGGGAACAAGGAGACATCTCTTGTTAATGTATTGCATATTAATATATCACAGTTGAAAGCTCAAAATAAAGGATGTCTTTAAAAACACAAAATAAAAGGCATAGAAAATGTTATTACAGACTGAAATACAGCAGTGAAAATAGTGTTGTGGTTAGGAATCGGACTCTGGAATGTGTTTGTAGCTTAACACTGCCTTCTACAAGCTATGTGACTGTGAGCAAACCATTTAACTAGTATGAGCCCTGTTTTCCATTTGTTATGTGGGACTGATAACTGATAATAGTAGTGACTTCAGAGACTTGTTGTGAGAATGAAATTACATAACATGTGTAAATAATTTAACTCCGTCTCTCTGCATAGCACACATTGTGCAAATATAAGCTGGCTGGTAGTTTTATTGTATTATTTACAAATTGCCTCTTTAAAATTGAAATCAGAGAGAGAGCGGGAGGAAAACTAGACTGAATATCTTCTTACTTTTTTTCTATCAGTACCAAACATTGCCCACATTAACCTGCTGGATTTGAATTTTAACTGGGAGGCGATAATCACATTAATTTACATTTCTCAGTTTATTTTTCCCTAAAAATCCCACGTAGACCCCATCCGTTGCTCTTTTGGCCAAATTCAGTGGGGTGAGCTTATATCTCATAGCCTGGTTCCCTCTGTCACTTGGTCTCTTGGTCTCTCTCTCTCTCTGAGAACTAAATTAATGAAGAGTATTTGGTTAGTCATGTTAGGCAAGCTGTTCCCAAAATAGCACCTTCCATTTTGGTAGCTTCAACTTTGCAGCTGCTGTGTCTCTTCGTCGTCTGGGAAGAAAACTTTCGCATTAAGAGTTGCTGATGCGGATTTTCTTTCTTTCCTCTCCCGGCGTTGATGTTGATGAGTGCTTGGCTCCTGACAGAAGCGATTTGGCTCCCAGCTTTGTAGTTCGGAAGAAGTTGGGTCTGTAGATTTCCCCCTAACTCTCCATTGATGTGTTGAGCTTCAGCGGGAATAATAACTCTACGTAAAGCATGTTGGCGTCTCAAGGAGTTCTCCTGCATCCCTATGGCGTGCCTATGATTGTACCGGCAGCTCCTTACCTCCCTGGACTGATTCAGGTAATTCAAGGCCTCTGCCAGCCAGCAACTTAACTCCAGAGTGCTCAGAGTAATAATTGGAATTTTTATGGTTGAGAAAGCAAACACTTTTAATACAGGAAAAAGCCCTCGCGTAGTCAGTGAGAAGACAGTAGGAAATCAAAAAGATGGATCACCCTAATCTAGCTATCGACATCTCTCATGGCTGAATAAATGGTGTAGTTGAGCTATATTTGCTTGTATTGATCTGACTGCTGTTTAACATTCATGCCTTAGCTTCAGGAGGTTGACCACGGGGCAAAGGATTTGCTCTCCTTCTCAGCTTTCTGAGGGACTCAGTCTCCCAGAGCAGATCATGAGGCAAAGTAACTTATCATGAGGTGACTCAGTTAAGAGCTTTAACCCAGGAAATGAAAGGAGCATGAAATATGCATTAATTCGTAGGACGCCTCCACACGGATTGTCTATTTTCAGAGAAGGCTCTCCCCACCTGAATTTGAGTGGTGGCACTGAGGCAAGAAGGAACGCTCTATTGATGGGTAATTTATGAAGCTCAGAGATTATTCTAGGAATTGCTTGCCAGATGTTTACATCTTAATGATGGCAAGAAAGTAGAGGGTTGATATGTGTGCTGGTTTTACTTTGAAGGCTTTTAATTCTGTGCAGAGAGGATTAATCTACCAATAAAAAATTGGGGACCTTTTTTCTCCCCCTCATCATAAGACTTCCTTTGCAAGCAGGTATTGCCTTCTGGATATATGTCTGAAGTTCTCCGTTGAAAGCTAACATCTACTAGCAATAGAACCCACAGATCACAGAAATCCAAGGTGGCTTTTTGTTGTTATAATTAGTTTTTTGAGTATAATCGTCCCTTTGTAATAAATTCTGTATCTCCTTTCTACAGAAAAGGAAAACAAAATATATTTAGGTACGTCCTTTCACCTTTACTCTTGTGCCTCCCTCTGTCCCCTCCAGCCCCTCGTAGTTAAAAATTATATGATACCCTAGCTCATTAATTACAATTTCTGGGAAGGATTCTGGTCACTTTTCCCCCTACCTCTTCTGAACTTTGCTGTTACCTTTTGTTAACCGTATGAACCTGGGTGATTAGAGTCATTTGGGGGTGATTCCAAGTAACAACAAAACATTCTCTCTTTCTGGATTTATGGCCGCTCCTCCGTTTGGAAGCTTTCTCTGTATTATGTCTTATAAACAAATGGGTCACCTGGAGAACGGTCCTTTGCATTGTGGAACTAGTTGCATCTTTCCTGGTATACACAGGCTGGTGTGATAAGGTTGCCATTTCTGAAGTAGGGCTCAGTGGCAACTTAGAAAGTTAACAGGCCTCTTGCTGCTACTGGAAACGTGGGGTGAAGGTCGGATGTTGGAGTTTTGTCAGACCCTCTGCCGCCCCATCTGATAAATAATTACAAGCAAATCGTGGCCTTCACTCTATGCTGATTGATGCTGAAATTGCTTTTGAAAGTTCTCATAAGTTCCTGTTATAGATTAAGTGCCGGTGTAGGAAAAATAACGGCACCCACTGAAATGGGTGAATGTAATCAGGTTTAATGGACTCGAGAGCTTGTTGGGAATTAAATAACTATCGATTTGCTGGAATGTTGCTGTCATTACGAAATGCCACTCTGGACGTATTACCCCAGTGATAGATGAGAAGATGCAAGGGCCAGCTGAGAAATTGGGGAGGCCCTATTTCTTCCTCCTTTGCAGAGCATTTGAGAAACATAGCCAGTTATTTTTGGAAAGAACAAGTGATTTTACTTGCAAATCTTAGCCTGATCATACTTTGTTTTTCCAAGTGACACCTCGGGTAACTAGTTACCCATAAGTTAGGAGAGCAGTTTAGTGAGGAGCCTCTAGACCGGCTGCTGTGATATGTGTTATCTCCTTCCTTTCTCACTGCTGTGGAATGCACTGGAAAGCTAACGCTCAGAGAGAAACTAGCTTTACTTACGGTTTGCTGAGACAGCCCATGTTATTTACCCTTTGGCATCAAGAAACTAAAATCACCCCAGTGCAGTAATATTTGCAAGGGGAGAAAGGGCAGTGCGAAGGGAGAAAAAACTGTATCACTCACACATGCTCAGCTCTGAGCCGATGTTTCTGTTGCCAGGTGTCCTGCCACGGACGCCACTTGCTCACTAGTTTCTTTACCCTGTGGGTTTCTTCCTCACTCAGGAGGCAAAGTATTTCCTCTAGGGAATTAAGGTTCTATCACCACCTAAATATGTCATTGGCAAGATGTTAAAATGAGCCAAAATAAAGCATGTGTACTCCATCACTGGGAGTAATTTCTCTGTGACTGAAGTTGTTGAAACAGAGTCCATAGTGTCCACTTGGAAGGATTGTTGTATTATAGTTGGAGATTACTTTTCAAGGTCTTTCCAACCTCAAGAGGTTTTGTGGCAGAGTGCTCCCGTTTCATAATATTTTCAAGTGTCATTTTGAAAATTCAGACCAGCATTGCCCTGTTTTAGTCGACTCAGATAAAGGAAAAAAAAACAAGTGATTTGTCAGTCATTTGCTGTGCCAGACTTTAAGACGGCATCCACCTAATCCTGCAAAGGCAGTGAATGGAGGTATTTACTGATAGCTTTAGGGAATTTACTCATACGGGATCTTGTATTCCAAGCAATAAGTTTGATGGTTATCATCCACCCTACCCTTCCTCCTCTAGGAAAATCAGAATCTTTACCATACTGGATCTCCTGAACCCATCATTTTATGTTTAAACTTGTTGTGTATAGCCAAATAGAGAGTTTTTCTCTCTAGCCATGTAGAGAATGACAGAATGACTATGGAGAGTTCAGCTGAACCCGTCTGGACTGTTTCATGTGTAGAAAAAGCAGAGAGGAAAGGATAAAGGTAGCATTCCCAAGTGCATTGTACACATATTGGCTGCTTTCCCCTTGATAGAGATCCCGATGTTGATATCTTTGGATAAGAAGAACCAATGTACTACTTAACACTACTTATTTCTGAATTTCTAGTGATATCTTGAATGATCAGTGAGTTGTCTGACCTGGTAACACAGGAGCCTCAGTCACTTGCCCAAGTCAGCCTCGAGTCCAGAAACTACTGAGAGGTCTTACCGAAGCCATGGACCGTGGCCAAATGACATAACCAAAACAACAGCTTTGTAACTGGTCAGGCTATTTGGTTAGTGTTTGGATCTAATGTGACCTTGGCTCTGGGCTGCAAGTATGGACCCTCACCCCCTCGATCTAGGTATCTACCTCGTAGATATGCCCTTGGACCATACTTGGCCAAGTCACTTTCACTATTGGACAAATCATTCCCATCTCATCCAGGTCTGACAGATGATGAGACAGCAGATTATTTTCCTGGACGGTTGATGATGTAAACAGAGCCATATTCACCTCATCATGCATTTGTTCCCTGAGTTATCCATCGTCTGCATACTCAGCCTATAACAAAAGTGACAGTCATAGCCACTGAACTGTGGGTTCGCAATCTAGTGGAAGAACTAGTAGGTAAACCCCAACTATAAGACTATAATAAAAGTCAGAGGGAGGAAATGATAGGTAATGATTATTCAACGCAATATTGTTATGTGCCAGGCTCTGTGCTAAACACTTAGTTTTAGTATCTGAATTTATTTTTATAATAAACATGATGCAATTGAGCAGTGTTTGTCCACCTTCCTATATCTGTGATTCTAAATTCCAAAAAGCTCTGAAAATCAATTTCTTTTGGAAGTTTGGCACCAAAGCTCATTTAGGAACAGAAACTTGACCTGAAATGATGTGTAGCTATTTATAGACTTTCTTTATCCCAGCTAATGTAAATATTCATGTATTTTGCTGTAGGAATATTTATGTGTTTGATTTTCAGGGTGTTGTCCTAGACCCCGCTGAGGGCTTTACATAACCAGCGTTTCCACTGAAATAACTTTCTGAAAAAGCCCCCAAAATCTGATTTTCAAAATGCTGGTGACTCCAACGGGTCTTAGGTAAGAAATTGCAGTCATGCCTTTAATTCTCATTGGCCTATGGAGAACCTAAAACCTACACTTAGACACAGCTAAGTAGCCCAAGGTCACAGAGAATGCGAGTGGTATAGCTGGGATTTGGACTGGATTTGTTGAACCAGGGTCTTTTATCCACCAACCTACCCTCTAGGTTGAGGTATTCAGGCAGGGTGGCATATGAAAACACAGGAAAGGAAGTAACCCAGTGCCTCTTAGAGTCGGGAAGAGGGTGGTTTCAAAGGAAGGGAAGTGGTATTTGAGTCGGGCTGTGAAGCATCAGTAGGCATTCACAGGACAAAAAATAATAATACGACTTGTTTAGTAGAGCAGAGAACTTGGGTGAATTCATGGAGTTGGCTTGTGATACTGAGATACAGCCTTGGCATCTTTTCCAACTTACTGGCACTGTAGGATGTGACGATGTTTAAACATAGGTCTCGAGAGTGAAAAAACATAGGTCAAAAGGAGCTAGGAGGAATCTCAACAATGGAACTCCTAAGCACGCGTCTCTGTAAGCCCATAAAGGAATGGGCTTCATTTATACCATCCACGACTCACGCAGGTGAATGGTTTTTTTTGTTTGTTTTTGTTTGTTCGTTTGCTTGTTTTGAGATGGAGTCTCACTCTGTCACCCAGGCTGGAGTGCAGGGGCGCAATCTTGGCTCATTGCAACCTCCACCTCCCAGGTTCAAGCGATTCTCCTGCCTCAGCCTCCCGAGTAGCTGGGATTACAGGCACGCGCCACCGCACCCAGCTAATTTTTATATTTTTAGTAGAGAAAGGGTTTCACCATGTTGGTCAGGCTGGTCTTCAACTCTTGACTTCATGATCTGCCCGCCTCAGCCTCCCAGAGTGCTGGGATTACAGGCATGAGCCACCATGCCCAGTCTAGGGCTGGTGAATGTTTAATTTTCTGGGTTTGTGCATCATTTACCATTCCTTTTTTTTTTTCCCAAAAAAGTATTATTTTATTTTTGTAAGTTCCAGGGTACATGTGCAGGGTGTGCAGGTTTGTTACATAGGTAAAGGAGTGCCATGGTGGTTTGCTGCACCTATTAACCCATCACCTACGTATGAAGCCCAGCGTGTATTAACTGTTTTCCCTAATGCTCTCCCCACCCCCACGTAAGAATGGCGATTATCATTTACCGTTTCTATGCCATCTTTTCTCTCTGAGATGGTAAGCTCTCAGAGGGCTGAGTTTTTTCCAGCCTAAACTTTCTATAGCTAGACAGTGGCAGAAAAATGCCAATGTATGCCTCTCTGATGTGGATAGCAATGGTTTAAGCAAATCCTATACTCCATATTTTTATTTTTATTTCTTTTAGAGACGGGGTCTCACTCTGTCACTCAGACTGGAGTACAGTGGTGCGATCATAGCTCACTGTAGCCTCGACCTCCTGGGCTCAAGTAATCCTCAGCCTCCTGAGTAGCTGGAACTACAGACATGTACCACTATGCCCAGCTTTTTAAAAAAAATTCTTTTGTAGAGATGAGGTCTCATTATGTTGGTCAGCCTGGTCTCAGCCACACACACTGTATTTTGTAGCAGAAACCAGCGTATGTATTTTATGAGACATCTACATACATATATGTAGTAACAATGCAAATTATAGGAACATCGGCCTTAACAATGGACAGAGAGTAACCATCAGTATAGAAAGATAAGGAAATCTATAGAGAACTTACAAGTAATTTGGATAAGTTTCTGGTTGAACTTGAAAAGCAACAGCTTGTTTGGCTCTGTGGCTGGCACTTCAGGTCTTGATATTGCTGCCCTGCGGTGTTATCTCCATGTTTGGAATGTCTGTTGGTTGGGAAAGACATCAGCATGCACACCTGATATAAATGCTGGTGGCGTCATTTACTCTGAGGCTGCCCCATCTTAGTCACTAAGTGGACTTTTCTGTACTGCCAAAGAGGCCGTGTCAACAGCGGACTAAATTAAAGAGTCAGCGAGGTGGCAAAGAGAATTTGGAGTCAAACAGGTCCAGGTTGATATATTGGCTCTGGCATTTACTAAGCCCGTGGCCTTAGGCTTGTCAATTAACCTCACCAAGCCTCAGTTTTCTAGGCTGCAAAACAAAAGCAGGAAGGCCTACCTTGCAAAGTCACTGTAAGTTTTCAGCGTGATTCATCATGTCTTTATTCAGCAATTATCTGTCGAGCACCTACTGTGTGCCAGGCTGCGCACTAGGACTAGGTGATATGGCAGAACAGAACACACGCTAGATCTCTTCCAACAGGAAGTTGATATTCTAACACATGGGAAAAGCTAGCAAATAAAGTATGTTTATTCTGTATTATTCTGGAGAGAGGCAGAGAGAGAAGGAGGGAGGAAAGATATTTATGTATTATTATTATTTTGTGATGGAATCTTGCTCTGTAGCCCAGGCTGGAGCGCAGTGGCATGATCTCAGCTCACTGCACCTCCACCTCCCGAGTTCAAGTGATTGTCCTGCTTCAGCCTCCTGAGTAGCTGGGACCATGGGCATGCACCACCACAACCAGCTTATTTTTGTATTTTTAGTAAAGACAGCGTTTCACCATGTTGTCCAGGCTGGTCTTGAACTCCTGACCTCAGGTGATCCACCCACCTCAGCCTCCCAAAATGCTGGGATTACAGGTGCAAGCCACTGTGCCTGGCCAGAAAGATACTTGTTAAGAATTCTCTTGTGTGCAGTGAAGAAAATTCTGAGGCCTATTGGTTAGAGGGGGAAAAGGACATCTAGCTCCAGCTTCAGGCACTATGGAATTCAGGGATTCTGACAAGTTAAGGGCTGTCACTCTCCACCCCTCCACAGTGGTTATCTCTACTTGATCTTCATTCACAAGCACGCCATGTCCACGTGGTGAAAAAGATGGTTCTTGGCAACCCCAAGCTTACGTCTCATCTCCTTTTAGAAATTATCTTCCCAACTATTTCAGCAAGAATTCCAGTTTGCAGTCTCATTGGCTGATCTTATAGTCCATGCCCATCTCCAAACCAATCATCTCACGTCTGGTTGCCCACTTTAGAGCCAGAGGGCAAGGTCAGCCCCAAGGAAGCTGCATAGACTGTGAATGGAGGCCAGATCAGGGACCTGTTACCAAAATGTGTTGGTGGATAAGCAAAATGTAGGTTCTTGTTATCAACAACAATTATAGTTAAAGCTGTCACAAACATTCACACCTGTTCTTTCTCCTGCAAACTTTGCACACACCATGCCCTGGGAGCAAGTGGTGGGTTTCGGATCTTAATTATCCTGATCACTTGTTGCCATTGATCATATTTCCTAGGTAGTTTTATTGCCTTCCACTTTACTTGGCTTCTCTGTTCATGATCAGATTTGCCAAAGGCAGGGATGGCTGTTTTACCTGGTGTCTTCTCCCTTGCACTAATTACAGTCATGTCTTCCACTCATGTGTATTTGGGATATTCCAACTCTTTTTACAGACTAGTAAGTCACAACCTAGGGAAGTCAAGACAGTCCAACCGGGACATCCAACAACACAGTAATCAACACAAGATTGTGTTTCTCAGATTCATGATCCATGCAGCCACACCACTTCTCTTTACATCAGTGATACATAAATAAATATATTAAAAAGAGCAAACAGAGCCTTCCAGTTATTAACTTTGTCATGATGTAGACCTCCCATCATTCCAAAGCACTTGAAGATGCTAGCGACTTGTCCTGTTCTGTTTTATATAAATGTACTTTTTTAAATTAAGAGATTAAAGGGACACTGTCAATCTCTTCTGATTAATATCAGTCCTATAAAAAGGGTGTCTTGCTGCAGCAGCCATCTGTCATTTTGATCATTTTAAAGGCATGCTATATCAGCAACTATGCTTTTTATAATACATTGGCACAGGGCAGGGAGGGTTGGAAGACCTACGGATTTCACACTCTCTGCTGCTGCTTTGGTGTTCGGCAATCTGAGCTTTTGATGGTGGAGCAGAGTCTCCTCCCTGTCTTTTAAAGGTTGTTTTGGGTAAGTGCTTTTCCTGGGTGATTTATGATGGAGATACTAACCCCTATTTATGTTTTTCCCCTGTCTAAAGATAGACCTCTCACACACACATCCCACCAGCTTGCAAGGAGCCAGCATGTTCACTTGATTCACTGCTGAGCCCTAAGAGATGCCCAGAAACATTGAACTCAATACTCTGAAGGTCTTTTCCTCTGCGCAACTGAGACCATTATCCTCAGCAATGGTCACTGTCTAGATTGAGCTTTTCAGGCTTGTAAAACTAGGAGGCAAAGGCTCCATGAAAGTCATTCATTTATTAAGATAATGATTTATCGATCATAGATTCCCTGACTGTTGTCTTGCAAGCTCTGGAGGTATTGGGATGATCAAGTCCCAGCCTCTGTCCTCAGAGGTTGCGTAGCGGGGACGCGCCATTGACAGTAGAGTCAGAGGTTAAGCACAGCTCTTTGAAGGTAGAACGCTTGAGTCTCCACCCCACTGACCGACAATATGACTTCTTTACTGCTGTCAGTGGTCTGACACTCAAGACAGGTTTATGCACAGTCCAAAGAAGATGGCTTCCTACAGAGAGATTCTCCAAATGACAGAGTTCCTGGTACATTTCAGAGAACAGTGGTCCGTCCTTCCTTCCTTCCTTCCTTCCTTTCTTCCTTCCTTTCTTCCTTTCTTCCCTCCCTCCCTCCCTCCTTTGCTCCTTCCCTCCTCCCCTCCCTCCCTCCTTTCCTCCTTTCCTCCCTCCCTCCTTCCCTCCTTCCCTCCTTCCCTCATTCCTTCCTTCCTTCCTTCCTTCCTTCCTTTTTGAGGTGGGAAGATGACAGCAGGAGCTCCTGCCCCCAGAACCCTTCCCACCTTGCATCCAACTTAGACTAAAGTAATGGAGTTCAACACACCCACTGCTGTGGGAGAAGGTGGCGCTTGGCCATTCCTTCTCTTCTGCTCTTTAATCTGCATTGGCTCCTAGAGGAGGGGAGAATTGCACTGAGGAGGGGGATCACTTGTGCATTCCACATCGTTCTCAGGAACTGCTCTCTGAAGAGCTATTTCTTCTTATTTCCTGAGGCAGCACAGTTAAATTTGAAAAGAATAGGGTTTGCAACAAGGAAACCTGAATCTGGCCATTACTCTCTCTGTGTTACTCTTGGTAAGTTGCTTGACCTCTCTGAACCTCCACTTCCTCGTCTGTAAAATGGGAGTAATACCAAGTGCACTCTACACACAAGGCCTTTGCAGTGTAGTCATGATGTCATTAGGGCAGCAAGACATAATGCCTAGGGCTGGGCTTCCAACTCAGATCTTCCCACTCAGACCCATCTGAGTTGGCATCCTGGCTCCTGTGTGATGTGGGGCTTCAGCTCTCTCAGCGCCCATGGTTTCAACCTGTCCGCAGGGATGGTCACATCGACTGTACAAGGGAGCCATCCAGTTTGACAATCAGCTCATTGTACCAACCCCGCAACTGATTGCCAGCAGTGTTATCTTGGTTTGTTCATCATTTCCGGAGTTATTGAATGTTCGTTTTGATAAATTGAGATGCTCTAGGTTGGGAGCGGAGAATGTTTACATTTCTCTGCACCCACTCTTGGTGGAGACTCCTGGTGAGCAAGGACACATGTGTTTGGCCTGGGTGGACAGTGTAGAGATACAACTGGGGAGGTGGTGAAGGAGAGGGAGAGATGCCACCGTGGAGTTTGACATCTTGGCTCGTGGCTCTGGCTGGTGTGAAACCACCATCCTCTTTCCACATGGGTGGTATAAAAGCCACCCTCCTCTCCCCACTCCCTAAGCCAATAGCCTGCATAGTTGGAATGACTAAGTCCCAGTCTCTGTCCTCAGAGGTTGCATCAGGGGGCCATGCCATTCTCAGTAGAGTCAGAAGTTAATTACAAGACACACATGAAGGAGAGTTGATCAGTTTCATTAATGTTGAATCCTTGCCCAAATCTTTGTCCAGAACATACTGGGACTGGAACTGGAACTGGAGCTGGGTTGCAGGAGGTGGAGGGTGGGCTTTGTAGGGGGAAGAGAGGCCTGTCCCCTCCCTTCCATGTGGCCATAGCCTTCTGGGGACAGACTCTTTAGGACCACCCACACCCCTGTTCCATGCAGCTCCTGGCACACTGTGGGTGCTTAATAAATGTTAAATAATAAGAATAGCTCCCATCTGTCAGTGCCCGGTGGCAGGGAGGATGTTTGAGTGCCAGCCGACAGTGGGCAGCTTATGGGAAGGCTTTCGCGGGGAAATTGCAGCTCTGAGTGGCTTCGAAGTCCCGCTGCATCCAGGCATTCCTCCAAAGCTGCTATGGACCAGTGTCCAGGCAAGGGAGGAGCATGGGACTTCAGAACATCTGCATCAGAGTGACAGGGGGCGGGACCAGAGGGATGAGAGTCTGACCAGCAGTGGGATTCGGGAGCTGGTATTGACCAACAGTACAAGGGCTTTGCTGAGGTTTAAAATGGCTAGAGGAGCTGCCCTCTAAACAGACAGCAGCATAAATTCATACTTCCGTCATATTCTTGGAAGAAAATGCCAACTGGGGCTTTTCAGATTTTGTTATAATAACAACAGCAGCTGCTGTTTTTAGGCATTTACTATATATCAGGCTGTGTGTGAGGGGTTTCACCTGTCGTACCTAATTGAAGTAATATATCTTAGGGAGGAAAAAATAGGCAAACAGGAGGTGGTATGGTGTAGAGTGTGGGCTCTAGAGCAGACTGCCTGGTTCATCTGCTGCAACCATCGAGGCCTCCACCTCTGTGACCTTGGATGCCATTTGCTACCTGTGTGACCTTGGCAGTTTTTCCCTTTTGGGCAGTAGTCACCCTCTTTGGGTGATTGTTAAAGGAACCAAATTGTGTAAAATCCATAATATAGCACCTGGCACATAGAAAGTCCTAAATAAACATATTTGCAAGTTTATTTCCAAGCGTACAGCAATACCACCACAACCAACACCAATGCAATTAAATAATAGTCTCAATCTTGAGTGTTTTCTGTATAGGGGAGCCAATACCATCTATTGGCTAAGAGTTTGAGCCCTTGAGCCAGACTGCTTGGGTTAGAATTGCAGCTTTACTTTTTTTTTTTTTTAAATTCCTAAGCCACTCCAAACTTCAGTTTTCTCTTTGGTAAAATGGCCCATATTAAAAGTGCCTAAATTCAAGCTTTGCTGGACTCTTCTGTAGGACAGGAATAATACCAGAGTCATTTCTGAGGATCAAATGAATTAATACTCCCTAAGTACTTACAATAGTAAATCCAATATAGTCAGGGCTCAAAAAAACTGGTAGAAATAATAATTGTGAAATGATTATTTTATATTTATATTATGCATTATATATAAGATATAATGCAATATATATTTCAATAATATTTGCAATAATATATATTTTATGTAATACGTAGTTATAAATATATAAATATATGATTCCATAATGCCGTATAGTTACAGGATAATTATATATAATGATTAGATGACATATATCATTGTGTAATACCGTATAATAGTTACATAGTAATGATTATATATAATATAAATGATAATAATAATTATTATTTCTTCTCTTGCTACTATGACAAGTTACTCCATTGGGGATTTTTTCCTAAACAATTTCTACCACTTTGAACCATTCTGGTCAGACTTATTTTAAAAGGAAACTGAGGCTCAGCAAAGTGGAACAGTTTGCCCTCATTCTTAGGACTAGGAAAGGCAAACCAGCCAGGTACCTGGCTCCAGAGCCCGTCCTCCCGCAGACCACACCATTCTGCAAAGCTTTGGTGTCTGTCGTCTCCCCATCCTCCATGGGGAAATGGCCATGTCTCTTGCCCGTACAACTGACTCTGAGCAGAAGGCTAACGCGATATTGTGCCGCTGTCATTGCTGATCAGTTTTTCCCCCGCTGTCTCGCAGCAGGCTGTCAGGAGGCCTTGTTCCCCATGGAAGCCTGGCTCCTCGTGGAGAAGATCAAAGCCGGGGGGTTGTGTGGTAACAAAGGCTGAGGAAGGGCACTGCTGGGACTGGGTCTTTTGGCTCTATTTACACGGCCTTATTTTTGGTTATCAGTGTTGAAACCTGGAAATACACTTTCTGTTTTCCGTTTAAACACAAATCAAGCAACGTTACCAACACACATTGTCTGTCAAACATGTCAGTTACTCCCGGGACTGCGGACAGCTTGCAAGCGATATCTTCCATTGTTACTGTGGTGGTGTGTTATTTCTCCCTCTACAGCTCTGCATTTGTTCTGGCGAGCAGTGTAAACACGGAGGGGCCTGCTCTCGGGGAGGTTTTGACAGAATATGTGAAATTGACATGGACCGTCCGATGACCATCTTAATAAGGCCATTCAGGCAGCCCTGTATTTGCCTGTAGCATTTTCCATGAATTAGGGTGGGGACTTAAGCATTCTAATGAGCTGGGTTTTGTTTCACACCTGGTGTTTTGGCAGACAGTTCCCACTGTGACTTAGCAGAGGGACTTGGCACGGCTTGCCAGAGGGCCTAAGATTTGTGTGGGCGCCCAGCAGATGTTGGATGTGTTCACCCATCATACAGAACGCCAGTCAGCAGCCTCCGAGTCCGGTCCCTCTCTACATTGTAAGGGACCAGAGCTCCCACTTGCTGCTGGGGATGGAGCCGTCTGGGATGGATAAAAAGCCTTTCATTACTGAGGATAGTGCAGAGCATATGGGATTCTTATCTGTCCAAACAGTTGTGGGGTTTGGGTTAGAGACGCTGTCTGCATGTGTATTTTCTTTTTTCTTTTTTTTTTAATTTTTATTTTAGTTTATTATACTTTAAGTTCTAGGGTACATGTGCACAACGTGCAGGTTTGTTACGTATGTATACATGTGCCATGCTGGTGTGCTATATCTATTAACTCATCATTTACATTAGATATATCTACTAATGCTATCCGTCCCAGCTCCCCTCACCCCACAACAGGCCCCGGTGTGTGATGTTCCCCTTCCTGTGTCCAAGTGTTCTCATTGTTCAATTCCCACCTATGAGTGAGAATATGCGGTGTTTGGTTTTATGTCCTTGCGATAATTTGCTCAGAATGATGGTTTCTCACTTCATCCATGTCCCTTCAAAGGACACGATCTCATCCTTTTTTGTGGCTGCATAGTATTCCATGGCATATATGTGCCTCATTTTCTTAATCCAGTCTATCATTGATGGACGTTTGGGTTGGTTCGGAGCAATGCCAAGCAATGCCCCTGGGCCACATGGGACACACACACCATGATATGTCAGCAACGAGACTTCTATAGAGTAAACCACGATGGCAGAGGAGCATTCTACCCAGGAGGGCAGTGTATTTTCTTTAGTATTTGGTTCCAGCAAGTAGGAGCTTCATTAAGGAGCATTTTGTACAGTTCCTTCCTGGGAATAGACAGGACACGCGTTTGATGGTGTCTCTGCTTTCTGGCTTCCCACCGGCCTCCCATGTTAGCATTGGTTCTAAACTCCCAAGCACAGACGTTACCAAGCCACTGCCCTCCTGGGTAGAATGCTCTGCCATCCTGGTTTACTCTACAGAAGTCTCGTTGCTGACACATCATGGCATGTGTGTCCCATGTGGCCGACGGGCATTGCTTCATTCAAGCTTTTGTGTTCAGATCTGCCCTGACATCAGAGACAAGTTGATGTCAACTTGTGTCTTATCTCTGATCGATAACTGTTGGGCTTCCTGTGGGTTGACTGAAGACCCATAAGATTCATGAGACCCATATGATCATGTGTGTTGATGATCTCCACCATTTTGAATCTCAAGAAACCAAAGATGATTCTTGAATGTGTGTTTTTGTTAAGATCCTTTTGGCTGAAGGAACAGAACTCAATCCTGGCTAGCTTCAAAAACAAACAAACAAACAAACACACAAACAAACAAACAAACAAAAAAAACGAGAGGGGCAGCGTTTATGTGTTTACTATGTTTTGAGGTGTAGTGCATGAATAATTGAATGCACAGAAACTCTTGGACTCAAAAGAGAAAGAAAAAAGTCAAGTCAAGGAAAGTACAAGAAGTAAGGCAGGCCTAGGGATCTCAGCAGGCAGAATTTATGGACGTATTTTGCAGGCGAGTAGTTCTCAATCGGGGTGATTTTTGGCTTGTAAGGACATTTAGCAATATCTGGAGACACTTTTTGGTTGTCATTAGTGGATGGGGGTTACTGCTATCATCCTACAATGCATAGGTGCATTAGTCTGTTTTCATGCTGCTGATAAACATACCTGAGATAGGGCAATTTATAAATGAGAGAGGCTTATTGGACTTACAGTTCCAGGTGGCTGGGGAGCCGTCACAATCATGGCGGAAGGTAAAAAACATTTCACATGGATGACAGCAGGCAAAGAGAGCTTGTGCAGGGAAACTCTTGTTTTTAAAATCATAAGGTTTCATGAGACTTGTTCATTATCATGAGAACAGCACAGGAAAGACCCGCTCTCCAAATTCAATTATTTCCCACCAGGTTCGTGTCATGACACGTGGGAATTGTGGGAGATACAATTCAAGATGAGACTTGGGTGAGGACACAGCCAAACCATGTCAAGAGGACACCTGGAATTATCCAGCATTATCCAGAATTATCAATCATGCCGAGGTTGAAAAACCGCACTCTAGGCTGTCGCACTACTGTGACTCAGCTACAGAGACCATCAGCCTCTGCAGGTCTTCATTCAACTTTCGCTTTCTCAGCTAGGATGTGATGGACCCAACCTATCGTGTGTCTCAATCTTTACATCATTGAACTATGCCCCAGACCCCCATGTATGTGCAGCCCATTCAAAGTATTGCCGAGTAGTTCTGGGAAAGCGGGAGTAGGATGTAGCTGGTTGTGAGCTGTTAGCCATTCTGAGATAGGCGTTTTGCAGGGTGTACTGATAGCTTTCAGTGCACCCCATCCTGTGGCTGACAGTCATGCTAGTGCCTTCCATACAGAGCTCTCTGTTTGTAGAAAGCAAGGCCCACGTTGGTGCCAGTCTTAACGAGCAGTCAATTGATTTGGTTTTTGATTTAAGCTCGTTGCCTCCTTTGACTTCTGTTTAACAGAAAATTCACTTGCAAAACTGTTTTAAAACATCGTTGCTTACTTTTCTTACCGTAAAATTAATGTGGGGTAAACCTAAGTTTTCAGAAACAAAAAGCACAAACAAACATACAGAGATATATGCATATACCACATAGACACGTAAACCACAATCTGCTAACCAAAAATGACTACTACAAACCACTCTGTATGTATCCTGGATTTATTTGTGGTACAAATATTTTCTTCCCTAAATAATTCTCATCTATTCTCATCTTATTCACAAAGATTTGTAAAACTTGCAAGCAGCTGGGTTTTCAATAAAAACGCCTTTTAAAATAAAATTAATGACTTTTTTTTTTTTACCTTATGAATATTTTCTGTTAGGTTCTTAAAGACTAAGGTGGTATCTTAAACAAAATGCATATTCCGTGTCCTCTCCACATGGCCCTTTGCTCATATCCCCTTCCTTCAGCCATGACAAGGTCATATATGATATCCTAAGTAAATAGATCATCAAAAAAAATGACATTACTTAAGTCAGTTGGGAAAAGAACATAGGGACAAAGAAGAGAAATTAGCAAAACAATCCTATAGATTAGAGAATTACACAAGAAGCCGGTTGCAGTGGCTCACGCCTATAATCCCAGCACTTTGGGAGGCCCAGGCTGGCGGATCACCTGAGGTCAAGAGTTCAAGACCACCCTGGCCAACATGATGAAACTCCATCTCTACCAAAAATGCCAAAATTAGCCAGGGGTGGTGGCATGCACTTGTAATCCCAGCCCCTCAGGGGGCTGAGGCAGGAGAATCCCTTGAACCCGGGAGGCAGAGGTTTCAGTGAGCCAAGATTATGCCACTGCATTCCAGCCTGGGTGACACAGTGAGACTCCATCTCAAAGAAAAAAAGAATTAAGAGAGAGGCAGAGATTGATTGGCTCCAGTCAACCAGGTGAGTAGGAGGCTTCTGCTTTCAGATTTTCTTGTAAATTTCTTCAAATGGGGACATTGAAAAATGTGCTTCTTTTTGGGGAAAATAAAAATGTCATGGCCACGATGGAGGTGTGGGTGCTCCTGTGATTCTCAGAACACAAACCATCTCCTAGAGACCCACTGAAGTTCACGCTCACTTTTAGGACTAAAACTTGGGTTAAAAACCAAGCGGCTCAAGAGATCAAGATATCTTCCTGGCAGCCTTCTATCACAAGCGGAGACTGGGAGACCGACCAGACTTGGCTTGTCAGCTCTCATCACTCCTTCTCTCAAACCAAACGCATGTCTAAGGCGCAAGATCAGTTTTCAATTTAAATGACTTCGCTTTCTCTCTTAAAAACTAAATCCTCCTCCTAATTCCCCTAAGTCCTCAAAGTATAACATTTTTCCTTTGTAGATTGGAGAAAGAAGTCACGGATCGGGCTTGCCAATGGCATTAGGATGAGGTCTGCCAGCCAGTCCTTGTCAGAATGTGCACAGAAAATTTATAAGACTTTTTTTTTTTCCGATCAGTAGCTTACCAGTTAATACGCCTCCCTTTCCGTCTTGATAGCTGACCCTCAGAATGAAAATGAGGATGGTGACATACCACGTCCACTTGAGAGGCCGAGGAGGGGTGGGTTCAGAAAGACGGACGGCTGCGGCTTGGTTTCCATATGTGTTCACCGGTTTAGTAAATATTTATTCAACATTCAGGGTGTGCTAGATAATACAGTTGCAGGTGTGAGCAAGACCACTTATATCCTATTAACAGGAAAAAATAAAGCAGACAATAACCGGGAGAACATCAGATGCTGTTAGCTGCTAGGAAGGAAATAAAATAGGTTATGGGCCAGGCCCGGTGGCTCATGCCTGTAACCCCAACACTTTGGGGGGCCGAGGTGGGTGGATCCCTTGAGGTCAGGAGTTCGAGACCAGCCTGGGCAACATGGTGAAACGCCGTTTCTACTGAAACATACAAAAATTAGCTGGCATGGTGGTGCATACCTGTAATCCCTGTTCCTTGGGTGGCTGAGGTGGGAGAAATACTTGAGCTTGGGAGGCAGAGGTTGCAGTGAGCCGAGATTAGGCCACTGTACTCTAGCCTGGGCAACAGAGCCAAATTCCATCTAAAAAATAAAAAAAAAAATGGTTACATGGTAGTGACTGAAAGGGTTATTTTAGATTTTTGAAAGAGGAATTAGAGCTCAGATCTGATTGACAAGTAGGGGCCAGCTGTGTACAGTCCTGGGTTATAGGAAAGAGTTCTAAGGGGAGGAAAAAAGCAAAAGTCCTGAGATGGAATGAAATGGATATGTTTGAGAAATGACCGGATGGTCAGTATGGCTGGGACACAGTGGTTAAAGACGGAAGATGAAAAACACAAAGTCAGGTGTGCAGTCAGCAGCCAGGTCCCATTCCACCTTGCAGGGCATTGCAGGCCGTTTAGATTTTGATCTAAGGGAAATGGCAAACTCTTGCAGAATTTCAAGTAGGAGAACACCATGATCTGATTGTATTATGTTAAAAGATTACTCTGGAAAGTGGGTGGAGGATGGACAAATAGTCTTTAGTGGGACAAGATGGGAAACAGAGAGGACAGCTAGTGTGCACGGTACTGGTGAAGACAGCCAGTACCATGTTATCCACAATTGGCTAGTGAATATCCGTATTTCATGCTGCCATTTCTTTGATCTTCATTGACTGGAGAATTCTGCCCTAAAAAGAGGGCCCGTTTCAGGGATGGGGGGTAGCAGAAAAATCACAGTGTTAATGGAATGAGAGGTAGAGGACCAGGGAGTATGGAAGTGTATCTGTGTCTATGCCTGAGGGTCTGGTATATTGTGTGGCTTCAGGGGAGTGCAGCATGCGTGTTTAATTGTTAATGACCCAAAAATGCATCCAAAGGGCTTCCATGCAAACCTGCTTGAGCGTGGAAGATCAGTCTTGGGTGCTTTATTAAGTCTTGCTCTATCAAAGCTGTAAGCAACATATGGTGCGCCATGTGCCCATGGACTAGGTTTTCCATCACAGGACAGTTCTGTCTTCGGGCTGGCTGGTTTTCCTTTTATTTTAGCAGAAGTAGAGAAGCCCCCTTGGGATTGGATCTCTCACTTTTGCAAGTTATGACAACAGGGAACAACTTGGGAGTTTGGATTCAGAGGGACCGATGTTCCAGAGCCAGCCTCACTCACTGTTAGCTGTGATCTTGAACTGGTTCTTTTACCTCTCTGAGCCTCAGTACATTTGTACCTAAAATAGAGGGAAACTTTTCTATGTCAAAGGGTAGTAGAAAGGTTATTACACATTGGCTGGTTAGTTCATTCCTTTGATAATTCTTCAGACATGTATTAATCACCATTACATGCAAGGCACAATGGCAGACATTAGGAACGCAATGAAGTCAGCTTTGATTCCTTTTTTAGTGGAATTTATGTTCTTGTAGGGGAAGGAGACAAAACAAAGAATAACTACCATAATGTATATATAAACTGATTAATTGTAGATTGAAGTGAGTGCTGTGAAGAAAATAATGTAAGAGGGAAGAAACAGTTAATGATGGTGAGGTGGATGATGGTACTCTGCCCTTGAGCTCACATCCTTTATTGTCTTGAAATTTTTCATCCATTAGCTCACTTCTTCTCTTTTCTTCACTTCCTGGGTTTGTCTTAGAGACACCTGGTACTCTACTCTCCCATGCCCTAAATACCCATGTCCACAGGGAGCAGCTGACTTACTGTGGTACAAGGAACGTGCTTTTCCAGATTTTAGGAGCCACCTGTTTCTGGGAGTGCCATGGAAACACACATTCTGCCTCTCAATCTTCAGGCCCAGGCAGGAAATTTTCAGCTGTCAGCAGCTGTCTTTCTGATCTGCTGCCAAGGAGTTTCCAACCCCAGGAAAAGCCCACAGTGACCCTCACCAGGGACTTTGATGCCATTCTTTGGAGCTGAAAAGGAAGGAGGGGCTCCTGCAGAGTGATTCGTGGGCACAGTTCTTGACTTGGGGTGGCTGAGAGTTTCCCCTTAAATAATATGTCTCACTGTAGGCATATGGTCTTGCAATCTTGAGGTGTATTATTTTCACTTGATTGTCAAAGCACCCCTTGGCAGAAACATACTTAAGGATCTCTGTTCCAGAAACAGCCGTGGCTTTCCAGCATGGCAGCTTTGCAGCTTCAGGGTGGAAAACATTTTTCAGCCTTTCCCAAGAGGTGAACTGGGTAGTACAGTGCAGTGTAACCTAAATCTTTGCACGTGTCTTTAAACAGGGCAGAAACAACTGGCCCTGTCCTTCCACTCTGGGCCTGATGACCAAGTGGGAGAGAACTGAAGCTATATATCCTGTTCCCAGAAGTTGCATTTCCCCATCTTGGACAGAGTAGTGTGCTGTTCTGGGAATGCATAGCTATTCCCTTACTCAGGTAAATGTCATCTGAAGACGTGGGATGGATGAGAATCTGTCACCACTAAACGCTTACTCCGGGCTGCCCATCACTGCTGTTTGGTCAGTCCTGTTGTTCTAGGGCCCTTTGCAGCCATTCTCCGGGAAGAGAGTCATCCTGGCCTTGCCTGCAGAAGCTCGCTATATTTCCCACGCAGTTCTAGAAAGAATCCTGGTGCAGGGATTCTGGAGAATGCCCTCTTGTCCTGGATCTGCCCCTCAACCTCTGTGTATTAATGAGCAAATTATTATTATTATGATTTTGAGACAGGGTCTCACTCTGTCACCAAGGCTGGAGTGTAGTAGTGTGATCATGGCTCACTGCAGCTTCAACCTCTTGGGTTCAGGTGATCCTCTCACCTCAGCCTCCCAAGTAGCTGGGTCTATAGGAGCATGCCACCATGACCAGCTAATTTTTGTATTTTTTGTGGAGATGGAATTTCACCATGTTGCCTAGGCTGGTATGGAACTGCTAGGCTTCAGTGATCTGCTTGGCTTGGCCTCCCAAAGTGTTGAGACTGCAAGTATGAACCACTGCACCCAGCCCATAGCACTTTTCCATATGGCTTCAGGTTACAGGTTTGTGCATGAGTTACATAATGGAATCCCAAAGCCATACCTTTGACTAGTTTCCTAAAGTTTTTAGCACCACTACTACTGTATAGTTAACATTTTCTTTGAATGGATTCAATTTGTATAGCCTAAATTGATTCACAAAAACGATACTTTTTGTCTCTAATTTAACTGGTCATTCACCATCACTAGCCGTAAATAAATGGTATCTTACAAATGCATTGATGACCCTAACTAGAATGGCTATAATAAAAAAGATAGACAGCAAGAAGTGTCAGCAAAGATGTGGAGAAATTGGAATTCACATACATTGCTGGCAGGAATGTAAAATTCTGCAGCTACTTAGAAAAATAGTTGAGTATTTTTCTTAAAAAATTACGCAGTTATTATGACCCAGCAATTCTGCTCCTAGGTATACATTCAAGATAATTAAAAACATATGTCTACACAAAAACGTGTGTACCAGTGTTTATAATAGCATTATTCATAATAACCAAAGCATGGAAACAGGCTAAATGTCCATCAACTAAGAAATGGGTAAACACAAGGTGATATAGCATGCAAGGGGATATGTTCAGCTATAAAATGAAACGATGTCTTACATGCTGTAGTGTGGATGAACCTTGAGAATATTATACTAACTGATTGAAGTCAGATACAAAGGACTACATATTGTATGATTCCATTTATATGAAATGTTCAGCATAAGCAAAGCTATAGTAGCTTAAAGTAGATTAATGATTGCTAAGGGCTGAGGGGAGAGGGTATGGGAAGTGATCCTTTTATGGATATGGATTTTCATTTTGAGGCGATGAAAATGTTCTGGAATTATCTGGAATGTTCTAGAATTGTACAACTATCACCACTTTCATACATAGTTGTACAGTTTTGTGAATATGTTAAATAACACAGAATTGTATATTTTATTTTATTTTTTTGGAGACAGACTCTTGCTCTGTCACCCAGGCTGGAGTGCAGTGGCATGATCTGGGCTCACTGCAACCTCTACCTCCCAGGTTCAAGCAATTCTCCTGCCTCAGCCTCCTAAGTATCTGGGATTACAGGATCTGCCACCACGCCCAGCTAATTTTTGTAGTTTTAGTAGAGACAGGGTTTCACGACATTGGCCAGACTGGTCTCAAACTCCTGACCTCAGGTGATCTGCCCACCTCGGCCTCCCAAACTGCTGGGATTACAGGTTTGAGCCACCATGCCTGGCCTGAATTGTATATTTTAAAGTGTGAATTTTGTGGAATATGAATTATTATTTCAAAAAATACATTGAAAACAAAGCAATGTCATCAAATTCTTCCTATTACCTGTGTTAGTTGAAGGTGTTTGCTGTATCCAAGGCCTATTTTCTCTCAGGAAATAAAACAGAGGTTGGAAAGTATTAGAGAGGTGTTGTTAAACACGGCCTAGCACCAGCTGAGACTGTCCTTCAAGCAGCCAGAAAAACTGAATGAGATTGGAAAAAAAGCTACTTCCTAAAACCTTCTAAACTCAGCTTTTCAAAGGCCACCAATGATGTGAAATGCTTAGGATTTCATTCAATTTAAGCGCTATTACCCAGGCCAATTTTTGTTACCAGTGATTATGAGGAGAGAATTAGGATATTTTAGCTGGGGAAGGTAGCACTCTCTGGAAACATGCCGTATGATATGACGGCCACTAGTCACGTGTCTCTATTTAAATTTAATTAAAATTCAATAGCCTTCAAAACTGTGCCATTGACATTTTCAGTGCCTAAGAGCTACATGTGGTTTGTGTTGGTTGTACTAGACAGTACCATATAGGACATTTATTTTATTGCTAAAAGTTCTATTGGACAGCTCTATGCTAAAGGATTAAATTAATTGTATTGCTATGTTGTGGCCTCTTTGCTGTCCTTTCCCGCATTTAAGCAAATTTGAATGCTGAAACATGACAAATAATGATTATAATAATAAAAATTCATAGTCAACCTTTGTACTTGCCCTGTACCAGACAATGTGCTAAGCATTTAACGCATGAGGTCTTAGTTAATCCTCGCAAAACTCTAATAGGTAGCTACCGCTGTCACCCATGCTTTGAATGTGAGAAAACTGAGCATCAGAGATGACAATTGCTCAAGCCCCGGGACGTTGGGAGGCGTGGATTTGAATCCGAATCGGTTGGCTTTGTGCTCCTCATCCTTTTAACCTCCACTTTTTCCACAAATCCCATCCCAGGCCTCAGCCAGCAATTCAGAGTCCCTCTGTCAAGGTCTCTGAGAACTTTTATTTGTCACGTCGTGTCATGACCGTGTTTTCCCAAGACAGTCTCAAGAAATAAGTCAGAAAGCAGAGTAAAGTTTGTGGGTCCGCTTACTGCCCCCTTTCTCCTGTCCTACCTCCCACCCAGAGACAATACCTCGTAACGATTTGGAGTGTGAGTCCAAAACCCTCCCATACTTTTCCTATGTAGTTACATGCATAGGTATGTGTAAAAGGACACCATGCACATGGGTTATGCAAGTGGGATCTCATCACCCACATGATTTTGCACATTGCTTTTATTTATCCAACAGCATGTTTTGGCCATCTCCCCATGTCAGTCTGTACAGGTCCACTCTGTCATCCTATATTGTGACGGCACACAATTCTATAAACAGTAATACCATGATTTATTTGCCCTTCAGCAAATGGCTTTGCCAATTCTTACACACAAAAAAGGGTATAATGGACCAGTTTCCTTGCATCTGTGCTCAAACTGGACATCATCAATCTTTTAAGTTTTTGCCAATCTGTTGGGTGATAATTTCTTTTCCTTTCAACCTTCAGGGTCATTTGCAGTTCCCTCCACCTGCTCTGCCCAGGCTTCTAGCTGCTGACAGCCAAAGGCATTCTGCCGGAGGCAAAATGAGGTCAAGGCCAAAAAGCATATTTTCTTTCAGTGAGAGAGGGCATTTACTTGGGTAAATACGGCTCATGCACTGTGCCTTATTGGTTTGAAAAATGAAGAAGCAAGGTCCAACGAGTTCTCTCTAATGGGGCTGCATGTCTCCAATACCTGGTGCTCCAGTGCATTGATCGATGCATTGTCATCACTTATAAGGTGAATATGTTCATCCAATCCTTTATTCATCACATAACTATCAGGCATTGATTCGATGCTAGGCAGAGTTCTAGGCAGTGAGAATACAGCACTGAATAGTGAGTCAAGACCCCTGTTTTATGGGGCTTAGATTCTAATGGGCAGGATGGAGGCCCACACAGCCATCATCATTATAGATCTAAGCAATAAAAGACTGAAATGAGAGGGATGCCCCAAGACACAGAGGGCTCATCACAGAGAGGACAGTCAGGCAACACCTCTCTGAGCACGCACACTAAAGGAAAGAACTGAAAGCAAGAAGGAGCATCCCACTGAGAAGAAAGTGATTGGAGAGTGTTCAAAAGAAGCCAGGATGGCCGGGGCCTTGTGATGGAGGGAGGAGCCTGGCAGGAAATGATGTCGGGTGGTAGGTGGGGGGCCGGGTGAGGCAGGGCCCTGCACAGCATGATAATGAGTTTGGATTTTTATAGAGGTGCATTAAGAAGCCACTGGAAAGTTTTAAGCAGGGCAGCAGCACAATTTGGTTTATTCGGCAAGCTTCACGTTAAGGGCATTTGAAGTTCTGAGGTATATGAATACTTTGCTTTTTAAATAAGACAAATACGTTAAAGAAGTGTTAACAGTTTTCTTAAAACAGGGACGCTCTCCCGTGGGTTCTGCAGTGCCTTTTCCAGTGATGGAAGGAAGGGTTTGGAGCCAGGTTTAGTGGACTTAGAATTATGCGTAGTCTTTCGTCTTCAGTATCTGGGTCACAGCTTATAACCAAAGCATGGCAAAAACCTCCAGCAAGGTTGATGCAGGGGAAAGAAGATTGAGATAAAGTCTTGTTGCATCTAGTTTCTCTTCTCCGCGTGAATGCTGAGGGCCCCTCTGGCTTGGCCATTTCACACCAGCAGAAATGTTTTGGGCTCAGGAATCCAGGGATCTATCTGCCTTGGAACATTCTGCATCAAGGTAAACCAGTTTGGTCCAGTAGTGTCATGACCAGAGATGGGAGAGGAAACTGCGGGCTCAAGGTGCTGGGGCTAGCATGTAGGAACACAAGCATTTTGAATTCTGCAAGCATACACGCAGTTTTGAAATCATCCTGAGGAGAGTCAGCAGGAGAAATGGAAAAAAAAAAAATCTCTTGGATGGAGGGTATCAGTCCTAGGGGTAAGAATGTTCTTGGTTATCATCATTATACTCCTGTTTTTCACCACAAAAATATTTTTAGAGAAACTGATGATGAAAACAAAAGATTCCAATGAATCAGAAGCATTGATTGAGCTTAACGGAGAGCAGAGTGGTGGTGAGGTGGATGCATTGCAGTGGAACCATGCAGGTTTTTTCCACTTTCTTTGGCCTCACCTTTTTGCCCTACAAATCTCCTGCTTGCTGCTGTTTGAAGAAATGAAATCCACCCACCTCCACCTCTTTTCATGCTTACCTATCTTGTTCTGCTGCATACATTTTGAGCCCTACATGTGCATTTCACCCATGTTCCTGGACTCTGAACTGAGCCTTGTTTCTGAGCCATTTTCAGTCTCTTGCACAGGACTTTTATTCAGTCTCGGTTGCAATGTCACTTTTCTTGTCCTGGCCAGGCTCAGAGGAGAGCAAGCCAGTGGAGGTGCTTCCTATGACCAAGTGGTGCTTTCACTCTTTATTTTAAATAATTTTTGGAGAGTCCACCATTGCTACTTCTCCCCTTCCTTACTTTGCTACTCTCCTCTAAGGCTTCTTTTCCATTGATGGGAGATACTTCTTCAGTCTAGTTTTGGTTGCTCTTTAATTTTTTTCCTCTCTGAGAGAAGGAGTTGCTGTTTTTTACTTTTTACTGTCTCTGTCTTAATAGGGAGGGCTACCTTCATCTGCCTGAGAATCACATTATCTTCCATGTGGGCTAATGAATAGTGCAGCCTGAGACCTCAGCTCGAACCAGCCTTGTAGAAGCAGAACATTGAATAGGCTGATCTTCGATAGGTAATTTACAAGACTTCCACTTCTTATTGATTAACTTTCATAACTCACTCCAGAAAATAAATTGTGTATCTCTTATCATCCTGTTGGATATGCAGAAACTGTCTTGAGAGGGTTGATAAACCTTTGAAAGAATACATAACCAAGTCAGCCTCTGCTGCAAATAAACCATGACAGAGAAAGAGGGTGGCCGTGCCACCGAAAGGGGCAGGTGACAGTGGCATCAGAGCAAATAATTTGCAAATTGTTTAATAAATAATGATAAATCTAAGCAGCTCCTACATTTCATTCAAGGAAAATTAAGACAAGTGTTTTTTGTTTGTTTGCTTCGTTTTTTCATTTTTTGAGATGGAGTCTTGTTCTGTCGCCCAACCTGGAGTGCAGTGGCGTGATCTCAGCTCACTGCAACCTCCACCTCCCAGATTCAAGCAATTCTCTTGCCTCAGCCTCCCCAGTAGCTGGAATTACAGGAGTCTGCCATCATGCCAGCTAATTTTTGTGTTTTTGGTAGAGACAGGGTTTCACCATGTTGGCCAGGCTGGTCTCAAACTCCTGGCCTCAGGTGATCCACCCTCCTTGGCCTCCCAAAGTGCTGGGATTACGAGCGTGAGCTGCTGCGCCCAGCCTGTTAAGTACTTTTTATAGGAATAAAGTAGTCACAGGTGGTAGGTGGTAAAGCAATGTTTATGTGACAAAGCCCAGAAAGTAGCAGAGAGAAGGAAGGTTATATGTGCTCACAATGACTTATCTATATAACAAGAGAGAGCTAACTTTCTAAGGACAAGACATGAGACAGTAAGACCATTCTGCCCTTGACTCTCTAAGACTTGGAATTTCAGATCTATAAAGTGAAACATTTCTCCTTTTAATAGAAAATTAGATTAATGATGTTTTTGGAATGAAAAAATCTAAGATTAGTTGAGTTCTTTGCTGCCTCCACCTTCCTTCAACCTTGACTCACTTGGGAATTGTCAGCTACAGCATAGCCATCTAAGGAGGTACAGAAAACTGTGGGTGAGTTAAGCATACTGGCTTTGGGTCCAATTCCAAGCCATCTGTGCAAATGCTGTGTGACCTTTGGCATGTCTCAGAACCTCTCTCATCTTAGCCTTGGTTTCTAATCCTGACCTCTCAGAGGGACTGTTGTGAGAAGGAAATGAACTATCGTAGGATACGTAAAATAGTGTATAGCTGTATGTAGCATGTAGCTACATAGCATATGTAAAATGTTTATCACATAGTAAGAACCTGTTATATGCCACCTAATTGCATGTATATCTGTGTATATGTGTGCCTCTGTGTGTGTTTGTGTGTCTGTGTGCATGTGTATGTGTGATACTAGGGAAAATAATTTGCCTATATTAAATAACTAAATGCTTATTACTACTCCCTATGGATCTTGATATAGAAGGTTGCTCAGGAAGGGAGCAGTATTTTGGTGGGAAATAGTCACTTGTGTGTGAATCATCTGAAGTACCCATTCTTGTGTCCCGATTTGGGGCTCTTGAGTTAAACCACTGTTTGCTTCCTTTGTCCACAATGCCTTGCTGTCTACAGCACATCTCTCCATCAGCAATGTCAAGGATGTTTTGTTGAACCTCAGATTTACCCACTCTGGACCGGGCACTGTGGCTCACGCCTGTAATCCCAGCACTTTGGGAGGCTGAGGCGGGCGGATCACAAGGTCAGGAGATCGAGACAATCCTGGCTAATACGGTGAAACCCCATCTCTACTAAAAATACAAAAAATTAGCTGGGCGTGGAGGCATGCACCTGTAGTCCCATCTGCTGGGGAGGCTGAGGCAGGAGAATGGTGTGAACCCGGGAGGCGGAGCTTGCAGTGAGCCAAGATCGCGCCACTGCACTCCAGCCTGGGTGACAGAGCGAGACTCTGTCTCAAAACAAACAAACAAAAACCACTCTGGAAGATCACTTTTTTTATTACACTATATAGTCTTACTATAGGTGAGACAACTTAAATATTCCCTCCCCCTATGATGAAAATGGAATTCAACCAAAAAACAGATGGATGGAACTTTATCTCATGTATATATTATTTAATACACCACATGCGTTCCACATGTCATATGCTATATATAACATGGTATTATGTTGTAATTACATTTAATAAACCTAGAAATATCCCATTTTTTCCCAATGGCCTAGAATTCTTAGAATAGATTCAAAATGTGTCACATGTTAGCCAAACTGTGGTCAACTGAAAACAGTGACCCTGAGAAGAACAGAAATTGTGGCTCTGCTGTTTCATATGTGGCTAAAATAAATGAAGTGGTCTACAGTGTGCTTGTATATATGATGTGTGTGTGCACATGTGTTAATATTAGGGAGAATGGGAGAAGCCTTTACTAATTCTTGAAAAACTCACATAACCCATCCTAGCTACAACCTTCCTGGTATCAGAAAACCCAGGAAGGTAACGGGTGGCCTGAGGACCAAGCCTGTGCCTAGGGAAGTGAGGTGTTTGAAAGGACGTTTCCTGCAGGTCACAACAAAGCCAAAGGAATTATCTCTCCCCATGATGCAAAATTCCTCTCCCTTGCTTGGAATGCCTGTGTCCCTGGGATCTGTTGTAAATCTTCTCTGGATAATGCTGTCAACACACAGCCAACGTCCCACAGACTGGGATCTCTTTTTTCCTACCCATGTTGGCCAAGTCTTCTTTTCACTTTCCCTTTCTTCACATGGTGCCATTAATTAGGCTTGTACATTCCAGCCCTGCCTCCCAGAGATTTCCCAGGTCACCTTGACATCTTCCAGTATCTATTTAGAGTCCCTGAATGTATCCTTATCCTTGGAGAGTCTCATCCACTGGGTATGAGTTTTTCTTCTTTCATTCCAAAGGCAACCTGAGTCCTCAGCCTCTGTGTGCCATGATGAGAAAGAATGAACGGGAATCAACCCAACCAGGAAGCTGGCTTTGTGGCTTGGTAGATGTTTGCAAACTTTGCCTGCTGGGGGTTTCTCGGCCACTGTTGAAGACCACAGGCCCAGAGACAGAAAGTACTCACCTTCCTCCGCCTGCCAGCCCTCTTTCCACGCTTCTGCTCCTAACCTGTGTATGAACCTGCTCAGTGAAGCCAGTTTGGTTTTGTGCAGGTTCTGGGCTCTGAAGGCCTGTTTGTGTCATTGCACACTTTGTAGCCGTTCTGTCTCGCTGGGCCTGCCTGTAATAGCAGTGGAGCTTCTAGGTAGCACTTAGAGGAGGCCTAAATTGACTTAGAAAGCTTTGCATTAAGCAGATGTTTGCTCTTGGGGAAGATTAAAACCATTTTGCATCAAAGAACGAGGCTGCGGCACTTCCCCAAAGCTTGAAAGAACTGTTTCCTTTTGCTTGACTGAGGTTTACCTGGTCTCCTGCTTGACACCCTCCTAGTCCATGAAATGGAGTAAATCCAGGTTCGACCAGGTGAGTCCGAAGGTGGCAGGTGGCCGAGGAGAATATTTCCTTTGCAGCTGCTCCTGGCCTTGTTTCTACTTATAGGGAAAACTAAAGCAACCAAACACACACCAAACAGGTGGGAGACAGCAGAGAAGGATGCTTGGATACGGCTGAGCCACGTTCCGGCCTGGCAGTGTGAGAATTCGAAGAAGCTTGAGGCATGCTGGTGAAAGTAGGCAAAAACAGAGAGACTCGAGGCTGCATCAAGAGGCAAACCGTGTGTATGTTTGTGTGTATGCCAGTGTGTGTATGTGTGTTAGTGTGTGTATGATTATGTGTATATGTTTTGTGTGTATGTGTGTTAGCGTGTGTGTTTTGTGTATATGTTAGTATGTGTATTTTTTGTGTTAGTTTGCGTATGTGTGTTAGTGTGTGGATGTTAGTGTGTGGATGTTTTGTGTGTATGTTAGTGTATGTGTGTTAGTGTATGTTTTGTATGTATGCTAGTGTGTGTTAGTGTGTGTATGTGTGTTTGTGTATGATTGTGTTTGTTTTGTATGTATGTGTTAGTCTGTGTGTTTTGTGTGTATGTTAGTATATTTTTGTGTGTTTTGTGTATATGTTAGTATGTGTTTGTTTTTTGTGTTAGTTTGCGTATGTGTGTTAGTATGTGTATGTTTTGTGTGTGTGTTAGTGTATGTGTGTTAGTGTGTGTATGTGTTAATGTGTGTGATTGTATATGTTTTGTGTGTATGTGTTAGTGTGTGTTTTGTGTGTACATAGTATATATATGTTTTTGTGTGTGTTTCGTGTATATGTTAGTATGTGTATGTTTTTTGTGTGTTAGTTTACGTATGTGTGTCAGTGTGTGGATGTTAGTGTGTGGATGTTTTGTGTGCATGTTAGTGTGTGTATTAGTGTGTGGATGTTCTTGTGTATATGTTTTGTGTGTATATGTTTTGTGTGTATCCTAGTATGTGTATGTTTTTTATGTTAGTTTGCATGTGTGTGTTAGTGTATGTATATTTTGTGTGTATATTTGTGTATGCATGTTAGTGTGTGCATGTTCTTGTATATATGTTTTGGGTGTATGTTAGTGTATGTCTGTGTGTGTATATGTGTCTGTGTGCATTTCAAGTGTTCACTGCCAGAGAAGTGGCTTATCAGTGGGTCAGAAGACAGCATGTACGTTTTATAATGTACAGTGAAGAGCCCAGATGTGAGAGTCACATATAGCTGGAGTCGATTCCTAACTCAGCTCTGCACTAGTGTGTGACCTTGGACAAGTCACTTAGCCTCTCTGAACTTCTGTTTCCTAATTTATGAAAAATACAATAAGATCCACATGGAATGTCTCCTGAGGCTTAAGCAGGATGGCCTGTAGATCACCCAGCACGGGCCTGGATCAGTAAGAGCAATGGGATGCGCTGATAGTGGTGGTTCCTGCTGCTCTTGCGCTGTGACTGCTGGGGCTGTTGTTGCTGTTTTCATTATGAGAGCCTTTGGCAGAGACAGAACTGCACGATGGATTGTGGTCAGCCTCCATCCTGACTTCCTGGGGTCTGGGTTCTTTGTCTGTTGTGATACTGGGCAGGGGGAAAACCTCCAAATAAATCTATCAAGCTGTTGAGAAACCCTGTCTCCCATCTAACTACCTGTGTGTTACTTACAATGTGTGAGACTTAATGACTTCTTCTGTCCAAGGGGTTAAAACAAAGCCAATTCCATTATCTTGCCATGAGCAGCCAATGAAACGGCTAGTACTGAGCCCTTAGAACAGTGTCTGAGCCAGATTCAATCCTTCCTCCGAGGTCACCCCTGGAGCTAATAAAGAAAAAAATAAAATAAAATAAAGACCAGGATCTTGTGGGCCTCTCCGCCTGGCAAAGTGCCTGGCATAAAATGGGTCGCCTGGCTTTTAAGGCAGTGTGCCGAGCAGCTGGGGAAAGGTCATCATGAGTTCACAGAACCTTTAAACACACTGGGACTTAAAGCCCTCAGATCCCTTTTGTTGGCTCCATTTAAGTTGTTTTGTTGGAGGACAAAACCTTTTTGCTTACGGCTAAGTACATTTTATGGAGCATTTAATGATTCTTCTATAGACGTTTGAGTAGCTGTGTTTTGGTTTCAGGGGCCAAAAGTAAGTGCCCAGAATCTCCCGTCAGTCTTCTTGATGTTTATTATCTGGGTGGAGGGGGAGGGACGGGGCTGGTTAGCACATGTTGGCTTCTGGGCTTCATTGTTGGCACTTCAGCAGAAGTGGGAGGAGGCATATGGCCTTCCTGGTATCTTATGGTGAGGAAAAGAGGACATTTGAAGGGAAATATTTTTGAACAGGAAGACAGAGCAAGATTGTATTTGTAGATGTGATGGAAAAGTAGAACAGCCAGTCAGCTTTGGGACTCCCAAGTCCTATTAAAGCTCACATCTTTTCAAAGCATTTTAAAGATTAGGAATTCATCTCTCCCTGTCTGTTGGTAATCGTGGGGTTCAGGAGTCTACAACAGCTCAGCTTACATCTGACGAGCTCTTGTCTGTTACATCAGTACCTTGGGATGTGCCGGGCTAGCGGCTTTCCCATCTTCTAAGCGCTTGGCTGCCAGGAAAGACGGAGCCCTTTGAAGTATGAGATCTGTTTATCTTGCAATTACTATCGAGAAAGGGCCCTGGAATTAAGTGTAGGTTATTGAATTTGTCCCTTTTAATAGGAAAAAAAATGACTACATTATGGTGCTAATTCATAGATCTTGAGATGCTAGCATTTTTTCGTGCGTATTTAACATTTCATTTGACCATTATTAGCAGTATCAGGTTGGGTTGCTGAGTTTCAAGTACTAGAAATCTACTTGGACTATCTTTGGCAAGGGAGAGCGTTTATTGGGAGGATATTGAGTAGCTCACATCATATCAAGAAGACCAAAAAAAAAAAAAAAAAAAAAGCACTTGGATCCCGGAAGAGAATTATTCAGCCATTAGAAGCTGGCTGTAGAATGAATGTCTTTTCTTCTATCTGAATGATCCTCTAGTCGCTTTTTTCTATCATCAAATCTCTCTGGTTAAAATTTGGAGTCCCAGGGCAGGGAATATTTGCTGCTTGTGTTCTCTCTCTACGGTAATCTGTTGGAAGAAGTCAGAAGAAATCTTTAGAGCTCCCATTGTGAGGGCAACATACTTGTTTTTCTTCTCACTAACAAGGAAGAGACAATTTCTGTAAAAGGATATCAAGATGCTGTGTTAGGAAGGTATAATGGATACTACTGAATATGTCAGTTAGATGCCAACCACTCTGACTATTGATACATTCTTGAGACCTACAATGATTGGATGATTCTTTTGGGGAATCTATCTGTCTGTCTGTCTGTCTATCCGTCCGTCCGTCCATCGTCTGTCAATCACCTATCATTCATCTGTCTATCTATCTATCTATCTATCCATCCATCCATCCATCTATCCATCCCAATACAAAGCATATACAACCTCATGATGTATAGGGTTTCAAGACCAGTGTTGTGAACATAGGAGACTTTTTTTTCCTCTTTGTAACCATGAACATCTTTGTGAGATAAAAATGTCACCAGAAACCAGAGAAACAGATGATACACTCAACGGGGTAATAAATCTGTGAAGGACCTTGCCAGATATTTTGTCGCAAGGAAGAATTTAGAGTATATCTGAGACTGAGAACCTAAATTGGGATTTAGCTTTTTTTATAGTCTCAATCCATGCACCAAACCATAGCCATAGTCAGGCAGGACCAAAGAACCTTGTTGGTTATTAATGTTGAATTGCTGCTTTAAAATTCTTTTAGTGTAGTGATTCTCAAGAAGGAATGATTCCCCCCCCTCACAGGAAACATTTGGAAATGTGTGAAGACATTTTTGATTGTCTCAATTGTGTAGGTTGATGCTGCTGACATCTACGGGATAGAGGCCACGGATGTTGCTAAACATTTGCCAAGGCACAGAACTTTGTGCTGATTTACAGTGTTGTCTTTGCAAACATTAAGATGGCAGGGCACAGTAAAGGCACTTTACTTCTCACAGTACAGAATTACAGCACCCAAGATATCAAGAGTGCAGAGATAGAGAAGCCCTGTTTTAGTAAGAGATGTAAACACAACTCAACTCAGTGTATGCAAAGTGATGACTCAACAGGGAAGATACACGTATCTCTTATGTGACTACAGCCAGGGTATCTGGGACCCAGGGAAAATATTAATACCCTAAGACTCTCCTTCTATGTCTCCCTTCTTTGTGTCAGTTTCACTTCCACAAGCTAGCTTCCTGCACATGGTGGGAAACATGGCTGCTAATAGAAGATGGGTGAGAAAACTCATCCTGTGATATCAAAACAGAAAGATTCTGTGTCAGAAACTCCCAGGGAAGGTTTTGATTGGCCTGGCGGAGGTCCAGGGCTCATCACTGAGCCAATCAGCTATGTCCTAGGTGCAGAGCTGGGTCATGTGGCACAGACATGGCAGCTGACCCTCGAAACATGTGTATTGAGGCCTTTCCCAGCGAAACCAGGATGATTTTAAGCCAGGCTGCCACCCCATTGGTGTCTGCTGCCATTGCATGTTCTCTTATTGCCAGGACATTTGTAAATCTGATGTTGTTTCCAGCAGAGCTGTGTCAGAGAATGTCACTTAGCCATTGCCAGATCGTTGAGCACCCTGGCTGAAAATCACAAAGGCACGGCACCTAGAGAGGAAACGAAGGCTGTGCCTGTTTCCAGGGAAGCTGTGCCCTGACATTTATGGCTGAGCCGAGTCTGGCCTTGAAAAAATCATCCAGCCCAGCCTTCTGCCTCCAGACTTGTGAGTTGATAAACCCTCCAGGACAGACAGGCTGTTGAGGCACAGCCTGAGATGATTTCTGTCCTTCCTCCCTGGTCCAACCATGGAGGCTGCCTTCGTCGGCTTGTGTCCTAGTTGGTATATTTGTTGCAATATATTTGAAACTCTGGTCAGTTTCTCTGATGATATTGATAGTTTTCTTTTTTTTTTCCACCTAGATGAAATTTGTCAAGCCTGCATTGTGCTAAGCCCTATTAAAATGGTGCCAGAGACCCAATTATGGCAGCTACAAAGGCGTTCAAGAGTAAGCACAGAAAAACACATAAAGGGATTAAAGATCAAAAATAGGATTCCAGTGAAAGTACATTAGGAGACATCAGGGAGAGACACATGAAAGAATTAGAATATGAAGAAGAAAGCACATAGAGCTTTTTGGGTGTCCTTATTTTTCATCCCCCCAAATCATTTAATTTTGAGCATGTTTACTCTTTTAAAAACGAATTGAAATGATCGATTGTACTTTTGTCAGGTGGACGTGTTTTTAAGTCTGGTGTGAAATGAATTGCAGATGGGTTTTCTGGCTTGATTTCCCCCCCCAACCCCTCACTTTTTTTTTCTTTTTGGTCTTAGACAGTATGGTGTCAGTGAATCATTAAATACTGCCGGTGAGCCCATTTAGTGAGTTGGGAAAGATGCTCTCCTGGTCTGGGTGGTGTTGGCAATGACACTCTGGGGAATGGCTGAGGCCCCGGCCCCCATCTTACTGTTTTCAAAGACGAGATTGTAAATCAGCACAAAGTGTGCATTTGAGAGTTGCTGTTTTGAGATAAAGAGTGCAGTTCAGTTTGTAGTCATCATCGTGTTGGTTCTGAAGAAGTCCTGTCACAAGCAGAGCTGCCCAGAATCAGGTGTAAATCTGTCATTTTGCCCAGTCTTCTTCTGGTCCCTCTCTCTTCGATGGATTCCCTGACAAGTCCTAAGGCACATGTTTGATTTGCACTCTGTTGTTTGCTACAGAAATGTGTACGTGTCCTCTTAGGAAAGAGAAGTGACCCTCTGCCTATATCATCGTGAAGCATCTATTACAGATTTGCATTCTGGAGTTAATGGAAGAGATGGAGATCTTATCGGCTTGCAATAGTCTCTAAATCCAGACTCTGATGCTCACAAAATTCTGTATATGTGCCTCAGTCAGTTCGATGGGAATAGTGGAGAAACAGAGAACAAATGTGCCATCCCATCTGTTCTATCTAAAGGAGGCAGCTTCTCCTTAGCTTCAGTCATTTGTTTCCATGCAATAGTACAGGCTCTGCGTTGTCAGATTTTCTGATATTTCAAAAGAAACTAAAAATCCACATTTTTGTGAGGATATTCATTATGATGATATATATATGCGTATATATATATGTGCATGAGCAAGTGCACACAGGCATGCATACACACACACACTACACATGATCAAACACATCATTAGCCCAAGGGTCACCAGTTTATAATCTTTACTCTGAAGAGAGAGCCAGGCATGGTGTCTTCTGCCTGTAATCCCAGCATTTTGGGAAGCCAAGGACAGTGGATCAGCTGAGGTGAGGGGTTTGAGACCAGCCTGGCCAACGTAGCGAAACCCCATCTCTACTAAAAATACAAAAATTAGCTGTACATGGTGGCGCCCACCAGTAGTCGCAGCTACTTGGGAGGCTGAGGCAGGAGAATCACTTGAACCTGGGAGGTGGAGGTTGCAGTAAGCCAAGATCCTGCCACTGCACTCCATCCTGGCCCACAGAGTGAGACTGTCTCAAAAAAAAAAAAAAAAAAAGAGAGAGAAGAAAGACCATAAGTATTTTTCAAATTAATGTTTGATAGTCTATCCATTTTGGGATTTCTTTCCCTATTTATCTTGAAAAGAGCCATATTTTGAAAGTTTACGTATTACCAGAAAACCAGCATCATTCATGGAGTCTTTATATGCTTAAAAAGTTTTCATGGAGGTCTGAAAACACCCTTAGTCTTAATTCACTTAAAAAAAAAAATTGGGGCCAGGCACAGTGGCTCACACCTGTAATCTCAGCACTTTGGGAGGCCAAGGCGGGCAGATCAGGAGGTCAGGAGATCGAGACCATCCTGGCTAACACGGTGAAACCCCGTCTCTACTAAAAATACAAAAAAATTAGCTAGGCGTGGTAGCGGGCACCTGTAGTCCCAGCTACTCAGGAGGCTGAGGCAGGAGCATGGCGTGAACCTGGGAGATGGAGCTTGCAGTGAGCCGAGATCGCGCCACTGCACTCCAGCCTGGGGGACAGAGCTAGACTCTGTCTCAAAAAAAAAAAAAAATTGGAGCATATGTCCTTCTACAGTTTAGGGAATTAATGGTGAGAAAAGCAAGCCAGACAGTTATCTTCAGATTAAGCAACAAAGAAAGTGCACTGTAATGGCCTGGGAGGTTTCATTCATTTTTTATGAATGAGAAGGGAGGTGAATCTTTCTTCTTTTTAACACAATGAACCTGCAGCTGAGGAAGAAGTGCTAGGTGATCCTCCTGGCTCGAATAGGATGATGTTGAAGAAATAGCGTGGTGGTGGTAGAAGTCGTAATTAAGGTGAAAGAGAGAACAGAAAAGAAGGAAGAAGGAGGTTTTTCACAGCTCAAGCATGGATTGGGGGATCCCACTCTGGTGGGACCCACAGTCTGCTTAATATAGGAGACTGACTCCAAGCCATGCCGCCTTCCCCCAGCCCAACAGTAAAAAGCAAACACACCCAAACAAACAGAAACAACGATGTTCCTGCAGCTCTCAGGGGCTGACCATGTCTTCCACAGGAAGCTCAAAGCCTGTTCTCCCATGCTTCATCCAGCTTTTCTGCAAAGTGGAGGCCCTAGCAAGAAGCAAAGGCAGACAGATGGTGTCCCGCAGACTCTCCCTCAAGCCCTTTCATCTCTCCTCTCGCTATTAATTCATCTGTTTGGATGGATACGTTCACGCATGGAACCAAGATGAATAATAATGAGGTTTTTAATAACTCCCTGCATTTGCATTCCTAGTTACTCTTTACATGGTTCTAGCTGATTAAAATGAATCATTTACATAATTAACATATGGTTATAGTGTTGGCTTTAATATGCTGATTATCTCAATACTTTTGTCTGGAGTCAATTGGATTCTAACTGTAGCAATTGTTTGAAGTGAGACTAGTTTATTCCTGGGAGGATGGAGGGGTATTTGCCTTGGTGTCTGATTAGCAGTAGCACACCTTTCCAACAAGTTCGTTGTGCTTCTGTTTTGTAATGTGATTGAAAAATAAGTAAATAATAATAATAATTGCAATGATCGTAATAGCTCCCATTAATTCTGGGACAAGTACTATCAATTTCATTATCTCACATTCTTCCAGCCAGGCTGCAAAACAGCAAGGCTTATCCCCACTTTACAGAGGAAGAAACTGAAGCTTGGAAATGTTAACGGGCTTGCTTGAAGCCACAATGCTATTATGCGTCAGAGCCTTGAGCTAGGCTTCCTCATCCCAGAATTTATACTTTTTAATTACTCTAAGTCACCTTCTGAACCTTGAGACTACTGACATTTTCAAGCTTGGCACTATTAACTATGGCCAGAAAATTCTGTTGTTGAAGGGTTTCCCTGTGTACTGTAGGACAATTGGCAGCATCCCTGGACTCCTCCCTGTGGATGCCAGTAGCATCCCTTCCCTCATTATGACAACCAGACATTGCCGTTGTCCCCTGGGGAGGGGAATGGGGTAAAGCGGCCATTGATTGAGAACTACTGCTCTGAGTTATTTTCTTTGTACACATTAAGACAAAATACTAAGAAGCAGACATGTTATCTAGGTTGGTCTTTCAGTGATGGGTAAGTAGGGTCTAACTACAGTAATGGTATTTGGAGGTAGATTGTGATGTACGTGACTCCTGTAACTGATTCTGAATTTTCCGATTATATCTGCCAAGGAATCACTGTATTTTTCAATCAAAGCGGTCTTTGTTTTTTATCAACGGGGATAAGTTCTATCTCCCTCACTTTCCCTTCTTCCCCCACGCTCCCTCCCCACTCTTTTTAACTCCTCTAAAGGGCATGCTTGATATTTTCAGATGTGCTGCCTTGCAGAGTTCATAGCATGCATTTCAGGATACCATTTTCCCATTAGCAGATCCTAGGCATGGTTGCCATCAGCTATGATCTGATTATCTTGCTAGTTCGTATTGAATTTGAAAGGGACTTGTGAAATAGTGGCCAGTTTTCCTGTTTAGGTACCCGAGGTTTTGGAATGTGAGTGCTTTCTGAACACTCATGCATATTTGAAATGCATTTTTACTAATTGCAGGACTGTTGTCCACAATTAGTCTTTGGTAAGCATGATTAATTGCAAAGAACACTGACATTTATGCATAAAATGCTTGAGGTCAAAAAGAAATGGAGAGAAATGGTGACTGCAGCCAGGGTGAGTGGAATACTAATGCATGGTGACCCCAGAAGCAAAGCCCCAGTCGGGAAATTGCAACATCAGCAGGACAGGTATTTTATTGGGATGGATGTCTCTGTATTTTTGACTTGCCTATATTTTGTTCTGCTCTCCTCTAAGCACTTTTAGTTTTACGCAGGTTTGCAGAAGCCTGTCTGATGTTTTCATAAATGCCAGGGCCTGCCTTTTCCTCTCCTTCTGCCCTTCTGCCTTCCAAACTGGCCCCATCACTTGAAGCTCATAATTTACTTCTTTAACCTAACATTTATGTGTTGTATGTGTCCCAGGAAGAATCAAGGAGTAAACAAATGTGCCACAGTCCCACCACTGAGATTAACCAGTAAACTTTTTTTTTCGGCTTAAAGCGGTACATGCCCGTGATTAGTAATTCGAATGATACTAGCAAAGGAAGACGCGAAATGAAGCCCATCTCCAAATCTTGGATCTAACTAAAGCTAATCAGTATCAGCGGCCATTAGGAGAAAGAAAAAAGCACCCTTGTGTATAGATATGTGCATATATGGCCAGGTGCGGTGGCTCATGCCTGTAATCCCAGAACTCTAGGAGGCTGAGGCAGGCGGATAACCTGAGGTCAGGAGTTCGAGACCAGCCTGGCCAACATGGTGAAACCCTGTCTCTACTAAAAATACCAAAATTACCTGGGTGTGGTGGCAGACGCCTATAATCCCAGCTACTCAGGATACTGAGGCAGGAGAATCGCTTGAACCAAGGGGGCGGAGGTTGCAGTGAGCCGAGATCATACCACTGCGCTCCAGCCTGGGCGACAAGAGCAAAACCCTGTCTCCAAAAAAGAAAAAAAGATATGCACATATATGATACATACATGTGTATACAGATATATGTTGTTTTCACATACTGACGAAAAAAGCCACATCAGACTAAATGCCCTGTGTGACTTTATCTTGCTTCATTTCACTTGGTAATATGCCATGGAGCCTCCTTCAGTTTTTCTACACTAGGTGGCTGTGACATACCTTATTTAAGTCATTCCCTTAATTCCTTTATTTTCTCCATTATAAACATTAATGCTACACGTGCATACACTGAGTTATCTGATAGAGATATATAAATAAAACAGATATATGGGCCCTGATTACTTCTTACTGCGATGTTAATTTCCAAGCAGTGTGATTGCTGGGTCCAAAAGCTGCTGTCTCATAACTTACGTTTTAAAGATATGATTCAAAACTTACTTCCTACTATATAGAATGCTGTTCAATTCACATCACTTTCTCACCATCACTACAGACATCCTATTTGGGCCTCGGAGCTGGAGTTCACTTAAGGATGAGTAACCACTTCACACTTCAGATCCCATGAGATCGGGATCATGTCGGTACTAGTAGGCTCTAAAGGACACAGTGTTCACCCTGCTTAGGATCAGACAACTGCCTAGTCTGTGCCAGGCATCTGATATTTGCCTTTGTAATACGATTTTGCTTGAAGTTCTCCTTATGCCTCTTTATTTCTTTGATTTATTTGTGTTGACAAGTTAGAGTGTAAGCTCATTGAAGGCTGTGGCCATATACAGAAAGAGAGGTCACATCTGCCAACCCTGATTGATTAGTAGTGGCTGTTACGAGCTCTGTCTGGAGAAGGATTACATCTGACTCAGGAAGAAGGAGTTTCTGAATGAATTAGTAATGTCTGCTAAGTGCACAGAATGGTGGAGGGGCAGCCTGCATACCCGGTATTCTTTTTCCATTCTTCCCTAATAAATTAGGATTATTATTATGGTTATTCAGGGCTTACAGAAAATTTTTGTATCAATATAAAAAGCAGCAATGGGAAAAGGAGAAGAGAGGGAGAAAGGGAGGGAAGAAGAAAAGGAGGAAAAGAGAAGAGCAGGAGACAGAGAGAGAGAAGTCGTACTCAAATATACAAAGAATGTCTTGCTTCTAGGTGGCTTTATATTTAAGCTTTTTATAGTTTTGAAATTTATAGGAATTTAAAAACATAGAAATTGCATTACTTTTTTTTTTTTTTTTTGAGATGGAGTCTCGCTCTGTCACCCAGGCTGGGGTGCAGTGGTGCAATCTCGGCTCACTGCAAGCTGCACCTCCAGGCTCAAGCCATTCTCCTACCTCACCCTCCCGAGTAGCTGGGACTACAGATGCCCGCCACCAGGCCCAGCTAATTTTTTTGTATTTTTTAGTGAGGCGGTGTTTCACCGTGTTAGCCAGGGTGGTATTGATCTGCTGACGTCGTGATCTACCCGACTTGGCCTCCCAAAGTGCTGGGATTACAGGCGTCAGCCACCGCGCCCGGCTGAAATTGTATTACTTTGAAATCTAAAACAACAATTAGTTTTGCACCAACCTAAGGAACATGTGTTACATTTGAATTTAGAACATAGAGATCACAATACATGTTATAATAAAGACAGTCTTGAAGCAAAGCTACAGGTACTATTAAGAGGCACAGTGATCCTGAGATGGGAACTGGAGGGCAGTTCTCTGTCGTTGTACAGTTTCTTGATTTTGTGAGACTACTAAGTGATGTCCATTCTCTTCTGGCAGAATAGGTGGTGTTAATCTCCCCTCCCTTTGTAATAAATGCTGGACTGTGAACAGGAGACGGCTAAAAGACAGTGCCTGGGCAAGCCTTTATCTTTAATAAGGTCCACAGCCACTCTATAACTGTCAGAAATGACAGAGGAAACAGGCCTTCTGCCATTTTGCTCAGAATAAGAAATGGAGTCTGACCCGAGTTGGCAGCAATAATTGCAATGGTCAATTACTGAAGTTGATCATTGCAATAATTGATACAGGGGCCCAGCTCTTTCCACTGATATTGGGGAAGCCACCAGGACCCACACTTTCGGGCCTGGAAACATTCACAGAGCAACTTTTTTCAAGAAAATGGACACATTCACGTTTTAAAGATGCTCCGCTTGTCGTGAGAGAGAGTTTAGGTACATTCTGATTCCACTCAAATCTTAGCTTATAACTTAGGCTCCTCGTAGCAGCCCTTTGCAATGAAACTATATCACTTTTGAAGCTTAGCAGATGGGAATTGTCATAAATGATATTTTAGTCACAGATATGAGCCATAAAACTTGAAAGATAAAGTATCTTTCTGAGACACACATGGAGAGGCAGATAGACCCAGATATAACGTGAGCTTTTCTGCAGCTCTGATGGCGTGGAACGAAGGGCCACCAATAGGTACTTTATTGCAGGTGCCAGGGTTTGCAGATGATGTGGAATAGTGGGAATGGCATGGAGCATGAATTTGGGGGATTCAGTATGGGGTCAAACATTTACCATCCCGTGGAATATATTTCTTACCATCACATTTCTCATCTTTTTCTGAGGCTCTGTGTTTTCGCTGTGTAAGGGGAATGGCGGAATGTCCTTCTTAAGGTGTTTGGCACAATACAGATAAACACTAAATAAATATTCCTGTCTGTCCTCCCTACAACATTCCCCTCAAATGAATGTGTTGCTTATTGCTAGTTATGCTGGATTATTCTGCTGAGTTGAATAATTCATTAGGGCTTGAGTTCCAAGATATGGCGTAACTGTATCCAGCAGACTCTAGCCTTAAGCCAATATGTATATTAATGCTTTTTACTCAAGGAATATACCTGGCTCTTAGCAATCCTAACCCCACCTCCACATTTTTAACCTGACAGGAAGATTAATTTGCATGAGATGAAGGGGTGATTGTCATGTCCAAACTAAAAACAAAAAAAAATTAAAAATTAAAAATGACAGAAATCTTCTGGAAATACCTAAACATTCCCTCTTTTGTCTTCAACACATACTCGGTCCTCTTCTTGTGCTCCCAGGAGTTTTTTAATGCCTTTGTTTTCACAGCATCAAGATATCCTGGCAACCTAGAGTTACCACCATGAGGTTTGGCCACCTTATCTCAAACAACTGAGTATTTTGAAATAGCTGGTGATAGCATGCTTTTCATTCCATCCAGAAAGTGTCTCTTCCATGACCTGCCAGCACTAGTATTTGAAGGCCTTACCACTGACAAATTTAAATGGAGCCCGGAGTAATTTAAATTAATGTGTACAACATCTATCTTGGTGAGAGGAGATGTAGAGATATTCTCTGTTTATGCCCATCTGGCTTTTGTTAGAGTAGATAGGCATATGTTTCAGGAGCAGAAAGAACATTTTTTGTTTCTGCTATGTTTCAGACGTTATGCTGGCCATTTCGCTTAATCTTTTCAGTAACGTGGGGAGATGAATATCATTATCTCTACCCTATGATAAAGATTCTGAAGATCAGAGAAATACATCGTTTCAATGACCAAATCACTGTTAAATGACAAAGTCTGTATTCAAAGACAGGACAGCCTCATTCCGAAACTACTTCTATCCCGTCTTATCAGTCTTAAGGTAACACAAGTCTAATGTGTTTTTACTTCTGATAATTATAGCAATATCTACTTAGGGTAAATTAAAATGGAATATCCAGGAACCCCATTTTGCTGGTAAGAGTATAAAGACAAATTAGTGGCTATGGAATCTCAATCCAGGAAAGAGGGACCTGCACTGGGCTCCCATATGTTACGAGAGTTGTTTCTTTTTTTTTTTTTTAGCATCGGATGTTTTGGGTGTGCCCAGCTGTTCTTGAGTGCATTTGACAAATGGGTTTATACTCTTCTCGATCCCCTTGTTCTTCCCAAAAGGTAGATAGGGGACTCGCATAAACAGTAACTGAAAGTCATTCTGTGCTACCAGTCTGTATTCCTTATTAGTTTAGTCAAGTTTGTCCTGAGAGCACCTTGCCTATAAATAAATATAGAGACAAATAAAATGAATGATCTCTCTGGGTTCCTCTCCTACTGTCTCTCCTCATGCTTTAATGAATCATTTTAATCTACTTTGTAATTATGACACTAGCAATATTTTTATTATTTGGTACTACTTGGGAATAGTAATCTTTGATATGAGATACTTTGCAAAGGGAAGACCTTGTGCCCATGTCCTGCCTTAAATGCGAAGTGAAGGGGAAACAGATTCAAGAACTAGAGCCATTGGTGGGCCAAACCCCTATCCCACAAGCCAGGGAATGGGATCTTTTACCAGACACTCAGACATGGGGTTTGGTTTTATTTTGTATTGTTCTAAAAAGTACATTGTAAAAAAGGGAGTGTACATTTCTAAGGCACTTTTCTAAAACAACATGAAATAATACAAATATTTAGTAAGCAAGGGATGATTGCACTTTTGGAACATATATGTTTATGAGCTATGTCAGTATATATGTTGATGTGATACCATGAAAGCTGTTTTAGATGAAATTCTGATAAACAGGGCATTATATTGTCACTTACTTGCTCTTAATCCCATTCTATTAGCAGCTCAGCTTTATTAAAATTTCTCAAATATATTTCCTGTGAAATCATTTTATTTCACATCGCTAATGTATGCCTCAACACAGCATCGCCTTTGAGATGATCCAGGACTTTCTTCCCCATTTCACAGATGAGCATTGGAGATAAGAACAGGTTAAGTAATTTTTGCCTGAGGTCAAACACGCTGGGAGAAAGATTAGAAACTGGTGAGTGTTTACCACGGCTCTGTGTCTGTGATAAGTCCCTAAATTCAAATTTTCCAACCTCGGAGTTTTCTGGGTTAGACCTCCAGCTAACTACCAGGGGACGTCATGTTATGTAATTAATTACAACTATAATTATCTTGGTTTCTGGGTCATTTAAAGATCATCAGTGCATTTTGTTTTCATGGTTCATGCAGCAGAGGAACTTTTTTCTGAAGTACAAGTATAATTAATCCAGGTTTTAGACTCTTAAATAACCAGAAGGTTAAAACATCAGTGCAGAAACTGAGTTCATCTTGGCTGGTGTGCCTTGCAGTAGAGATGGGTAGAATTCAGAGCTGTTAAAAGTCGTGGTCATCTCTCTTGAAACATAAAACTTCCCTACCAGTGTCTGGATTTCCTAGGAGGTACCCAGTGCATAGACCCATGTTGTATGAATGACTGTTCTCATACAAGAGGTAAACATGGTATCCTTTTATGTCCCTAAGCGTCACGTGGTTGCTTGGAAAAGCAGTAATTTCCATAGGTCCCTATAAAGATTTCTACAAAACTGATGGAAGATATAAATGTTTAAAGTTAGCTTTCAGTTTCCACTTTTTTTTTTCCATGATATCTTACATGAAGTTAATCTGTTCAGGAAATTACCTTTTATATCAGTTTAAATGAACTTATTTAGATAAAATACCAGTTTAAAACATTCTTGACTTTGTTCTCTTCCATTCACGGAGATTTGCTTGACAGGAAGTGCTCTGTCATATGTCAGTGACCTCCAGTGCTTCTGGAGCAAATGATATTGGGACACAGGCGGTCAGTATCACCCACGTGAGGTGGTGGCATGCATTTGTGTGCTGAACCAATCAGAAGACATCTCATTCACAAGAACCAGGCCTGTTTACCTTCTTCATCTGTCATTATAGGTGACACACAGGAAGAGTTTCTGAAGAATCATTTCATCATTAAGATATATTCAATATGACAGCTTGGCTAACACATCAATCATTTGGAAAAAAAATACTGTAGTAACAGTCTAAGGAGAATTTAAACCCTTGTGCTCTGGAATCTGTATTTGCAGGGCAGGAAAAAAATGTTTTAGAATTGTCTATGGCATTATTCTTTATCAGTATAACTTTACAGCGCTTGAATGTCTGAAAGATGACTCATTCATTTATTTGTGTATTCATTAATTCATTCCACATTTATTTGTAGAGAACCTATCTGGGATCTAAGAACAATTTCAGGCATCAGAGACACAGGGGTAAACAAGACATCTAGGTCCCTGCTGTCTCAGAGCTTAAATTTAGTAGGAGAGATAGGTGGTGAACAAATAAGAAGGAATTGAGAGTAACAAGTGCAGTGAAGTAAAATATGCCAGGTGATGAAATAGCAAATAGGAGATTGATGCTCCCATAGTTTGGAGATTCAGAGAAGTTTTAAGGAGGTAATGTTTTAGCTGGGACAGGAAAGAAGACAGCCAGGGGAAGTATGGAGGGGAAGAGCACAGGGAACAGAATGTGCAAAGTCTCTGAAGTTAGAATAAGCTTGACATGTCTGAAGAAGAGCAAAGAGACTTGGGTGGCTACAGGATTCTAATGGAGAAGTAGGAGGCAGAAAAGAATAATTGAGAAGTTTATCTGTCAGTTGGAGAAAGACTTTGATGGGCGGCAGAGTAAGGCAGTATGAGCTTTATGGTTGCTGAGCGGGAAGTTGTTATGTTATGCGGGAAGCTGCAATGAGTGTGTGCACAAACCATCTCCTGATCTCGAGCCTTTTCCGGCTGAGGGCAAGGAGGATTGGGAGACAAGGGAAACGTAGTGGTGATGACGAAGCTTCTATCTTTCAGGTTCTACAGTTTAGGGATTGAGAGTATGTGTTTGCTAGCCAGACCTCACCAAACCAAGCCCCCTGGAGAGTCCCTGACAAGGACGTGGTGCAACAATGTTAGTGGAATCCATTTCATCCCAGAACTGCTGTCCTCCAAGCCTTCTGAGCTGGCTGGTACTTGTGTAACATTTCTGTCTTGGGTGATTTTCCAACTGGATATGTCATTTCTGCCAAGCCAGTGGCAGCTCCAGCCTAGGGAGGCATTTAATCTGGGACATGGTGGTGGGAGAAGCATTAGGCGCACTGTTTTTCTTCCTTTTTTATGAAGAATGGTTGGTACAAATTCAGTTTTGACCTCCCAATATAGGCTTTTATTTCCCAGGCACTTCCTTTTTCCCTGCATCCACCAAACCCTGGTGAGCTTTCTGCTGCTTTTCACAATGGCTGATTTAAGTACTGCAGAACACGGACGCTCTTGGGCACACTGCAAAGTCAGCCTCGTTCCTTGGCCATTCCTCTTGCAGGGCACAAAAGGACCTTCCAAAGAAGTGGGATGGTGTATTATTAAGTGGCAGTAATGAAGGACTTCTGTAGATTATCACTGTTTCACCAGAAGACACAACAGGAGAGCACACAGACCTTGAAGGAAATCCTACCACTGACATTTAGAATGTGGCGGACTGCAAGCTTAGATATCTACTCTCTAAATGCAGTTACTTTATCTCATAGAAATGTAGTACTGGGTATGCTTCTGGCCAGTCATAAACATTTAATAATGGTAGCCAGTGTCATCACTTGTAGTTAATAGTGGGGGTAGTAGTAAACTCTCTTTCCTCTCAAGGTTAAGGGGAGTGTTTGGAAGAGAAAAAGAGCTGAGACTGAAAGACGTTTAGCCTTCTGATTTCACCATAAACTAAAGAGTTCCACTGGTAACTATGTCCTGCCTCTTTCTATCCAAAAGAGTATCTTATTTTTAGACTGTTTTAAAATGATAATAGTATTATCTGCTGGAGGAGACAGAAATACTTCAGTAATAGCCTAATTGGAGGGAATAAGAAAATAGAACACTTGTGTGCAATGAAATACTAGAAAGCAGTGGGAATGAATGAATTGGAGCTTTATATAAGAAGAAGAATGGCTTCTGCCATTATGACTGTGGAAAATTTACTCAAAAATTTAAAATATGCAGGAGTTTTAGTACTGTCTGCTGTTCAGAAATGCATACATATGTGGTAAATATATGTAGACAAAAAAACTCAAAATTCAGAATATTGTCTGTTGTAGAGGTGAGGTAGAGGGATACATCTCAGTAGGGTTTCCGACAGGGTATTTAGCCACACTGAAATTATTTCTTAAGCTGGGTAGTAATTACAGGAATTCCTCCCTGCCTGCCTGCCTCCCTCCCTCCCTCCTCTTCCTCCTTTTCCTTCCTCTTTTCTCTTCCTTTCCTTTTCTTCTGGATAGAGTCTTGCCTTTATCACCCACCTGAGGTGCAATGGCACCATCATAACTCACCCCACAGCCTTGGCCTCCTGGGCTCAAGCAATCCTCCTGCCTCATTCTCCAAAGTTAGGACTAAAGGCACACGCCACCACACCTTGCTTATTTTTTAAAGAAAATTTTTAGAGAAGAGTGTCTTGCTGTGTTTCCCGGGCTGGTCTGGAACTCCTGGCCTCAAGTAGTCCTCTGACCTCAGCTTCCCAAAACACTGAGGTTACAGGGGTGAGCTGTGCCTGGCCAGTATTTATGTTTTGCTGTATACCTTTTGGCATGTCTGAACTATGTCACAGCATGATTTTAGAGTCATAAATGCTAAGAGTTTAAAAAATAACCATCTTCATCACACGTAGAATTGTATAAAAGATGTTTTTTCTCCTTCCCTTCCTCCCTCCTCCTTCCTCCCTCCCCATCATTTAATAATTGTTTAGTACATACCTTTCCAGATATTTTCTGTGCATGTTAAAAATATACACATTTAGAACATATATGCTTAATATAAATGACTTTATGTCTATGACTCTGTCACCACTTAAAAATAGTGTGTAAGCTTTTCAATGTTGGCACATATAAATTATCTACTTCAGTCTTAACACCTGTCTGGTAATCATCTTTCGATGTACTGTAATTTAAACAACAAGTTTCCCTATCGATAGACATTTGTATTTAAAAAACAAAACAAAACAAAAACCAGTTTCCAAATTCTGGTCTGCTTTCAATTCAGACACTGGCAGCAGCTCACACCACTGATCATCCAAATGTTTTCTCTTTGCTAGGACGAAAACCCAGCCGTTTCATACAGCCGTTTTCGTTTGCACCTGAATGTTCCATGGCTGTAGCCACAGCTAGAAATCCATTCTCTAGGGGAAAATAAGAAACGTAATAATAAACTTAAAATCCCCAATGAGAAATTCACATTTCATAGAAGCAGGGGTCTTCTCCCTCTTGCTAACCTTCTTTTCCAAGATGTTAGTGATTTTCAAGAATCGCAGGCTTTTTAAATGTTCTCCCTAAAGTGTAAAGGGGAAAATGGAGAGAAAGAACAATATTTTGAATCTCCGGACTTTGCAGTGAAAGTAGACAGGTCTATCCTAGTGTTCTGTCTTGCATGAAACACTGTCTTCGTATTTCGTCTACATGACTGTTTAATATTTAGGTCATAGTTTGTGAATACACTGGAGATGTTATGCATCAAACAAACCCAGTCTTCTGGCTTCACAACGGAGTGAACAGACACAGATAGTTCTAGATGCTTGAACTTCTCCCACGTGAAACTTAAAACGGCCTCTCATCTCAGGGCTTCCATCAAAGGGATTGAGGTCATGTCTCTCAAAGCCAGGTGCAAGTGGAAATTTTTATGGGCGCTGACTTTTGTTGTTTTCCTTCTTGGCTCATAACATTGCCTTATTGCGCAAGTAATGCATATAACTTGTGGGAAAAAGTGTAATACTGTAAGTAATTAGAAAGAAACCCATGTTTGAAATTTAAAATCCTTAAACACTTACCTAACTCCTACTCTGCATTTAGGAAATTCTTGTTTTCTCCATGATCTATTTGTAAAATATATAGACTACAAAAATGGGTTCATACATCGTTCCCCCCTGCCTTTTTTTTTTTTTTTAATTAACAGCTTCACAGTGTTCTGTTGCATGAATATACCCTAAAAAGAGGATTTGTTTTGGGGATTAATGCCTGTTCTTTTTCAGTGTTATACATTATTTTGAGATGTTGCTTTTATTATTTTTCATATTTTATTTTCTTTGGTAGAAAAAATGCAAAGGTACCACCGTGTGGATTTGGGGTTTTCAAGTTAGCAACAGTGGGCACACTTCCCTCTAATGGTTGGCATAGACATTTAGATACCGAATTTACTGTTTATATCAGGGTTTCTCAGCCTTGGCAGTGTGGACGCTGGGCTGGATAATTCCCTATGTGGGGACTGCTGAGTGCTTTGTTGGGCATTTGGTGGCATCTCTAGCCTCTCCCGACTGAATGCCAACTGTAGTTCTCCCCACGTTGTGATGCCCAAAGATGTCTCTACACTTGACTCAATGTCCCCTGGGGGGATGAAATGTTTCTCCCTTTGAGAATCCTGTTTTTAAGCGATTGGATTCTTAAGTTGTCTGAAGGATGATCTTTTCTCGTAGCATTTATAAATCAGTTGGAAGTTGGTTCTGGATTACTGCCTAAAATAAAATTCAACCTATTCTGAGAAAACAATATATTTGAGTAGGGACTAATTACCTCTTTTTTATTTCAAGTGACAAAAGTCAATATATCACACTTAGCCACTATGAAGACTCCATTTCAGTAAACTAATTAAACTAATCCTATCTGGACTCATTATTCTCAGTTCCACTAAATATTTTAACACTTGAGATTTATTTCATTTCATAAATTATATCATACTTAAAACTATCCACAGCCCCCAAGAGTTTATTTTGGACTTTTAAAAAATGTGACTTTAAGCTGCTCTGGAATGTATATTTTTCATATCTTTTCTAGCTAATCATTCACCTTGATTATGACTAATTATTAAACATGATATATGGCTTTAATTAAATGAAAGTGCTCGGTTTCTTGTTAGCGCTTATTAAATACTGACAGTGTTACAAAGATAGTGCAGCAGAGGAAATGGCATAACTCACCGAATTGATTCCATTTTCTTGCTGTAAGCCAGTGAAGATACACATTTTAAGAGACTGATTAATGCGCAAGATGGCAAGAACAGTGTTTTTCATAGTTAAAAGGAATTAAAGTCTGTGTCCACCCTGAATTCATTTTCTAACCGAGGATAGTCACATAATTAAAACGTTAATACACATCCCGCTATTTGTACGTACGTTCCAAAGCCAGCAACATCAAATAGAAATTTAGCCCAAGTGCTTCCTGGAGAAGCCAAGAGGAATAATGCCGAAGTACCACTTCAGAGTAAATTGCTCCCTACTTATAATCGTGTAATGCAATTAAATCGAGGAGCTGTAAGCTGCCTACATCGAGTACGTTTAGTTTAGATATTTGCCTTTAGACATCGCCCTATAAAGGGTTCCACATGGAAGAGAAAAGAAGGGACATCTAGCCAATGAGCTGTTCATTGAACTTGACATATGGTAAGCAAGGCCAGAAAATGCCTAAGGAGTGGAGAATTTTCTTTGGCATCTAAAGAAAAAAAAATGCAATATCAAGTTGATCTTAGATTCTGATTCTAGCAGGTGTTCATGGTACAGAGTCTTGTTCTGTGCTTCATTCAAGAATGGGAAATTCTTGTTTACCCCATTCTCCATGATGTGCTTATTTCACATGGCATGCCTGTATCACAACATCTCATGTATCCCATAAACATTCACACCTACTACGTACCCATAAAAATTTTTAAAAAACGTAAAATGCAACAACACCAGGCATGCATTTTTATAATATAACTTCTCTTCTTGGACAGAATTAGGCTCCCCAATGGAGGAAAAAAAAAAAAAAGCAGATGGCAAATATGTTAGTGACATTGTTTTGAGTGTTTGAGGTCATGGAGTCTTCACACTGAAATAATCTCTTGAATTATCTGAGTTTTAGGCTAGCCAGGGCCAAGGTGCCAGCTGAATTAATGAACTTGGAATTCATCTTTTGAGTTTCCAGTGAACATCAGGAAATACTTTCCTGACACATTGACCTCCTTATTCTCCATTTCCCATTCTCCATGTTGAAAACCATTTCATATTTGAGGGCTGAGAATATGACACCATCGTGATAAAGAAATTTAAAAGTAAGATGTAATATTATTCCAGTATTGCCTTAAGTTCCCATTCTGTATATTAAACGCCTATTTAAAGGGCATTCAGATCCAAGTTACATCATACGAAGTATGTTGAAGTATCCCAAGTATGGCCTGGCGAGGTGGCTCAAGCCTGTAATCCCAGCACTTTGGAAGGCTGAGGCGGGCATATCACGAGGTCAGGAGATTGAGACTATCCTGGCTAACATGGTGAAATACCATCTCTACTAAAAATACAAAACATTATCTGGGTGTGCTGGCACGTGCCTGTAGTCCCAGCTACTTGGGAGAGAGGCAGGAGAATCACTTGAACCCAGAAGGCAGAGGTTGCAGTGAGCAGAGATCGTGCTGTTGCACTCCAGCCTGGGCAACAGAGCGAGACTCCATCTCAAAAAAAAAAAAGTATCCCAAGTATGAGAAACATCAGTACAAATAGCGAAAAAAAATATATACATTATTCTTCTTATATATATGGGAGAGATATATATGCTTATCTATGCTTTTCATATATATATGAAACATATATATATGAAATATATATATATATATGAATACGAAAAGCAGGGAAATGGGGACAGTCATTTGGTGTTCCTGCTGAAAACTTCAATATGAAAAATGAGGAATGTATGGCTCAGGTGCAACAGGCACCTGTATATTTACACCATTGCAAAAACATGGCTCTTCTGGTATTTTGGTTCTTGAATGTAGGCTTGGAGGTGGTATTGAAGAGCTGCTTATTGCAGTGGGTTTTCATGCCAAATATAGCTGAGCTTGAATGACATTTCTTCTACTCTGGCTACAGAATCTTGGGCAGTATCATTTATCTATCCATGTGGGCTTTATTTTTCCCATGGGGAAATAGATAGTAGGGAGAGGGGTCATGGAGCGAACAGCTTTGCAGGCCATGCCAACTTTGGAATTAGTGGAGAGAATATAAGGTAGATAAGACCATCCTGTAATCACAACCTAGACTTAGACTTGCAAGAAATAGAGATGTAAGTCAGGATGAGTCTCATTCACTCAACAAACATTTATTGAATGCCAACCCCTCTCAGCCGCTGGGTATTCAGTGATGTCGAGTATGAACAAAATGCTGCTGGCATAGAGCTTATATTCTTTTTTTTTTTTTTTTTTTTTTTTGAGACGGAGTCTTGCTCTGTCACCCAGGCTGGAGTGCAGTGGCATGATCTCGGCTCACTGCAAGCTCCGCGTCCCGGGTTCACGCCATTTTCCTGACTCAGCCTCTCCGAGTAGCTGGGACTACAGGCGCCCGCCACCACGCCCGGCTAATTTTTTGTATTTTTTAGTAGAGACGGGGTTTCACCGTGGTCTCGATCTCCTGACCTCGTGATCCGCCCGCCTCGGCCTCCCAAAGTGCTGGGATTACAAGCATGAGGCACCGCGCCGGGCCAGAGCTTATATTCTAGTTGAAAGGAGGCAAACAATAAATAACTGTGTAAATTAATATATGGTTAGTGACAGGTGCAAGTCAGATAATTAAAATAGAGAGTGGTGGGGAGCTCTAGAAAGACTCCTATGAAGAGGTAAGTTGACATTTAAGCTGAGCTCCCAATGGCAAATCATGCCAAGACAGGGAGAAAGAACATTCCAGGAAAATACCCTAAGAGGAGAGGACCTTGGAATTTTTGAAAGATGAAAAGATCACCGGAAAATGGGGAGGGGGCACCAGAGAGGTCTGAGAATTGGGCAAAGGCCAGATCATACAGGGTTTTGTTAACCACGGTAATGAATATAAGTTTTATATGAATTACAGATGCAGAGATTTGCATTTCACAAAGATGACTGCTTGCCGCGTGAAACATAGACCAATGGGGCCCAGGAGAAGAAGGCAGGAGAGCAGTTAGGAAGCTGTCTGGGAGGCAAGGGGTCATAGTGGTTTGAACTGGAAGGTGGTACTGAAATGGAAGGTGAAGGAAATGGAAGTAGCATCGTAGAAAATTAACAGGCAGATCTGGGAAAACCCAGTGGAGGTGAAGGGAGTGAATTAAAATGATTTCAGGATGGAGAGGTTGGGGCTTGGGTGAGTGGTGCCATGGAAAATAATGGAGATATCTCAAATAGAAGGTAGTGAGTGGGAAGAGCAGGAGTGAGCTTGCAGAAGTTCTAGCAGAAATGTGAAAGGCCATGGTTATTTGCTAAGATGGAAGATAGATTAGGTGGTGGTCATCTCAGTTGGGCATTGAAACTTGTTTTCAAAACCTGCACCTGGTTTTGGTTTCTACACAGAGATGCAACTGGCAGATGACATCTCAAGAGGTGGGTTTGTCATGGTGGTTATTACTGTACATGTGAGACTTTTCGCTTTTAAGGTTTTTGGTTTTCTCGAGATGGAGTCTCGCTCTGTCACCCAGGCTGGAGTGTAGTGGCGCAACCTCGGCTCACTGCAACCTCCGCCTCTCGGATTGAAGCAGTTCTCCTGCTTCAGCCTCTGAGTAGCTGCGATTACAGGCACATGCCACCACTCCCAGCTAATTTTTTTTTTTTTTTTTTTTTGTATTTTTAGTAGAGACAGAGTTTCACCATGTTGGCCAGGCTGGTCTCGAACTCCTGACCTCGTGATCTGCGCACCTCAGCCTCCCAAAGTTCTGGGATTACAGGTGTGAGCCACCGTGCCCAGCCAGCTTTTAACGTTTTGCCACACGCTAAACAAGGCATGGTGAGGACTCTTGGGTTTGAGATCCCAACAGCCCCAAAGATATCAGATGTAGGGCAAAGTGGGTACCTGCATCGCCCATGTTCTTTCCTTCTTACTAAAGTGCTTGAAGTACTGGTCCTTTATGATACTTTCAGTTCTGGAGTACATGTGCAGAATGTGCAGGTTTGTTACATAGGTATACATGTGCCATGGTGGTTGCTGCACCCATCAACCCGTCATCTACCTTAGATATTTCTCCTAAAGCTATCACCCCCCGCCCCCACCCCCCAACAGGCCCCAGTGTGTGATGTTCGCCTCCCTGTGTCCATGTGTTCTCATTGTTCAACTCCCACTTATGAGTGAGAACAGGCAGTATTTGATCTTCTGTTCCTGTGTTAGTTTGATGAGAATGATGGTTTCCAGCTTCATCCATGTCCGTGCAAAGGACATTATCTCATCTTTTTTATGGCTGCATAGTATTCCATGGTGTATATGTGCCACATTTTCTTTATCTAGTCTTTATCATTGGTGGGCATTTGGGTTGGTTCCAAGTCTTTGCTATTGTGAACAGTGCCACAATAATCATACGTGTGCGTGTATCTTTATAATAGCATGATTTATAATCCTTTGGGTATATATCCAGTAATGGGATTGCTGGGTCTAATGGTATTTCTAGTTCTAGATCCTTAAGGAATCGCCACACTGTCTTCCACAATGATTGAACTAATTTACACTCCCACCAACAGTGTAAAAGTGTTCCTATTTCTCCACATCCTCTCCAGCATCGGTTGTTTCCTGACTTTTTAATGATCTGCATTCTGACTGGCATGAGATGTTATCTCATTGTGGCTTTGATTTGCATTTCTCTAATGACTAGTGATGATGAGCATTTATTCATATGTTTTTGGCTGCATAAATGTCTTCTTTTGAGAAGTGTCTGTTCATATCCTTTGCCCACTTTTTGATGGGGTTGTTTTTTTCTTGTAAATTTGTTTAATTTATTTGTAAATTCTGGATATTGGCCCTTTGTCAGATGACTAGATTATAAAATTTTCTCCCATGCTGTAGGTTGCTGAAACAGGCAGTTTTTTTGAGTGCTTGCCGCATACCAACCATTGTGCAAAGCACCTAGCATGCATTATCTTGCTAAATTAGTATAGGATTTGTAGTAAATTCTATGAGCTATGTTCTATTATTATACTCATTTTATAGATAAGAAAACTGAGACCCAGGTGTTTGCTTAATTTCACACAGCTGATAAAGAGAGGATGCGGATTCTCTAAGTCCAGAATTGAGGCCGTCAGTCACTGGATCATACTGACATGGTATTCTTTCATATATCCCTGTCTTCCAAATGCATAGATGTACAATAGCTGTCAGTACTGTATCTCCCTGGGCCTAGTTTCTTATCAAAATTGCACATTTGCTGGCAAGAAGAGAGTGGCACATTGATCTCAAACTGTGAAATAAATGCATACGCCTTCAGAGAGGTTCTTCGAATGTATGGTCAAACACTGCAAAAGCTGCTGTGTGTTTGGAAGAAAGATGAAACTGGAAAGTCTTTGGCTCAGGGTGCCATTAGGAATGGTGTCGGTGGCAGCTGTGGGCCATCATGGTACACATCCTGCGTCAACTCCAGGCCTCCCCACAATCCCATGAACAGCAAAGCCCCTCATCTTTTGAATGCTAGAGAAAGCTGAGTACGTGTAGGGCTTCGCCATCGGTTTAAAAAGTCCCTGGAATTCCTTGATTATTTTAATGTGCTAATTTCTTGAGCTTTGTTTTTGTGCTGTCTTTGATTTTCCACTTTCGCCTTTATTTTATGCCATTGTTGCAAGAGTGAAAGCATCCCAGAGCTTAATGGCTCTCTTGTTGTTCAGCTATCGTGGGGGAAAAAAGAGCAAAGCACACAAAACAAAATGAAATACGCTTTTTTTTTTTTTTGCTTTTTTTTAAATTTAAAGGCAGCCAAAAAATTGTTTCTGTTGCCTTTGATCAAGATCATATAAACATAATTAGTGTTTATTGTGTCTGAATAATCGAAAATAGCAGGAAACTGATCTCAGATTGCATGGAGCTAGAAAAGATTAAGCCTGTCCTTCTTGGCAGAGTTCTCCAGACACAAAAGATAGATGTGATACAGCACTCGGTATCCATGATGTGTTCGGGAAAATCCTCAGAAGAAACTTGCATTGCTTTCTGGGGAAATTCCTGAATACAAGTGGCAATGAGATACGTGAAAATTATTTTCACCTGATGAATACTGTCTGACCATAACTATTGCTGGGGTGTATAATTCAAAAGCTGTAGAGTGAAGCGTGCAATGTATGGGCTTTGGGATACAACAAATGTGGATTTAAATTCTACCTCTCATTTTTATCATCTCTCTGCCTGGGATAACTTGTTTCACCCCCTGCCCTGAGCTGAAGCCCCCTCAACTGTAAAAGAAAGATAACAACCCTCACCTCATATGGTTCTAGGGAGGACAGCATGAGATAATCCACATCCAGCAGTCCCCAACTTAAAAGTGGTTTGCCTTACCTTTTTTTTTTTTTGACATTACGAATGATGTGAAACCTTTCTGTTTTTCACATTCGGTATGGTATTCAATGAATTCCATGAGATATTCAATACTATTATAAAATTAGCTTTGTGTTAGATGAGTTTGTCCAGTTGTAGGCTAAGGTAAGTGTTTTGAGCATGTTTAAGGTAGAGAAGACAAAGCTATGATGTTCAGTATGTTGGGTGTATGGAATGCAATTTTGATACAATATTTTCAACTCGTGATGAGTTTATGGGGATATAACCATATCGTAAGTCAAGGAAAGCATGTATGCAGAGCTTAATAGAGTGCCTAATACAGAGTAAGTGCTTAAAACATTTTTTTAAAGTGTGATACAAGTTCTTTGGAAAGCCTGAATGAATTGGGGGTACGGCCATATGTAATATGTTCAATGCAGCACCATTCTTTAATAAATTACAAGTTGGTCTATTTCTTTGTTTATTTTTATTTTTATTTTTATTTTATTTTTATTTTTATTTTTATTTTTGGAGGCAGAATCTCACTGTGTCACCCAGGCTGGAGTGCAGTGGCGTGATCACAGCTCACAGCAGCTTTGATCTCTCCAGGCTTAGATGATCCTCTACCTCAGCCTCCTGAATAGCTGGGAATACAGGTGTGTGCCATCACGCCCAGCTAATTTTAGTATTTTTTGTAGAGACGAGGTCTTGCCATATTGCCTAGGCTGGTCTTAAACCCCTGGGCTCAAGTAGTCCTCCCACCTCAGCCTCCCAAAGCACTTGGATTACAGGCATGAGCCACAGTGCCCAGCCAGGTCTAAGTATTTAATGAAATGTTGATTGGGGTGTGCTTGCTTCCCCTGAAGCCTGATTCTTGATCTTTGTTCTGGACTCCAGGTTAATCTTGTGAACAACTCTGGAAGATCCTTACACAATGACTTGCTTTAGACAAATCTTACGGTGAGGCACAACATTGCCTAAAAACAATAATAAGCATAATTGTCATCCAGATATGTTGGGACCCTACAGAGAAATTCAGAAGACAATCTGGCTGGAGTTTTCAGTATGTACAACAGCAGGCTTGGTTAGGCCGTGGTATTATAATTCAGCAACAACACCAATAATAATATTGGTGGTTACAATTTCTTAAGTATATAGAATGTTCCTTCTACTATGCTTAAGGCTTTATGTGCATACAATCTTTATGGCACCCTGCCAAATCCATGAGTCCACTGCCGTTTTCCAAATAAGAAGATGGGGGTTGTAGTAGTCCATTCTCATACTGCTATAAAGAGATACCTGAGCCTGGGTAATTTATAAAGGAAAGAGGTTTAATTGGCTCCCAGTTCTGTGGGTTGTACAGGCTCTGCTTCTGGGGAGGCCTCAGGAAACTTATAATCATGGCATACGGTGAAAAGGAAGCAAGCACATCTTCACACCACCAGCAGGAGAGAGGGAGACAGAAAAATAGAGAGACAGAGAGAAGGGAGATGGGCTGCATACTTTCAAACAACCAGGTCTTGTGAAAACTCTATCAAAAGAACCACAAGGGGGATGTTTGCTCCCATTATTCTGTCATCTCCCACCAGACCCCTCCTCCAACAGTGAGAACTACAGTTGGACATGAGATTTGGATAGGGACACACAGGCAAACCATATCAGGGGTCTAGAAAGGTTAAGCAATTTTCCCATAACAATAGAGAGAATACGTTCTAATAAGTAGGACTTGATCCAAATCTGAGAGACACCCAAACTCATGTTCTTAACTATGAGATTTCGATACTTGGAGTCAGAAGACTTGGTTTTAAGTTTCAGTTGCAGGGACCTTACTCATATCTTCTAATCTCTCAAAGCCTTGCCATATCATCTGTGCAAAAGAATACCTTCTTCACGAAATTGTAAAGACTCAATGAGAAAATACACTTAAAGCATCTTTGCACATAGTAGAGATTATGCAAGTGTAAGGTGCTATATTTCACATTAACACCTGACCATAGATCATTTTTGGATTGTGTGAGGGATGGTGAATTTATAAGTTTGGTGATTTTTGATGAAAAGAATCAATATGCTGTCTCTTTACAGAGGAATTAGTGGTTATAAGAACTGACAATCCATATAGAGATTTATTTTTCTCAGTAGGACACAAAGAGACTATTTTCTTTCCATTTATAAGAATATGTATGTGCTTAAGGGAGGACAGATTCCAACAATCGAGTTGTTTGCTGTGATTTGTACGCCCTGGGGATATGGAGAGTTGGGTATGTAGAAAAATTACAATTACGGAATAAAAAAAGGTCCAGGGAGAAGGATTTTTTTACTGCCTGCTTTGGTTGTGTGGCTTGGAACAGGGACTTTCCTGGAGGGTGTGGGGTCTTCCTTGCTGACCCTCGTGTTTTTTGGAGGCCCATTGGTGCTCCTCGTTGTGCCTGTTCCTTCTGTTCTTAGTCCTTCAGAACATAGCTCTTATCCTTAATTGACCTTTTGCACTGAATATGTGACAGTTAATCCACTGTAAGGTTTTAGATAGGCAGCATGTCCAGACACTGCCCCCTGCACATGACTGGCCCCACCTCTGTCCCACCTTGGTGTTAATCCCATGGGGTAGATTTTCTAGGCCAGTCTCTTTTTAGAATAACATTTGCTGATGTCCCTCTAAGAGCGTTTCTGGGCATGTGCCCTGCTTTGTAAAAGAAGGGCCCTCATGGAGGTAGAGGAAAGAAGTTTCGGGTCCCAAGATCTCCAAGGATACCAGTTATAGGGCTAGCTGGGTACCTGCCTCCCCATGCTCTTCCTTTGTCACTGCAAGAGCTCTGCTATAATTTTCTCCACATCTGGACTTCTTTCCTCTCTTTCTTGCATAGCTAACACCCATGTGTGCTTTTGGACCAGTTTCCTTGTCCCGTTCACAAAATTAAAACTTCCTTGACCTCACTGACTTGGTTAAGTACCTTTACTGTATCACTTTATAATTTCATGTACCTTCATTTGTAGCTTGCATCATCATTTCAGTTTTACAACTTTTTATGTAATGATTTGATTTGTGATAATCTTCCCCCAAAAGGCTATAAAGGCCATGCAGATGAGGACCACATACGTTTTTTCTTCCTATGCATCCTCAGCACGTGTGCCTTGTATAGAGTAGGCTTTTAACAGTGACTAAAAGGAAGAGTGAGTCAATGGATGGATGGAGGAATGAATGAATGAATGAATGAATGAATGAATGAATGAATGAATGAACCAGCCTGTCCAGACCCTGGTTCTTTTAGGTAGCCTGAGATTCCTGAGGTAAGGGACAATGATATGAACTTGCATTAGTTTACTTTATGCACTCTATCGCAGCTTTAACTGTCACTGATTACTTGCTGCCCTTAGAATACAAGCTCTCTCTGTCTTCCTTCCCCTCCTGCCTTTTGCAATCTCATTTCATGCTTTGCTCATTTGCCACCACAATAGTTAAGCCAGGCCAGAATTATTTTCAGTGTTTGAAAGTTGCACACCCACTTCTCCCTTGCAGATTCTGCACACGCTTTTCCTCCATCAAAAATGTTTTATTCTGCCTCTTCAAACATTGCATTTTCATAATCATTTTTAGACCTCTGCCTGCATGTCCCTTTTTCATGGAAGCCCTCCCTCCCTGAATCCTCTAGGTTAGACAACTTTCCCCTGTACTCCCCTTGTATAGCACCTTGCATTTCCCTTCAGAGCACGTCCCAAAATTATAATGAAATATACGTTTGCATTTGGACAATGGCCTGTTTCCTCCACTCAGGAGTAATAGCTGCTTGAGGAAATACCTTGGTCATCAAAAAGTGTCTGGCTCCTAGTAGGTACTCCACAGGCAGTTATCAAATAAAATTGTAAAACCCAGGCACTCTTTATGGTCCTACCAAAACCAATGACTTGAATGGGAGGTATTTCGGGTCAAGGAAGAAAGAAGTCCGGCATGTTCATATTTATTTACCTCCTGTGGTGTGTGATGGCCCCTCCTTCTTCCTGGGCTACAGTCAGAGCCACTTTCTCCTAATCCCCGATAGGTTAAGCTGAGTAGGTGATAAAGCCCAAGTTATAGTAGCGTAAGCACAAGGAATTCTGATTATGTTAAGAAACTGAAAACTTCAGGAGCGGTTCTGGCTATTGGTCATTGCTCAATCTAAGGGTTTGCATAATTACTGTAGGGATCTCCTTCGGTCCGTGGCTTAGTTTGACTCTCTTTGGTGTCTTGGTTTTTTGTTGTTTTGGTTTGGTTTGGTTTGTTTGTTTGTTTGTTTGTTTTGAGACAGAGTCTTGCTGTGTCACCCAGGCTGGAGTGCAGTGGCATGATCTCGGCTCCCTGCAACCTCCGCCTCCCAGGTTCGAGTGATTTTCCTGCTTCAGCCTCCCATATAGCTGTGACTACAGGTGCATGCCACCATACCTGGCTAATTTTGTATTTCTAGTAGAGAAGGGGTTTCGCCATGTTGGCCAGGCTGGTCTCAAACTCCTGACCTCAGGTGATCCGCCTGCCTCAGCCTCCTAAAGTGCTGGGATTACAGGTGTGAGCCACCACGCCCCACCTGGTGTCTTGATTTTCATTGCTTCTTGCATATAGTCAATGGTTCTGAGATCTGACAGGAAATGCCTGGTGGAAGAGCTATAGCCCATGCAGGATCTCACTTCAGACCTTAATCCTTAATTTTGTGTCTGGGAAGATGGGGTCCTTGATTGGCAAGATGCTCATGACTTCTTGCTCACCTCTAGATGTCAATCCACAAGTTTTCTTTGGTATCTTCACTGTAAGAAAAACCCAACTATAGTATTACACTCAAGTATACGTTTATGGGAGCACACTTTTGATATAGTTTCTATATAATTTTCCTACCCCATCTGTCTTAGGTCAGATTTCCTAGGGATAATGCCATGCCTGAGATGTGGGCAAGTGGTGAATTGAAGGAATGCTCTCTGGACAATGCTATAGCGGGTGGCAGTAATGAATCAGGATAAGGCAGAGGAAGGTATGGTTTTAGGGGAAACATAGCCTCAGCCTGATCTTGTAAGAAGATCTGGATTATTCTTTGTGCCAAGGATTATTTCACCGAGTCTTATCCCCACCCCGTTTCATCCATCTGTCTTTGGCCACAAGGTGTCCCCCAGGAAGGGGTGGTAGCCGCCTTACCCCCTACCTCCACCTTTTCTCCAGGCATCTCTGGCTAAAGTGAATCATGCCAGCCAAGTCCAACCATTCAGAGAAGAATTCAGGTTGTCAGCAGTTAGCAGCCATCACCCACACCAGCAGGAAGATGGTTCATCAAGCTAGGGAGGATGGCTGAGGCACCAGCTTCAAAGAGTCATAGAATGGCCGGGCGCAGTGGCTCACACCTGTAATCCCAGCACTTTGAGAGTCTGAGGTGGGCGGATCACCTGAGGTCAGGAGTTGGAGACCATCCTGGCCAACATGTGAAAAGAAACCCCCTCTCTATGAAAAATACCAAAATTAGCCAGGTGTCGTGGCGTGTGCCTGTAATCCTAGCTACTCTGGAGGCTGAGGCAGGAGAATTGCTTGAACCCAGGAGGCAGAGGTTGTAGTGAGCCAAGATCGTGCTACTGCACTCTAGCCTGGGCAACAGAGCAAGACTCCGTATCAAAAAAAAGAAAGAAAAACAAAGAAAAAATAAAGAGTCATAGAATGAGAAAGAAATCTGAAATTAGAGGGATTGCTGTATAAGTAATAACCTCTACTTGTCTTTTCTGAGTAGTTCCAATTTTGCCGAGTCCCTTCTGTCTCCTTGGTCTTCAGCCTGAATCTCTTGCTTACCTCCCCTAATGGCCATATGGGGAACAGGATTTTATTAAGGAGACCTCGAAAGGGTTGACACAGACAGGAGTCAAACCCCCACATCTTTAGATGCACAGGCAGTGAAATCAACCTGTACTTCCCATCTTCTTGCGTTTCCATTTATCCATCCCTTTGGGGGTCCAGGGTCATAGCCTCTCTACTGTGCCTCCAACGGGGGCCAGTACAGTCTCTGGATTCTCGATCACCGACTCCCTTTTCAGTTTACGCATTAGGCAGTTTTGGGGACCATGCCAGGGTTTCATGTGCCCCGGTTGAGACATGAAGAACGACAAATTGAATTCTCTTTTGTAATTCTCAGCCAGGAAAGTCACTCTTTTTTCCTCATATAAATGATCAGATCGCTGCTGCAGACTCATTCAGAATTCCTCTGCCTTATTGTTTCTCAATCCGTCTACTTCCACGATCCTCGCTTTCCACCCTCCTTGCCGTCCCCTGCAGCCTTCATGTCTGTGCACACATAAATAAGGCTGTATGCACGCGTGTGAGAATATATACCCATCATGGTACTGTGTGGGCCTGTGTACGTGCTGAGGAAATGTAATGGGCTGTGGTTGTGTGTTTGTAGGTGTATAATAAGTTTGCCCTAGACTAGGGGGAAAAATGGAGCCATTTGTTGATTCAAACCAATTTTTTTTTCCCTTGAGTTAGTATCCAATCTGTAGCTAAGAACTGCTGACTACGGCATATTTCCAAGTGTGGATTTTTTTTTTCCCCTGACAGCCAAGACCTAACTCTTGCCTGATCTATGTAGATGCATTGTTCAAATTACAAAGCTTAGGTGACAGAATTGCTCTATTTTCTGGGAGCCCCCAACACACCTGTCATCAGATAGAAGGGAGAATGCAGAAGTCATCACTTTACTTAGAAACTCAGCAGATGATTGAAATTATTTCTTACTGCTAATTCCCCTTTTAGTGGAGATAAGCCGCTTTGTTCAGCTGTAAATGAAACATTAGGGTATTAACTGTGGAGCCAGAAGTATTGGGGAAGCTAAGATTTTATCTGCAGTAAGAACATTTTGGGCAATAAATTGTTTTGTTGGACAGAATACTAAATCTCTTGAGTTACAAAGAAGCAGAGCTCATTAAGGGGAATGCTTAAAGCAGAAAAAAAGGCGAGACAAAAGCTTATTACCTTTGTTGTGGGGATTGAGGGGGTGTTTGCAGGTTCTCATGTATATGTAGCATGGAAGAATTATGCAGTACAGTTATTAAATAGATGTGTCTCTAGACTGGCAAACGCTCTATGAATATGTCCAAGGGACAAATACATTTCTGAAATATCAATAGTAATCTGCAATAAGTTACGAATTTTGGAGTACATATTTATCCTCAAAGACTGGATTTTTGTTTCCTGCGGGTGAAATTTTCCCGTCTCAATGCCGCATCCTTCAGATTAATCGGCTGGCATGGTTACATAAATGTTTGTAATAGAGAAGAGTAAGTGCCAGGGTTATCCAAAATATTGTCGCAAAATACACACCTAAATTAAGATAATTATGTGTTGGGAGCATTCATCAGCAGGGCTTGGCCAGGAGGGGGGCTTTCTCTTGATGGAGAGGAGGCTCTTTCTGGGACACTGAATTCATGAATGGTGGGTTCTGGATTCCCCAGGGTGCTCTCAGCTTGTAAGTGTCAGGGGAGGGGGACGGGGGCTGCTCTTTTGCTAATAACCGGGACGGAAGGAGGACGAGAGGAAGAAGACAGTGCCTTCTATTCCCTAGAGTTAGCAACCCTCTGCTGTGCTTCCCGGAGCGAGGCTGTGGCGGTACAACTGTCTACCTGTCTATACCGGTTGCTCCTTCTTGCCTTTGGAAAGAAGATGACCCTCACAAACTGTGGCACCTGAGCAACAGTGTAAACAGGCATACCTCAGTTGCAAGCGGATTCAAATGTATTGAGAACAGTTTCAGAGCTATGCATTTTATTCTTCTATTTTTCTCCCTTGATGACTCAGGGCATCTTTTCACAGACTCCCACCCTGAAGGTTTTTATTGCCATTTCTGCACTTCCCTACACATCCTGATTCATAAGTGGATGCTCAGGACACTGTCACTCAGAGTAGCTTAATACTCTGCGGACCTCAGATCCCGAGTTCTCATTCTGGACTTTACATTACTTTAAGCTCAATTTGTACCCTTCCTTGGGTCTGTCAATGGAAGTAAGGACAACACTTCTCACAGCACAGCAGGTGGGCTGAGAGTGGTGACTTACACCTGTAATCCCAGCACTTTGGGAGGCTGAGGTGGGTGGATCACTTGAGGTCAGAAGTTCAAGAACAGCCTTGCCAACATTATGAAACTGCATCTCTACTAAAAATACAATCAATTAGCCAGGTTTTATGGTGTGCTGCTGTAATACCAGCTACTCTGGAGGCTGAGGCATAAGAATCACTTAAACCTGGGAGGCAGAGGTTGCAGTGAGTCAACAACATGCCACTGCACTCCGGTCTGGGCTATAGAGTGAGACTGTCTCAAAAAAAAAAAAAAAAAAAAAAAGGAAAGAAAAAAGAAACATAGCAGGAAGGTAGCAGTGGACAAATGAAGTATCGGAAACACATAGCCTACACATTCATGTGAGCTTTGGGAGAACGTGAGGTCTGACTTGCTTAAAGAAAACTCAGCACATGAAAAATGAAAACTATTTTTTTTCACTACATGAGTGATCATGATCTCTTTAATTAAAAGTGCACTGAATTGTAAGATCTTTCACCAAAATGTTACCCTCTTTATCTTCTATCTCTGGTGCTGAGTGTAGTAACAGGAAGAGATTTCGAACTGAAGACTTTAGTAAGATAGAATTTTGTATATTGTGTTTAAATCTGGTGTGTATTTAAAATGTAGCTCAAATCACAAGATATTTAACATGCTATTCACTTTGCAAGTGATTTTCAGGACCACTGATCTGCAGACTGTAGGACACCAGTCTATGAACATTGGCTTATAGGAGCACCAGGTCTCCAGTTGAGTTAGTTCCTTATACTTGTCACATAGAGGGCATATTAAGTCTTCCTGAGATGAGTAGAAACATAGATCCACATAAAAATGAATAGAACCCACTGGCCACAGAGGATCTCAGAGCCTGCAGTTTTGTCTGAACTTTGAAAGTTAGTACCAAAGAGTCAGAACTTGATGGAAGGACGCTAAAATCAATACTTTTCAATGTAACATCACAAGTATTGAGACTCTGAAGAACTTTATGACACATGATTCAAAAGCAAAGTGCTATTTACCTAGGAAGACTGTCCTAGCCCTCTGGAATGATTTTGACTTGTGTTTTCACTCTTAGTTTCGGCTCTTATAGTTTAAGTAATAGGTTTACGGTGGTATGAACACGGGTGTTAAAGAGTTCTGGGTTCAAGTCTTGTCCATGTCCCAAGCTGTGGAACTCTAGATAAACCTCTTAGTCTGTTGGAACCTTAGATTTCTCATCTGTAAAACAGATGAAACTACCCGATTTTTTAGGCCTTACTTGGCTCTTAAATTTCTCGGCTCAATGAACAATGCAAGCTTTATTTTATAAGCCACCAAGACATCTAAGCTTCTTCCCTTATGGCCGTTTGTGGATTAAGCCATATCCTCAGAGCAACTGTTTGGTGATTTAACCTCCCCCAGTTGCTCTATTTCCTGGGTTACTCATGAGTAATTGATAAAGAATTTCCAACACTAGGATTCCACATGGAAGAAGGAAATGCCTCTTTTGGACCCATTTCAAACAAGCATTGGTAGGAGATGCCTCAGATGCTTATGCTTAAAGCATCAGTATCATTGCCTGACAGCTTATCACAGTGGCAGGAGCATAGGGTTGAATCTTATGATTTTCTTTCCCTCTGGGTGACCTTTACAGGATGCTTAAGTTTGCTGGACCTCACTTTCTTCATCTGTAAGATGGGGACAGAGAACTATCTCAGTGTTACAGAAAATTTGAAGATGAGGATGAAGATGTAAGATTTTGTTAACGTCTACAGTGTTAAAGAATCTCAATATATGGTGGCTGTGATTATTGCTATTCTTATATTAACTTGGTGATAGGGATCAACGGTTGAATTATCTGGAGCACCCAGAAAAGAGAGCAGATCTTGTAAATTCAGTCGCTTACTCACATGTCAGCAGTTTGATCCCCAGTCTGACAAATGCCACCTTCAACCTCTCTACCATTTCTAGGCAAGAAATTATTCTCTCAGGACACTGCCAGAGAGGCAATTTTGAGCTTGAAACCTACTGATGTGATTGGCTATGACCAGGCGACTTCTGTAGTCGGGGCATGTGCTGAGTCTGACTACAGGCTGACTACAAATCCCGGCTCTAGCCCCATGTGGCTGGAGGCCAGTTATTTTCATTGTGGGGTTAGACTCCCTGGAGGAAATAATTCTGAGACGACCCTTTTAAAATGTAATCCTTGTACTAAAGTGGGGCTAGAGGGCTCCCTATTCATTCCTAGGGCTACTGTAACAAATGCCCACAAACTTGGTAGCTTTCTAACAATAGAAATTTACTCTCTTACAACTGGGAGGCAAAAAGTTTGATGTGAAGGTGTCAACGGAAAGAGTAGACACTAGGGACTACTTGAGGGGCAAGTGTTGAGGGACTGGTGGTACTCTGCTCACTTTGTACCTCAAACCTCAGCATCACGTGTTATACTCATGTAACAAAGCTGCACATGTACCCCCAAATCCAACATGAAAGTTGAAATTCTATTTTTTTTAAACAAAAAACATATTAAGGAAAAAGTAGGTTACAAAGTAAAAAAAAATGAATAAATAAAAAGCAATGTCGGGCCAGGTGCAGTAGCTCATGCCGGTTATCCCAACACTTTGGGAGGCCGAAGCAGGCGGATTACCTGAGGTCAGTAGTTTGAGACCAGCTTGACCAACATGGAGAAACCCCATCTCTACTAAAAATACAAAATTAGCCAAGTGTGATGGCGCATGCCTATAATCCCAGCTACTTGGGAGGCTGAGGCAGGAGAATTGCTTTAACCCGGGAGGCAGAGGTTGCAGTGAGCCGAGATCACACTGTTGCACTCCAGCCTAGGTAACAAGAGCAGAACTCTGTCTCAAATAAATAAATAAATAAATAAATAAATAAATAAATAAAACTAAAAATAAAAAGGCAATGTCAGCAGATTGGCTCCTTATGGAGACTTTGGAGACTTTGAGGGAAAATCCATACCCTGGCTCTCTTTCAGCCTCTGGTTGTGTCTGTCAATACCTGACATTTCTGGGCTTGCAGATGCATCTCGTCCATATCTGCCTCCATCTTCATATGGCATTTCTCTCTATTTCTTCTGTTCTGTGTCTCTTCTAAGAATTTGTCAATGGATTTAGGGCTCACTGAAGTTCAAGATGACCCCATGTCAAGATCTTTAACTTGATTACATCTGCAAAGACCCTCTTCCCAAATAAGGTCATAGTCACAGGCACGAGGGCTTAAGACTTAGACACACCTTTTGTGGGGACACAATTCAATCCACTGCCATTTTATTGTCAACTATCCTTGGATGGAGAAACAGTTCAATTTAACTTAGACCATTCAACAACACAAAGCTAACAGTTTTCTGTGGGCGATGACTATGTACCAGGCATTGTGCTAATTGATAAAGGGCATTATATTTTAAAGTTTTATCTTAACAATTCTATGAGGTAAGGATTATGGCCTTCCCTGATTTATTGATGAGAAAATTGACCCTCAGTAGGGGAAGACCGTTTTTCTTAGTCACCCAACTAAGAAAGTGGCACAGTTGGTATCCGAATCCAGAATTTTCTGATTCTGCTGTTTATGCTTTGAACAATTAAGCTAGAAGTTCTCAAATTTTGTCATGCATAAGAATTTCCTGGGGTTGTTAAAATTGCACCTTCCCCAAAGCTCCCATCTCTACAGAGATTCCGATTCTGTAGGTAGAGGGGAGGGGCAAGGATAGGCATTAAAAATAACTGCATTATGTAATTCTGCCCCCTCTCTCCTCCCACTGAACCCATCTTTAAGGAAATTGCAACCTCAGCACAGGGGCTAGCAGACATATTCAGATCATCCCTGAAGACAGGAATCCTCAAAAGTGAAAAAACACTTACAAGAAAGTCCAAGTTGCTTTTTTTAAATTTAAATTTACAGTGAAAGCTACCTTGGCCCACAACTTTCCCCCTCCTGGTCCCTTACAAATATATTCTTTTCCAGATTGTTCAAGAACACAGTTTGTATTACCATCTACCTGCAAGAAGAAATTTGGAATTAGGTGGTATTGCTCCTAACCCCTTTCTAAATTTGAGTCTGCTTGTTCTTCAACCATTTTGAGGTTTTCTACTTGGATGATATCCACAGAGCCGGGGTGGGGAAATTCTTCTGCAAAGCACAGTGGATGAACCATCAGTCTGCAATAATCCAGTCAATTAAAAATGGATTTCAGTTCCCAGCAGCGTGGTGGTGATGTTAGGAGGAGTCAGTGTCCACGATGCTGTTGGTACGCTTACCCATTAAGTGATATTTAGGAGATCTGCCATAGCAGAAAGCAGTACAGTTGATGATCTTTGCAACTAAAGAAGCAAAATTGAAGTGTCACTTACCACCACTGCATTTTATTTCTAATATGTTACCCTGCCAACCTTGGAGGTACGCATGAAACTCAGAAATGTGAAGGGACAGAAGTATGAAATCTTGCCCAATGCAGCTGATTCAAGAGGATGTATCCAAAATACAGTCCCAAGACATCCAGGAGAATTTGCCTGAAGAGAGGGAACATGCAATGGTATTAGAAAATCCAGAGCAGCTAAGCTGCCTGATGAAGCTATTTCTTAAAAATTGTATCTTCATTGCATTTATTTTTAATCACACAGTAGTTGGCGTAAAACTACTCTGTGAAATAAGTCAAACTACAAATAACTATGCAAAAACATAGAGAAAAAGGTGAAGATTTTCAAATTTCAAATAGCATCTGAATTACATTGCTTCTTTCAAGGAGGTAACCTTCGTTGAGTATTTAGCAGTTGTTCCAGACTTTTCTCTGATAAACTTTCAACTTCAACATAAAATGATGATAGGTGTTCTGGGAAGCCATAGATGGGACGGCTGTATGGATTGATAGCTAGATGGCTAAATATGTTGATAGACGCGCAAACAGATTAGGTAGGTAATAAATTAAAAAATAAAAAGATAGAAAAATAGTTTGCAATGCAAGCATCTGGGCAGAAGAAATTTTGCCCTATGTTGTTTATGCTCTGTGTGATTCTGGCAATTGGTAAATTCATTGATTAGCTTCTTTGAACCCACTTTTCATTATCTATCAAGTAGAGGAAAACAGTGTCTTTGTTGCTTGCCTCCAGAATTGAGGATGACAGTGAGGTAATGATAAAATGTATTTTAAAATATTATGGACTCAACAGACATATTGGCACAACTCAGGAGATGTCACAGGCCCAGCTTCTATAAGATGATATAACCTAGCACAGGAGGCCAAAAGAGCTTCCAGATTGCATAAAGGAAACTTGATTGTCCTTTAAAAATGTCTCTGGAGAAATTTTATACCCAGACTCATGTCATCTCTCAGTGAGGTTAAATCTCAAAAAGAGGAATATCATGTGTTAATAATACATCAAGCATGCAGCAGGTAGATGTTCTTTTCCTTCCCTTTAAAAAGCTATTTTTATTTTCATTTTTAATGTATATTTTAATGATGCAGAGTGTCATGTTCCTCAGAGTCAGACTGTATCCTAAAGTAATGGTTTGGTTAATATATAGAATGGATTTTTGCCAAATTGAGAAATATATATATTGTGTTTTAAAACTCGAGCTGTGATGAGCAACTCTTTGAAAATACGTTTAAATATTCACTGAGTCTTGTCTGAAGACTCACCTGTAAGGGAGGGTCAACTAAGTTATTCAGTCCCAGATGTTGTTAACTGCCCTGAAAGTGGTGGTTAATAATTTCCTTTTGAAGTGAAAAGTAGTAAGCATGTTCCTGAACTCCATTGTCAATCTTTAATAATTTCAGATTAAGGCATTGTACATTCATACAAAGGAATATCCTCTTTGAAAAGTGGTCTTCAATAAAATTTCACAAATAATAATATCCCATCCTCTCGCATTTGAGAATTTCTGCCGAGAGATAGGAGAAAATAAAGACTCCTTGCTGCTCTCAGGAGGTCGTCGTTGGAAACAGACTTCAAAGTACGTGAACTTCGGCGGTGGAAAGATTGTTATTCCTTGGTTTCCAGGTCCTTATGCATAATTCGAAGATGAGTGGCTTTCAATGCTAAGTGTATGAGATTCCCCTCTGTTAATTATGCTGTTTCAGATGATCCTAATTGGACAGCCACTGGCACCTAATATGGTAAATATTTCATATAACGTGACTTTGAGAAGAAGGGTGCCCCCCTCCTTAATCCCATTTGATAGGATGGTGTAACCTCAGCAGCAGGGATAGCTTAACTCTAGAAAGAGTTGTTATTTATCTGAGGGCACCTGTAAGGGGGACATCGCCTAACTCATTCAGTCCTAGACATTGATGCGTAAAGTACAAACTGTGGTCTATAGACGTAGGAAGGCTTGGAGGCAATTCTAGAAACATTGCAGAAAATTTGCAATTTCTCCTTCAATCTGATCTTGAAGGAGGAGGTGAACCTGGAACTCCTCATTCACGATGCAATTGTGGAATAAAATGGGGCTTGATTTTTCCTGGACTGTCTGACCACTTCTTTTTATTTTCCCCCAGCCCTATGGGAGTATAATTAACAAATATAAATTATATACATTTGAGGTATACCACTTGATATTTTGATATATGTATACATTATGCAGTGACCACCACTCTGAATCCAGTGAAGGTATCTATCAGCTCAGAGGTCCGTTTTTTGGTGAGATCACTTAGAATCTACTCTCTCAGCAAACTTCAAGTATACGACACAGTATCATTAATTGTAGTCATCATGCTATACATTAGACCTCTAGAATTCATTCATCTTGGATAACTGAAATTTTGTACTCTTTGACTAACATTTCCCCATTCCCTCCTCCCTTCAGCCTCTGGCAACCACTGTTCTCCTGTCTGTCTGTCTGTTTCTATGAATTTGACTGTTTTAGATCTTGCATATAAGTGAGATCTTACAGCGTTTGTCTTTCTGTGTCTGGTTTATTTCTCTAGCATAACATCCTCCAGGTTCACCCACATTATTGCAAAGGACAGAATTCCCCCCCCCCCCCCCCCCCTTTTTTTTTTTTTTTTTTTTTTTTTCTGGAGTGCAGTGGCACAATCTCAGCTCACGGCAACCTCCACCTCCCAAGTTCAAGTGATTCTCCTCCCTCAGCCTCCTGAATAGTTGGGATTACAGGCACCCGCCACCACTCCATGCTAATTTTGTATTTTTAGTAGAGACAGGGTTTCACCACGTTGGCCAGGCTGGTCTTGAACTCCGGACCTCAGGTGATCCACCCACCTCGGCCTCCCAAAGTGCTGGGATTACAGGCACGAGCCACCATGGCCTGCCTCCTTCTTTTCTTAATAGTTAAATAATATTCTAGTATATATATAAATTTTAATTAAATAATATTTTTCTTTTATATATATATATAAAACCTTTTTATTCATTCATTTGTTAATGGGTGCTTAAGTTGTTTTTATTATTGTGAATATGCTGCAGTGAACATGGGAGTGCATGTCATGATTTCATTTCCTTTTATTTCATTTTATTTTATTTTATTTTTTTGAGATGGAGTCTCACTCTGTCACCCAGGCTAGAGTGCGGTGACTCATTGTCGGTTCACTGCTACCTCCACCTCCCAGGTTCAAGCGATTCTCCTGCCTCAGCCTCCTGAGTAGCTGTGATTACAGGTGTGAGACCCCATACTTGGCTAATTTTTGTATTTTTAGTAGAGATGGGGTTTCACCATGTTAGCCAGTCTGGTCTCCAACTCCTGACCTCAGGTGATCTGCCCACCTCAGCCTCCCAAAGTGCTGGGATTCCAGGCATAAGCCACCATGCCCAGCCGAGATAGGAATTTATTTAATGTCACCTTGTAGGTCACTGACCTATCAGGGACAGGCGTCCAAACTTCTGACATCCAGTGATAGCTTCTTGGAGGTGAATGATGACGGCTCCTGCTAACATTTTCTGGCAGGCACTGCGTGAAGCACTTGGCATAAATGACCTCCATAGATACGTGCTATTATCATTTCTGCTTTACAGTTCAAAAAGTAAAGGCTTAAAGAATGTAAATAATTTACACATAAGTGACCGGTAGCTACACCTCAGAAGAGACCCTGTCTCCCAGTCATGCTGTGCTGCCAGCGTCGGAAATAGGTAGCAAGTCTGTGGATATTAAAAGAATGCTTTTCCAGGAAAAAAAAAAAAAAGAATGCACTTTTTAATTATCTGATTCCTTGCTGTCACGTCTTTATCAGGTAGAACGCACGATAGGTTATCATTTCCTTTTCACTGATGCCGAAACAGATGTGGGCTCTCCCGGAATGTGATATGAATTGGGTGAGGGGGTGCCATTCAGGATGGCGTTCCTGGGTCAATGGATTTTATTTCCAGTGAGTGGATATGTGGGCGTAGGTCCTCGTTTCTCATGTCTACTCCCTCTAGTAGAGATGATTTTACTCCACAGCAGGAAAGATGCCTGCTACGCCACAAAGGGTATTATTTCGGTTACGGTAATAACACATAAGGGTGTGTTTTCAAAGCTGGGCAGTGCATGCTTGCCAGGTTGCAGGGTGATCCTTGAGAGCTTTCTGGGCACATCCTAAAGAAAAATCTCCAGTGAGGCTGCAGTTGCAATTTATTTCCTCATTCTAGCAAGAAAGCTCTTGACGATACAGCAGTGTTTGTTTTCTGCTTGGTAAAGTAGAAAGGAAAACAGCAGAAATTAGCACAGCGCAGCGCTGATGCCAGCCCAGAGGCAGGGCCTCTCCTGGTACCCGCCCCCCGCTGCAAACCTTTGCCGCTGGAAAGCCTTCAGCTGCGATGAGATTAGCAGATGCAGCAGTTCACGCCAAGGCGCTGTGCAGTTTTTTCCCTGTTCCACCAGGTGTTGCCAGAGAACATTGAGCAGAGCTGAGCTCTGGGCGAAGTGTGTTCCCAGCTGCTCTGGAACGCTCAGGCTGTTCTGAAGGCAGCAATTAAATGAGTTATGCTGACTGGAGCAACCCTCTTCCTTGCACATTTAAATATGCCCCCCGTGTGCGCCTCATGCCTCACATTTCAAATAAACACATTTTTGTTGTGCCTTTGGATCTGCTCACACATTGTTATATTGGAGGAATCAGAGCAAGTAAGGCTGTGCGGATCCAGGCTACAACCCAGGTCCCAGCTGCATCTGTGGTCAGTCTTCCCTGTTACCAGAAAGTGGACAGTAAGCTTGGATGACACAGAGGGGATTCTCAATGCTAGGGTTTTTGCCTCTTAAGTAAAGGTAGTTCCTTCTAACACCTGTTTCCTTTTCCACTCTTCCGTACCTGGAGCATTGAGATCTCAGTCCTAGGTCAGTGATTCTCAGCCAGTTGTGACTCTGTGTCCCCAGGGTGCATTTGGCCATGTCGAGACATTTTTAGTTGTCATGACTGGGCAGTTGAGGGATGCAGCTGACATCGAGTAGGCAGAGCCTGAGATGCTGTAATTGATGCTGCAACACACATAGCAGATCCCCCACAACAAAGAATTACCTGGTTTGAAATATTGACAGTAGTGAAGGGAAGGGGAGAAACCCCATTCTGGAGATGAAGGCTTTATTGGCAAGATACCTGCATTGCCCAAAACACAGAGTACAATCTTTGAAACTGTGGTTGTTCCAGAAAAGCTCTTCTAGATCACGACAGCTAAACATCATGCCTCCCCAAGGTAACATCCCCACCAAGGATTAAAAAAGAGGCCCATATGCCATGGGCCTCCTATGTGCCAAATACCTTGTTCATATGGTTTCTAATCCTCACAGAAATAATGTTGAGTGGGATTACTGCACTGCGTTACAGAAGAGTAAACCGAGGCCCAGAGCTCTTGCTTTCCTTGCTCAGAATACCTGGCTACTACGTATGGGAGCCTTGTTTTCATCCAGTCCCTTCCTTTTCCTGTCTCACCCTGTGGCCCAGAGGGTGGATGGATGTGGGTTTCCAAAAGAAAACCTACTTTCGAATGTTGCTTTTGAGTGGACAGTAAATTAGAGAGTGATGCAAAAACATTTAGAAGGAAAAACAATTAAAAAATACAAACTTTCCAGAATCCAGGGTTGCCCTGCCTCTAAAACTCTCTGCCTTCCAAAGTGACCATGTAGCCATGTGGCGGATTGTTACCTGATACCTACTGGGTCCCTGTTCCGTTACTGCTGTGACAAATTACTACAAATTCCATGGCTTATAACATCACAGAGTTACTCTCTTAGAGTTCCAGAGGCAAAAAGGCTGAAGTAGGTCTTACTGTACTAAACGAGGCTTCTGCAGGGCTGCTTCTTCTGGAAATCTAGGGGAAAGTCCATTTCCTTGCATTTTCCAGTTTCTAGAGGCCAGCTGCATTCCGTGGCTCATGACTCCTTCCTCTGTCTCCAAAGCTGTCCGCATAGCATCTTCAAATCTCTCTCTGTTTCTGCGTCTGCGTTTGTATGTCCTGTGATCTCTTAAGGACCCAAGTGAGTATGCTGACCCACCCTAAGATAATCTAAGATAATCTCCCCATCTCGAGACCCTGATCTTAATGTTTTTATTTTCATAAGTTTTTAGGGGAATGGGTGGTATGTGGTTACCTGAGTAACCTTTAGTGGTGATTTGTGCGATTTTGGTGTGCCCATCACGAGAGCAGTATACACTGAATCTGATTTGTAGTCTTTTAATCACATCCATAAACTCCCTCTTGCCAGGTAAAGTGAGGATTAGGACATGAGCGTGTTTGGGAGAAGGATGTTACTCTGCCTACCACAGGTAGTTTAGAGCTGCCACTGCTAGAGGTAATGGGAATAAAGTAAAGGAAAAACATAGAATTTTGACTTCAAGGGATTTGCATGGGTGGGTGTGTGTGTGTGTGCGCGTGTGTGTGTGTGTATGTGTGTGGTGCAGAGAAGAATGGCACACACACAAAAGAAACCATGACGCTAATTACTCTCAGACTGATATGATTGTCATCAATCATATGCGTCTTTGTATCCCCAGAGGCTGCTATGGTGTCTGGTAAGTGGCATGGTAGGGGCGCAGTTTGTATTTCCTGTGTTAGTTTTTGTAGGGAAGGTAAGAGCGGTGTTCAATAGAAATACAGAAGAAAGATTGCTTATTATAGCAACCAAAATATGGCAGCATACCTATTATCTTAATTGCTGTTAAGATTCACCTTAATATCATGCTGGTTGATATGCAGAATAATAACCTAGAGACTGTGCAAGTCTTCACAGTGCCTTCTGTATCTTCATAGATTCAGTCTATTCAGTTACACTCTAGTGTTGTACAGGTTTTCATATTTCACTGGGGGTGGGAAAACTATGGCCCTCGGATCAAATCTGGCCTGCGGACTGTTTTCCTAGACAGAACGTTACGGGAACGCAGCCATGCACATTTGTTTACCAGTCGTAGATGGCTGCTTTTGGGCCGCAATGGCAGAATGGAATAATCACAATGAATGTATGGCCCACAGTGCCTAAAATATTTATTCCCTGGCTCTTTACAGAAAAAAAGAAACTTTGGTAACCCTTGCTTTACAAAATTGGATGCTGGCATGCTCCCTTAGGCAGGACGCAGAAAGGGTGATTAACCAGAACACAACACTCTCACAACATAGGGGGTCAGAACATACACATTCTTTGAATTACAGTATTTGTGACAACTTCATATTGAACATTTTACTGCAAATAATAAAAGTCTCAAGTTAATGGAGACTGGCACTCAAATCATTTAGATTTTTTTTTCCTCAGCTATGTTTAGTGTGATAAATTGTGCTTCACTGCAGTGACTTGTAGATGACAGTACAGCAGAGGAAATTTTAATACGGCGACTGTATTCATTTTGAAGTTTAAAAAAATGTTAAACTGTGTCTGAGCACAGTAAACCATTCAAAACTGTCACTGCACAGAGATGAATCGGAGAAACAGTGCATCTCTGAAAATATTCCATAAATATCCTTAAATTATAATATGTGATCTGCTGAGAAGTAGCTAATTCCTGACACTTTTCATCTCTCCAGACTGCCCATCGATTGTCCTGAGTATTGCGATTGCTGTTCCTGATAACTGACTTGATAATTTAATTTAATAAGACCTTATCTTGGTCTAGGTGAGCAATCAAGGCTGCTATCTCCTAGAGCACGTTTCTCCACCGTTGACATTTTAGGCCGAACGTGTACTTTTTTGTCGTAGGTAGACATCCCATGCATTGTAGGATATTGAACAGCATCCCTGGCGTCCTATCCACTTCATGCCAGTAGCATCCCCTCCCTCCTTGTTGTGTTGTTACTACTGAAAATGTCTCCAGATACTGCCATTGTCCCTAAGGCATGGGGCCGGTGGGCGGTCAACATAGTCCCCAGATAAGAACCGTTGTTGGGGAGGCATGGTGTTGGAAGTGCTTGGCATCTTTCATGTAAATCATTGCATGTTGTTATCCCAGGTGAACTTCTCTTCTTTTCTTTTCGCATCCCCGCCCCTCAATTCTTCCCCTCCTTTCTCCTGGGCTTTTCTTCACGTCTAAATGCACTGCCAAGACGAGATTGCCTTGAACTCCTCCAGCTTTTCCCGATAACCCTGAACTGCGCTGTTGCTCTAAGCCAGATCAGCAGAATCCGGCCTGTGATCAGGTTCCGGGAGCTGGAGGACCTCTCCGTCTCAGGCTGCTGTGATCAGAGAGTCTGCAGAATGAGAATCTCTCTGATGTGGTCTTATCAGGCTGAGCCTAATGTCAACCCTGTTAGAGGAGCTTTGTGCGATCTGCCTGTAGCTTTGTTCTGAACCGTTCAGTAACAGTTCACTGGAGCAGAAAGAGCCCTGTGAATTGATATTATAAACCCACATGCCTGTTTTATTCATTGTGGAGGCAACAGAATACAACACAAGTATTTGTTTTTAGTGGTTGGAGAATGGCATTTCTTTCCCCATCCCCATTGTCACAGAATGCAGAAAACAGCACAGGGCTCCTGAACACAATTCTATTAGAAAGCTGTTGCCAATTGTTTCTGGTTTTGATTATTTTGCACTATCCTAAGCAGTGTATGTCCATGCATTGAATATGTATGTGTGCATAATATATATTACGTTCATTTGGATGGTCTTAATAAGGAGCCACAATGCCATCAGATGTAATCCAATCACTATAGGCCAGACCTTCCATCCCTGGCTGTTCCCTTAACCCCACCACCACCTTGATTTCATTGAAAGTTAGATTTTCTAGCAAAATTCATGAAACTTCATCATGTTTCATTCATTCTTTGCTCCTGGGCATTCCTTGCTGAAGGTCAGGAGCTGTGAAATTTCTCTTTAGTCCCATCGCTTTGATATGGCAGAGGCTGGGCAATGAAGAAAATGAAGTGTGGAAAAATGGAGTTATGGCAATGTCTTAAATGAGGGGAGGGGTCTTCTCAAGGAGGCTGTGCCTGTGATCTGAGCTGACATTTCTCTAACAGTGAGAGCAGGAAGAGGACCAGGGGACACAGCTGGATGGCTGCAATACCAGGGTCCCTTCAGTTGCAATTAAAGCTGCATCTTACATTGGCGTTTTCAGTGATGATGATGATGATGATAGTAGTAGATTAAACATAGGAAGTTGCTGGCATTTGACAATTGTTAACCTACATAAATGTCACTTTCCTACAGTGCAACTTAATAATTGTACACATAATAGCTCATCTGTGCTGGGCGACCGCTATGGTCCAGGCACAGTGCTGTAGGCACTGCATATGTCTTGGCTCCTTCGACCAACACAAGCACTCTCTATTACAGATACTGTTACTGCTCTCAGTTGACAAATAAGGATGCTGAGCTGTGGGAATAATTTGCCCAATGCCACTAAATGGCAAAACTGGGATTAAAACCCAGGACATTAAGACTACTGTCTCGGCTGAGCGTGATGGCTCACGCCTGTAATCCCAGCACTTTGGGAGGCCAAGGCGGGCGGATTACATGAGGTCGGGAGTTTGAGACTAGCCTGACCAACGTGGAGATACCTGGTCTCTACTAAAAATACAAAATTAGCTGGGAGTGGTGGCGTGCACACCTGTTATCCCAGTAAGGAGGCTGAGGCAGGAGAATCACTTGAACCCAGAAGGCGGAGGTTGCAGTGATCCAAGATCATGCCATTGCACTCCAGCCTGGACAACAAGAGCAAAACTCCATCCCCAAAACAAAACAAAACAACAAAAAAACAAACTGCGATCTCTTCTGTTAACCCCTATCTTCCTCTCTTGGTTGGATAACAGTTTTAGACAGATGTTCCTATTTCCCACAGAGGGCTCTGCATTTTCATCAGGCTAGAGGATCATGACTTTTCACGTGTGTGTGTGTGTATGTGTGTGTGTGTGTGTGTGTGTGTAAGTCCCCCTAATTGTGGGGAGTACTAATAAGTTCCAGCGATCTACTCTCCACCTAGTAATCAACTTGAATTATTTATTTATTTATTTATTTTTTCGAGACCGAGTCTCACTCTGTCACCCAGGTTGGAGTACAGTGGTGTGATCTTGGTTCACTCCGACCTCTGCCTCTTGAGTTTAAGCAATTCTCTTGCCTCAGCGTACCGAGTAGCTGGGACTACAGGCGCGACCCACCATGCCCGACCGATTTTTGTATTTTTAGTAAAGACTGGGTTTTGTCATGTTGGCCATGTTGGTCTTGAACTCTTGACCTCAGGTGATCTGCCCTTCTCAGCCTCCCAAAGCACTGGGATTACAGCCACTACACCTGGCCAATCAACTTGAATTCTAAGAATGGCTGACAAAGAACTTTGTCTTGAGAGTTGTGTGTTAAGCATGAGCCATCAGGTCCCATCCTCCTCAGTTTAGCCACAATTCCACATTAGTTTCCCCGTCAGTGTATAGAATTTCAGTTCTACACTCTTCCTTCTCTAAATTTCACCCTGTCTTTCAGAGAGGAGACAGGGCCCTAACAGACTTAGCGAAGATGCTAAACACCTGAAAATGGGAAGTACTGCTTAAAAATGGAATAACTTTTCTTCCCCCAAATCTATAACCCCAGTCTAATTATAAGAAAAACGTCAGACAACTTCCAGTTGAGGGACATCATGCAAAATATCTGACTGTCAAGGTGATCAAAGACAGGGAATGTCAGGCCGGGTACGGTGGCTCACACCTGTAATCCCAGCACTTTGGGAGGCCAAGGTGGGTGGATCACCTGAGGTTCGGAGTTCGAGACCAGCCTGACCAACATGGAGAAACCCCATCTCTATTAAAATACAAAAATTAGCTGGGCGTGGTGGCGCATGCCTGTAATCCCAGCTACATGGGAGACTGAGGCAGGAGAATCACTTGAACCTGGGAGGTGGTGGTTGCGGTGAGCCAAGATCATGCCATTGCATTCAAGCCTGGACAACAAGAGCGAAACTCCTTTCAAAAAAAAAAAAAATAGATAGGGAAAGTCTGAGAAACTGTCACAGACAAGAAGAAACTTCAGAGTCACGGCCATCCATATGCCATGTGGTGTCTCAGATGGGATAAAAGGACATTAGATGAAAACTAAAGCAATCTAAATATAGGCTGCAGTTAATCGTAATGTATTTATACTAGTTCCTTAGTTGTGAAACGTACCATACTACTCTAAGATGTTAATAATAGTGAAAATTGGCTGGACACGGTTGCTCACAGCCGTAATCCCAGTACTTTGGAGGACCACCTGAGGAGTTCCAGACTAGCCTGGCCAACATGGCAAAACCCCATCTCTACTAATAATACAAAAATTAGCCGGACGTGGTGGCGTGTGCCTGTAATCTCAGCTACTCATGAGGCTGAGTCAGGAGAATCACTTGAACCTAGGAGCCAGAGGTTGCAGGGAGCCGAGATCGCACCAGTGCACTCCAGGCTGGGCAACACAGTCAGACTCTGCCTCAAAAAAAAAAAAAAAAAAAAATGTTAATAATAGGGGAAATTGTGGAGTACATGGTAATTCTCTGTACAAACTTCACAACATTTCTGTAAATTGAAAAGTATGCTGCAATTAAAATTTTATTTTTAAAAAGAGAAAATAAACAGAAGCCCACATAAAAAATATGGACTAATCAAATACTTTCTAGATTTCCTGTTCATAGCATTTCTCACTTAGTAATACAAAACATTCTGTCTTAGATTTCTCCTATGTCTGTTAGACTCCCAAATGCTTTTACCCCACAGTAAACAGCATAAACAAATTTGTGTGGCTTGTTTTAATTCAGGTTTTCCCAAGCTGATTTAATCATGGAATTATGGCCGGGTGTGGTGGCTCACACCTGTGATCCCACCGCTTTGGGAGGCCGAGGCAGGTGAATCGCGAGGTCAGGAGATCGAGACCATCCTGGCTAACACGGTGAAACCCCGTCTCTACTAAAAATACAAAAAATTAGCCGGGCACCGTGGCGGGTGCCTGTAGTCCCAGCTACTCAGGAGGCTGAGGCAGGAGAATGGTGTGAACCCAGGAGGCGGAGCTTGCAGTGAGCCAAGATAGCACCACTGCACTCCAGCCCGGGCGAAAGAGCGACACTCCATCTCAAAAAAGAAAAAACGAAAAATAAAATAAAAAATAAAATAATAAATTATGGAATTATTTTACTTGAGAGGCAGTGATAGGGAAAAAAAATGTGGGTCATAAGCCTCCCTGATGACAAGTCCTTTCATAGCACCAGCTTTTCCCAGGACACACCATTGTGACACCTTGACATCACTACCCAGAAGCCTTAGTAACCTCTTTGTGTCTCAACACTGATTTTTGCCTGTAAACCATTCTTCTTCCCTGGCCACCCTCCTGCATCTGACCCCCTGCCTCCCTCCCCCAGTTTTCCTCAGTAGCAATGGGTCCCACACATCCCTGAATCACTTGTTAAAACCTAGATGTCCAGGCTTGACCCCCAGAGTTCCTGATTCAGTGGGTCTGGGATGGGGCCCAGAAACTTTGCATTTCTCACGAGATCCAAGGTGAGATCAACACTACCAGCCTGGGTACCACACTTTGCAAGCCACTGAGATGCCCTCTGTCTCCTTGTAAGGCTGCCGTCCATTCCGCCATAGATTCCAGGCTTCACCGCCGCCCCCCTGCCCACCCCCTTGCTTGTCCTCTTGCTATTCCCAGGCACCGGTTGCCTGTTTTCTAACATAAATGTCAATGAAGTATTCCTCAGCGAGTGTGGCATTCAGAAATGGATAGGATTCAAACAAGCAAAGGGGGTTACTTGGTTTAAGAGCACAGTTTAATGACAAGAGTATTTTCTTTGTGGCTTTGTAGAGCTGGATCCCAGGTACCTCTCATGAAGCCCATGAACTTGGTTTCTACCCTGTAAATTGAGGATGATGAGACTCATCACTTTGGCTTTTGTGAGGATTAATTGGATTTGCATTCATTAAGTGTGGAGCCTGGCACATTGTAACAGCGCGTTAGTAATTACTTTCCTAACTCCAAGGAGATGGTTCTCAGATGTTGGTGACTATCATCACCTCCTGCAGAGATGTGGAGGTGCAGAGTCCTGACCCTGCCTCCAAAGACTCTCACTCATCAAATTTGGGAATGAGATGAGAATCTGTACATGTTACAAACAAACCAGAAAATCCCAATTCAAGGGATCTACAGAAAATCCATTCATTCGTTCTTCACCTAGTTATCCAACAAGTGTTTCACATACACTTCCATGCACCGAGATGGGATTGCAGGTGGTGGGGATACAGAAATGGACAAAACCGAGTGCTCACCTTGGTGGAGATGATTGACAGCATGCCTTACACAAGGAACTCTATGTTGACTGGCCAGGTTATGGGAAGTGGTATAAAGTTGGAGTGAAAGCAAGGTAAGAAGATAGATTGGTGGTCAAAGGTCTTTCTGAGAAAATTACATGAGAGGAAAGATGGAATAAAGGAAGAAAAAAATTAAAAAATCTTCGATTAAAATGTGATTCTTTCTAATGTGAGCCACAGAATTTAACACAGATCTATTGTAGTCATCTTGAGTGTTTTTCTTTCGATAGAAAAATTTGATTTCCCAGCCAATATAGTAGGAACTTGTTGAAGGTCTACCATCTCTGAAACACAGTATTTTTCAAATATTCTTTTTATTTATTTATTTATTTATTTATTTTTAGATCAAGTCTCACTCTGTCACCCAGCTGGAGTGCAGTGATGCGATCTCAGTTCACTGCAACCTCCGCCTCCCAGATTCAAGTGATTCTTGTGCCTCAGCCTCCAGAGTAGCTGGGATTACAGGCGTGTGCCACCGTGACTGGCCAATTTTTGTATGTTTAGTAGAGACACGGTTTTGCCGTGTTAGCCAGGCTGGTCTTGAACTCCTGACCTCAGGTGATCTGTCCGCTTCAGCCTTCTAAAGTGCTGGGATTACAGGTGGTGAGCCACGGCGCCCAGCCCTTAGTTCTAATCCCTATAACAACTTGTGCGAGGGAAGGTTTTTCATCCCAACATTACAGATGAGGGGAGTTGTGAGGAGGTTATATGATCACATAGTGGATGGCCAAGGATGGCTCTTTCTATACTCTACAGCCTCTTACATACAAAGATTCAGACTTCATTTCCAAAGTCATTAGCAGTACCAACTGTAATCCTCTTAAGGAACTAATTAGTTTGTTACCATTTTCTGTATTTATTATATTGCCATGCCCCATGGCTTACAATCCTGGCTATGCCTTCAAATCTCCCAGAGGCAGGAGCTGAGCGTCTGGGGTGTTAAGGTTTTCTCAGATGATGCATCTGATATGCATCCAATGACAGGTACCACTGGCTAGCATTATAATCCAAGATAAATCAATATCTTCTGCTTGTGGAACCAGATGGAGCCCTGGTATCAAAATACAGATCCAGAGGGTAGCTCTGAGCCAATGCACTCAAAGTTTGTGGTCATGATGAGCTTCAAGCTCATCTGAGAGATTACTGAATCTCCCAGCAATGAGTAACAGACCAATCTACGGAGAAGGCAGACAGAATGGCAATGTGGAATAAACACAGGACCTGGCATCCAAACTGGGTTTGAAACCCAGCTCTCTGCTTTTCTGGCTTTGTGATTTGGGGTGACACACAAAATATATAATATATGTAATAATATTAAGAACACAGTAGCTTCCTACCATTGTATTCTCTGTTCTCTCTCTTAAAAGTGCCGCCCTCTACCTGGAATTACTAATTGAATTCCAAGAAGACAAGAAAAGAGCTACCATTTCTTCTCTACCCAGCAATGATTATATTACTTTTCCAGTGCAGGAAAGTAGAAGAAAATAAGAGTATATATATCTTTCCAGGCCCTTCTTTCCAAAGTTATGTGGCTCTAAACTTAGCATCCTCTCCCAGGAAAGATGGAACTGTCTTTTTTATGCATTTGCTGTGATAACTTTGGGCCCAATTACGCTTGCTACGAAGCTTGAGCTGGTAGTGGTTTAGGAGAAAAAAAAAAAAAAAATCAAGTGAAACTTACGACTGTCTTCTCTCTTCTTTTCCGAACTTCATCTTTGCAGAGATGGTCTCCTCTTTGACATGCAGAGTCCTCAGACCTCTTTTTCTCTTCTTGTCCTTTCTTTCTTATTAAACCCCCAGCCCCCCAATCGGAAACAATTGCTCCCACTTTGTATTCCATGGAGCTGTAATATTTGCCCAACGATGAGCTCCATTCAGCAGTTTGTTAACTGAAATGGGAAGTGACAGATTCAATAAAAGGAAATCTCTGTGCCAAGGAAACAGATATTGTTTCTCCCCTTGCTCTCCCTTTCTGTGTCTCTCAGACTACTCTGTGCCCGGAATCCAGAGACTCTGAGCTTACGGACAAGTGAAAGCTTTCTTTTGATCCATGCCCAACTAATTTGATCAGAATAGAGATTTTTATTCCCTGTAGTTCTTCTCTCTCATGCTTACTGATATGATTGAGTGCCTGGGAGTCACCTCCAACCTCTGCTGATTGTTAGAGGGAAGAAGTGGTGTACAGGAAAGTGGGTACATAGTGTGCTGGGAGGGGGGCCCTGTAGACAAGATGGGGACAATTGTAAACAGAAGGTCGGGGCTGATGTAAAAGTGCGAGATCCTCTTCTGGGGACAGCCTTCTTGTCTTCGTGGATGATGCATTTAGAAAAGCACCCACCATTCCCAGTCATTGAAAATCAGAGGACCCCAATGGCAGTGGATACCCATTTAATCTCTGAGAAAATATTAATGAGTAAAAGGCAAGCAGACTTTAGGGATGCTTTTATTCTTTCTACATATATCTGGACACTAGTTGTGAATAATAATGACAATCGTGATAGTGAATAGATATCACGTATCAACTCCCTACTAAATGTCAAGGATTGTTCTATACACATAACACATATTATCTCATTCAATCCCCCACAACAACCCTTTGAAGAAGGTGTCCTTATTATCCACATTTTATAGCAGAAAACTGGGGCTTAGAGAAGTAATGTGTCCAAGAATTCATAGCTGGCAGGTAGGAGCCCTGAGATTCCAGTGTGAGGCTCGTAAACTTACACTTTGCCTAAATTTTTTTTTTTAATGATTGAGTTCATTGTCCATTTGTATCTAATTTTAAGAAATAGCACAAAGAGGTGGGGCACAGTGGCTCACTCCTGTAATCCCAGCACTTTGGGAGGCCGAGGCAGGTGGATCATCTGAGGTCAGGAGTTTGAGACCAGCCTGGCCAACGGGTGAAACCCCATCTCTACTAAAAATACAAAAAAAAAAAAAAAAAAAAAAAAAACTGGCTGGGTGTGGTGGTGTGTGCCTGTAACCACAGCTACTTAGGAAGCTGAGACAGGGGAATCCCTTGAACTTGGGAGGTGGAGGTTGCAGTGAGGTGAGATCGTGCCACTGCACTCCAGCCTGGGCAACAGAGCGAGACTCTGTCTTAAAAGAAAGAAAAAAAAAAGAAAAGAAATAGCATGAAGAGATGACCCCATATCCTCTTCTCCCAGTTTCCCCAGTGGTAACATCTTGTATAACCAAAGTACACCACCACCACCAGGAAACTGACCTTGATCCAACCCATCCACCTTATTCAGGTTTCACCAGCTTCACATGCTATCATGTGTGTGTGTGTTCACTTCTCTGCAATGTCTCATCCATGTAGCTTCCTGTGATAGCCACCACAGCCAACATACGTCATAGCTCCATCACAAAGATCCTAGGCTCTACTCTTTTGTCCCTGCAGTGACCTCCCTCCCTGCTCCATATCTCAGGAAACCTTAATGTGTTCTCCATCTTTATAATGTTGTCATTTCAAGAATGCTATATAAAAAGTATGTGAAAGGCTTCATGTTGATCACCGTCTGTGCATGTGTGTGGTTGCAGAATTAGTCCTCAGACAGAGCTTGATTGTCTACTTCACTTCTTGACCCACTTTGTTCATCTATCATCTCCCATCTCCCTTTTCCTGCAGATGTATTTGGTTGAGACTTCTGGATTAGGTACCCTATTGGCACTAATATGCAGCCTATCCCCCAATCACCACAACCACCCTCATCCCACAGATGGGCTCCATATGTCACTGTGTGGGAATCCTCTATAGATTTTCAAATCACGTTCAGTCACTGGAGGCCAAGACACTCCCTATCACTCTCTGCCCAACCCCCCATTACTAACCCCACCTCTCCCCCAAGGCCAACCTAGGTCCATTAGCCATGCTGAGCTTGAGGATAAGAGGACTAATTTCCATCGCTGGTCCATAATTTCCTCCCCAGAAGCCTCCATGCCCCATACTGGTTAAAAAGTTATTGCAGAAGAGGTTTGCCAGAGGTAAACCAGGTCTTCCAGAGTATACCAGACAGGACTGCATGTTGTCTGAGTGGGGGACTTCATGCCCAATTTTCACAGGGCAAAGGATCTCCTGGAGTCTTGTGTGGCAAACAGCTTTGACACTTGCCTATGTCCCATGGTGTCCAGGAGACTTTTCATTAAATGAGGTGACCACTGCCCCTTTAGGGCATGAGCCAGGCATCTGAGATGGAGATTAGGCATTCTGTGTCTCTGCCTGACATAATGTTTCTGTTTTCCTGATGGCTTATCTTATGCCATTAAAGTCTCTACCTGCAAATAGTCACTAGACATTGGGTATGAAAGACCCAAACAATGTTTGGCTGAACTGTTCTTTGCCACAGAGTATTATTAGATTAGATTGGATCTTAGATTTTGAGGAGTTTTTACTCACTTACTTTTGCAACCCCAGAAAAAAAAAAATTGATGCTATCTGCTCTCTAGAACTAGTACTTTATGTTCTCATCCTCTTTTTTCCTCTCTCTCACTGGGTCTGTGTCTCTGTCTCTATCTCTGTATTTCTCTCTCTCTCTCTCCCACCTCTTTCTCTCTTCTTTTCTCTAAAGGAAGGCATTGACTCTTCCAGACTCACTAAGTGTCGAGGTTTTTTGTTTGTTTGTTTTGTTTTGTTTTGTTTTTGAGAAAGGGTCTCAGGCTGTCACCCAGGCTGGAGTGCAGTGGCACAGTCAGAGCTCACTGCACCCTTGACCTCCTGGGCTCATGCTTTCCTCACACTTCAGTCCCTGGAGTAACTGGGACTACAGGTGTGCGTCACCATGCCCAGATAGTTTTTTTTGTATTTTTACTAGAGACAGGGTTTCGCCATGCTCCCCAGGCTGGTCTGGAACTCCTGGACTCAAGCAATTCACCCACCTTGGCCTCCCAAAGTGCTGGAATTACAAGCATGAGCACCACCACCTCCCCCGCCGGCCAAGAGTTGTTTTCATCATGTCCTTAGTCTTGTTGGTTGCTGCCTTGTCCCTCTACCTGTTGTTCCTCTTCAATCATTCCAACAATTACACTCCCCTTAGCTGGGCATCAAACACAGACAGAAGGATATTCAATTCCAGGAGTATCCCCCGACTCGCATCTGAATTTAAGCTGGACACCTCGCTTGTGAATGCAGAGGAGCCAGAATCCCACTCCTGCCTTGGCGCAACGCAATCAGCACCTTTGAGGGGGCGGATTGTATTGTGCCTTGTCAGGCCCGCCATGGCTTTTGTTTTCCTGCACATTTGAATAATACATCTGATTACCATGGCAAATGTTGCGGCATATGCAAGCTTGGACCTCCTGCCTAATTAACTGACGATAACAGGGCCCCCTGCCCTTTCCCCTCTCCGCAGCCGTCAGGGACATGACGGTTCTTTTATCTTTCTTCAAAATTGACTTGCTCTCCCGACCCTCCAGTAGTTCCTGTTTTGTCTGTTTACCTCTCCTGCATGTTGCAAGACTGTTAATTTTCCGTGGCACCTCCTATGTGGTCATAATTAACACATCTCACACTGAAGGAATAGTTCTGCTTTTTCCAGATGCCTAATGGAGGCATGACTTTTTTTTTTCCTTTTCTCCACTAATTATACCACTGTATTTTAGCAATCTGCATTGACCTAAAAGGATCTTTCTTTTTTCTTTCTTTCTTCCTTTTTTTTTTTATTGTTTTGGTTGGAAGAATAAGTATGGTTTTAGAACCCAGTTTGGGCAGAAACTGGAAAAAGAATGAAATCATTACTGATATATGTTGTCACTGTTTCTTTTCATAGCCTTTAAAGTAACAAATGAGGGTACATTTGTTGTCAGCCTTCCTGTTCAGCGTTTGACAACTCTTTGTTAGATGTGGGTAATGTTTGCTTTGGGTATATGCTCTCTCTCCAATCTAAATATTCTGCTGTGGTAATTATGCAGATGGAGCACATGACCTATTCCGTAGAGTGTGGAAATTCTCAGCAGATTGTAAATAGCCTCTCGTCCTATTAGATTTCAAGGAAGCTAAGCCCTTGCCTCCCAAACATGAGACATGGAATCTGTTTATCATCTTATGCTTAGGCTTAAGATTTAAGCTGTAATGAATACTGGTTCAAAGAGATTGAGGTATAAGAAGGAGGTTGGTAGTTACAGCAATAAAAACAGGAGCAAAAAGAGCAGCTTTTGTGAAGGACTCCGGCTGGAATAATGATGATAGAATTGTCTAAATCAATACATCTCTTGTCAGACGCATGTCTGATGTTTGAATCAACCAGGCCTTTTCTGCAAGAGCTTTCCTCAAGAATATTGAATTATTTATTATTTGTATCTTTTTTTCTTTCCGTTTCTGATGATTTTTTTTCCGTCTGACTTAGTAAAATTTGTTTTTCATGCTGCCACGTTCAATGTTGTCTACTCTTTGATAAATAGCAGTAATTGGGCATATAGCAGAAGTCGTGTACAAATGTATGACTTCAATTACATCTAGAGCATTTTTTTCTTTATATTGATCTTTTTTTTCTTATAAGATCTGTTCTCTATAGCCCATGGTGCTGAGTATTTTAAAGAATTATTCTTTGTCCATGTATGTCAGCATGCACTTTCAAATCTGTATATCTTTTTAAAAAATATTTATCTATATGATCCTGCCCTTTCCTGAGGCTGGACAGACGTGGAAGGCGAAATTGTGATACCTTCACCTGATGAACCGCGCCTGACTCTGTTGCTCATCTTGCAGTCTTGCAGCGGTGTCATTTCTGCGGTTGGCTTTTCTTGTCAGGTTGGGCCGGGGTGGGGAAGGCAATGGTATTGACCAGGAAAGTTGTGTGTAATAGAAATTGTAGAGCACAGTAGGAGAAGAAAAGTGAAATGAAGTAGAAGAGAAAGAGAGACAGAACAACCTATGTTGTAATTGAAGCTTAAGAAAATACCACCCTTGGACACTTTCTGGTTTCTGATTTTATCTAAGTATCTCCTGGTTGATTCTTAAAGTGCATGTATTTATGGTACGTGTATTTGCCAGTTTAATGGACACTTTGACATCTAGGACTGTTTATATTCAGGCACCCATACATACACATATTTCCAAGGGTAAATAAACACCAGCCTGAATGTTTGGTGAGATCAGCTTTGGCAATAGTGACATTTCCCAGGCACAGTCAAGTTTTCTAAGGCAGGATTCTGATGTCTGGTTATATTACTTCTCTGAGTGTACGGAACCTACAGGTTGGGGAAATAAAAGGTAGGTTGCAAGCCTGCCGAGGTCCCCAGTTGGCTGCTGCTTCCAGAGACTGCAGGCTCACTCAGTGCTCACTGTCCCATTTCCACTGGCCTGAGATGGCCTTTGCCAAAGGGCAGTCATAGAAATAACAACTCCACATCATTCTTTGTTTGGTTCTGAGTTTCTGTACCATGGCATCGTGCTGTTGTCAGCAGTTTTCTGACATGCAAAATAATGATAGGGCACTGAATTATATTTTGTAAGGACATGCAAACAGAGAGTGTTCATTTCTTCAGCCTTTGTGAAGGAGAAGTGAGCCCTTAAAAGCCATTTTCGGGTGGGAAGTGTACAAACGTTATTGTATCTCATGCCCAGTCCCTAAAGCCATATCTGTTCCATATTTTTCAGAGGGAGAAAATAGAAAAAAAACCCTCAGAGGCTCTGAGTGATAAAGGAATCACACTCTCAGTTATTATGCTGTAGGTGATGAAGCTGGGACTTAAATAGACAAAGAGAAATGGAGTTGGCTTCGGTCGAGCCTGTGATTCTGGGCCACATCGTATTTCTGTGTCTATGTTTGCTTTCGTGTGCGTGTGTGTGCGTGCGCTTGTGCAAGTGAGAAACACTTGGATACAACCGCCTCTCCCACCAGTAGGCTGTTAGGCAGGCACTCAGAAACAGCCCTATTGTTTTAGATTTCCTTTCATATCATGTAGGCGTCTATACCATGCCACCCACACAGGAGAGCAAGTGAGCTGTGAAATATATTCATTGTTAGAGTACCGGGGAAATGGCGGCAAGCAATCGGAGGTAATAATGTCCTACAGGCGAGGGAGGCTGCCAACATTACCTGCGTTATTTCGGTTGCCTTTTTCATTATAGGTTCGGGAAATAGGCAGCAATTCGATTATGGCATGATTTGGGGTGGAATTGCTTGCACTCCCTGACCCCGTCACTGGGGGATCAAATGAGAAGTCAGCTCAAATAAAGTTTATAGTGCATTAACTGGATGGAGCAGTGCCTTACCCACTGAGCACGATTTTTCATCTTCCAGGGGTTTGTAACTGCAGCCTAGATATCTCTGTACCTTAAGGCATGGGGAGGATTGGCTGAGAGGTATAGGAGTGAGGAGAGGCGGCCAATAGTGTGCAAACCCCTCCCCTCCCATGTGTAGCGCCGAGTCTCTCTGCAGCTCGAGCAAAGCAGTGTGATTAATAACAAGGAGGAAACCTGCTTGTTGGATTATTAATTTCCCATCCGTTCTGCCTTATTTTTTTTCTTTGCCATAGTCCTGATGCTTTTTCTTCTGCCTTTTTTCTTTTTGCCATTTGCAAAGCCTCTCCACCCCTCCTTTTCCCTCCTGTGGCCCACACTTTTGCCCATGGAGGTAACCACTAGCCCGTTACACTGACGCCTGGCCACCCAACCTCGTGCCGGCTGGCTTCACACCTGGGGTGAGTTTAATCTCTTCCCATTGGGGATTCTGTCTCTGAAACTAGGAAAGAGAGAATGAGAGAGAGAGAGAAAGAGAGAATATGAATATGGGTCCCATGGTGTTGGAGCCGTGCTGTATTTTCATCATAGACTTGGCCTTCTTTTAGGAGTGACCCAGAAAGCAAGACCAGTTCATGCGGCACCTGTATCCAACCCCATCTCAGCTGCTGCGTGGAAAAATAGGATTTCTCATAGTTAACTCATTAGGTATTTTCTCACCAGTTCTAAACACAAAGAGTGCATCTTGCAAAAATATAAAAAGTTGTGGGGGGTGGGGGTGCAGGCAGGGGAGATAACGACAGGTAATTGCAAGCTGTCATACTAAAAGATATTTGGGGTGCTAGAGTTACATCTGCCAGCAGAATGGTAGAATGGAGGAAGGGGGAGATACGGAAGGCTTTGGGGTAGCTTGTGAGGGGAGGTGCTTTGCATTAAAACTTCTGTCACCATCTGTACTTTCGATATGACAGTCCTACCCTCACACTACTGGAAAGGAGAGTTTCATACTGACTGTGGGCACAGGCGAATGGTTTGCAATTGCAGCTTGTGCTGTTTATATGGTGCATGTGATTTGGGGGCCTTCTGGGTTCTGATTCGCTGACCTGCCCAGAGGAGGAGGCTGGGCCACTTTCTTTTCCACATTATGTATTGCACAGCTCTGTTCTGTGTCACTCCTCACCTGTTTTGAAGGATTTCTTTCCCTCTCTCCAAATCTCTCCCCTCCCGTAAGTCAGCATGATTAAGTAGCAGAAGGGTAGAGGTGGTGCCATGCATTATTCACATGAGCTTTCTTTACCAGCCTGTCCATATGTCTGAAGGAAACCTTGTGTTTTAATCCCAAGAAGTCACCTTTTTTGAAGATTACCTTGAAGCATCCAAAAGCTAATAGGATGGAGAACTAAAAGCGTTTGACATTAATTGTTCTCTTTATTTATATAACTTAAGCACAAGGCAGCGAAAATCTTCCAAGCTGATTATTTCTTTGGTTTATTGTGAGTCTCTTTTTTTAAGCATTCAGAGATTCTTCAGTAATGAATTTTTAGGAAAAAGACACATGCAATGATAAAGCGACTCCAGTCGCAGATTTTTGTCATTTTTTTTAAAAGAAGTGCTCAAATAGGGCAGCCATGAATTTTATTTGTGTAACTTACGCTTGAATATGAATACATATATACATATATATGAGTGAGAGAGAGAGAGAGAGAGAGAGAGAGAGAGAGGGTCTAGCTCTGTCACCTAGGCTGGAGTGCAGTGATGCAATCTTTTCTCACTGCAACCTCTGCATCCCAGGTTCAAGCGATGCTCCTGCCTCAGCCTCCCGAGTAGCTGGGAATACAGAAGGGCATCATCACACCCAGCTACTTTTTGTATTTTTAGTAGAGAGAGGGTTGCACCATGTTGGCCAGGCTGGTCTCGAACTGCTGGCCTCGTGTGATCCACCCGCCTCGGCTTCCAAAAGTGCCGGGATTACAGGTGTGCACCACCTCACCTGGCCATACACTTGAATATGTTTTATTAAATATGAGATTACTGGTAAGGACTTTATGTTTACATCATATCTGTTCACAAGGTACATAATGCATTTATTTTGTTTCTTACGTAGTGCCCAGGATAAGAAAGACATGAAAGAACCTATTGGAAGGGGATACAATTTCAACTTTGACATTTTGGGATCATAGTGTTATCCTAAAAGCAAGCAAGCAAGCAAACAAACAGTGCCAGTGGAAACACTCACATAATCACCTTTCTAGTTAATTTTTCTTCAGGTTCTGGGTCTCTGGAAATAACAGGTGTTATTTTGACTGAATGACCCCCCTAGTGAGGTAAAATTTGGAGCAGAATATAATACAAATTATATTCCAAAGGTGATAAGATACCTGGGAGTTTGAACACCAAGAAGAATGTTGTCTTAGAGATGGTGTGAGTATAATACAAATTTGCATTATTATTATTTTGACATAAAAGGGGGAACTTATTTTAAATCTCAGTGTATCGTCTATAGCAAGTACTGATTTTTTAAAATACATTTTTTCCAGGGAAAGGCTTATACTGTTGGGAAATAATTTCATTTAGACATTTAGAGAAAAAAATGTGAAAATTATGTTTTCAGGTGCATTTTTGCTGTAGAATGCTAAAATTCTGTTGTTCTTTAATGCTTCATTTAGAGCATGCAGATTTACAACACACTGAATGAGAGAAGTGGGGTTTAATTTTTTTACTATGACTTCTTATAAACCTGCAAGGGGTCTATTTGTTGAGTAATAGTTGAGTTGACTTTTACCTACGAGTTACCTTCTCCACGTCTTCATTGCTTCATTTTTCCCTCAAGTGGATCATGTAATAGAAAACTTCCTCAAAACCTGTTCCTACTTGAGAAATTTCAAAGGATGGAAACCCTTCTTTGAAGGACTTAAAATTACATTTATATCAGGATGAATCATGTTTCGACTTTAAATATCACCTTATTTCTGGCGGTCTCTTTTGTTTCCAAGTGGCAAATGTTTCTTCTGAAATTACATAGTTTCCTCTTGCTCATTCTGTTTCTAAACTTCTCTGGATAAATGTGTGAAAATAATGAAGTTGTTAAGCCCTGAGAATAAGCTTGGAAAATAGAAGTTATCCTACCTAGGCAAAAGCTCCAAACATTCTAGGGGGGATAGAGACCCCTCCTCTCTCTTTTAACAAATACTCTCTTGAACTGGGGAGAGAAAGGATCGCCTTTCAGGATTTTTTTTCCCTGACTCCGTTGTGTAACAGTTCTTAAAATACTGCCTTGTTAATTTGTTTCTATTTTGCATGAGCATTATGCAAACAATGATAAACGAAATGTATCATTTTTTCCCCATAAAGCCTCCTCCCAGATTGTCCTCAGTGTTTACAGAAATGTGCTCTATTCATGAGCTCAGATCAATTGTTTATACACATTGGTGTTCATTTGTTCAAAGCGGCATCTGGGCCTCGGATGTCGGGAGAGACCCGCTGAGGCAAAGCAGTATTAATAGAAAGGCTTATCTCGTTTAGGGGAGTCATCATTTTAATATACTCAGGAAAAAGACAGCGTGCAGGCTCTTGGCCCACCCTTGTCTAGGCAGGGTCTACACCTTCCAGAAGAAAACACAGCCGAAAAGGGCTCTTACTGAAGTGATTACAGAGTCAAGATTGCTCTACAAATTGAGTCTTTTTTCAGCTTGACAGTGATCCTGGCATCGTCTCCCGGCTTAATCCTTGCTAGCAATTTGCCTATAGTTGCAGCTAACAAGAGGTGATTAGAGGGGAGTTGCCAGTCACCACTTAACACCCAGCTCTGGGGGCACCATGGGCACAGGCTGCCGAATCGGGCCTATTTTCCTATTAACTCCCCACCTCTGAATGCATTAGCCCAGCTCTTAGCTAATGATAGTTTTCAAGCAACAGCGTGAGTTCCTGAGCAGCATGGTGATCTGACTCTCCAGCATGCAGCTAGGAAAATTAGGAAGGAGAGGGAGGAAGCATGTTGTTCTATGAACCAAATAGATGCGCTAAGAGAGAGGGTCTCCCCCAACAAAACTAGGCGCACGCTGTGCTGCATGGCTGTCTTGGTCTTGGAGGTTGTGGGTTGACACAAGAAGGGGACATGACGCGTTGCATTTTTTTTTTTTTTTTTTGAGACGGAGTCTCGCTCTGTCGCCCAGGCTGGAGTGCAGTGGTGCGATCTCGGCTCACTGCAAGCTCCGCCTCCCGGGTTCACGCCATTCTCCTGCCTCAGCCTCTCCGAGTAGCTGGGACTACAGGCGCCCGCCACCACGCCCGGCTAATTTTTTTGTATTTTTAGTAGAGACGGGGTTTCACTGTGTTCTCGATCTCCTGACCTCGTGATCCGCCCGCCTCGGCCTCCCAAAGTGCTGGGATTACAAGCCTGAGCCACCGCGCCTGGCCGATGCGTTGCATATTTTATCTGTCCCGTGGAAGCACCTGAGAATAGCAACAGGAGTGGATCTTGGGTTAGAAGCTAGAGTGAAGTGGTCTGCAGACAGGAGACTACACCTACAGGGGTGTAAGCAGAGAGGCAAGGCAGGCTGTGTGGGGCACAGGTCCTTGGTTATCATACGTGAGAGTGCATCAGCGTTCCTGCAGGGCTTGTTAAAACCTCTGAATCTGTGGCACATATACACCGTGGAATACTATGCAGCCATAAAAAAGGATGAGTTCATGTGGTTTGTAGGGACATGGATGAAGCTGGAAACCATCATTCTTAGCAAACTATTGAAAGGAAAGAACACCAAACACAGCATGTTCTCACTCTAGGTGGCAATTGAACAATGAGAACACTTGGACACAAGATGGGGAACATCACACACCGGGGCCTGTCATGGAGTGGGGGGAGGGGAGAGGGATAGCATTAGGAGAAGTACCTAATGTAAATGACGAGTTAATAGGTGCAGGACACCAACATGGCACATGTATACATATGTAACAAGCCTGCACGTTGCGCACATGTACCCTAGAACTTAAAGTATAATAAAAATTAATAAAATAAAATAAAACCTCGAGTTTCTGATTCTGTAGGATGTAGGATGGGGCATTCTAACAAATTTTCAAGAGATGCTGATGCTGCTGGTCTGAGAACCCCCCACTTTGAGAGCCCCCGATGAAGTTGGACAGGCTTGGTTTTGCAAAAATGTGAAATGTACTAAATGTACCCTCCACTGAGTTGCTTAACAACTCTGTGTAGCTCTCCCACTGCAGAAGAAAGTTCCCAGTCTCTAACCAGCTTCTGAGACATCAGGGCCATCCCTTCCCCTCCCATTTTACCTTCCCTTGCCCAAACTAATTCAACTCTGTCTTTCTTTTCTTTTTCTTTTTTTTTCTTTCTTTTTTTTTTTTTTTTTTTTTTTGAGATGGAGTCTCTCCCTGTTTCTCAGGCTGGAGTGCCTGGAGTGCAATGGCTTGATCTCACCTCACTGCAAGCTCCACCTCCCGGGTTCAAGTGATTCTTGTGCCTCAGCCTCCCTAGTAGCCGGGATTACAGGCATGTGCTACCACGCCCAGTTAATTTTCATATTTTTAGTAGAGATGGGGTTGGAACATGTTGCCCAGGTTGGTCTCAAACCCCTGACCTCAGATGATCCGCCTGCCTTGGTCTCCTAAAGTTCTCAGCCACCATGTACAGCCTTAATTTAGCTGTTTCTTGAACATACTCAGTGCCCCCATATCAAATATCTTTTTACATTCCAAGAATGTTTTTACCTCCTATTTACTCATCCTAAAAGTTCTTACCTGTCTTTTAAGTTGTGGCTCAAGTATTGCCTCCTCCAGGAGGCCCCAGCAGCATTTGTTTTTCCTCCAAATCTGAACTCCTTATATGCTGTTATGTGATGGATGCATCACGTTGCGTGATAGTGCTTACGTATCTTTTCCCCTAAAGTCCGGAATCCCCTTTATTCATTTAGTTTCTCCAACACCTAGCATTGCAACTGGCATATCGTCACTGCAGTCAGTTTTTTTATTGAATAAAGTCTTATATGAGATACATTTGACCTATGAGAATTAATATCTTCTTTTTTTTTTTTTTGAGATGGAGTTTTGCTCTGTGGCTCAGGCTGGAGTGCAATGGCACGATCTCGGCTCACTGCAATCTCCGCCTCCCGGGTTCTAGTGATTCTCCTGCCTCAGCCCCCTGAGTAGCTGGGATTACAGGCATCCACCACCATTCCTGGCTATTTTATTATTATTATTATTTGTAGTTTTAGTAGAGACAGGGTTTCGCCATGTTGGCCAGGCTGGTATCAAACTCCTGACCTCAGGTGATCCACCTGCCTTGGCCTCCCATAGTGCTGGGATTACAGGTGTGAGTCACTGCACCTGACCAGAGAATTAATATCTAATAAGCAAAGACCAAACATTGGAGTCAGACGACTTACATTTGAGTGTTCACACAATCAGATATGCAGATTTTTCTTTCTTTCTTTTTTATTTTGGCTTTGAGGGCAATTCACTTCCCCTCTCTGAGACTCAGTCTTACTCATCTTTATAATGGGAATAATGATAATAGTAGAAGTAGCAGCAGCAGCAACGGTAGTAGCGAGTGATACTACTCACATCTGCACGTGTAGGTCGTAAAGTACAACACAGTACGATGGCTGGCGATCTGTAAAGAAAAAAAAGTATATCAATAGACAGGAGGATTTCTGTTGTTGTCCTTGATTGTACCGTGAGATGTCCACACTGGTGGAAAGGTGACCTGTCTCGTGGAAATGAATGTGTGGAAGCGGAAAGGACCCGGCTCCACAGCTGGTGGGAAATCGAGCGGGATAAGGCTTCTCTGACATCTCCTGATGTGAACACTATGAATATAATCTTGTGAACCAGAGCAACTGGAGGGGACACCTTCTACTGGATGGAAGCTCAGCTGCATCCTCTCTCTGGTCACCCCTTCCCTGCTCACCCATCCCCGGCCACGCTGGCTTCTTCCTCCTGCTGAAGCACTCAGGGATCTCAAGGACTTGGCACAAGCCGTCCTGCCTCTCCTTCCCTCACCACCTTTTCATTCATCAGCTGTTGATTTTGGTGTCAAGGTCCTCTGAGAAGCCTTCCCTGGCTGGCCCATCAGAAGTGATTCTTCCCAGCCAACTTTCATTCTCCCTGCCAGCACCCTGTACCTTTCCTTCATCACATTCATAGCTGTCTGCAATAATTTTACCTTGAATTTTAGTCTACAGTAAGCTTCAAGAGGATAGGAAGCCACTTATTTTGTCCTCTCATACACCCAGAACCTAGAATCTAGAGGAGGTGAGCAGAAAATGGTCGTTAGATGGATGAATATAGGATGGAAAGAACTGATAAAAGCTGCCATGTAACCATCATGGGACATGGCAGAGGTAGATAATACATCTTTTTCCTTGGGAATTTACAATTTTGATTGGGAAACAAGCATGGATAGAGTATCACTCAGATATTTCTTCCTGTGCTTCCATAGACCCTATTATTTCCCTAACAGCAAACTCTGCCTTTCCATTCTTCATTACTCCAACTGCTAATTATTGAGATATACTATGTATTGCACACTCTTCTAGAAGCTGCAGAATGTATCAGTAAACAAAATACACAAAAATCTCTGCCTTTGTGGGACTTGTGACAGTGTTGCATTGACCTACTTACTTTCCCCCTGTGATCATTGAGTTTCTCTTGGTCTAGGGCCATTTGTCATCATAGTTTTTCCCCAGCTCCTAACATGATTCTTTACAGACAGTACATGCTCAAAACGAATTGGCTGAATGAATTGATTTTTAAAAATTTATTCTACTTTCTTGCCACTAAGGCTATAATCCAGCCAAATGAGCTTATCATTAATCTGGCACATTTAAATATTTTTGGATAAATAATGTTCCATTGGCCCACAGTAACTATTCCAGTAACTATTCATGTCCTCACTCATAGCCATTCCCTACTTTGAAAATTATTTATTGTTTTGTTGTGGTGATGGTTTATGCAGTTCCCAAAAGCAAAGCTGCAGCATCTTACTGCTGATAATATTTTGAAACAACTTCCTTCTTTGAATTAAAAATGGTACCCACCTAGGCTGGGCACGGTGGCTCATGCTTGTGATCCCAGAACTTTGGGAGGCTGAGGCAGGCGGATCACAAGGTCAGGAGATCAAGACCATCCTGGCTAACACGGTGAAACCCCGTCTCTAGTAAAAATACAAAAAAATTAGCCAGCCGTGGTGGCACGTGCCTGTAGTCCCAGCTACTCAGGAGGCTGAGGTAGGAGAATTGCTTGAACCCAGGAGACAGAGGTTTCAGTGAGCCGAGATTATGCCACTGCACACCAGCCTGGGTGACAGGGTGAGACTCCATCTCAAAAAAAAGGTACCCACCCATTCTGTGTTTCATCATGAGTTGTCAGCATGGTATGGAATAGTACATTGGACTTCAAGTTCAGTGGCCAGGGTCCACATAGGAAGCCTGATCCTCTTGCTAGCTGGATGGCCAAGTGCAAGTCACTTAACTTTTTATAATCTAAGCATCCTTATTTGTAAGAAGGGGGCTTGGTTATCATGCATATTAAATAACGTGTATGATGTGACTGGAAAAGAACCAGACATAGGGATATGCCAAAGAATATTAGTTTGCTAGCTTCTTAGACTCAGAAAAATAGAAGCACGTGTACTTGAATCTATGTTGTATGGTGGTTTTGCTTTCACAATCATCAAACAGGAGTCCAAGCCCACCCTGGTCCTCTGGCATTCTGCTAAGGCACAGGCAGCACCAGCTTTTTCGTAACAACAACCTCAAACCCAAACTGACTAATTATCTACTGTGTGCCATGTACTGTGCTAGTGTTTTGCATGATTATCTCATTTGATTCCTTTCCTTAACTCTAACAAGGGATCCCATTTTTTACATGTCTTTTATTATTGCTGTTGTTATTATTTTGCATAGGAATCTCACTGTGTTGGCCAGGCTGGAGGGCAGTGGTGCAATCATAGAGCTCACTGCAGGCTTAAGCTTGTAGGCTCAAGAAATTCTCCTGCCTCAGCCTCCTAAGTAGCTGGGACTACAGGTCTGCACCACCATGCCTAGTTAATTTTTTAATTTTTGTGTGTGTGTGTGTGTGGAGATGGGGTCTTAGTATGTTGCCCAGACTGGTCTCAAACTCCTGAACTCAAGCGATCCTTCCATTTTGGCCTCCCAAAGTGCTGGGATTATAGGCGTGAGCCGCCGCGCCACTGTGCCCAGCTTAATATGTCTTTTATTTTTAAAAAATGCTGGTAAAATACAGATAACATAAAATGTGTCATTGGTGATACTTAATGCAACCACCATCACTATCCAGTTTCAGAACATGTTTATTACCTCAAAAGGAACCCCATATCCATTAAGCTGTCCCTCTCCATTCTGTCCTCTCCTTAGCCTCTGGCAATTGCTACGGAACAAAGACATGGAGAGGTTAGGTGGCCTGCTTTAGACCCACATTACTAAGTGGGAAAACTAGTATTTGAGGCTGGGAAGTCTGCTACCCTAGTGCAGAACACTTACTTGCTAAGCTAATTAGCTCCCCATTAGAAAGACCTTTCCCCCACCACCCAATTCACAGGAGACAGGGGTTTGTTTCTAGTTAACACAAGAGATGATTTTCTCTGAGGCCTCGTTAGAGGATGCCAAGCATTCCCACCAGTGAGCAGCCTGGGACGCCTAGAATGTCCTCTCCTTCCACTTGCTTTTCTTACACCCAGCCCAGTGGGAAGGAGGGTGTCACTTCAGCAGTGGGGGAAGATGGGTCCTCAGATCCCACAGGATGCCTCCACGCTGTGCTGGTCATCAAAGTAATTGCCAGGTCAGCAGGGGTGCCTGCTGGCACCCAGAGCTTTTGCCTGGGGTGGAACTGTGGCTGTCGGAATTTTCTTAGTTTTCATCCTTGTCTTAAAGGTAGGATGAGTCTCCCAAGGTGGGATAGAATGCTGGCAGAGAAGTGGACTTTGGGATTTTGGTAAAATTCTCTGCACAAATAACTCCTAGAGAGAAGGCTAATCTGCTACCCCACTCATCTTTACTCTTTGAAAAATTTAGGATCCCAATCCCAGAAGAGAAGCTTTTTGTGAATTCTCCTAATGCAATCGTTATGCTTACTGAGGCTGCTCGGAGAGACCGTCACTCAGGTTGCAATGCACCTTAAAGACGTAGGATTTCTTGTCTTAGAACAGGTATGCTCAAACATTTTTTTTATAAAGGACCAGTGAGTAACAATTTTAAGCTTTGTGGGCCATCTGGTCTCTGTCACAACTACCCAGCTCTGCCATTTTAGTGTGAAAGCAGTCACAGACAATACATAAACAAATGGGGGTAACTGTGTTCTAATAAAACTTTATTTACAAAAATAGATGGTTGGCTGAATCTGGCCTGTGGGCCATAGTTTGAGAGCCCTGTCCTAGAATCCAGCTAATGGCCTTTTCTGTGATGTGTGGAATCTCCCCCAAGCATTCTGTTGATTCCTGGAACTATTGCTCCTTTGCTCTCTCTGCTGCTTCCCAGCTTGTGAATTTGCATTCATGGTCATCTCTGTTTTCAGGCCATCATAACACAGAATCAACAGCCTTATGGTGTTTTCCCCAGAGAATTCAATGTGTCAAGTGACATTTTTGAACTGTGTAGAAGACTTCTCTGCAGCATCTGTGGAGGGCAACAGGGAAGGAGGTTTATATCTTGTAGCCCCCAGCAAATGCCATGCAAAATTCCCGCATAATCTTGTTTTCCCAGGATTCTTTCTCAGCAGCCTTGGAAGTGGGATAGTTGGGGTTGGTGTGCCCATTGAATTCCCCCAACCAAGTACTCAAACTTGCTGATCCTCCCTTTATTTCTTTCTGGGAGGAAGTCTATAAAATCTCATGTCTTTAATATGCAAAAAGATTTTCTTGCCTCTTCTAGTAAAAATATGTAGTGGGGAGAGACGGTGAGTAAGGGTCCAGTTCTAATTCAAACACTAAGCTCTTAGTTTGGCATTCTCCACAATAAAGGCAGTAGTCTCTCTAAAGGAAATTCTCACTGATACTTTTTTCTCCTCCCCACGTCATCATAGAGAGATGGCATGGCCTTTGTTCTAAGGAACTTCAAGTCTAATAGGGGTAATGAATGTTCCAAGTAGAGCAGATACAAAACAGTGGACTGAGTCCGTAATGCTGCGTGCTAGTACAGACAAATGTGCGGTGAAATCTTGCTGAAAGACTGCATGAAGGAGGAGGCACCTGAATTGAGTCTTAAGGGGTTCATGTAACATAGGTGAAGCACACTGACTTCACGTGTTTGAAGAGTTGTCTGGGAGACAGGTTACCAATTTAGTTTCTACAATATCAGAGAGAGAAAAATTCATCTATCCCTTCTACCATCCTTCTGTCCATCCATCAGTTCATCCACCCATCCACCCAACCACCCATCCAACTAATTATCCAGTCATCCAACTATCCATCCATCCAGCCAGACAGACAGCTAGCCAGCCAGCCTTTCTAAAAATACTTATTTAACACCTGTGTGTGCCATGGACTAAGCCAAATAACAGGGAGAAAAAGGTAGATGAGGCCATCTCCAAAGGAGTTCAGAGAAAGGTGGTAGATAGGTATGTTAGACAATTTATTTATAAGCTGAATAGATAAGTGCAATTTTGAGTATTTATGAGAGTGATGAGAGGGAACAGTTAATACTGTTGGAAACTGCTGTTGAAGGAGTCAAGCCTGAATGATCAGAAAGACACTAAAAGATGTAAAGCAGGTAAAAAGGAAGAAACATCAGGGCTGATTTTGGAGAGCACAGAGTAAAGTTTCATAAACCAGGTAAGAGCTCAGGAGATGACAGATATGTGGTGGTGTAAGAGATGAAGAAGGGGCCATGCGTGGTGGCTCACGGCTATAATCCCCGCATTTTGGGTGGCCGAGGCAGGCAGATCACGACATCAGAAGATGGAGACCGTTCTGGCTAACACGGTGAAACCCCGTCTCTACTAAAAATACAAAAAAATTAGCCGGGCGTAGTGGCGGGCGCCAGTAGTCCCAGCTACTTTGGAGGCTGAGGCAGGAGAATGGCATGAACCCGGGAGGCAGAGCTTGCAGTGAGCCGAGATAGCACCACTGCACTCCAGCCTGGGCGACAGAGCAAGACTCTGTCTCAATAAAAAAGTAAATAAATAAATAAGCAGGAGATGAGGCGATGGACTGGGAAATAAGATAGAGGCCCAAACACGAAGACCAGCATGACCTACTGGACTGCATCCTTCAGAGGCCCTAAGGGGACCCTAAAGTTTAGAATTTTAAATAAACATTTTATTTTAGAATACTTTTACATTTACAGAAAAGTTGCAAAGACAGCCCAGAGAGTTCCCATCTGCCCAGCATCTAGTTTGCCATCTTGTTAACATTTTTTTTTTTCCTGAGATTGAGCCTCGCTCGGTCACCCAGGCTGGAGTGCAGTGGTGTGATCTCTGCTCACTGCAACCTCTGCCTCCCAGACTCAAGTGATTCTCATGCCTCAGCCTCTTGGGTAGATGGGATTACAGGCATGCACCACCACACCAGGCTAATTTTCGTATTTTTAGCAGGGACGGGGTTTCACCATGTTGGTGAGGCTGCTCTCAAATTCCTGATCTTCAGTGATCTGCCTGCCTTGGCCTCCCAAAGTGCTGTCTTGTTAACATTTTACATTTATCATATTTTACATATGGTACATTTATCACAACTAATGAACCAATATTGATAGATTATTGTTAACCAATGTCTACATTTTATTCAGATTTCCTTAGTTTTTACCTCATTCTTTTCTGTTCCAGGATCTCACATTACATTTAATTGTCATGTCTTCTTATCCCCTTCTGGTGTGACTGTTTCTTAGACTCTCTGTATTTGATGACCTTGTCTTTTTTGGAGTACTAAGCAGGTGTTTTGTAGTGTGTCCCTCCACTGAGGAGTTTGTCGGATGATGAGACTGTAGTTATGGGTTATGGAGAGGAAGACCACAGAGACAGCATGCCATTTGCATCACACCATGTCAATGGTACATATTATGAAAATGACTCATCGCTATTGATGTTCACCTTGATCATCTGGCTGAGGCAGCGCCTGTCTCATTTTTCCTCTGTTTGCATGCTGTGCTCTTTGGAAGGAAATCACTATGAGCAGTTGACACTAAGGGTGAAGCGTTAGGCTTCACCTCCTTGAAGCAGCAGCATCTACATCCGTGAGGCTTTACAGCAGGACCTGGGTTAAGGACCATCAGGTGGAAAATGCAAGATGAACTATTGCAAGCCAAATTGAAGGACAGTTTGGCTCGCTACCAGGAACACTGCCTGCCCCCAAAGCTATTTAGCCGTGGGTTTTGGCCTTCAGGTGGGTTTTAGGTGCAGGGCCAAATAATTTTCTTTAAAGAGCTTCATCATCCAGGCAAACATCACAGCCACAGTGCCAGATCCTGTGTCAAAGAAATTAAAGGCTCATTCCTCCACGCACTAAGTTGCGTTGTAACTGTCGGAGTTGGCCTGCTGGGGTATGTGTGTGTTTATATGTGTGTGTGTGTGTTTTCCCGTGGAAATGACCAAAGCAGGCAGCACTTGTTGAATTACGTCAACATTTCCGCAGCACATCATTCCTTTTATGACATAGCGGCCTCTTTTCTTTTCTCTGCACTATGATCTTCAGTTAATTTTTTAGGGAGGGTGGGGCGTGAAAGCTCCCTGAACATCCTGAAACCTTCTCTCCACAGATGCAAACAACTCTGTTATGGAGAGTGTAACTCAAGACATCCTTTTTGGAGGACAGATCGGAAGTACATTTCCAGTTTACATGCTCCTCTCTTTTGAGTGAGGAATTTACATTTTTTCAAGAGAAGCCGTTCTATTCTTATTGTTTTTGTTTTTATTTGTCTATTTAACAATGAATCATGAGCATCCTTCCTATGGGTGGATGTTTATGTTATTTCCAGTTGGTTTTCGCATCCTCCTTCATTGTATCCCAAATTACTGTGGTAGGCAAACTTGGACAAACATGTTTGAACACATATAATGTGTGTCATATATTTTATAATAACTGGAATTTCCTGTTATTATTAAAGGTTGGGGATGTGTTATATATAATATATTGTATATATGTTATATATTATATATTATATATGTTATATATTATATATAACATATATATGTTATATATTATATATTACATGTATATATGTTATATATTATATATTACATGTTATATATGTTTGTTGTATATTGTATATTATATGTAATATATGTTGTATATTGTATATTATACATAATATGTGTTATATATTATATTTTAAAGGTTGGGGATGTGTGAAATTGGGACAGTGTCCATCAGAGCACTGTCAAACACAGGTGGAGACATGTGTCTTCACAACCCAGTGCAACAGCATGGCGTTATGCCTCATCCGTCCAACAACTCTAGGGGCAGGCATAAGTAGTCCCATTTTAAAGATGAATAAACTGAGCCTCCATGAGGTTAAAGGATTGGCGCTGGGTTAACTCTTTCTTGGCTATCAGGCATTTGCAGAGGATCACTCAGGAACCTTTGAGGATGAGATGTCCTGAGCTCTGGCTCCTGGTGTCTGACCTCCCATTTCAATGGGATATCTAGAAAATTATTTGGTCTCCTTGCTGGGATTTTCTTAACATATTTTAAAATCTCAGCCTGGTGCATTGGCTCATACCTGCAATCCCAGCACTTTGGGAGGCCAAGGCAGGCGGATCACCCTAGATCAGGAGTTTGAGACCAGCCTGGCAAACATGGCGAAACCCCATCACTACTAAAAATACAAAAAAAAAAAAAAAATAGCTGGGCATGGTGATATATGCCTGTAATCCCAGCTACTCAGGAAGCTGCGGTAGGAGAATCTCTTGAACCCAGGAGGCAGAGATTGCAGTGAGCCAAGATCACACCACTGCACTCCAGCCTGGGTGACAGAGTGAGACTCTGTCTCAAAAAATCTCACGACACCAAAAAGCCACAGAGCAGAAGCATCACAGGGCTCTCTGATTTGCCATAGGACCGTTTAATCTGTTTTATGATACTCCGCGAGAATTTTCCAAGTTTGTAATCACAAACAAACATACTATCCTCAACTGTGCTAAAATTAAATTCTCTTTGTCCCCCCCCCCCTTTTCTGTTATATTAAATTAGTATCCTTCTTCTCCATACAGGCAGCTCCCACTTTGAGGGTGGTGGGGGGAGTTCTTGTCTATGAAACCTGGGGAAAATGAGTCCTACTTCCATTGCACAGTGAATCACAGGCTCTCCCGTGTCAGACTCTGTGGAAAGGATGTTAAAAGAGACAAAAGGACACTGTTGGTGCGTTATTAATGTTAAAAATTGTTGACGTTCCATGCAGTGTGTTTTTCTAATTAGAGCCAAGCTACAGAGTACCATTTCCATAATCAACATGGGAACGGAAACTCAGCAAAATTTCATGTATTTGCAATGAAACTGCTCCCTGGCAACATAAAAATGGCTTTTATAACATAAAGGCTGTAATTAGAATAAGTCAAATCAGTTGGAAACGATTAAGGCCAGAGTAGGCAAAGCTGCCTTCTAAATATTTGTCTGGAGATTAGCCTACTCCTGCAGCCCTGAGAAGCATCTTTGATTTACTTATACTGCTCAACGTGGCAAAGATAATCTTGTGGAAGGCAAATGAACACAGATTTAGATGTGCTGGTCGGCCCCTTCTGCAACGAGACAGGAGGCAGCCCATTGGAAGCAAAGTCAGAAAGAAAATGAACATAGGATCATATTAGACAAATTGCTTTAAAAAAAAAAAAAGCACACCGCGATCATCAATTTAAATTCTTTTAAAATGTGCTAGGTCTTTGAAGCTTTTAGGATGCACTTTAAAAGTCCACGTGGAATAATCCCTGCATGTCAATGCGACAGTTGATGCGCATCTCATTGTATTTAAAATTATAGTTCTGAGATGGGACTTGCTCCGCGATGCTTGTCTGACATCAGCTATTAAAATACAAGTAAATCTTGGCAGGTGGGAATTTAAAGAAGAAAAGATTATATAAGAACAATCAGAATGGTTAATGTTAATTTACTAACCAGGGGACAGTGGCTACAGAGAGTTCTTCATGTCCTCTCTATTAAGATGCTGATGGGAGAAACACCTTATTTTTGCCAGGGACGGGGATGGAGGTTGTAAAGTGGATGTGAGGGGGTAAAGAGTGCTACTGTGGATGTCAGTCCATGGTTTGGGTCCATGATGGTGAGACAGGTTCATTTTATTAAATTCAGATTAGTCGTCTAGCGCTGTCCTGGGAGGGCAGAAGAAGGAAATCAAGGAGCGAGGGCAGGACAATAACTGCTCTGGGGATCAGACTGGAACATCCACGGACTCGAGTCTTCCTTTAGAAGGGCATAATTCGTCCTGGCAGACTCCCCACTCATTTGTAAACCCCTCTGAATCCCAAACTTGTGTGCGTGTCTGCATTTAACCATTGAAAATATAATCACGCTAATGCATTCTCTTACTGAATTTTAAACCAGCCCATTAAAACTCCTTTAACGTGCTAAAGTCGGCTTCAGAGAGGGTTTCCATTTCATCTTTATTGAGCTGAGGCTATGGTTCATTCTCCCCTTGCACCACGGTGAGCGCCTGTCAATAATTCAATAGCGTAGCCTTGATGGGCCCAGGCCCAACCTAGACTTTCAACCACGCCAAGCAGCTTGTCAAAGCGTGATGCTCTGTCAATGGCCGACTGATCTATACTGCATGAATCCCCCCCTTCAGCTCTTGATGTGTCCCTGGGAATAAAAAGAAAGCCATTTCAGAAGTCAGCCCAGTGAGAAGCACCTGTTTGTAGAGAATCTTTAATGAGGGCAGGTCGCGCTGTGGTGGAGCAGAGTTCAGCGGAAACCACCGCACTTTGTTTTGTTGAGCCAACGCAGAGTCTCTCTGTGCACACTCAGGATGCACAGAGGAGCATGGTCCTGGCGCTGGCAAACGGATGCCCTTGTCCTTGTGCTTAAGTCTTCTTTACGCAGGCCTTCGCGCTGTGTCATCTTCACCATTGCAGGAGGCCTTGAGCTCAGAAAATCCAGTGGAAGGAGCAAAACATCTGAATCATATGATCATGCCCCAGTGGCTCTTCTTCAGGTGCCAGCGACAGTGATTTGAACCTTCATGTCCCTCTTTTCATGGAACATTATGAGTCTGTACTGGCTAAAGGGTGCTGTGAAAGGCAGATAAACAAAAAAAATCCAGCCTCACCTTTGTTTCTGGATGGAGGAAAAGGCATCCATTCACTTTAAGAAGAAAACAAATCATTTGTATTCTTCTTGTCTGGGCACAATTTTTAACCCAGAATTATCCACCCAGTTCCTGCCATCTCCAGGTCTTGTAAGTCGATAGGAGATTTGCACATATCTCCCTTAAAGAAAGGCAATGAGGAGAGCATTTAATCCATGTTTTAAATGCAAAATGTCTTGAGTCCCAACGCTGCTCAGTTTTTCCTGAAGATAAATTTTAGCTGGATTAAATAACTGTTTTAAAGGCACTATTCATGCAAGTGCTGTCTCATTTGTGACTGTATCTGCATTGCTAATGGATGTGTCTTTTCCTCATGCGTACTCTTTCCTGAGCATCTACCCCCAAATTTACAGATTCCTTGCTTGTCAAATTGGGATGGGGTTTGGGGAAGAGGTGACAGTGATATAGGTGGAAAAGAGAAGTGCCAATGTGTTCAAAGCTAATAGAAAATTGTTGCTTTGTATTAGCAGTCAAGGCTCCAGGTTTCCTGAACCACAAAACAACCAAATCTTTTCTTTCTTTCTTTTTTATTTTTATTTTTATTTTTTATTTTTTTTGAGACAGGGTCTCATTCTGTCACCCAGGCTGCAGTGCAGTGGTGAGGTCACAGCTCACAGCAGCCTCTGTCTCCTGCGCTCAGGTGATCCTCCCACCTCAGCCCCTCAAGTTGCTGGGGTTTTGCCGTGTTGCCTAGGCTGGTCTCAAACTCCTGGGCTCAAGCGACCTGCCTGCCTCAGCCTTCCAAACTGCTGGGATTACAGATGTGAGACACTGTCTGGCCCCAAATGTTTTATGGTAACATAAATTCATGCCACTGTGGCCTGCTGGTCTTCCCAAATAAACAGCAGAGAGTTTGTTATCCCAGCCACAGCATATTAGGATGGAACCAGGTGGGTATGTGAACTAACACTGTGAAAAAACAAGATTGTTTTTAAGGTAAGCTTTCGAGGTGGGGGAAAGGGGGTAGAAAATTAATATGGTGATTTTAGAGAAGAAAATCTCTCCCAAGCCTATGTCCCTTTGTATGTCCCCAACCCCAATTAATGATGAGTATGGCTCATGAAGGCACTGAGAGCCCAAGGAATGTGGCCAGCATTAGGCAGCATTTGAACTGGGTCAGTGAATCCTCAGGCTTGTAGGCAATTGGGACTTAGAGATCCTCTTGTGATTTTCATACTTTTAATCTGGAGAGTTGCTTAATGAATTTATTAATTCGTTTATTTTTAGCCTCACAGATTTTGCTCAAAGACTCAGGTGAATGAGCAACACAGTACTGATAAAGTTGGGCTTTTCTGTTTAGGGCTGGGGAAGAGGGAAGAAGGAAAGGAAATGAAACCCAGGGCTTTGCATCTTCCTCTTCATCGTCATCCTTTCCTCTCTACTCCTCAAATTTAGCAGCCCCCAAGGGGGCTACAAGGAATTTTCAGGGTTCAGCGTGGCCTAATATGACAACCTCTGATACAGTTCAGCTCAATTATCCTGGTGTGGTGGTGCACACCTGTAGTCCCAGCTGCTCAGGAGGCCGAGGTGGGAGGATCACTTAAGCCCAGAGTTTGACGTTGCACTAAGCTAGGATCATGCCACTGTGCTCCAGCACGTGTGACAGAGGACCAATTTCTTAAAAACCGAAGAAAAAAAAAGACAACTGTTATTTTCGTAAGATATCCTCTTAAAAGATAAATGGAACAAGTGACCTGCCTTCCTGTCCATGAGATGGGGCTCACACCAGGGTCGTCCTGCTCACCATTGGCCCAGGAAAGTCAGGAAATTAATTCTGCATGAGCATGACTTGGCGATTCTACCTCTGAAGGCTCTGTAAGGCTAGTAATCTATGCTTTAAGAACAATCAGCATCAAAGGCTTTGGCAGTGGTGGAGCTGTTAGCATATTAGTTCCATTGGAGATGGTGAAATGCTTTGGAAACTACAAACCCTACCTAATAAAGTTTATTTTCAAAGGATTAGAGGTAGAGTTTTGCTCTGAGAGATGATGTTGCCCAGGCCTCCCATTACAGAAGAGCAGAGAGGGGCCTCTAGGGATTCATGGATGTGCCAGCGTCACTGGGTAGTGGTAAAAACTAAAACTGGTATCTATTTTCCTCCTACTATAATATCTTTTTCATGTCAGAGGTTGTAAACCTGAAATCTACACTTTTCTTTCACCCATATGATTTGTTTTTGCTTTTTTTCCCTCTGTTATTAGCTGCCAACATTTAGATATGTAAAGATTTCATTTAAAATAGAAGTTTTTGGCTTCTTGCAAAAAAAATCAGACGATCTGGAATGTTGGGCAACATCCGCACACTTCACCCACCAGCTGGAGCTCTGTAGCACCTGCACACCTCAGTGTGGAGATGATCTTTCCAGTCCCAGGTCAACACGGACCCTCTTACTCAGGACTGACCTTTGCCCAGCCTGCTTCACTATCCACTGGCTGTCACAGGCGTTTGCCTCCATAGCGCTCTCCTCCCACCCTTCCAAAAATAAACGTGCCCAGAAATGCTGGCAGCCTTGAAGCTTTGCATCTGCATTGGGGCTGCCCGTTCTTTGCTGCCATGCCTGAAGATTTCGATAGCTCTTTGTCAGCACAAATGAGCTTTTCCCCTAGTTCATGGGGAGAATGGGATCCTGGCACATAGCAGAAAACATCTGGTAATGAATCCATTAGGCAGGCTGTTGCTCAGGCTCCAGGTGCCCAGGGGTCTGAGTGCTGGGCTGAACATGACGCATGAATGGGACCCCAAAGATTTTACCTTTTGGCCTTCGTTCTGCCAGAGCTCCGGCTTGGTCCTAAGGGGTCTCCTGACTACTCCAATGCCAGGTGTTCTCCCCAGCCATCCCCAAGTGAGAAGCTGGCCAGCCTTCTGGATTCTCTCCTCTACCTTCTCTAGCACCAGTCCCTCTCCCAGCACAGCCTTCCTTAGGCAAACAAAGGAGAAGACAGAGATCATTTTTGGCAGACGTAAGGAGCAGCGTTTGTCGAACTCTGGGCCATGCAACTCTGTGAACAGACCTGCACACTGTACAAAATTATTAGAAGCCCTGTGTCTCAGGGCTCAAGGAGGTTGGGCAGGGAGGTGATAGTGAATAAAAATGAGGAGGCCGCAAACTGCTTTTGCCCAAGGGCTGGTTTTAATGAGCCTGTCCCTAATGAGTTGTCCCTGCAACTAGCTTCAGGCCTAAACAGATGAGGCAGGGATTCTGCTAAATTTTTGATAGGATTTGCACTGGCTTTATGAGAAAGCAAGCAGTAGAGAGTGCGAAGTTAGGTCATGAATCTTTTACGAGGGTGGATGGTTGTCCGTCTTGTCAACCGGAATGAGAAAGACCTGGTTGCTAACAGAAACCATGGCCTCAGACGTCCATCGTCACCCACCAGATCAGCTAATTTGGTCAGGGTGGCTGGGTGATTTGTGTTTTTTCCTGATTCAGGACGTGACCTATGGCCCCTGAGAAGGATTTATCTGAAAACTCCATCAAGGAGATGATTTGAGCCATTGCCTGTTCCCGAATAATGATCTTTTGTGGAACTCAGGCCATATTGGGCATGTATAGATTTCTCCCATGGTGCACTGGGAAGGAAACGCCATCAAACACTTTAATTAACATCCTTTTTACTTCGGGCAGCCCCATTCGTATCAAAACCACAAACCTTACCCTTCAGTTGCGTGAGAACACTCTTACCAAGGATAAAGTGTCATTTTCGATTCCTATGGAGATGTTTCTAACGTTTCTAACACCTGTCAATTATAGGATTGAGTGGTACAGGAGATTTCATATACTATCACCTTTTTTTTAAATATTAAAAGCTGCCAACAAATACATTTCTCCAGTTTGATTCATATACCAAGAGGCAATTTTCTTGGTGGCTTAGAAGGTTACAGAAAATGCTTGATCAGCAGCCTTTACTGTGCTGAGTGAACTCCTGCCCCATCCCCCTCCTGTCTCACACACTCTCTTTCACATTAATCATGTAATTGATTTAATAAGCTCTGGCTTCAAGAGCTCCCCCTCCCATCTTTCTTTGCCCCCTCCCCCTCTCTTATAAGATTTCAGTTCAGCATTTGACTGGTAGGCTAAGACCCTTGAATCCTGCCAGATATGAACCCAACAACCTTGTTGGTGTAATAAGTATCTTCATCTTATATTTCTGTGGCTCTTTGAAACATATTTTTTTCTAAGCCATTTCATTAATAGAGTTCAACGTAATAATGTAAAGAAGTGCAGTGTATTTCTATATATGTCTATAGATGTAGACTTCTGTATGTATCTACTTTTCACAAACTTGAAATCATTTCACATGTGTTGTCTTATTCGAACCTCTCTAAAACCAAAAACTTTGAGAATTGCCCAGAAGAGATCCGTTGCTCCTATTTTATACATTACAAAACTGAAGTACAGACAGATGAACTATTTTAAGACCTTGAGGCTACTTAGGGATGCACGTGGGGTGAAAATTTTGGGCGTCTAAACTTCCTACAATAGGGCACTACTGATTCTGTATTCCTTTGTTGCCTGAGGCATTCCTTTCTCTGCGAGAAACCAAAGCTGTACCTATTTATCTTGAAGAGAAACTGCCACTTTGCCTATGAATAAATAGAATTGTTTTCTGTGGTTGCCTCAAGTTAGACGTGCTAATATACATGGAAGTTAAGCAAAACCACACATGTGCAAAACTCTTGATGAATCATGTTATTATACTAAACCACCGTTATACTAAACCAACATTAGCTGGGGTTATTAGTTCAGGTTATAGTTATGCAGATCTTCAGGGTTAAGTCTCATGTAAATATCTTCCGGAGCTTACACGTGTAGTTATCTATGTTCTAACCTGTTTTCTAATGGGTCATCCAGAAAACGTGGGTGTGGTCTTGCTGGGAGAGAGTCCCTAGGACTGGATCAGAGTCATTGTCGTAAGAAGATGTACATATTCAGAAGTTAGTTATCTAGATGTTAGAGTCTAGAGATGGGGCTTCAGTGAGGGATGTCAATGGCAATATTGGGGAAAGAGAACGGAGTTGAAGACTTAACAGCCTAAGGGGAGAGCGGAAAGCAAAGGCAGCTTTAGAAATAATAAAGATGTTCTGCAAAAATTCCTCTGACTGAGTTCTGATTGGCTGGGGTAGCCTTTTTTTTGAGACAGGGTTTTGCTCTGTCCCCCAAGCTAGACTGCAGTGGCATGATCCTAGCTCACTGCAGCCTCGACCTCCCAGGCTCAAGTGATTCTTCTACCTTTGTCTCCCAAGTAGCTGGACCATAGGTGCACACCACCACATCTGGGTAATTTTTAAATTATTTGTAGAGATGAGGGCTCCCTACGTTGCCCAGGCTGGTCTTGGACCCCTAGGCTCAAGTGATCCTCCCAGCTCAGCCTTCCAAAGTGTTGGGGTTACAGGCATAAGCCACCATGCCCCACTGACATTTTACTCTTAATCCTGGCCTGTATTTAAAGGGTCTGGGTGAATGCAGATAGATAGATAGTTACTATGCGTAACAGCTTACCATGAATTCTAAGTCTCAACAAATCCATAATCATGGTGTGTTATACGAAGAACATTTTCTAACTCTTATTGCTGAGCCTGACTTTGAAGTGTTTTTTTTTTTCTTTTGGGAATAAGAAAAAGCAACGTTCTTGACTGCCCAGAAAAATACTGTCTTGTCAGCTGGGGATGCTTGGTGCTGATGAAGAATGTGGTACAGGGTTGGGATAGTCCCTTTTAAAGGGTTCAGCATGTGCCTGGGCAGTTAGCAAGGATTAAACAAAGGAAAGATGGTAGTATTACTGCTAGTATGAGTATGAGTAAAATGAACAGGGGAAAGAAATTAATAATAGGAAATTAGTGATACTATGTGTTTAATATGCATAGAGCCTCTGTAATCTTAGCTTCTGAACAATAGCACCCCCCACTTCTCCTCTCTTAATCTGGAGGCCCATGGATCTCCGGTACCCATATGCACCAGCTCCATTTGAGGAAATGAAAGTAGGAATCACAATATTTGCCCTGGATATGCATAATTAGGACAAGCTTTTGAAAGTGGAAGAGGCCCATAAATGAACTTCTCAAAATGCATTTGATACAGCATCAAATAGGAGTGACGGTCCATAAATCAAGGGATTGGGGTCGTTTGATTCAAATGTAAAATGTCCCCTGCCCAGAAAACTCATTGCCATGAAACCCTGCACAGAATCCAGAGAACATTTTCTTTTGGTCCCTTAGAAATTCAAAATACAAGATCTCCATGGTACCACAGTTTTTGTTGCTGTTACTGTTGTTGTTGTGTGGTTTTTGTTGTTGTTGCTTTTGTTTTTGTTTTGTCTTTTCACATGGGTGACTTTTGGAGATGCCCAAAGACTGATATCCCAAAAGTATCTAATCTACAACAACAAATATTTATAGAACCTTTATCTCAATGTTTGCTCATTGAAGTGGGTTAATAAATGTCTGTCGAATGCTCTCAATTGGATGGTGAGTATTTTCCATTTTAGTTTAGCTGTGAAGCTTCGCTTTCCTTCCTATGCCTTTTGTTTTCTTGCCTAAAGAAGCCTATTTCAGGAGTCAGGGATCTTCTCTTTCTAATCTCAGCCTGCCCAACAATTTGTAGCATGGTCTTGCTACAGCCACTTTGCTTCCCTGCTACTCCATCTTGTCTGAGATCTGGGTTAACTGGGACTTAACTCCTTGTTAAAGATGCTGTGTGAAATGACTGATTAACGCCAGAGAAGGAAACAGCATTGTCATTGACAAATAGGGCTTTTAATAACCAGCAGTTCTCCTGGTTATTAAAGTTGGCTCTTGAGTCTCCCCAGACCCATGCGAATTGACAGGAAGGAGGATATTTTAGTTCCTTCTATGATTGAGTTGCTTGTCACTTGAGTTTGTAATCTCAGGAGTCACTTTATCCATGTTGTCCCAGGAATGAAAATGGTGTGAATCTAATTTCAGAAGTTTAGGAGGAGTAGAACAAGGAGGCCATGATTTTCTAGTATAACTAGACAATTATTTTCAGCAAATTCTCCCTCACTGTTGTGGGGTGAGTGCTTACATTTGCCTGCTGCTGAGCTATGTTTTAATGAGGTCGGAAGAAGCAAGAAGGTTGGGAAGATTGATGTTCATTGCATTTCTACCATACACTAAGCAGTGAGCAGATTTAGGATGACTAGTCTCCTATACTTCTCTTTCAAGATCAGATCAAGCTTCCTGAACCACATGAGCCTGTCTTCTCTTTACACCAGCAGCCTCAGTAACTCCCTGTTGGGCAACCCCATAGAGCAAACACCAGAAACCCCAGAATTTTTCTCTTACTAAACAAGACCCTCCATTGTCAACTTAAGCTCACGTTTTCCTATTTCTAGAGCCAAGGTAGGTCTAGGTTTTTGTTTTGTTTTGTTTTGTTTTGTTTGTTTGTGTTTTGTTTTGTTTTGTTTTTTTTTGAGACAGTGTTTCACTCTGTCCCCCAGGCTGGAGTGCAGTGGCACAATCTCGGCTCACTGCAAGCTCTGCCTCCCAGGTTCACACCATTCTCCTGTCTCAGCCTCCCGAGTAGCTGGGACTGCAGGTGCCCGCCACCACGCCTGGCTAATATTTTGTATTTTTAGTAGAAATGGGGTTTCACCATGTTAGCCAAGATGGTCTTGATCTCCTGACCTTGTGATTCACCTGTCTTAGCCTACCAAAGTGCAGGGACTACAGCGTGAGCCGCTGTTCTCGGCCTCAAGGTAGGTCTAGGTTTTATGAGATGTGAGACTTACAGAATTAGGGAGCCCTCCGTAAGAAAAACGTTCACACTTTGGGAGGCCAAGGCTGACAGATTAGTCGAGGTCAGGAGTTCGAGACCAGCCTGGTCAACATTGGGAAACCCCCATCTCTACCAAAAATACAAAAATTAGCCAGGTGTGGTGGCACACACCTGTTATCCCAGCTACTTGGGAGGCTGAGGCAGAAGAATTGCTTAAGCCTGGGAGACGGAGGTTGCAGTGAGCTGAGATCTGCCACTGCACTCCAGGCTGGCCAACAGAGCGAGTCTGTCTCAAAAAAAAAAAAAAAAAAAAAAAAAAAAAAAAAAGAGAGATTCAAAAGAGATTCAAAATTACTAGTGCAGAGTTAGGGGTAGCATAAAAACACATTACCTTAAGTGATGGTCTTTGAAGCCTAAGCCCAGTCACCTTCTCGTTATCCACCTCTGTTCCCAACTGAAACTTTGCAGTAATAAAGCTGATTTTATAAAGTGGTCAAGAACTGTATCCCAAACTTTTCCTTGCATCTTCAGCTCTTCTTGTCTAGGAACCTCTGCCTCTGTTGGCCTCATCTCTCACTATCCTCCTCTTTCATTAAGCAATGAAGTATTGATTAAAAGCCAAGTCTAGTGAGAGCTAAATGCATTTGTTGAAGGTTATAGTTCTTGTTATGGGAAAGCAGGAGTGGCATGTAGTTGAATTAACCTAGCCTAGAACAGATTTTTTTGTGTGTTCTGTGAATTAACTGTATCAGTATCAACCCCCTGGAGGGGAGGGGCCGACAGGCATCTGTGTTAAATATGTACTTTTCTGGGTCCCTTCCAAAGCACTGAATCAGGATCTCTGGGGTTGGGATGCAGGGATTTCCACTCTTTAGAAACACCCACCTGCCTTTCTTCTGAAACACATGAAAGTTGTAAAACAACTGACTACTCTAAGGGCCACTGAAAGCTACTCTTAGGATGCAGCATTTACTTGAGACTCAAAGGATGAATGGCAGCTGCCAAGTGTATTCATTTCTTACCCCTTCCCTAACAAATTACCGCAAACAGAGCAGCTTAAAATAACAGAAAGTTATTCTCTTAGTTCTGGAAGTTAGAAGTCGTAAATCAAGGTGTAGGCAAGGTGGATTCCTTCTGAGAACTCTAAGGAAGGATGTATTAGTCCATTCTCATGCTGCTAATAAAGACATACCTGAAACTGGAAAATTTACAGAGAAAAAGAGGTTCAGTGGCCTCGCAGTTCCACATGGCTGGGGAGACCTCACAATCATGGTGGAAGGCAAAGGAGGTGCAAAGACACGTTTTACCTGGCGGTAGGCAAGAGAGTGTATGCAGGGCAGCTTCCCTTAATAAAACCATCAGCTCTCATAAGACTTATTCCCTATCGTGAGAACAGCATGGGAAAGACCCACCTCTGTGATTCAGTACCTCCCACCGGGTCCCTCCCATGACATATGGGAATTGTGGCAGCTACAATTTAAGATGAGATTTGGGTGGGGACACAGCAGAACTATAGCAAAGGATTTGTTCTTTGCTTCTCTCCTGGCTCCTGGTGGCTCCCCAGCCATCCTAGGTGATCCTTGGCTTGTAGCTGCATTACTCCATCCTCTGCCTGCATTGTCACATGTACATTTTCCTTCTATGTGTGTCTGTCTTCGCCTGATCTTCTTATAAGGGCACCAGCCATTGGATTTAGGGACCACTTTAATCCAGTATAACCTCATCTTAACTAAATACATCTGCAACAAATAAGGTCATATTCCAATGTTCTTGGTGGACATTTTTCTTTTTCCCTTTTTTTTTTTTTTAAATGGAGTTTTCCTCTTGTTGCCCAGGCTGGAGTGCAATGGCGCGATCTCGGCTCACCACAACCTCCGCCTCCCGGGTTCAAGCGATTCTCCTGCCTCAGTCTCCCGAGTAGGTGCGATTATAGGCATGCACCACCATGCCCGGCTAACTTCGTATTTTTAGTAGAGATGGGGTTTCTCCATGTTGGTCCGGCTGGTCTTGAACTCCCGACCTCAGGTGATCCACCTGCCTTAGCCTTCCAAATTGCTGGGATTACAGGCATGAGCCACCATGCCCAGCCTGACATTTTTCAAATAAGGTCATATTCTAAAGTTCTAGGTGGACATTTTAAAAATAAGGTCTCATTACAAAGTCCTAGGTGGACATTTTTTTGGCAGGGGGACACTCTTCAACCCACCATGCCAAGTGAAAGTAGTCAGTGGGGGAGAATGGCAGTGAAAAGAGATGGATGAATTGAGAATGAATTGAAAAGTTGACATTTGGCAGGAGTGAGCCCTGCTTAGTTATCATCCAGGTTTCACTAACACGCCCCTTGCCAACATGCAGTGGCTCTGAGTCATGATCTATCATATTGCCCTGTTTTGTAATTTTGCGTTGTTTGTTTACTTTTTAGCACCATCTCTTTACCCTCGTTAGACTTGGTATCTCTACTCAATTCAAGCCTGCACATCCCCAGTGCCTGAAACCATGGCTGTTACATAGTAGGTCTTGGTGATGATTTGTCAGTTGGATAATTTTAGCTGGAGAAAAACAAACGTGTGTGTGTGTGTGTGTGTGTGTGTGTGTGGTTTTTTTTGTTTTTTTCACCCATCCTGCAGAAAACACTGCTTCTGTGACATAAAGAGAACACTTTCACAGGGTAAAGTGTTGTTCCAATGAGGTCTAAGGGAAGGAGTATCAAATGCGCGGGGCTTGAAGACATTTGTGAAGGGACACTATGAAACATATGAGAGCAGTGAGAAGTGGAGGGTTGTGTCTCTGACTGCAGTACACGGATGGTGAAACATCAGGGAGGGAGAAGGGCACTCAAGGCCAGTATTCAGGTGGAGAGCCTTGTAGGAGCTTTTCTGGGTGTGGATTTCAGACCCTGTCATCATAGAAAGAAAAGGAGGAACTCAATCTAAAGTATAAATGAAAGGAGAGACTTGGCCGAGCCCGGTGGCTCACGCCTGTAATTCCAGCACTTTGGGAGACGGAGGAGGGTGGATCACAAGGTCAGGGGATCGAGATCATCCTGGCCAATGTGGTGAAACCCCATCTGTAATAAAAATACAAAAATTAGCTGGGCTTTGTGACACAGGCCTGTAATCCTAGCTACTTGGGAGGCTGAGGCAGGAGAATTGCTTGAACCAGGGAGTTGGAGGTTGCAGTGGGCTGTGATCGC